>NC_091285.1:636481937-637228604 GCF_032444005.1 Ranitomeya imitator
AAAAACACACATCACTGAGCAAAGCTATAGCTGTCAATGGTCTGCTTATAGCTAGCCAGCTAAATAGCTAGAAAACTATCAAAAACGGGAAACACCTGGAGGAAAGCCCATAGGCTAGGACAGATTTTGTGCCTCCTGTACCTCCTGGATCTGACACGACTATCTGGCTATCCTTCTTGCCACCGAACAGTGGCTGACTCTGTGGCCCTTGCCCAGGGAGTCTTGTGTATGCCCAGATCCCTGTACAGGGGTTAAAAGATGAAGGCCATGGCAACCAATGGATTCTGGGAAATGGAGTTGCTTGTTCCAAGCCTGTTCATGGTAGCCTTTTTAGAGCTGTCAGGGGATTACAAACAGTGCTTATGTGACAAGGCCTCTTTCTCAGGATGTCTGTCCCAGAGATGCTAATTGGCTTTGTTCTTTGGCAGTGCTTCTTCTGGACTCCATTTCTGTTCTCACTAATCGATATGGTATCTATCTGAAACCCAAACTCTGCTGTGGATGCTCTGTTTTATACCACAAGGCTGTAATTCCTCTGCAAGCATCTCTGGTTCTTTATCTTGGCTGCTCTAAATTGCTGCACCTGATTCAACTGTACATACGATCTCTGTACACCCAAATTGTGCACACACGATCAATACAGACATGATTTCTGCACACACGAATTCTGCACATCCAATCTCTGCACACACGATCTCTGGACACACGATCTCTGCACATAAATGTATATTCAAGAACAAAAGCGAACATACCCTTTCAGTCTGTATCTCCTTTCAGGGCAGTTGGGTAGCATTAGCTGAGAAGGAGCCGTATATGTGTATAGTGGGATTAAAAATAATTCTTACCCTACTATTAGGTACAGTGCCTTCAATCATAGCATGAAATTGAAAAGTAGTATTTACGGTAGCTTAGTTCCTGTGTAGCAATGAGTTTATATATCTAACAATATCTTTTCAGAGCCATCACCGGTTTCTTTTGCAACCGCTGCACCTGAAGTTCCTGTCTGGGATGTATCGAGCTTCTCTCTTGTGGATGGACGTATTGTACTATCCAAAGGTGAAGAACAGGTAAATAGTTATGTATGATCCAGGGATTCCATCACTAGGGATCCACATGTTTATCCTTCCTCATTGACCATTGGTTATTTACATGTGGTCATTGTGTGTTATGGTGGTGGCTCATGTTCATACAGATGTGGCCAGTGTACACTGTGTGTCCGGTATGTGTTTAATAGTCATCAACCTTCCAGCCCTTGGAATGATTGGCACCAAGTGTCTGTTATCTGAATCAATCATTACTACATTCTTATATCTGACATTAAGGCTTGGTTATCACACTGCGGATGATGGATAACGATGAACCCATGTTTGTAGGCGGGCGGCAAGAGCCACACAATTTTTCAGGTAAATGGAGGTATTACCATCAAATCATGTGACCATTGGCTACCATATGCAGGATTGGTTTGGACCCCCTATGGTAGACACAACATCAATAGCTAGCCTTAGCACAGTTAATTCTTAATTCCCGGCTTAAAAATATGCATCACCTTGGAACAGAGTTTTGGAGGCCATAACATGCACAACTTACATTTTGACCCTCCATCTCCCAATTATTGCTGATTGATAAAAGAAGTCTTAAAGGTATATTCCCAAAAAGGCAAGCTCTCCCCTATCCTTACTTGCAGATAGCTGATGGTCTGCTTGCACCAGTCATCTTGAGAATGGAGTTCTGAATCCCAAGAATGGGGCTTCTCATTTATGTCTTGAATGGAGCCAAAGGTTCTCCATTTATTGTCTTTGGGACTGCCGGGAATAGCTGTACTTGGTAGACTCACAGGCAATGAATGGGGCAGAATTTGCCCATGCGCTCCTATGTTGTGTTACAGACAGGCTGCAGAACACCATTCTCAGGTTTTCAGAGCCTTAATCTCGGGAACCCCCTGGATCCTAGCAGGCCAAATTATTTAACCTTATCACAGACTGTTAAAATCTTGATATCATCCAATAGAAAAAAAGAAGTTCACCAGCATCCATGCAATAACAGGAAAATCATTTCTTTGGGCACTATTACATAAACTACAGCACATTTTGGCTTTCAGACAGGACTTTTTGTAGTGCAATACAAATTACATATACACAAAATATTATACAAAGGTATGTTGGCAGGAGTTATACTAGTCACACAAAGAAATCCAGGATCCAGGGCACCAGATGTCCTCCTAGAAAGGAATATGGTGACCTGGTTCCTTGTTTCTCTGTATTGCTACAACCTTGTGGAGGGTTGCAGCAAGTGTGCACAGACCACAGAGTGGTGCATGGGTCTTATCTATTATACTAGTCATACAGTTATTATGAAAACTGCATACACCCTCTTTGAGTGTTATGGTTTTATGTATCAAGATCAAATAATTAGAAAAAAATCTGGTCATTAGTAGGTCTTAAAATTAGACAAATACAACCTCAGGTGAACAGCAATAGATGTCAAATGTCAGTAGCAACCAGGTGAAGCTAATCAAATGCAATTCATTGTTCTTCAGCAAGCGCCTCTATAAAAGCAGAAGTTTTAGCAATTTGCTGGTCTGGGAACATTCAGGCAATTGTTAATACAATGCGCAGGAGGAAAAACATCAGCAATGATCTCAGAGAAGCAATTGTTGCTGCCCAACAGTTTTGGAAGGGTTATCAGGCCATTTACAAATATTTTGGACTCCATCATTATAGAGTGAGAAAGAATATTCATAATTGGAAAACATTGAAGACAATTGAAAATCTTTCCAATTGAAGGTCTGATTCTTAAAAAGTTTTAAAATTGAGTTTTTCTTATAACTGTACTTAATTTTGCTCATGTTTATAGAAATTCATGCCATATATAAAATTAATTGAGCAATTAATGATTAGAAACTGTGCTCACAGAAACACAGTGGCATCTAACCTATAGCCCCCAAACCTTCCCAGATATAGCGAGATTCAATGGATGTAAATGCTTATCTGACCAACAGCTATTATGTTGGACTCCCCCATAAATAAGTATGGCAAACCATGCTCGGTTGGTTTTTAGTTTCAACAAGTTTTTATTTTTCAAAGTAAAACCAAGAAAGTTTCACAACAAAATCCCACGCAGGGGAGTATATATGAATATCATCAAATTCTAAATTAACCTTGATGGTAATTAAACAAAACAAAACAGTTAAACACGGAGACAAAGACAGGTGGTTGGAAAAGACAAGGGGGGGGGGGGGGGGAAGGGGGTAAGAGATCCACTACTGTGTCATAGTACTATCAATGGTCGGGTATAAAGGCCCCTTCACATTAAGCGACGCTGCAGCGATACCGATAATGATTCGCATCGCTGCAGCGTCGCTGTTTGGTCGCTGGAGAGCTGTCACACAGACCGCTCTCCAGCGACCAACGATGCCGGTAACCAGGGTAAACATCGGGTAACTAAGCGCAGGGCCGCGCTTAGTAACCCGATGTTTACCCTGGATACCATGCTAAAAGTAAAAAAAAACAAACAGTACATACTTACCTACCGCTGTCTGTCCTCCAGCGCTGCGCTCTGCTTCTCTGCTCTCCTCCTGTACTGTCTGTGAGCCGGAAAGCAGAGCGGTGACGTCACCGCTCTGCTTTCCGGCTCACAGCCAGTGCAGGAGGAGAGCAGAGCACAGCGCTGGAGGACAGACAGCGTTAGGTAAGTATGTACTGTTTGTTTTTTTTACTTTTAGCATGGTAACCAGGGTAAACATCGGGTTACTAAGCGCGGCCCTGCGCTTAGTTACCCGATGTTTACCCTGGTTACCAGTGAAGACATCGCTGGATCGGTGTCACACACGCCGATCCAGCGATGTCTCCAGGGAGTCCAGCGACGAAATAAAGTTCTGGACTTTGTTCAGCGACCAACGATCTCCCAGCAGGGGCCTGATCGTTGGTCGCTGTCACACAGAACGATTTCATTAACAATATCGTTGCTACGTCACAAATAGCAACGATATCGTTAACAATATCGTTATGTGTGAAGGTACCTTAAGGAGCCAGTCAAAGGAAGGCAATTTAACACCAGATTGGTCTCATAGGCTACGTTCACATTGGCGTTCCGCCAATGTGCGTCGCTGTTGCGCCGGCGACGCAGCGGCGACGCAGCGGCGACGCGCCCCTATGTTTAACATAGGGGACGCGTGCGTCGTTTTGGTGGCGTTTTTCGCCACGTGCGTCGTTTCCGACGCTAGCGTCGGACGCAAGAAAACGCTACATGTAGCATTTTCTGTGCGTCCGATTTTCGTCGGAAAACGACGCACACGTCGCAAAACGCGCGCGTTTTTGCGCACGTTTGCGCGCGTTTTAGCGTGCGTCGCGCGTTGCGTCGCCGACGCACGGCGGCGCAACGCTAATGTGAACGTAGCCATAGAGATAATGTTAAGGCTTGGTCAAGATTACTGCTAGAGCTCCTTTCAATCCACGGTCTCCATATTTGATAGTAAAGCTCCCATGAGTACTCTCTTGTAGCTTGTATTCGTTCACATAACATGATAGCGTTCATCTTGTCAATTACTGAGGAAAGAGATAGGGTAGCTGTTTTCCACTTTGTTGCAATGTGCAGCTTAGCGGCTAAGAACAGCTGATTGACTAGATTATGGAGTTTGTTGGAGAAGCCCGGGTGTCTAGCTCCCAGCAGGAACACCGTTGAATCTAGCTGAATCGTTCCACCATATAGCTCCTCCACAATAGATTTGATCTTTGACCAGAGTGTGGAAACAACCGGACAATCCCACCACATATGCTTTAGATCTCCCAGAGCTCCACACCCCCTAAAACACCGATCTGATAAATTTAGGTAGATGGCATGTAATTTGCTCGGGACTAAATATGTCCTATGTAGGAGCTTGATGGATGTTTCTACTAAAGAGGTTTGAAGACTTTCCTTAGAGAGGGTGCAGCAGCACTTTTGCCATTCCAATGGGGACATTATCTTATTAAGGTCTCTTTCCCACTGTATCATATATGTGAGTTTTACATCCTCTGATATTGCGTTCAGGTTTGAGTATATTAAAGAGATAGCTCCCTTGCCCAGTGGGTCATTTAAACATATTTGCTCGTAACCCGATGGGCGGTGGGTGACACCATGTCCCAAGATTTGTTCAGCAAAGTGAAAAATTTGAATGATACGCAATATTTCAGAGTTAGGTGGGGAGTACTTTTGGATGAACTCTTGCTTAGTGAGTAGTATGTTAAATGGCGAAGTAAGATGTTTAAGGGTAATTAAACCTCTAGACACCCACCAATGGAAAGGGCGGGGCTCCAACCCTGGTGGAAAAGCTGGATTATGAAAAATATGCATCATTAAGGAAGTTTTGGATTGTAGGGAGTGTTTAAATCTTTCCTTCCTCCATAACATCAGGGAGTGTGCTGTGAATGGAGCCGATATATGGATCCCTTTTGGAAGTCTCTGCAACGACCACATGAGGCCTGGTAGGGTGAATGGGGTCAAAAAGTGAGATTCAAGGTTCACCCATCTGGGTGCGTTATGGTTGTCTGCATTAGCACTTATTAGTTGGGCTAGTTGGGCCGCTCTATAGTATAGAGTGAAATTGGGCAGAGACATACCTCCTCGTCTTCTACTAATAAACATGGTTTTAAGTCTTATCCTAGGTCTTTTTCCCTGCCATAAAAATTTTGAGATCGTGCTATGGATATCTAGTAACGTTTTGGCAGGGACAGGGATGGGCAAAGATCGGAAAACATACAGAAATCGTGGTAAGGAAACCATCTTAATGGCGTGTAGCCTACCTAACCAGGATAAGGGCATAGATGACCATCTGGCAAGATCCGATTTGAGATTTTTAATTAAGGGGGCATAGTTCCATTTAAATAAAGTCGACCTATGGGGGGTTAGATTGATGCCGAGATAGGTTAAGTACTGCTCATTTCTGGTAAATTTAAATTGTGTTGTTATGTTGTTTTGTATGTCCCTGGGGGTGTTAATGAATAGGGCTTCAGATTTGTCAACGTTAATTTTGAGACCAGAAACCAGTTCAAACTCATTGAGAGCGACAAAGAGGTTTGGGAGTGTAATAGCGGGATTAACTATGGATAATAGAAGATCATCTGCAAAAAGGCTAGCCTTGTATTGATCGTCTCTAATTATAGGTCCATTAATGTTGGGGTTGGCTCTGATAGCTTCCGCTAGGGGTTCCCTGGCTAGTGCGAATAAGGCCGGAGAAAGCGGGCATCCCTGCCTGGTACCACGTTGTATGTTGATAGGGGTAGACTGGTTTGAAGGTAATTTCAGATAGGCCATGGGGCGATCATATAGCAGTTTAAGGCAAGAGGTAATACCTCTCGGGAAGCCAAACTTGGTTCGGTTGGTTTTTAACCGGGGAAGAGAAATTAATGCATCATGCGTAAATCATCTTTCCTCCACCATCGGAAAAAAGCAAGAGCTCCCATCAGTAAAATCACTTATCAAATTATTGAAAATTATCTAATGTGTTTTGGCACATTTACCTTTTCTAAGGAGATTTGACACTGCATCCTTTGCCTCGTTCAGTGGTCCCATTGGGGCTGACGTCCAAACCCCCACACAATGGGTTTTTACTATAGTGGTGCAGATGGAGTCATCGTGTGCTCTGTCGTACATCATTTTCAGGAAAAAGGTGGACAACCCGACGTAGTAGACTGCGCCTCGGTGCCCGCTTCCAGTAGGTATATACGTCCGAAACCTGTTTTGCAGGGGGTTCAGACGAAAGATCCAATGGGACTACTGAATGTGGTGAAGGGCGCATTGTGAAAGCACCCTTACTTCCAAACTGAAGGAGCTATGATTTTTAGTATTTCCATGCTTCGCAGTTAGGTGTGTTTTCTTTCATCATAGATATGCCAGGTTCAAATCCAACCAGGTCAACTTATCCTTGGCATTTCTATGTTCTCTTAGAATTTATGTCCCGAGAAAAAAAAATTGGACAAATCCACTGATTCCGTCAGGATCAGCAGATCATCTAATGTGAATAGGCGTCACCAAACTGTCTCTCAGTGGCAAATGTTGGGGGAAAGAAGGATCGGACTTGTTGGATTTTAACATGCTCAACCCTTGGCATTAACATGCTGCCAGAGGACCTGTTTGTAAAAAATCAGTATATTGATTCATGCTCCATAATAATTGCATGTGTATATGCTAAATATGCACAGAATTATCAGAAGGTGCTAAATTTAAAGGACTTCTTCTCACTCTTAGGATGCATTTCGTACACGGAGTCGAACAGGAAGTTGTGTGTCCAACAATGACGTGGCACAGATAGACAAGGTGGACACAGGTAAGGCTCATATAACGACTTATATATTTAGCTATATGATAAGCTGCAGATTATTCCTTGAGTCTATGGATATATTACAGTGCTGTGAGACTTCCAGTAATGTGCAGGTAGGTAAATGTAGAATGACAGATGGAGGGTTAGCGCAGCCAAGCACATTGAATTTACCACTTCCTTCCTGCCGGAAGCGGCCGGTTAGAGAACACTTCATCAGCATTAATAGTGCTGTCTGGTTTCCAATATCTGTACGTACATCTTAGAAACTCGTATATCTAACCTGCAACACTCAGAACTGTGCATAGACTCTAGGTCTCCTTAGTAACTGCTGCACACAGATTACTCCAATGTGTGATCTGGGCAAAAAAGCAAGAAATTACAGTAAATGAGGTGTTTGGTGAAAATAAGTTATCAATCATCGATCTACAGGATAGGTGATAACTTATAGATTTGTATGGGTCTGATCTATAACCTGCACTGATATGGCTGGAGGAGCTAGAAAAAGTGTGTGGTTTTGCAAGAGTGTTGACATTTTTTTTATTGCTGAGCAAGGCCCAGGGAACGTCACAGAGAGCAGGTAGTGAGCTGGCCCGTAGATTCATTGCCACTTGGGAGAAGTGGGCTAGTGTAGACTCACTGGGGCAGCTTGCGGGCTACCACTGAAGTGATTTTGGATAAGTACTTTGTCCGCCTGAGGAAGAGTTGGTTCAAAGTTGTCTCATTGTGGTTTTAATAGTATGGAGCCAATTTGGGATAGGTGGTGCAAGACTCTTAACCGGTGGAATCTAGGAGAAGCAGTGAGAGTCTTAAGTTTAGGAAAGTCTTGTGATTACCATGTAGCAGAAAGGTGGTTCTCCTGAAGCCTATAAGGTTGGTAGAGTCCTGAGGTGTAATGGGCTGAACACGACAGTTCAAAACTGTATAAGTTGTGCTCAGTAAAAAAATAGTGCCAACTAGAGCATACATACCGAACCTCCTGGAGAGTCTGGGAGGTTCACTGGAAATACGGTGATGTTTTGAACTTCAAGGAGAGCTGCTGGAACCTTATTGAAGTATGTAATTTAGGAAAGTTTCTTGTGCCCCACCGGAGAGGCAAGAACCAGGCCATTAAATGAGTGAAAAATGGGCATGCAGTGGTCAGAGAGCGTCTTAGGAGAAGTGTGGCTTAAAAGGGCATGGCTATAGAGAACACTTTCCATCCACTGACCTCTGCATCTCCAAGATGCCAATTTCTGTTTTCCTTAATGAGTATGTACCCCCAGAAAGCTGTCAATCTGTGTGTGTGCATGTGTTACTACAGAGGACGCAGGGCTCACAGGAATTCTCTATGAGTCCTGGCAGCCAGGGGTGTACATGGCATCATAGCAGAAGTCCTAATAGCACATACCCATACTTAAAAAAAAAATATCTAATATATAAAGCTGAATGTGTGTGTGTGTATGTCCGGGATTGGCATCTGAACCATCGCAGCTACAGCCACAAAATTTTGGACTCCGAGAGCGTCATAGGCTATGTTGTGAGGTGAAATTTTAACCCCGCGCTTTCCAATTCACCAAACAATTTTGCCCCTATCTACATAATGGGGAAAAAGTGAAAGGAAAAGTGTTGGAGGCAAATTGACAGCTGCCAGATGTGAACAAGGGGGACTTAAAGAGTGAGAGTGATGGCGCCAAAGAGTATATACCATACAGTTGCTAAGGTGGGGCCCCGACATGGGATACTCACCACACATGGGGATATGAACATGCACACAAAATGCGCCACACACTACCACGTGCTTGAACACATATACCACCCTCAGCACACATTTCACCACACATACACCAACCTCGCCACATAAAAGTCGAAACACAAAAGTCGCCGCTAAAAACTCGCCACGCGTAATACTCGCCACATGAAAAACTAGGCTCACGCAAAACTCGCCACACGTGCAAAACTCACCTCATGGAAAAACTCGCCACACGCAAAACTTACACCCGCGGAAAAATTGCCACATGCACAAAAGTTGCAACACATGCAAAAGTTGCCTCACACAAAACTTGCACATACTCAAAAGGCACCACACATAAAACTCGCCACGCGCAAAACTCGCCATGCGCAAAACTTGCTGCACACAACTTGCTACACTAACCTGTCACATGCAACTCGACACACAAAAAGTTGCTACATGCGTGTCGCCACACAAAACTCATCTCACAAAAGTCGCTACATGCATGTCGCCACACGCAACTCAACACACACAACTTGACACACGAAACTCGCCCTAAAACACACACAAGTCTGGTATTATCCTTCAAAAATAAAAATCTGATTAATAAGCAGACAAGCTACAAGAGCAACAAATGTACCATATAGGAAATACGCCAGCTGTCAGTCACATGACCTGTCTATTATGTGTATGTGTGAGCTAATATATACTGCCAGGGGGAGGGCTTCCTGTTGGCTGGGGATTTATCAGGCTGCCAATTTAGCTTACAAATACTGAGGTAAAAATACTGACCAAATAACGTGTGAACGAGGTCTAATACAGGAGGAGATGACATACAGATATATACTATGTACAGGGGAGATAACACACAGGTATATACTATATACAGGAGAGACGAAACACAGGTATATACTATATAGAGGAGGAGATGACATACAGGTACATACTATATACAGGAGGAGATGACATACAGGTATATACTATATACAGGAGGAGATGACACACAGGTATATACTATATACAGGAGCAGATGACCTACAGGTATATACTATATACAGGAGGAGATGACATACAGGTATATGCTATATATAGGAGGAGATGACATACAGGTATATACTATATATAGGAGGAGATGACATACAGGTATATACTATATACAGGGGAGATGACACACAGCAGGTATATACTATATACAGGGGAGATGACATACAGGTATATACTATATACAGGAGATGACATACAGGTGTATACTATATATAAGGGAGATGACAAACATGTATATACTGGGGTGAAAATGAGAGGTGTGAGGTGAAAATGAAAAGGTGTGAGTGCAAATTGAGAGGAGTGAGGGAAAATAGTGGATTGATCGGAAAATGACAGATGTGAGGTCGAAATGACAAGTGTTAGGGGGGAATGAGAGGAGTGAGGGGGGAAAATAAGAGGAGTGAGGGGAAAATGAGAGGTGTGAGGGAGAAAATGAGAGATGTGAGAGGGAAAATTAAAGATGTGATGGGGAAAATGAGAGGCATGATGGGAAAATAAGAGAAGTGAGGTGCCATAACTAACCACAGATATTTACAATGCCCAGGCAACGCCGGGCTCTTAATAATAATAATAATAATTTTTATTTATATAGCGCCAACATATTCCGCAGCGCTTTACAAATTATAGAGGGGACTTGTACAGACAATAGACATTACAGCATAACAGAAATACAGTTCAAAACAGATACCACGAGGAATGAGGGCCCTGCTCGCAAGCTTACAAACTATGAGGAAAACAGGAGACACAAGAGGTGGATGGTAACAATTGCTTTAGTTATTCGGACCGGCCATAGTGTAAGGCTCGGGTGTTCATGTAAAGCTGCATGAACCAGTTAACTGCCTAAGTATGTAGCAGTACAGACACAGAGGGCTATTAACTGCATAAAGTGAATGAGAACATGATGCGAGGAACCTGTTTTTTTTTTTTTTTATAAATAGGCCACACAGGCTCTTTAGCTAGTATATATATATATATATTCAGAGGATTAGGGGGTCACAGCACATAGGCATCGTCACTGAAGGGCGTATCACCAAGCTTTTAATGGTAGAGAGAGGGAAGTGTGTTGTGACACAAAGTAATTTTGCCCTTATTTTGGCCCTATTTTGCAGGGTGGGTGGGAGGCCCGGTGTTGATGCTCATAATGGCAGTGTGGTCTGCCACTATTAGTGATACACCAGTTTTTAACATGAGTGAGTGTTACATATGTTTTCTGGACATTTACAGCCTTTGCAGTACTAGCAATTGACAGCGAATCGATTTGCATCAAATGGAATTTTGGGGAAAAATTTGTTGCACCAAACAATTTCCAATTTCAAAAAATTTGTTTATCTCAAGACAAAACATATTCACCACCAGCTCAGCATCCCCTTTGATAGGAGACTTGACAGATTTCCTATAAAATCACTTCAATATGAACCAAATATGAAAATGAGAGCCATGTTCCTAGCATAGGATATAGTAGGTCTCAAAGTATGGCAGATCTGCCACAATGGTTGATTCAATTAACCCATATTGCCTGTTTTTCCTTTAAGCAACAGATGCTGCTCCTGATGAAAATGCAGAAGCCGATACAAAGAATCAACATAATAATGTAAAGGTAATATGGCACCTTCTACTGTTCATACTTGGCTATTTTGATGCAGTTTATTTCAATCGAATATTGAGATGAGAAATTACTTGACAGCTTTACGTTACTTCGTACAAAATGTGTTTACTACGGAAGGGAGTGTTTACCACTGGGGATATGCGAAGAAGTTGCAGTGGAGCCGCAAATTTTACCTTTTCCAACGCACAGGGCTAAATTCTTATTGATATCTAAATCATGAATTCACATGGAGTTGATATTTATCACGCCGGTAACTGGAACGACTTCTCAGTGCCATCCTACTCAATGCATTCACCGCTCTGCTTCTCCCAGTGTCAGGCCATAGTGCAGAACGACTAACAAATGAAGAAAGTGAAGGAGTAGAATCAGAAATATTAGAATAAAAATATATTGTATTACAATAGCTTTAAACAACACATCACAAAGTGGTATTCAATAGGATTCCATATGTTGGGGTACAAGTCACAACAAAGCTAGAAGCAGATATAACCCCCAGGTAAAGGAATGCCCAGATATAAAATTACTTATGTCCATAATAATGACTATAATAGATATCAAACCACAAGTATATCTGGCTAAATTCCTAATACCTGTGCTAATGCAAGAAGAAATTCAAAAAGAAATGTCCAAAGCAAAAGAGCAAAAAAAATCACCAATAATAAATAACCTATCTAAATATATATTGAAATTGGCAAAAAATGTAAGTAAATTCTAAATAGCTAGATATACACCATGCTCAGTGAACATAACAAAAGTGCAGTACTTAATTCTATCAATCCTCAATCGTAGCACATATAATAAGACCGCTATAAATAAATAAACATCAATAACTACCTATAGTCATGTTGAACGTGGGAAGGATAACCTACTGGAACGCACCTCGACGCGCGTTTCACCGCCTCTGCAGTTTCATCCTCCAAAATTCCTCACAACTGCTTCCAAGTCAAAATTCTGTGCTGCAATACCACCATTCTGAATTACAAAATTAGACACTCCCAATTTACTTTTATGCAAGACTCATTAATCTTCACCGAACGAGCAGCCCACCAATTTTTTCTTGGAACTATTTCTGGCCATAATGTACTCAACCCTGAGAATGACATCCAGAGGCGCAACAAACAGGGCCGGACTGGCGATCGGGCAGTTCTGGCATTAGGGCCAGTGGCAGTAGTGGGGCGCTCAAGTGTGCCGCTATCAGCACACTCCCCCCGCTGTCAGCACACTCCCTGCACTGCATTCAACTATCCCGACGTCATAGGCCGGCTTCACACTCAGCGTATGAAAATACGGTCCGTATATTACGGCCGTAATACGCTGAAATGTCCCGAAAATAGTGGTCCGTAGCTCCTCCGTAGGCAGGGTGTGTCAGTGTTTTTTGCGCATGGCATCCTCTGTATGTAATCCGTATGGCATCCGTACTGCGTGGTTTTCTCGCAGGCTTGCAAAACCAACATACCGCTATAGAAATGATCCATGTGTCCCAAAAAGAAAAAAAAAATATATATACTGTCTATATATATATATATATATATATATATATATATATATGTCAGTAGACACATATATGTATATATATTACTATTTTTTCCAGCGCTATACAGCTTGAAAGCCGGTAATTCAATTACCGGCTTTTTCTTTCTCCTTCCTAAAACCCGACATGATTTGAGACATGGTTTACATACAGTAAACCATGTCTTCTCTCCATTTTTTTTGCAGATTCCACACTACTAATGTCAGTAGAGTGTATCTGCAAAATTTGGCCGTTCTAGCTCTTAAAATAAAGGGTTAAATGGCGGAAAAAATTGGCGTGGGCTCCCGCGCAATTTTCTCCGCCAGAGTAGTAAAGCCAGTGACTGAGGGCAGATATTAATAGCCTGGAGAGGGTCCATGGTTATTGGCCCCCCCCCTGGCTAAAAATATCTGCCCCCAGCCATCCCAAAAAAGGCACATCTGGAAGATGCGCCTATTCTGGCACTTGGCCACTCTCTTCCCATTCCCGTGTAGCGGTGGGATATGGGGTAATGAAGGGTTAATGCCACCTTGCTATTGTAAGGTGACAATAAGCCTAATTAATAATGGAGAGGCGTCAATTATGACACCTAACCATTATTAATCCAATTGTAGTAAAGGGTTAAATAAAACACAAACACATTATTTAAAATTATTTTAATGAAATAAAAACAATGGTTGTTGGAGTATTTTATTCTACGCCCAATCCAGTCACTGAAGACCCTCGTTCTGTGAAAGAAAAAACATAATAAACCAACAATATACTTACCCTCTGCAGATCTGTAACGTCCAACGATGTAAATCCTTCTAAAGGGGTTAAAACATTTTGCAGCAAGGAGCTTTGCTAATGCAGGCTGCTCCTCGCTGCAAAACCCCGGGGAATGAGGCTAAATATAGATCAATGAGCTATATTTAGCTTCATTTGCGGTGAGGCACCCTCTGCTGGATGTTCATAGATCGTGGGAATTTTCCTAGAAAGCTCCCAGGCTTTCTAGGAAAGTTCCCACGATCAAATTTTGCAGATACACACTACTAACATTAGTAGTGTGGAATATGCAAAAAAAATGGAGAGAAGACATGGTTTACTGTATGTAAACCATGTCTCAAATCATGTCGGGTTTTAGGAAGGAGAAAGAAAAAGCCGGTAATTGAATTACCGGCTTTCAAGCTGTATAGCGCTGGAATAAATATTAATATATATACATATATGTGTCTCGCTGACATATATATATATATATATACCTATTCTATGTGTACACATTTATTCTACCTATTCTACTGTAAGCTGTCAGTGTGATTTTACTGTACACCGCACTGAATTGCCGGCTTTTCTCTCTAACAGCGCTGCGTATTTCTCGCAAGTCACACTGCTTGTCCGTGTGTAATCCGTATTTTTCACGCTTCCATAGACTTTCATTGGCGTATTTCTTGCGCAGTACGGTGACAAACGCAGCATGCTGCGATTTTGTACGGCCGTAGAAAGCCGTATAATACTGATCAGTAAAATACGGCAGATAGGAGCAGAGGCATAGAGAATAATTGTGCCGTATTTTTTGCGAGTTTTACGGACGTATTTTCTGCGCTCTTACGTCCGTAAAACTCGCAAGTGTGAAGCCGGCCATAGACGCTGGTATGTTGAATGCAATGATGTCGCTCCCTCTCCCATCATTCCCCGCTCTGCCTCTGATACTGCGGGTGCGTGATGACGTCATATCATCGCGTACCTGCTGTGTGTCAGGCAGGCAGACTGCAGCCACTGAGATCGGAGCCGGGAGCAGTGCGGGGCACGAGGAGAGGTGAGGAGAGTGGTTTTTTTTTGTTTTTTTTTAAATATATCAATGAGTGATAGCTGGATTGTGGGGTTATTGGGGGGCTGTATTACATTCTATGGGGGCTGGCTGCATTACATTCTATGGGGCTGTGCTGTATTACATTCTATGGGGGCTGGCTGCATTACATTCTATGGGGGCTGTGCTGTATTACATTCTATGGGGCTGTGCTGTATTACATTATATGGGGGCTGGCTGCATTACATTCTATGGGGGCTTTGCTGCATTACATTCTATGGGGGCTGTCCTGTATTACACTCTATGGGGGCTGTGCTGTATTACATTATATGGGGGCTGGCTGCATTACATTCTATGGGGGCTTTGCTGTAACATAGTAACATAGTAACATAGTTAGTAAGGCCGAAAAAAGACATTTGTCCATCCAGTTCAGCCTATATTCCATCATAATAAATCCCCAGATCTACGTCCTTCTACAGAACCTAATTGTATGATACAATATTGTTCTGCTCCAGGAAGACATCCAGGCCTCTCTTGAACCCCTCGACTGAGTTCGCCATCATCACCTCCTCAGGCAAGCAATTCCAGATTCTCACTGCCCTAACAGTAAAGAATCCTCTTCTATGTTGGTGGAAAAACCTTCTCTCCTCCAGACGCAAAGAATGCCCCCTTGTGCCCGTCACCTTCCTTGGTATAAACAGATCCTCAGCGAGATATTTGTATGGTCCCCTTATATACTTATACATGGTTATTAGATCGCCCCTCAGTCGTCTTTTTTCTAGACTAAATAATCCTAATTTCGCTAATCTATCTGGGTATTGTAGTTCTCCCATCCCCTTTATTAATTTTGTTGCCCTCCTTTGTACTCTCTCTAGTTCCATTATATCCTTCCTGAGCACCGGTGCCCAAAACTGGACACAGTACTCCATGTGCGGTCTAACTATAGCTGTATTACATTCTATGGGGGCTGTGCTGTATTACATTCTATGGGGGCTGGCTGCATTACATTCTATGGGGGCTGTGCTGTATTACATTCTATGGGGGCTGGCTGTATTACATTCTATGGGTGCTGGCTGTATTACATTCTATGGGGGCTGGCTGTATTACATTCTATGGGGGCTGTGCTGTATTACATTCTATGGGGGCTGGCTGTATTACATTCTATGGGGGCTGGCTATATTACATTCTATGGGGGCTGTGCTGCATTACATTCCATGGGGGCTGGCTGCATTACATTCTGTGGGGGCTGGCTGCATTACATTCTAAGGGGGCTGGCTACATTAATTCTATGGGGGCCTGCTGCATTACATTCTATGGGGGCTGGCTGCATTACATTCTATGGGGGCTGGCTGCATTACATTCTATGGGGCTGGCTGCATTACATTCTATGGGGGCTGGCTGCATTACATTTTATGGGGAAGGGCTGTATTATATTCTGTGGGGGCTGTGCTGTATTATATTCTATGGGGGCTGTGCTGTATTATATTCTATGGGGGCTGTGCTGTATTACATTCTATGGGGGGGCTGTCTTACCTTCTATGTGGGAGGGCTGTATTACATTCCATGGGGGGCAGCGGGCTGTATTACATTCTATCGGGAGGGCTGTATTACATTCTATGGGCGCTGTATTACATTCTCTGGGGGCTACATTATATTCTATGGGAAGCTGTATTATTTTCCATGGGGAGGTGGGCTGTATTATATTCTATGGGGGCTGTATTACATTCTATGGGGTGCTGTATTATATTCTATGGGGCACTGTATTATATTCTATGGGGGCTGTATTACATTCTCTGGGGGCTACATTATATTCTATGGGGGGCTGCATTATATTCTATGGGGAGCTGCATTATACTATATGAGGAGGGCTGCATTATATTCTATGGAGGGGCTACATTCTATGGGGGGCTGCATTATGCTCTATGAGGGGGCTACCATATATTATATATGCAGGGGCTACATTATACTATATGAGGGGGCTGCATTATATTCCCTGGGGGTTAGCGCTACAGCCTTGCAGCGCTGGAGTCCTGGGTTCTAATCCCACTCAGGACAACATCTGCAAAGAGTTTGTATGTTCTCTCCGTGTTTGCGTGGGTTTCCTCTGGGTACTCCGGTTTCCTCCCACATCCAAAGACATACTGATAGGGAATATATATTGTAAGCCCCATCGGGGACAGCGATGATAATGTGTGCAAACTGTAAAGCGCTGCGGAATATGTTAGCGCTATATAAAAATAAAGATTATTATTATTATTACATTATACTCAGGGGGCTACAATATATTCTGTGTGGTGGCTGCATTATACTCTGGGGTGGCATGATTATACTATATGTGGGCTGCGTTATACTGTATCAAGGACTATGGGGAATACATTATACTATATGAAGAACTATGGGGTGCATTATAGTATGGGAAGTGAATTGTACAACATGGATGACTATGGCGGTGCATTATACTATATGGAGCACTATGAGGAATGTATTATACTATTTGGAGGACTGAGGAGTGTATTATACTATATGGAGGACTGTGGCAGTACATTATACTATATGGAGGACTGATTAGTGTATTATACTATATGGAGGAATTGCAGTGTATTTTAATATATGGAGGACTATGAGGAGTGTATTATACTATATGGAGGACTGAGGACTGTATTATACTAAATGGAGGAGTGAATTATACTATAAGGAGGACTGAGGAGTGTATTATATTATATGGGGGACTGAGGTGCACATTATAATATATGGAGGACTATGGGGTGTATTATACTAAACAAGCAAAATGCTGCCTATTCATGGAGTGATTGGATTGTTTATGTGGGAACAGAAATCCTTGTTCTCAGCAGCACATCGCCGGTGTAAACTGTAGTTGTGCTGCTGATAACATGATACTGTATGGGGACAGATTGATCTAATTGTGATTGTTCTGTTTCCTTCATTCTTTCTCAGTTGGTGTAAAGAGGCCGAGAAACAAGCGAATGACTTCAGTATTGTCGATCACAATCGTTTAGCGGCCTGAGATCAGCGCATGTAAATACAACAGAAATGCTTCGCAGGGAGACCAGGCAAGGTTGATGACAGTTGTAGTTAGCACCCGGCATCTGGAAATAGCGCTAACGCTACTGCTTTTCCCAGCTGCCAAAGCATTTAATTCTGGTATGTGTAATGATTTTTAGGGTTGATGTCACCTGCGTAATGCCAGCTGCTATCAATCCCTGGTGTAAGTAATGGAGAGGTGTCTATCAGACACCCCCACTACTAGCCAAGACCTGGAGAGACCCATCGACTATGAAGAGTGGTGACGGTAGTAACAGTACCGCTCTTCACAGTCGCCGAGCTCAGCGCAAGACCCGGAATATCTGAAGAGTGGTGATGTTACTGATGTCACCGCTCTTCAGAGTCACCGGGTCTAGTGCTGCGCAGCGGAACCAAAAGTGGCTGTAGGCAAAGTTTATGGAGCATCAGAATGAGGATCCACAGCCTTTGGTTGTCTCATCCCTTCATTATCTATGAGATCCAGTTATGTAGGTAAAGTAGCGGCTTTTCTTGGTACTGCAACTTAAAGCAATAAATAGGACCGAGCTGTAATGCTGGATACAGCTGTAATTATATGTTATATAGTCGTGTTACACTCCCCTCACTTCTTGTAACCTACAAGTGTACAAAGATATTATACAGTCACCATGTGATAAGTGGGCCTGTGTGACTTCAAATGCCAGGGCTGAATTTTACTCCCAGTCCGGCCCTGGCAACAAATCATGTTTTATATCCCTAATTAATTCCTTAAAATCACCAGATCATTTCCTCCCACATGCAAGACTAAAATGTCCGAGACCCCATCCAAAGAGCACTACGATGTACCTCCTGTAAGACTCTGTTCCAACCCATACCTCAGAAACTGAGCCACCTGATCACTGCCACTCTTCAAGATAAAAACGAGCTCTCTACCCTCTTTTCGTACGCCAGCCCGGAGAGCTCCCCAGTAAAGGTAAGAGTGGCCTAGAATCCGTATCAAAAAGCGGATCCAGCCCTGTAATAAAACACAACCAAAGACAGTCAACTTAAAATAATAATTAGTGACACCTGAAATCGACCTCCTCCCACCTCCAATTACGAATATCACCCTTCAACTAATCGCTGAGATCTAATGTAAGCCCGATAACGCTGAGACTACCAATGCGCTGAATAATCTCCAGTGTTAAACCATAATCCGCAGCCGTTGTCGCAGTCCCAACCCGAAAAGAATGTGACTCGAAATGAGAAGAATCTAACCGTATGGCGCTCAAACACCTCCGAAATATATTGATAAATTGGGACCTCGATAAAAAGGAACCATCTTCATGACATAATGAAGTACCATCTTGCTGAGGCCTAAAAGTATTAAAGCCTTCCAATTCCAATGGAATTTTATACCAAGGGGGGGGGGGGGATCCTAAAGCCTTCGTCAAAACCTGCTATCAACAACCTTGCCTTGTTCTGATTGGGAAATCCATTTAGCATCACAGTTAGTTTCACCCGCGTCACTCCCATGGGTATAACTGGTAAGTGTTTTTGCCTTGTTCCTCCTTAAACATCTAGCGACACCATGTGAAGGACCACTGCAATGTGAGCACAGATGATTAAATTGGCAGTTTTCTCCAAATTTACACTGACTTTCATTAAATTGACAGCATAAACTCGGCTTTTGAAGTCCTGTTTGACCTGATTGACTTGACTGGCTGACTTGATTCCTAGTCTGACTTCACTGGCCGACCCAACCGGCCCCTCTTTGGAAGGAATGCCCATACCTAGTAGGGGCCTTCACCGCAACCAAAGATCTATATCCTTTTGCTACCATCTTATGGCGGGACCAACAGCTTTACGCTGATGAAACTGTTCGTCATACCTCAGCCAAGCTTGCCCCTGTTGATCCTAAAAGCCTCCCCAATAGAATCCATATAACAGAAAAAAGGAGAGCAGTTCTCAGGAGCCTTTTCCAATATGACTCTGGCCAAAATGAAAAGGCCTGAAGCCAGTCTGAGGAATCAAGCGCCATTTCTGCTTGTATTCCTCTTTCTTTTCACCATTGTCTCTTTGACCTATATCTAAATTGAATTTTTCCAGCAGTAACAGATAAAAAATACTTGACGTACTCATCCTTCCAAAATTTTCTCTAACTCTGTTTTTAAGATGCATATGAAGGGGACCTTCAAAACAAACATATGCCTCCCCGTGCACCCTATCATCAAGATGAATCCTATCATCCTTCTCCTTTTCGGTGTGAACGGATCCCGAAAATGAGTCACAAACACGCCCTATGCCCCCATTTTTTATTCCCTCTCAGACTACTAATTTGAGGACTAACCCATTCGGCAAGATGAGCACAGGTTGCCCTTCTCTCATCCAAACAGATTAGCAAATCCCTGACATTTGTGGAACAGGCTGCCACGAGAGGTGGTGAGTTCTCCTTCAATGGAAGTCTTCAAGCAGTGGCTGGATAGACATCTGTGTGAGATGGTTTAGTGACTCCTGCGTTGATCGGGGGTTGGACACATGACCCAGGAGGTCGCTTCCAACTCTAAAATTCTATGATTCTATGTAATCTGAGAACCGCACGATATAGAGGCTGAGATCCTGATACCAGCAATGTGTCACTTACTAGGCTATGTTTTTCTTTTTAACCTTCGTCCGGCTGAGTAGGTACAATTGTAACTATTCCGTTTTAAAATTGCAATAACTTTTTTTTCGAAAAGCCGTAGAGGGCTGAAATTTCGTGACATCTCTGCAGTTTTGGTCCAGAATATATTGGCCAAATTTCAATAAAATATATGTGAAGGTACAATTGTACCTCTGCAGCCTGTTAACGTTGTAAAATTATGCAGCCTGACAAAGGTTAAATAAAATCAGTGTTTTTTCAGCAGGAGATTATCACTACAGGACTTAATATCTTGTGCCATCTAGTCCAATCACACCCCAACCAGTGATTGGCACCTTGCTGACAATATACAGTGTACACAATCAGTGGTGGGGGCGGGGTTAAACACAGCTCAGCATTCCGAGCTCTGCTAGATCTGCAGCAGAGAAAACTATGATTATATCAAAATGACAGCAAGCAGCCCAGTAAGGGACATATTGCTGGAATCAGGGTTTCTGCTCATACATTATGCTGCTCTCAGATTACATAGCAAAAACCTGGTGAAAGTTTCCCTTTAAAGGTCATGGACACCTTCGAGTACCTATTTTTTTTCTTCACAAATACATACATATTTGGTGAAGAAGCATTTTTGCAATAAAAATTTACTTTATTTAGAATATTAGCTCCTTTGGCTTCTACATCCTCTCTGTATCAAAGTACATGGCAGACTACAGAATGAGTTACCAGTAAATAAGTCGGTGAGCTTGTCTGATGGCAGGGTCTGTAAGCATTATCACTTTTCTTTGAAAGTAAAACTTTGAGTTGGATATGTACTGGCTTTAAAAGTGATTCAGAAGAAGACCCTACCCTACTGTCAGACGAGCTCACTGAGGGATTCACAAGTATCTCTTTCTGTAGCCTGCCATGTACTGTGATACATAGAGGCTGCAGATGGTACACAATTTTGAAAGAAACCCAATTGAAAAAAAAGACAAGACTGAGCTAAGGTTTATCCTATAATACTAATTGTTGTATAACTGTACTACGTGATCTCCCCAGGGATTAATTCTGAAGAGGAAAAAAAAGAAGAACAGAAAGAAGACGGGGATAGCACCGCTACAGCTGGAAGAAAGGTAGTCAAGTCACATCAGTACATACAGGATATGGACTACAACCTGAGAGCATTATGTGCCAGACTTAATACATCAGAAAATGATCTATAGTTTAAGGTTTTAATGTTGCAAGTATTTAATAAAAAAACATTGGCAACGATTTTTTTTATTTCATGCAACGATCTTTCTTAAAAAAAGAAATTAGTAATCTTGCAATATTTACACTTGCCACAAGGGCCGTTTTAGACTCATTCTTCCTGTCCTTTCTTGAAGAGTTTTCAGCAGGCTCCTGACCAGCAGAGGATTGCAGTGACAGGTAACACCTCTGTAGACATCTGATAACACAGGATGCACCAATCACAATAGAGAAGATGTCACAGCTTTGCACACACATATTAGATGCTTCAAAACAAAAGAGTCAGTCTATTGAATCAGAGCCTGAGTCAGTCTATTGCTGCTAATGTATATGTGCAATGCCTGAAAAAAAACAGGACTTACGAGTGTAAATTAACCTTAGTATATGTGAAGATTGCAACAATTTTACTTTTTTTTTTAATAAAGACTTTGATGTGGGGGAAAAGAAACATAAACTTGAACACAAAAACCTGATTTAAACAGTAAGTCAATTTCTGATTAAACATTTCCTTTAAGGCTGGGGCCTACCAGCCATATATAAACTTTGCACCTGCAGCAGAAGCGATCCATAAGGCTATGTGCACACGTTCAGCATTTGCAGCAAAAAAAAAAAAGTGTTGGTAGAAAAAATGGTGCGTAAAATACACACGTTTTTGATGCATTTTGACGTGTTTTGCATGCTTATTTGATGCATTTTTACATTCAATTTTTCCCATTCATTTGAATAGTTGAAAAACTCTGAAAGAATTGACTTGCTGCAAATTTGAGAAAAAAAAAAGTGTTCAAATCCACAAGGAAAAGATAAGCTGGTTGTGCATTAGATTTCAGAAGTCTTATTTACGTTGCTGGTACTGTAAAACGTTGCATTTTTTTTCCATGGTAAAAACAAGAGGATAAAAAAATGAGGTAAAAATGTAGAGCGTGATCAAGCCCTAAAAGTGCACCTTGTCTTCCAAAAACCATATTATTATGTCATTATCTAACTTCTGCATGAATTAGCTAGTAAATAATTAACTATATTTGTTACATTACTAAATCTCGGCTTTATAGACCTGTAGGTACACCGTGTGATCCTAGCGGAAAAAAATTCTATTTTACAGGATATGTTAGAGTATCATTATTTTTATGAATCCGTGAGATATAGAAATAATTCCCTGTGTCTCCATATGAATGTGGAGGCACATGGAGATACGATATGGCTCCATAGAGGTCTATGAACATCAATTTTTATAGACAATAATATTGGGGTGCTGCACTCGCCATACATGCTGATATTTCCGTTCTTCATAGCATACAATGTATTACAGGAGCCTGCATGGATCACATGAGTCGTTGGGTTGTGTGGACATTCTGGACCTGAATAATGAGAAAGACGTCATTATAAGGGCTCTACACAGCAGCATACTTGGGGAACAGTTCTGCTTTGAGGTAACAAGAGGGAAAAATGTTATTAATTTCTACAACCAAAATGTTTTTAACATTCTCCAACCTGAAAAAGGTCATATTACATCATATTAATACACTGTGTGCATTGCTATATCTCACAGGTCATCACAGCCTCTGGTAGTCGTTGCTTTGGATGTTCCTCAGTTCAAGAGCGAGATCGATGGATTGACAATCTCCGTAGAATAGTGCAACCAGACAAGGTTAGCACCATTACATAATTACACCAGTCTGGTCAAATAGATTAATTCATCTATATTTTACACCTGTCCATGATATGACATTATGAAAAAAAATATCTTAAACTTCTAGTCCAAGTTTTTGTCCATATTTCCAAATGAATGGTCTCTCCACACAGGATAATTGTCAACGTGAAGAGTCTTCTCTCAGTCTCTGGATCCATGAAGCAAAGGGTCTTCCACATTCAGGTCCTGGTTCTCGTGCTCGTTATTTTTGTGAAGTCCATCTGGATGGAAGTCTTTATGGACGGACCTCAAGTAAGGCAGCTGAAGCCGGAGTTGTATTCTGGGGAGAAAGCTTTAGCTTGAGGGACTTGCCGTTCTCATCAGGTCATGTTGCCCTTCACCTTCTTCGAGAGGGCAAAGAAGCCACTGGAGTAGGGACTGTTACACTGGCATTAGAAGGAATGAAGGAAGGAGTGGAGAGATGGGTGCCTCTTGGTGGAGATTTGACTCTGAGAGTGCGAGGCAGGTACACAAAGCTTTGTGTTCTCCCCTTGGTGCAATATAAGGAGTTTGCAGAGTATCTAACGTGGAGATATCTGAAGCTGAGCAGAGCAATGGAACCTATTCTGAGTGCTCGTGAAAAAGAAGAGCTGGGAAGGTCCTTAATATATGTTCTACAGAGCACCGGCCAAGCCAAGGTGAGACAGGAACAGCATTTGGCAATTAATATCATGTCACTTTTTTTTCTATTTCTCTTATTTTATACTATTTTCCTCTAGGAGTTCCTTGTAGACCTTGGTGTAGCTGAGATTTCTCGCTATGATGTCCAAGATTCATTAATATTCCGTGAAAACACTATTCTCACAAAGGCTATTGAAGAATATATGAAAATGGTGGGACAAACATATCTCCAAGAGACTCTTGGTGCGTAAACAGATTTCTAAGATTTCATAAATCATACAGAAAAACTATAATTCTCTTTCATCATATCTACAGAAAAGAGACAATAATCAAATGTCCAAAAAGGTTTAAGTGGTCCAAAAATGTCTGTAAAGTTATGTAATAAGTTGTAACCTTAAACTTATAGGCCATAGTGCAAAATCTGTAATGGCACCCACAAACTAGTTGTTACCTCTCCTTCCTTCCTGGGCTACCTGCCTGCTGCTGCCGGGTCCGCTGCCGCCCATGCCGCCTCGTCCTCTCTGCCCCGGTCTCGTGCCTACGCTCCCCGATTGGACTCTGCGCTGATGTTCCGGCGCGCTCCTTACCCGCCGTCGGTGGCACACTCCTGTAGTTTGCGCAGGCGCATTAGGTCCTGACCGCGCTCGCTCCCCTCAGTCTTCTCTCCTTGAGTGACCTGTCCCGGCAGTGTGTCCTGTCCAATAGAGGACAGGCATCAGGTACTTCAGGCCGTCCTTCCTTAGTGAAGGCGCCTGATTATCAAGTTCCCTTGCCATAGTTAGGCCGCCTTGCTGTCTCTTGCTTCGTCTGCCTTATTTGCTATTAACCCGTTTGTCCTTCCTTTCTTCCAGAGTCCGCTCCTGTCCTGTGTTCTTTGGTCCCTGCCTTCATCTTCCCTTCAGTCCGGTTTTATCTCCTCGTCTGCTCATCTCAGTCAGTTACCAGTTCCAGTTTCCTTCTCCTCAGTTCCATTACCCCTTCTTCAGGTTCTCCTCAGCTTCCCTCCTCCCTGGCTCCTTCTTACTCTATTCTCCTACGTTTCTTCCCTCGTAGTTCCCTCTCCCTTTCTCTCACTGGTTTTCCCTGAGCCGATCCCTGGTCCTGGCATCCGTGATTCTAGAGGTTCCTGAGCTTGCTCCCAAACGATCCCTGTATAGGGGTTGGTTTATTCTGGTGTGCTCGCTCGGGGAAGGGTCGGTTCCACGGTCCAATGGGTCCACTCTTGGAACTCACCACCTTCGGCGTAACACTAGTGACCTTCAAAATAGTTATATCTTTGCATGTGGCAGAGGAGCCTTTTTGCCACCTCAGTGTCACGAGTGTGTCACGTCCTCTTGGGAGATCTGGGGTTAGAAGATCACTTCGTATTGTGAATCGCAGATCTTAAATTTAGCTCGTGTGTTTGTGTCCCATATTAAATGGATTTGGTTTCCTTTAGTGCTGAAAGGGTTAATGACCCTTTCTATGCTGGTCAGAAACTTGCAGCTCCATTTCAGCTGCTTCTGATCTGGTCATTACCTCTCCCTATAAAACCTGGTCAGACTTTCTCTGCCTTGCCAGTGAAAGTTTTGCTTCCTAGCTCCTTGGAGACACTGTTCTGAATGGGTGATCATTGTTGCTACTAGAGATTGTTGCGTACTGTTTTGGGGTGTATGCTTTCCTCATTCTCCTATTCACATTTGGTTGGTACATGCCTATCCTTCCCCATATACAGTGGGGCAAAAAAGTATTTAGTCAGTCAGCAATAGTGCAAGTTCCACCACTTAAAAAGATGAGAGGCATCTGTAATTTACATCATAGGTAGACCTCAACTATGGGAGACAAACTGAGAAAAAAAAATCCAGAAAATCACATTGTCTGTTTTTTTAACATTTTATTTGCATATTATGGTGGAAAATAAGTATTTGGTCAGAAACAAAATTTCATCTCAACACTTTGTAATATATCCTTTGTTGGCAATGACAGAGGTCAAACGTTTTCTGTAAGTCTTCACAAGGTTGCCACACACTGTTGTTGGTATGTTGGCCCATTCCTCCATGCAGATCTCCTCTAGAGCAGTGATGTTTTTGGCTTTTCGCTTGGCAACACGGACTTTCAACTCCCTCCAAAGGTTTTCTATAGGGTTGAGATCTGGAGACTGGCTAGGCCACTCCAGGACCTTGAAATGCTTCTTACAAAGCCACTCCTTCGTTGCCCTGGCTGTGTGCTTTGGATCATTGTCATGTTGAAAGACCCAGCCACGTTTCATCTTTAATGCCCTTGCTGATGGAAGGAGGCTTGCACTCAAAATCTCACGATACATGGCCCCATTCATTCTTTCATGTACCCGGATCAGTCGTCCTGGCCCCTTTGCAGAGAAACAGCCCCAAAGCATGATGTTTCCACCACCATGCTTTACAGTAGGTATGGTGTTTGATGGATGCAACTCAGTATTCTTTTTCCTCCAAACACGACAAGTTGTGTTTCTACCAAACAGTTCCAGTTTGGTTTCATCAGACCATAGGATATTCTCCCAAAACTCCCCTGGATCATCCAAATGCTCTCTAGCAAACTTCAGACGGGCCCGGACATGTACTGGCTTAAGCAGTGGGACACGTCTGGCACTGCAGGATCTGAGTCCATGGTGGCGTAGTGTGTTACTTATGGTAGGCCTTGTTACATTGGTCCCAGCTCTCTGCAGTTCATTCACTAGGTCCCCCCGCGTGGTTCTGGGATTTTTGCTCACCGTTCTTGTGATCATTCTGACCCCACGGGGTGGGATTTTGCGTGGAGCCCCAGATCGAGGGAGATTATCAGTGGTCTTGTATGTCTTCCATTTTCTAATTATTGCTCCCACTGTTGATTTCTTCACTCCAAGCTGGTTGGGTATTGCAGATTCAGTCTTCCCAGCCTGGTGCAGGGCTACAATTTTGTTTCTGGTGTCCTTTGACAGCTCTTTGGTCTTCACCATAGTGGAGTTTGGAGTCAGACTGTTTGAGGGTGTGCACAGGTGTCTTTTTATACTGATAACAAGTTTAAACAGGTGCCATTACTACAGGTAATGAGTGGAGGAAAGAGGAGACTCTTAAAGAAGAAGTTACAGGTCTGTGAGAGCCAGAAATCTTGATTGTTTGTTTCTGACCAAATATTATTTTCCACGATAATATGCAAATAAAATGTTAAAAAAACAGACAATGTGATTTTCTGGATTTTTTTTTCTCAGTTTGTCTCCCATAGTTGAGGTCTACCTATGATGTAAATTACAGACGCCTCTCATCTTTTTAAGTGGTGTAACTTGCACTATTGCTGACTGACTAAATACTTTTTTGCCCCACTGTACCTCTCTACCTTTGGTGAGTGTTTGTATGTTTGTTGCTTTCTGTTATCCTTGTTTTGTCTTTGTGTCTTGTTTACCTTACATTTCTGTACCATGCCTCCTGGGATGGGGGAGGGGACAGATCAGGTTTAACAGGAGCATAGTAAGATTGGAGCCTCTGGCCTTTCTACCTTCAAGAGTACCCCTGGGACAGGGATAGTTAGGGTCCCAGATCCAGGGACAGCTTGAAGCCCCCCTTCCTTACCAAGGACCATCACAGTGTGACACTTATGTACGCTAGACTCCTTGTAACATGGTGCGGGGCGGTTGCAAGGGCAAGGCACTCATCTTCAGTTCTCCTGCAAGTTACATGAAAATGTGAGCCCTTGGTGGGTGTGTGGACTTGTGCTGTGAGGACCTTACACTCATGCAGGCCACATGTAGCTGATGTTGTGGGCTTGCCAGATTTAAATGTTGCACAGTTCAATGATGGAGACCACCATTCCATAATAATTCCATCTTTACTGAATGATAATTTCATAAGGGTTATATACAAGGGATATCGGGTACAAAGTCTTATGGACATTTCCTTTACAGTATGAAGCATTATTCCACACAGTTTCCTTCCTCTGTTGTATACTCCAGAGCTTTCAAGGTACAGTTTCTTCTTTCTTCACTACAACCCAGCTTTATTGCTACAGTCCTGATCAGCAAGTCTCCTAATTTGCTCAGCGGTTCTACGTCCTATTTCTTCCACTACTGGCATTCTGTATCTACTGCTTAGGATCCTTCATTAGTCCCCATCTCTCAGTCCTGCTAAAGCCGGTTACCATCTGCGCTACAAGGTCTCGTGGCTAGGCGTCCTCTCCTAGAACCCATCTCTGGAAGGACACTCTGTCTCTTTCTATCACTTTTTCTTCATGATTGCACTATCCCTTCATCTTAGTCTCCACTCACTGTGAATCTCCCTTTTCACAGCTCTGCTCACATTGCACTCCAACCTCCAACTCCCCAACTACGAGGAAGCAGTCACCATTTCTTAACACTATCCCTTCCCTTGTGGGCTAGTATCACACAATAACTCTCTCCTACTCTACAGACAACTATCTACATAACCAACACATTACACTATCTATCTTATAACACTATGCCTTACACTATGTATTACAGTACTTTAAATTATCATATCCTATATTATACTAACAATACTTATCACACTCTATACAAAATATACTACATGGCACAGTATTTACAAAAGAAACATGACAATAAACTCACAACGCAACTTGTGTCTTCCGGTGTAGGAACGCGACAGCACAGTCTGCTACCCTTACATCCTCTATACCCCATATAGTGCATATGGTGTTGAGTATAGAAACCAATTCCTGTTTGCCAGGGCTGTGGATCATATAACAGCTCATTCTCATTCAAGTAAAGGTAAATCTGGTGATGTGGCTTCTCTAAGCCATAACTCAGGGTGAGCAGCACGGGCTAGAATGGGATAGTGCAGCAGAGCGGGCCTTGATTATTGACACATGGATCAGCAATAACCAAGACCGCAGAATATGCATTAGGCAGACAGACAAGTGGTGCAGGAAACACCAGATGAAGCAGAGTCAGGTGTGTGAATACACACAGGAAAAGTTGATGTTTTAACTAACCGGGACTTGCAGCAGGCAAATGGTTAATAGCAGAGGTGTATGCAGGCAGGGACATGAAGCACAAAGATGGTTAATGGCACAGAAATATCATATCATAGCAATCAGGAACTTGCAGCAGGTCAATGGTTAATGGAAGGCATTTACATGCAGGAATTTTCAGCAGGCAAATGATTAACCACAGGATAGAAGTGAAGAGAAGTAAAACTAGTTACTTGCTTGTAAAAATAATTACACACGGACAAATGCTCAACATACTCTCTCAATTTTCCTAAACTTCTCCAATTAGTGCAGGAGGACTGCTCGAGATGGTTGAGGAATTCTTTTACGTGGTTTGGAAGAAGCGCAATTTTTAAAATGACCATCCTCCTTCAGATTTTATATGTTACTCAAGCTCTACCGATTGTGATTCCGTCATCCTTCTTCAGAAGTCTTGTGTCATGGAGATATAGAGAGGGGTAAAAAGACAGCAGGTGTCTGGTTTCCCACACTCCTGCACTGGTTAGAAGAACTTCACCATCATATTACACAGTGCAGGTTTTTTCCTTGCCAACAGGGCAAAAGATAATCTGTTCAGTTGAAGCTCCTGGAGCTTTTCTACTTGGATTGTCTCAGGTGTTCAGTGTTGGCCATTCCTCTCTGCTGTATATCCTCACCTCTGTGTGGTGTCTCTCTGTGGCTTGAGTTTTATTTATAGATCTTTCGTTGTCTGCCCTTGGACCTTGTTCTGACCATATCTGTTTAACCTCTTCTGCTCTGATCCGCTATCCTCCTGGTATTCTGACCTTGAAACATTACCTGACTTTATCTCTTCTATCTGTCTTTTGACCTCGGACTCCTTGATTATCCTGACTCACGGCTTGGCCATGAGAAGTAACTAAGGGTCACACTTAGGGTATGTGCACACATTGCGGATTTCGCAGCAGTTTTCCATGAATTTACAGTACAATGTAAACTTATGGAAAACAAAATCCGCAGTGCACATGCTGCCGAAAAAAATGTGCGGAAACGCCGCGTTGTTTATTCCGCAGCATGTCAATTCTTTGCGCGGATTCTGCAGCGGTTTACACCTGCTCTATAATAGGAATCCGCAGGTGTAAAACCGCAGGTGGAATCTGCACAAAATCCGCAAAAAATCGCGCCCAAACAGTGGTTTACCCAAACATATGGGGCATAGGAGTACTCAGGAAAAATTGCACAACAACTTTGGGGGTCTAATTTCTCCTGTTACCCTTGAGAAAATAAAAAAAATGGCGGCTAAAAAAAATTATTTTTGTGGGAAAAAATTATTTTTTATTTTCACGGCTCTGTGTTTTAAAATACTGTGAAGCACTTGGGGGTTCAAAGTGCTCACCACACATCTAGATAAGTTCCTTGGGGCGTCTAGTTTCCAAAATGGGGTCACTTGTGGGGGATTTCTACTATTTAGGCACATCAGGGGCTCTGCAAACGTAACATGACGCCTGCAGACCATTCCATCAAAGTCTGCATTCCAAAACGTCACTACTTCCCTTCCGAGCCCCGACTTGTGCCCAAACAGTGGTTTCCTCCCACATATGGGGTATCGGCGTACTCAAGACAAACTGGACAACAACTTTTGGAGTCCAATTTCTCCTGTTACCCTTGTGAAAATAAAAAAATTGCAGGCTAAAAAATAATTTTTGAGGAAAGAAAAACGATTTTTTTATTTTCACGGCTCTGCGTATAAACTTCTGTGAAGCACTTGGGGGTTTAAAGTGGTCACCGCACATCTACACTGTGTGCAGAATTATTAGGCCAGTTGTATTTTGATCACATGATACTTCTTATACTTGTTGTCCTACTCCAAGCTGTTCAGGCTTGAGAGCCAACTACCAATTAAGTAAGTCAGGTGATGTGCATCTCTGTAATGAGGAGGGGTGTTGTCTAATGACATCAAAACCCTATATAAGGTGTGCTTAATTATTAGGCAACTTCAGGACAAATTGAACAATAACTTTAGGTGTCCAGTTTCTCCTTTTACCTTTGGGAAAATAAAAAAATTGTTGCTAAATGATCATTTTTGTGACTAAAAAGTTAAATGTTCATTTTTTTCCTTCCATGTTGCTTCTGCCGCTGTGAAGCACCTGAAGGGTTAATAAGCTTCATGAATGTGTTTTTGAGCACCTTGAGGGGTGCAGTTTTTAGAATTGTGTCACTTTTGGGTATTTTCAGCCATATAGACCCCTCAAACTGACTTCAAATGTGAGGTGGTCCCTAAAAAAAAATTGGTTCTGTAAATTTTGTTGTAAAAATGAGAAATCGCTGGTCAAATTTTAACCCTTGTAACTTCCTAGCAAAAAAAAAATTTTGTTTCCAAAATTGTGCTGATGTAAAGTAGACATGTGGGTAATGTTATTTATTACTTATTTTGCGTCACATAACTCTCTGGTTAAACAGAATAAAAATTCAAAATTTGAAAATTGTGAAATTTTCCAAATTTTAGCCAAATTTCTATTTTTTTCACAAACGCAAAAATTATCGACCTAAATTTACCACTAACATGAAGCCCAATATGTCACGAAAAAACAGTCTCAGAACCGCTAGGCTCTGTTGAAGCGTTCCTGAGTTATTACCTCATAAAGGGACACTGGTCCGAATTGCAAAAAATGGCCAGGTCATTAATGTCAAAATAGGCTGGGTCATGAAGGGGTTAAATAGCTGAGTGAAATGGATGATGAAGCAAACTTCTGTAATTCACATGGCAGCTGAAAGCTATGCTTCCGGAATACTCAGTCAGCACATAACTGCCTGAGCTGGTCTTAAAAGGCCTTCAGTAATGATGTCAGAGGTGTTGCCGGGTTACCGCAATAACCCGATGTGGACTAGCTCAAAGGTTTTCAACAATGGGGGAAAAAAAACAAGGTTTGACACCTGAGCCAAGCTAGGCTCTGTAACATGACAGCCTGAGGTTCCAGGTTGACCCTGGTGGCCAGAATGTTACAGAACCTGGCTAATTTCACTCTTCACTCGGGGATGTTCCAATGTAACCTTGAAATGTTCTATACCTTTGGACAAATGGGGCACTATTTAATGCTTAAGACAAGGCTCTTTTTCTAATATTTTTCAACCCTTCTGAGGCCACATATGTAGAAATAATATAATAATAACCTTTGATCAACAATTGCTAAACTCCAAATAGTAATATCACGGATAATGTCAAGAATTTCAGGCAAACAGATTGTGGGCAACCCTGAATAATATATGAAACACTTATTTTATCTCTAGGCCCCTTTATCGCCCACATTTATGCCTCAACCGAAAGTCATGAGATCGATCCACAGCGATGTTCACCAGAAGAACTCTGTGAGAACCGAGGACATTTATGGAGGAGCTGTGAAGAAGCCATCGAGAACATTATGCAGTCACAAATGTAATGTGTCACTTTATAATACCAGTATATCAATAAAGCCTATTTATACCAATATATATCTCTATACTAAATCTACATAGGTTGAGTACATTCCATTACTTATCCTGAGCCTATATTATAGTCTGGTCCTGGTCTGCGGCTGGCCTCCGTTTAAAGGTTCTATTGATAGTGTCTCAACATGACGTGACTGAGACCTTAGTTGTTTCAACAAGCCACGTTATCACTGGAGCCACCAGAGACCAGGGAAATGTCTGAAAAATGGAGGTCTTACCCTTTTTTCAGCTCTTCTTGAACTATATTGGTTATATATTATATATTTTTACATGTTTCTTTGGATGACAGGCCCTATGCTTGTTGTGTGCAGGTATTTTCCTCAAGAGCTCTTGGCGGTGTTCTCTACCTGGCAAGAAAAAGTCATCCTCCGAGGAAAGCCAGAATTGGGTTCCCGATTAGTCAGCGCCTGCCTGTTCTTGCGTTTCCTGTGCCCGGCTATTCTGTCCCCAGGACTATTTCAGCTCTCACCTGAACATCCTCATCCTCTTTCTGCCCGCGCTTTGACCCTGGTTGCTAAAGTTCTACAAAACCTGGCTAATTTCACTCGGTGATGATCCAACATGACTTTGATATTTTTAATGTGATGTATAATCAATTAGATTTATTTCAGTGAGGACATTTAGAAAGCCAATGCAGGGGAAATGGATGGCTGACCATATAATGTGTGGATGGGGTGGATTTGTTTAAAAGCAAAAGTTGCTCTTACTTTACGATTCCTTCAATGAAATCCATATGCCCAAATGAGACAATATAAAATAAGGGGGTTGACTTCATGAGAAGTCTTTTCAGGAAGCACACATTCCTCAAATTGCACACTTTGGAGGGAATGTTCACACCTGTAATTAAAGCTTGACTTCTATATGATGAATAGTTGTCCAATTTTCTATTGTATTTCAAGATTTAAAGGGTTATATCCAAAATAGTAACTTTTCCCCTACCTCACGGATATGGGACAACTTACTGATCACTGGGGTCCATACGCTAGAACCCTCAAGTGAACCCAAGATCATTACTCTGGAACCCGGGAAACGAACTTGGCAGAGCCCTATATTTCCAGTAGGCCCACAAGAAATTAATGGAGTGAAGGTCGAGCATGCATACTTCCACTCCATTCAAGACGGAACCTTATGCAAAGGGGATAACTTACTTTATTGGGAACAACTCTTTAATTCTTCACCATTTTCACTATCTTTACTTGCTGTTATGGAATGGGAACATTCTTGGTTACCACCAAAGGCTGAAAACCCATGTGGACCTAGTGCTGCTCTTATACCACAAACACCAGTCTAAGGCCTCATTCAGAAATCTGTTTTTCTCACGTACAAGAAAAATAGACGATTATTTTGATCAGTGAGGTCCGCATGTAACCAGTTGTTCTCGTATGTGGAGGAAAAAACAAAAGGTCACCAATCTTCTTCTTAATGACTATCCATGAAATCGGACTACACCCTCATGGCATCTGAGTGCAGTCCGATTTTAATATGGATTCATAGACTTGCATTGTCAATTTTGACTCAGCCATTGGATCAAAATTGGACACGCTTCATCGAATTTCCGCAGACCTCTTGGTCCGAGGAAAATTTGAACATGTGCACAGCCCATAGTCTATCATAGGTACGAGTGCTATTGGTGAAAACCGCACTCATATGCGAAAAACAGACACCTAAATGAGGCATAAAACTGATGTGTAGTAGAGAAAGATGTGCCAAACGTATTAAAGAAGCACTGAGGCTACGTTCACATTAGCGTTTTGCGTGTTTGCGTCGGGCGACGCAGCGGCGACGCATGCGTCATGCGCCCCTATATTTAACATGGGGGACGCATGCGTTTTTGTGTGATGCGTTGTGCGACGCATGCGGTTTTTTTGCCGCAAGCGTCGGGCCAAGAAAACGCAACAAGTTGCATTTTTCTTGCGTCCAAATTTCGGCAAAAAACGACGCATGCGTCGCAAAACGCAGCGTTTTTGCATGCGTTTTGATGCATTTTCATTTGCGTTGTGCGTTGCGTCGCCGACGCAGCGGCGCACAACGCAAATGTGAACGTAGCCTTACAATCAATTAAAGTTTTTATCCTCCTTAATACATTGCAATCATCATATTATATAGCACTGTGTACTTACAATTGCTTATTTTGCCTTTCTACCCAGGTACTTTTCCTTTCTCTGCTCTATGTATAAGCTAGAAGTCTCTTGTCCCTGCATTTATCATCTCCCTCTTCAACTCCTGACCAAGCTGCTCTCTCTTCCCCCTGCCAAGGACTTTTCCAGTGACTCATGACTCATGCAAGGAAAATTGACCTCCTGATTCTACATAGAGCTTAGAAGGATTCAGCTAGTCAGTTTTTAATAACGTGTTGTCATAAACCTAATGGAAAAGAGAAAAATTAGCTGGGTAGAAAGCCAAAATTAGAAATTGCATGTACACAGTGCTATGCAATATGAGGACTGCAATATACTAAGAGGATAAAAAAATTTGATGGGAGGAGGTGGAGTGCTTCTTTAGGAAACATCCAAACTTTAAAAAAAATGGCACATCTTTTGGCCGTCTATGTGACACATAATTTGACATTCATACCCGCTGAGCAAAAGTAGATTAACACTAAATTTTACATTAATTTTTAGCAGAAATTATAGTAAATCTGTCAGTGATTAGTCATCCCCTCCTCCAACTAGACAAGAATGGTCATCTTATTGACACCATGAGGATGGACTTTACTAAAGCCTTTCAAATATTCCCCTGAATGCATCAATTTTTATGGAGGGTTCCTTTAATCTACAGAGTAATGTCAAAAATGAAAATCATGGAGGTGGTGTGTCACAAATCCACCGCTCAGTGTGTCTGGGATGCAGTTACTGACAGCTCAGCTATCCATTCGGGTGCGGGGGTATACTGAAGCTGTCAGTACTTTGATTGGCAGCTCAGATGTCCAGTTTGGTGCAGGGGCGTGCTGTGCGGTCAGTGTTTTGATTGACAGCTCGGCCATCCAATCTGAGACTGGGAGGTGCTGGGCTGTCTTCAGTTTTTCCCTGTCCCAGGTGGTTGCACAGCTACTTAGCTAGGCTGTCAGTCTCAGACCTCTGCCAAACATAGCTTCAGCTAAGTGTGGTTGGTTTTCTCTGTGCCTAGTGTTTTGCTTAATGATCTTCCTCTGCCTGACCTTGGACCTCGTTCTGACCCTCCGTCTGTTTAACCCCTTTGCTGTTATCCACTATCCTCTTGGTATAATACTAGGTAATGAGAAAAACAAGCACACTTAGCTAAAGCTACGTCTGGGCAATCACCTGGAATAGGGAACAACTGAAGACAGCCCAGTACCTCCGAGGCTCATATTGGACAACTGAGCTGTCAAACTACTGACAGCTTCAGCAGGCACCTGCACCAGATTGGATGGTTGAGCCGTCAGTTTCTGCACGCCAGACACACTGAGGAGTGGAATCGTGACATGACCTTTATCTCCGCCGTAGACTTGATATCAATGTTCTGATGTGATATTGTGAATTCTGAATATACTGTACATGTACATACTTTATGTGGAGCATTGAATGATAGCTGATCTAATATATGTCTCACTTGTTAATAATAATCATGTTGTGAATCCATCCATCTATAACCCTTGATTCTGCTCTCTGCAGGTTTGGAGAGAAGGAGGACTACATGTCGTTTATGAACGGCTTCCTGGAGCAGCACTGGGATGAGATGTCTGTCTTCCTGCAAACAGTAACAGATCCCGACAGCGAGGTCGCAGTGAACAGTTATGAGGGCAGTGTAGATCTGGCTTATGAACTTTCTTCTCTTCATTACATGTTGTACGGGATCTTTGCCGGCGTTCATCAGGTGCTTATTAAAACCAATTAAGATAGTGCAAATGTGGTCCTGCTATGAATATCAGTGCTGATATAATGCAAACAAGCTAGTGCCATATAGTGCAAATAATATAGAACTAAAATGTAGCATTATAGGAGGAAATAACTCCACATAAGTATTGCTGCTGGACTAAAATTAGAATTGCCACAAAAAAATGAAATCAAGGGTGGCAGACCATTATAGAACTAAATGGACTCGCCATCAGACCAATGGGTTGACACCTGACTGGTAACTCCTATGACTAAACACAACAAAGGCCTCATTCAGACCACCAGGGCTTATAATCAAGCTGATAAAATATGTTCCAGTTCCTCTTTTCAATGTCCTTGGATGATGAAGTTGGACTTTCCCATCAGGTTTCCATCTTGAGGCTGGAGCTGTGTAGAGCACCGTAGCGGTAGTGGTAAAAGCTCTGTGCCTTTTTGGATCCCCGTTCTGCTGAAATACTGCGTTAACCAAAGAAATGAAGGGCCTCATTCTTTCACGTTGACATTGGCTTGACGAAGCTCCTGACTGGTCAAAACTACTCTCCCAGTGCAGATAACCCTCAGCTTCCCATGCTACAGTCATCGATATCACATTTTTCCATGACAGATGAAGAAATCTCTCCTATACAATATATTTCGGCCCTTATCTCTGAGAAGACCACCCTTCTAGAAGTCACCATTTTTAGTGATCACCTCACTACCTTTTTTAGAGGAAATGTTGACTACATTGGTTTTAATATGCGTTTCTTTGTTTTCATAGCAAACTAAAGATGATCTGGAGCCATTGCCCACAATTCTGAAAGCCTTGGCTGAGGGTTTGCCTGTCCCTGAATGTATTACCCAGGATCAGAGGTAACATTGCCGCAGTGGGTTTACCAGTATTGCCATTAATGCCCACATCAACGTAGTCCAACACGATTTGCACCAGGGGTTTTAAAGCGCCTTTTTTTTCTTTAACTGTTGGCCCTCAGCAAAATGATAGGCTTCTTTAGAAAGTAGGTGTCTTTATTTTTTGGACATCCTTAGGGCATTTTGCTAGTATAACATTGATCTGTATTTTGCATCATGAATATCAAGACCCATAAAGGTCAATGTCCTGCTTTATGACTGTCATGTCCTGCCTAGAAAATGCAAGGAGAAAAAATGAAAACAAAGCACCAATTGCAAGCCTCATGTTTGTGGGGACCTCACAATTCTTCCCCTACAGCATATGTCGGTGAAACAAAAGATTGAACCTGTTGGATTTCAGCAATTAGAAGATTGTAATGAACTCAACAACAATTATGTGTGTAAAACTAAAGATACATAAATAAAACAGCAAACACACAATCAGTATCCACACCAAAAAAGCAAAAAAAGATTATTAAACAAATATTTTTAAAAATGTGTAAAACTTCCTAATATCTGGCACCCCTTGTTAGGGTTGGCGGAACGCACCAAATATATTGTTTATTAAATGGAATAGGTGCGTTCGCAACCCGGGATCCACCGTGCAGGAAAGTACCTGCTGCTAAATAATGGCGGCTCTATATGGCGGTATATACCAACTCTGTTAGCTTCACAGAGTAACCGCGAGAGGAAAGCTCTGTGCCCTGTTAGACTTTCACAGAGGCACAGGCCAACTACCCAGATGTGAGCAGTGAGTGGTCATGCATGCATACACAATCTCCTCGCAGGAGGAGCCAGCATTCTAGGGGCTTATTTCAGCCGGGTCCCTGAACACACTTATACACAATCTCCTCGCCGGAGGTGCCAGCATTCTAGGGGCTTATTTCAGCCGGGTTCCTGAACACATACAAACGCATGACCACATTGGCGCAAAGCATATGACAAAAGACGATACTAGCGCATGGCCGTGCGGTCATGCGCAGTTTATATAGTTGCAGCACAGGAAGCTGCTACCAAAGTTTTGCCCTTTCAGGACCTTCCTGGAGGACCAATGGGATGCGCTGCAGTACCTGAACAGGTGACCGAACATGTGACCCTCTACCTCCAATGGGAGACCTTGCCCTGAGCATGCTCAGTGTGTGTAAATAAGGACTTAGTCCCAGAGAGGCCTGCTCGCCGCAGATCAGTGCAGGGTACCATAGGAATGCCGGAAAAGGCAGTAGTGACCCTATGCACCGAATCAGCCTCAGCGAGACGCTGGGAGCGACGTCTCCGCTGAGCAGACCCCACTGTGGCCGATGCTGAATGGGAGACCGCAGCAGACACGGATCGAGATTCCCCCTGTGCAGCAGAGGAAACTCGACTCCTAACATTACCCCCCCTCCTAGGGCCCCCCCCTCCTTGAGCCTCACTACGCTCAAAAGCTGCAATAAGCAGCGGAGCCCGAATGTGCTCCACAGGCTCCCAGGTTCTATCCTCTGGGCCGTGACCCTTCCAGTCCACCAGATAAAATTTCTTGCCACGTACCACCTTACACCCCACAATAGCATTCACCTCAAACTCATCCGTGGATGAACCCGATGTCCCAGCAGATGACTCAGAAAACCGGGACAAATGAACGGGCTTTAAGAGGGAAACGTGAAAAGTATCGGTGATACCAAGGCGTGGAGGAATAGCCAAACGGTAGACCACAGGGTTGACCTGTTCCAGAACCTTAAACGGGCCAATGTAGCGAGGAGCAAACTTAGTGGACTCAACTCGCAGCCTGATGTTACGGGCGGAGAGCCACACTAAGTCGCCAGGAGCAAAAACCGGAGCGGGGCGCCAGTGTGTATCAGCCGAAACCCTCATTCTCTCCTTGGAGGCCCGGATGGCATCCTGTGTGCGGTCCCAAATGTCACGTGCCTCCACCGCCCAGTCTGCCACCCTAGAATCGGTGGATGACACCGGCATGGGCACAGGGACACGCGGATGCTGGCCGAAATTAAGGAGAAAAGGAGTTTGACCGGTGGAATCGGCTACGGCGTTGTTCAAGGCAAATTCCGCCCAAGGTAGCAAAGATGCCCAGTCATCCTGCCTAGCAGAGACGAAATGTCGCAAATATACCATCAGAGTCTGGTTGGTTCTCTCCACCAACCCATTCGTCTCGGGATGGTATGCAGAGGAGAGGTTTAAAGGTACCTTCACACATAACGATATTGTTAACGATATCGTTGCTATTTGTGACGTAGCAACGATATCGTTAATGAAATCGTTATGTGTGACAGCGACCAACGATCAGGCCCCTGCTGGGAGATCGTTGGTCGCTGAATAAAGTCCAGAACTTTATTTCGTCGCTGGACTCCCTGGAGACATCGCTGGATCGGCGTGTGTGACACCGATCCAGCGATGTCTTCACTGGTAACCAGGGTAAACATCGGGTAACTAAGCGCAGGGCCGCGCTTAGTAACCCGATGTTTACCCTGGTTACCATGCTAAAAGTAAAAAAAAACAAACACTAGATACTTACCTACAGCTGTCTGTCCTCCAGCGCTGCGCTCTGCACTCCTCCTGTACTGTCTGTGAGCCGGAAAGCAGAGCGGTGACGTCACCGCTCTGCTTTCCGGCTCCCAGACAGTACAGGAGGAGAGCAGAGAAGCAGAGCGCAGCGCTGGAGGACAGACGGCTGTAGGTAAGTATGTACTGTTTGTTTTTTTTTACTTTTAGCATGGTAACCAGGGTAAACATCGGGTTACTAAGCGCGGCCCTGCGCTTAGTTACCCGATGTTTACCCTGGTTACCGGCATCGTTGGTCGCTGGAGAGCGGTCTGTGTGACAGCTCTCCAGCGACCAAACAGCGACGCTGCAGCGATTCGGATCGTTGTCGGTATCGCTGCAGCGTCGCTAAATGTGAAGGGGCCTTAACTCTATGCTGAGTAAACGGCAGAGCTCTCTCCAAAACCGAGACGCGAACTGGGGACCCCGATCGCTGACAATCTTATCAGGCATACCATGCAATCGGAAAACATGCTTAATGAACAACACCGCCAAGGCCCGTGCTGAGGGTAACCGAGGAAGCGGCACCAAATGCACCATCTTAGAGAAATGGTCGGTGACAACCCAAATAATGGAGCAGCCAGGCGACTTGGGTAGGCCCACCACAAAGTCCATCCCGACCATCTCCCAGGGCCTGTCTGCCACCGGTAGAGGGTAAAGCAACCCAGCAGGCCGTTGCCGAGGAGACTGATTCTGGGCGCAAGAAACGCACGCCTGAATATAGTCCCTGACATCTCGGGCCATATGCGGCCACCAGTATGTTCTCGCCAAAAGCTCAGATGTCTTCTTGGTCCCAAAATGCCCACCCACTCTGGAGGAGTGAGCCCAAGAGAGAACCTCCGGTCGCAAGTTAGCTGGTACGAAAGTCTTGCCCGGAGGCACAGACTCAAGCGAAACCGGAGCTACAGTTCTCAGGCTCTCAGAAGGGACAATAAGCCGAGACTCCTCCTCCTCTGATGACACTACGGAGCAGGAGAGAGCGTCAGCACGAACGTTCTTCTCCCCGGAGAGGAAATGGAGAGTAAAATAGAACCGGGAGAAGAACAGGGACCATCTAGCCTGGCGAGAATTCAGCCGCTGGGCCGTTTGTAGATATACCAAGTTCTTGTGGTCAGTGAAGACTTGGAAGGGAAAGCGAGCTCCCTCCAAGAGATGTCTCCACTCTGAAAAAGCCAACTTCATGGCTAGCAACTCCATGTCCCCAATGGAATAATTCCTCTCCGCTGGTGTGAAGGTCTTGGAGAAGAAGAAGCAAGGATGCTTCCGACCTTGAGCGTCCTTTTGGAAAAGGACTGCTCCAGCACCAACGGATGAGGCATCCACCTCCAAGATAAATGGTTTATCAACATCGGGGCGATGTAGGATGGGAGCGCTAGGGAAGTGTGACTTGATCGAGAGAAAGGCTTTGGAGACCTCCTCTGACCACAACTTGGGATTTGCTCCCTTTTTGGTGAGGGCAACCAAGGGAGCTACCAAAGTTGAGAAGTGTGGAATTAACTTGCGATAGTAATTAATGAACCCCATAAAGCGCTGCACCGCTTTAAGAGAATGGGGTTCCTGCCAGTCCATTACAGCCTGTAGCTTGGCAGTATCCATAGCCAAACCCTGGGCAGAGATGATGTAACCAAGGAAAGGCAAGGACACCTGCTCAAACACACACTTCTCCAACTTGGCGTAGAGGGAGTTTGCCCGTAAGAGGTCGAAGACTTTGCGAACATCTCTCCGATGGGAGTCAATATCTGGAGAGAAGATGAGAATATCATCCAGATAGACTACGACCGAGGTGGTGAGCATATCCCGGAAGATGTCGTTCACAAAGTCTTGGAAAATGGCTGGGGCATTACAGAGCCCAAAGGGCATCACCAGATATTCATAGTGCCCATCCCTGGTGTTAAAAGCCGTCTTCCATTCATCCCCCTCACGGATGCGAATCAGGTTGTAAGCACCCCGCAGATCTAACTTTGTAAATACCCTCGCTCCCCGTAGCCTATCAAACAGCTCAGATATCAGGGGTAATGGGTACTTGTTCTTAACGGTGATGGCGTTAAGACCCCTGTAGTCTATGCATGGACGTAAGTCTCCAGTCTTCTTCTGTACGAAGAAGAACCCAGCCCCTGCCGGTGACACTGACTTCCTAATGAATCCTCTTGCCAGATTCTCCTGGATGTACTGGGACATTGCCTCGGTCTCCGGGAGAGATAACGGATAGACTCGACCCCGGGGAGGCTCAGCACCAGGCAAGAGGTCAATAGGACAGTCATAGGGGCGGTGAGGCGGAAGGGTCTCCGCAGCTCTTTTGGAGAACACATCTGCATAGGGCCAATAGTGCTTGGGGAGAGAGGAAAGATCTGCGGGTACCTGTGTAGTAGCAACCTGAACGCACTCCCTCTGACATCTACCCTCGCAGGATTTACTCCATCCCAAAATTCTCCCAGAGGACCACTCAATATGAGGAGAATGGTAGCGAAGCCATGGTATCCCCAACAGGACCTCATCAATTCCCTCAGGAATGACTAATAGGGAGATTATCTCCTGATGTGATGGAGACACAGAAAGCGTGAAAGGAATGGTTTGGTGGGTAATCTGTGAGGGTAGTGTTGACCCATTTACCACTTGAACGGTTACAGGCTTGGCGAGCATCACCAAGGGTATTGCGTGACGCTGGGCAAAAGAGGAAGACATAAAATTACCCTCTGCCCCAGAATCCACGCATAGCTCGACCATAAGAGTGGATGGGCCTATGGTAATTGTCCCCTTGAAGGACAACTTTGAGGCAAACGTTGCCGTGTCTAGTGTACCTCCTCCAACTGCCACTAGACGCTGACGTTCCCCCGACCGCTGAGGACCCTTGGAGGCAAGATGTCCTGACTGCCGGCAAACATGACGGACCTTATGTGCACGGGCGGACTGAGACTTGGATCCCGCTCGTGTCACCCCTAAGGCCTCATGTGACTCGGACGCCTGGACTGGAGATTTCCAAAGGTTTGGCGAAGGTGGGAGCCAGCCGAAACCTCTGCCTACACTGGGCTCGCTCCAACCTTCGCTCGTGAAAACGAAGGTCTATGCGAGTAGATATGGCTATGAGCTCCTCCAGTGTGGCGGGAATCTCCCTAGTGGCCAAAGCATCCTTCACATGGTCAGCCAGCCCCCTCCAAAATACGGGAATGAGGGTTTTATCTGGCCATTCCAACTCAGACGCTAATGTCCGGAAGAGAACAGCAAAATGGCTGACAATGGTTGAACCCTGAGTCAAAGCCAGGAGTTGGAGCGCTGTATCATGGGTGACTTGAGGTCCTAAAAAGACCGGTTTCAGAGAGTCCAGAAACCGAGGAACACTCCGCACCACATGATCGTTGTGCTCCCACAGCGGCGTAGCCCACTCCAACGCTCTGTCCGACAAGAGGGAGATTATGAATCCCACCTTTGCCCGCTCAGTAGGGAAACGTGCAGCCAGGAGCTCGAGGTGTATACCACATTGGCTCACGAAACCCCTACAGGACTTACTGTCCCCAGAGTATCTCTCAGGCAAAGGAAGGTGAGATAGGGTCGGAACAGAGGTGGCAGTGGGTAAAGCTGCTGCAGCCACGCTAGCAGCCTGAACAGCTATTGCGGTAACATCCACCGACGAGGTTGCACGCTCAAGAGACGCCAACCGGCCCTCCAGCAGCTGGATGTACCCCTGCAATCGCTGTTTATCCGCCATTACTTAGCCAGATCCTGGCGCTAGTATACTGTTAGGGTTGGCGGAACGCACCAAATATATAGTTTAATAAATGGAATAGGTGCGTTCGCAACCCGGGATCCACCGTGCAGGAAAGTACCTGCTGCTAAATAATGGCGGCTCTATATGGCAGTATATACCAACTCTGTTAGCTTCACAGAGTAACCGTGAGAGGAAAGCTCTGTGCCCTGTTAGACTTTCACAGAGGCACAGGCCAACTACCCAGATGTGAGCAGTGAGTGGTCATGCATGCATACACAATCTCCTCGCCGGAGGAGCCAGCATTCTAGGGGCTTATTTCAGCCGGGTCCCTGAACACACTTATACACAATCTCCTCGCCGGATGTGCCAGCATTCTAGGGGCTTATTTCAGCCTGGTCCCTGAACACATACAAACGCATGACCACATTGACGCAAAGCATATGACAAAAGACGATACTAGCGCATGGCCGTGCGGTCATGCGCAGTTTATATAGTTACAGCACAGGAAGCTGCTACCAAAGTTTTGCCCTTTCAGGACCTTCCTGGAGGACCAATGGGATGCGCTGCAGTACCTGAACATGTGACCGAACATGTGACCCTCGACCTCCAATGGGAGACCTTGCCCTGGGCATGCTCAGTGTGTGTAAATTTGGACAGTCCCAGAGAGGCCTGTTCGCCGCAGATCAGTGCAGGGTACCATAGGAATGCCAGAAAAGGCAGTAGTGACCCTATGCACCGAATCAGCCTCGGCGAGACGCTGGGAGCGACGTCTCCGCTGAGCAGACCCCACTGCGGCCGATGCTGAATGGGAGACCGCAGCAGACACGGATCGAGATTCCCCCTGTGCAGCAGAGGAAACTCGACTCCTAACACCCCTGAAGAAGCAGTCACAGTCAGTGAAACACATAGGGTCATCAAAGCCTCACAAATATCTCCTTCTGAACTCTTTCCCAATGTTAGTATACAATTTTTATTTTACTTTAAACATTATTTAACCAAAATAAGAAAAACAGCTCACGGAAGTTAAAAGCACTTAAAAACAATAACTAAAAAAAGACATAGTTGAATGGAAGCACTGAACTATAATAGGGTACCCTCCATGAATGGCTAAAAAAATGATCAGAGCAACAAAAACCAGTAAGGCTTTGTACACACAGCGTGCTTTCCATACCTATTACACTTGGAATCCGCCTGAAAAATCGCCGCAAAAGTGCCCCATAAAAAAAACATAGTGCACTGCAATATCAAAATAACGTTGCTGTGCGCATGTTCCCTCTTATGTCATGTCTTTTTACCACTTTAGGGTTTAGAAACACTGAAGTAGTTAAAAGAAGTAAAATGATCATTCTTCTGCTAGGAAGCAGCTCACTCTCTATACTTGAAAATATGGAGTAAAAGATGCCAGTGTCAGAGCTGCCACAAGAACAATGGCGAAACTACTTCAGGAAAATGACCATCGGTGTTTTCCTCAAGCCCCTACGCAGGTGCGTCAGTGTTCACATGACCTAATAAATGCCAAAACTCACATAGAGGCGAAACAATATAGGCAAAATAAAATTAGCAAAATAGATGCAATCAATCATCAAGTAAAAATCCCATAAACAGCAAAGTGGATGCGTGCATGTAGTAAAGTCCAATAACATAAGAACATTATAATGTGACATCAAATATATTAGTCAATGTCTAAAAAAAGTATACTAAAAAAGGGAAGGAAAGAGAATGGAAGGACAGATTGGTGAGACTGATATCCCCATGTGTATCACTGGCTGTGGCAGCTTCCTCAGGGGTACCAAATATTAGTTTTTTTTTTCATAATTTTGTTTGCATATTGCTGTTAATTTTTTTCATGCTTTTGCTGGAGTGTTTGACATTTTTACCAGTATAGAAAGATTTTGATTATCGATCAATTAGTCGATCACCCAAAAGAGTTTTCTAATAACATAACTACATAAACATGAACAACTGAAACTTTTAGGCATGCATGCTTAGTTTTCTGCAGGAAGGAGAGCCATCTAACATAGATATGTGCCTCTAATAATTAACAGTACCTGTATTGTGCAAAAATCTCCCAGTGTCATTGTTTCTACAGCCAGGATGAAAGAGAAGAACCCGAATACGTGTTCCCGAAGGATATGAGAAACCTCCGTCCACTTGTAAAAAAGAGCCAGTCACTGAGCAGCCTCATTAAGGAAAGACTTGTTCCATCTACAAGGATAGAAGAGCGGGAGAAAAAGAGTCGGCGTCATGTGACGAGAACACAGAGCGTTCCAGCCCAAACCAGGCCTGGTCGAGAACGTAGGAAAAGAAATGATGTATCTTCTGTGGCTGAGAAAGAAGAAGGGGAAAGTGAAGGTGTAATGGTATGATTGTGACTCATGTCAAAAATGTTCAAATTTAATTTGCGTTCTTGACCTTATATCTTCTGTATGTGAAAAATAATTTTTATTAAATTGACAAGACTTTGTAGAGAAGGTCAATGTTGGGGTGGCCAAGTATGAAGGGCTGGCCTTATGATGGATGATACCATGTGTGGTATCTTCTCATGGTGTCCTTCTCCCCACATGAGGAATGGTCATACCACATGCAAACAACCCTACCTGTTGTGAATTCCGCTCTAGGGCTCCTTCCGGTGTTTGTAAGTGGCACTTTTGTGAGTTCTGCTCCTGGGCTCCCTCTTGTGGTTTCAAGTGGTATGGCTGCTCCTTGGAGTTAGCTGTCTTCAGCTGCTTCCACTGATCGTCTTTTCTGCTCGGCTATTTATGCCTGGCTCTGTCCTTCAGCCAGTGCCACTTGTAAATGGTTCCTGGTTGGATTCACATCTCTTTGGAGTTCCCTGTTATCCTGACCAGTTCAGCAAAGCTAAGTTTGGAGTGGCGACATTGGCTTGAGGGAGCAAAGCACCGCGTTGTGGTCTTGACTGATCATAAGAATCTGGTTTACCTCGAGTCGGCCAAGCGGCTGAATCCTAGACAGGCTCGATGGTCTCTGTTTTTCTCCCATTTTGATTTTGTGGTCTCGTATCTTCCGGGATCTAAGAATGTTAAGGCTGATGCCCTCTCTAGGAGTTTTTCGCCTGATTCTCCTGGAGTCCTTGAGCCGGTTGGCATTCTTAAGGAAGGGGTGATTCTTTCTGCCATCTCCCCTGATTTGCAGCGGGTGCTTCAGGAATTTCAGGCTGATAGGCCTGACCGCTGTCCTGTGGGGAAGCTGTTTGTTCTTGATAAATAGACGATTAAGGTGATTTCTGAGGTTCATTGTTCAGTGTTGGCTGGTCATCCTGGGATTTTTGGTACCAGAGATTTGGTTGCTAGGTCCTTTTGGTGGCCTTCCTTGTCGCGCGATGTCCGTGCTTTTGTGCAGTCCTGTGGGACTTGCGCCCGAGCCAAGCCTTGCTGTTCCCGCGCTAGTGGGTTGCTTTTGCCTTTGCCGGTCCCTGAGAGGCCCTGGATGCATATTTCCATGGATTTTATTTCAGATCTTCCTGTTTCTCAGAAGATGTCTGTTATCTGGGTTGTTTGTGACCGGTTCTCTAAAATGGTCCATCTGGTACCTTTGCCTAAGTTGCCTTCCTCCTCAGATCTGGTTCCATTGTTTTTTCAGCATGTGGTTCGTTTGCATGGCATTCCGGAGAATATTGTGTCTGACAGAGGTTCTCAGTTTGTCTCTAGATTTTGGCGGGCCTTTTGTGCTAGGATGGGCATTGATTTGTCTTTTTCTTCGGCGTTTCATCCTCAGACTAATGGCCAAACTGAGCGAACTAATCAGACCTTGGAGACCTATTTGAGATGCTTTGTGTCTGCTGATCAGGATGATTGGGTGTCTTTCTTGCCGTTGGCTGAGTTTGCCCTTAATAATCGGGCTAGTTCGGCTACTTTGGTTTCACCTTTCTTTTGTAATTTTGGTTTTCATCCTCGCTTTTCTTCTGGGCAGGTTGAGCCTTCTGATTGTCCTGGTGTTGACTCTGTGGTGGACAGGCTGCAGCAGATTTGGACTCATGTGGTGGACAATTTGACGTTGTCTCAGGAAAGGGCTCAACGTTTTGCTAACCGCCGTCAGTGTGTTGGTCCCCGGTTTCGTGTGGGGGATTTGGTTTGGTTGTCTTCTCGTCATGTTCCTATGAAGGTTTCGTCCCCTAAGTTTAAGCCTCGGTTTATTGGTCCTTATAAAATTTCTGAAATTATTAATCCGGTGTCTTTTCGTTTGGCTCTTCCAGCCTCTTTTGCCATTCATAATGTTTTCCATAGATCTTTGTTGCGGAGATATGTGGTGCCCATTGTTCCCTCGGTTGACCCTCCTGCCCCGGTGTTGGTTGAGGGAGAGTTGGAATATGAGGTTGAGAAGATTTTGGATTCTCGTTTTTCGAGGCGGAGGCTTCAGTATCTTGTCAAGTGGAAGGGTTATGGCCAGGAGGATAATTCTTGGGTTGTTGCCTCCGATGTCCATGCCACCAATTTGGTTCGTGCTTTTCACTTGGCTCGTCCTGATCGGCCTGGGGGCTCTGGTGAGGGTTCGGTGACCCCTCCTCAAGGGGGGGGGTACGGTTGTGAATTCCGCTCTTGGGCTTCCTCCGGTGGTTGTAAGTGGCACTTTTGTGAGTTCTGCTCTTGGGCTCCCTCTTGTGGTTTCAAGTGGTATGGTTGCTCCTTGGAGTTAGCTGTCTTCAGCTGCTTCCACCGATCGTCTTTTCTGCTCGGCTATTTATGCCTGGCTCTGTCCTTCAGCCAGTGCCACTTGTAAATGGTTCCTGGTTGGATTCACATCTCTTTGGAGTTCCCTGTTATCCTGACCAGTTCAGCAAAGCTAAGTTTTTGCTTGCTCTTTTCTGTTCACAGTTTGTGGACTTATCCGTTCTGTGCTTCTATATTTATCCAGCGTTATCAGTATGTCTTGCTGGAAGCTCTGGGAAGCAGATTTACCCTCCACACCTTTAGTCAGGTGTGGAGATTTTTAGTAAACTCTGCGTGGATTTTTGTAGTGTTTTATACTGACCGCACAGTATTCCATCCTGTCCTATCTATTAAGTTAGACTGGCCTCCTGTGCTCATCCTGGTTTCATTCTGTGTATGTCTTTTCCCTCTCCACTCATAGTCATTATTTGTGGGGGGCTAATCTATCCTTTGGGGATTTTCTCTGAGGCAAGATAGTTTTCCTGCTTCTATCTTTAGGGGTAGTTAGCTCTTAGGCGGTGACGAGGTGACTAGGGAGAGTTAGGAGCACCCCACGGCTACTTCTAGTGTTGTGTTGAGCTTAGGAACTGCGGTCAGTACAGTTACCACTTCCTTCAGAGCTCGTTCCATGTTGCTCCTAAACCACCGCTTCATAACACCTACCTTAGACTAGGGTGACAGGACCGTTTTTTCTCTCATCCGGGAAAATCAGTTCGATTACGCTAATCGAACTCTGATCAGAGTGATATCAGAGTGTGATTTCTCGGATGTTGAGAATAAAAAAATAAAATTTCTCCATCTGCCCCATTCAGTCTGGCCATGAAAATTGGACCACACTCGAATGTCATCCGAGGAAGATCTGATTTTTCCCATAGACTTGTATGTCCAAATAATACAAATATCCAAGGCAAAACATGAATGCTGCAATTTTTTTCCATGAACCACTTGGTCCGATCGGACATGTGCACAGCCTCATTGAATAACATGGGGACAAGTGCTATCTGTAAAAATGACGCATTTTACAATAGAAGCTGCTTACATTATTAAGTAGATCTCTTTGCCCTAATGAGACTGAAGTATTTATTGTGAAAATCCATGTCAGAATGGCTGTATAATCCTTTAAAAAAATAAATAAATCTCCACCCACCTATCCTGATTGGTAGCGGCTCAGTGTCCCCCCCCCTGCTGTTGTTGCTGAATCTTCACCCACCTAACCTGATTGACATCTCTTCAGTGTTTCTCCTCCCTACTGAGATCTCACACTGCTCAGTACAGTTTGCAGCTCTGAGTCAGACTGGGTGGACAGAGACTGAATACACTTGGACTCATGAGCGCTGTCACTCGCTATCATTTATAGGATTATACAACCATTCAGGCATGGATTTTAATAGTAAGTACATCTATCTCATCAGGTTTAGGAGATCTGTTTAATGATGCCTACTGTTTGTATTGTGAAATCTGGCAAATGTGAACAGTCAATACAAGCCCATTTTCTGATATCTGGGTAATTTTGCACATAGCAGGACACCACAATGAAACATTTCTTAATTTGAACAATCAGGAAGAGAACTGCTACAAAATACCCCAACATATTTATTGTCATTGTATATTCTAGTGTGCTGTAAAAAAAATGTCACTATAAAGGAATAAATTGCTTAAGAGATTGGTATTACCTGTTCCAAACATGAACACTTTTCATTTTTTTACTACACAGAATCCAACACGAACGAGGCAGTCATCCACTCTGCCCAGACGGAAGTCAACTGTACCATGGTGCCGGAATGAGGACCTGCACTTTGTACAGCAAAAGCAACAAGTTGAAGAGGACCAGGTAATCTTTGAAGAAGCAGCTAAAGTATTTCTTTTTAGAGGCTTCTCTCTGGCTATTAATCCTTCATACCAACAGATGTGAAGACAAGTAGTCATTATTTCTTTGGTTGCAGATGCTGTACTGTGTGTAGAGTCGGGACGCTAAACTTTTGTTTTCCTTCATCTTGCACTTAAAGTGATAACCTTTATAAACGAATTCATTTTATGAATAGAAGGTCTGTTTTTTTACGAGCTAACAAATAAAAGAATAGAATCCTAGCCATACATCCTTTAAGGCCCCTTCACATTTAGCGACGCTGCAGCGATACCGACAACGATCCGAATCGCTGCAGCGTCGCTGTTTGGTCGCTGGAGAGCTGTCACACAGACCGCTCTCCAGCGACCAACGATGCCGGTAACCAGGGTAAACATCGGGTAACTAAGCGCAGGGCCGCGCTTAGTAACCCGATGTTTACCCTGGTTACCATGCTAAAAGTAAAAAAAAAAAAACAGTACATACTTACCTACAGCCGTCTGTCCTCCAGCGCTGCGCTCTGCTTCTCTGCTCTCCTCCTGTACTGTCTGGGAGCCGGAAAGCAGAGCAGTGACGTCACCGCTCTGCTTTCCGGCTCACAACCAGTACAGGAGGAGTGCAGAGCGCAGCGCCGGGGACAGACAGCTGTAGGTAAGTATGTACTGTTTGTTTTTTTTTACTTTTAGCATGGTAACCAGGGTAAACATCGGGTTACTAAGCGCGGCCCTGCGCTTAGTTACCCGATGTTTACCCTGGTTACCAGTGAAGACATCGCTGGATCGGTGTCACACACGCCGATCCAGCGATGTCTCCAGGGAGTCCAGCGACGAAATAAAGTTCTGGACTTTATTCAGCGACCAACGATCTCCCAGCAGGGGCCTGATCGTTGGTCGCTGTCACACATAACGATTTCATTAACGATATCGTTGCTACGTCACAAATAGCAACGATATCGTTAACAATATCGTTATGTGTGAAGGTACCTTTAAGCTAAGCTAAGTCACAAGATTCTCCATTCTTCATCTTCACGCATGAAAGTTAGATTGCTGATCGGCCACCACCTCTTACTCCCTAAACATAAGTAAGCACATGTTGGTCAGGCTGAGCATGTACTGTATGTTTTTCCTTATTTAGTGCAGCGGTGGCACCGTACGCAGTGAAGAGGCTGGGACCAACAAAGTTCAGTTCAAACACAAAAGACTCTTTAATCTGTTTCCTCACAGCATTAAAGTCCAATTCACACGAGTGCAAATAATATCAGTGTTCACTTCACACCTGTCCACAGCACTTCATAGTACATGGCTTTGAATCACAGTCCCTAAACATGCCGGACTTCCCTGTGTCCAGTTTCCGTGGGCGACTGCACACCGTGAAATAGTCTCTTACACACAGCTTCCTGTTGTGAATTCTGCTCTTGGGTTCCCTCCAGTGGATGTAGGTGGGAATGCAGTTGTCCCTGACTCGCAGTCCTGGCCAGGTGTATCGGATGATTACAATTCTGTCTGGGATATTTAGGTGTGCAGGATCCTTTAGCCCTTGCCAGTTGTCAATGTTCCTTGTGAAGTGTTGGATCACTTTCTGGCTTCTCCTGCTTGCTGCCAAATTCAGCAAAGATAAGTGTTTGGATTTTGTATCTGTGGCACACTGCTGTGTGCTTGTTTAAGTTTTATTCCTGCTCTGATTGTAGGATTCACTGGAGTTGCAGATTTACGCTCCTACATCTTTTAGTTAGATGTAGGAAGTTTTTTGTATATTCTGCTGTGGATGTTTTGAAGGGTTTTAATACTGACCGCACAGAACTCTGTCCTATCCTGTCCTATCTAGCTAGAGTGGCCTCCTGTGCTAAATCCTGTTTTTCTGCCTGTGTATGTTTTTTTCCTCTCCGACTCACCGCCAATATTTGTGGGGGGCTGTCTATCCTTTGGAGATTTTCTCTGAGGCAAGATAGTATTCCAATTTCCATCTTTAGGGGTATTTAGTCACCGGCTGTGACGAGGTGTCTAGGTGTGTTAGGTACACTCCACGGCTACTTCTAGTTGTGGTGTTAAGTTCAGGATTGCGGTCAGTATAGTTGCCATCTTCTCCAGTGAAAGTTCTCATGCAGCTCCAAGGTCACCGGATCATAACAGTACAACTGGCCAACAATGAGTTAGATGCATCTCAGGAGAAGGGAAGGAAGCTCTTGAGCCTTTTTTTTTTCTCCAGTCTGTTTTGTGTTCTCTTCCCTCTTAATATCTGGGTGGCTGAGGAGCCTGGTGCAAGCATGAATGTTCAGGAATTAGCTTCTCGTGTAGACCAGCTTGCTGCTAGGGTGCAAGGTATTTCTGATTATATTGTTCAGACTCCTGCTTTAGAACCGAAGATTCCTACTCCTGATTTGTTTTCTGGTGACAGGTCTAAATTTTTGAGTTTTAAAAACAACTGTAAACTGTTTTTTGACCTGAGACCTCGATCCTCTGGTAATTCCATTCAGCAGGTAAAAATTGTAATCTCCCTGCTGGATTGGGCGTTTTCCCTGGAATCTGGGAATCCGGCTTTGCTTAATATTGACTCCTTTATTCAGGCTTTAGGACTATTATATGATGAACCTAATTCTGTGGATCAAGCTGAGAAGACCTTGTTGGCCCTGTCTCAGGGTCAAGAGGCGGCAGAATTGTATTGTCAGAAATTCAGAAAATGGTCTGTGTTGACTAAATGGAATAATGATGCTTTGGCGGCAATTTTCAGAAGGGGGCTTTCTGAATCCGTTAAAGATGTTATGGTGGGGTTTCCCACGCCTTCCGGTCTGAGTGAATCTATGTCTCTGGCCATTCAGATTGACTGACGCCTGCGGGAGCGCAGAACTGTGCGCGCTGTGGCATTATCCTCAGAGCAAATTTCTGAGCCTATGCAATGTGATAGAATTCTGTTTAGAACGGAACGACAAGGTTTCAGACATCAAAATAGGTTGTGATATTATTGTGGCGACGCTTCTCATTTCTGTCTGCCCTAAGCGGACAAAGAGGATCGCCAGTTCAATTACCATCAGTACTGTACAACCTAAATTTCTGTTATCTGTGTCCTTGATCTGCTCATTGTCATCATTTTCTGTCATGGCGTTTGTAGATTCAGGCACCGCCTTGAATTTAATGGATTTTGAGTTTGCCAAGCATTGTGGTTTTCCCTTGCAGCCTTTGCAGAACCCTATTCCTTTAAGGAGCATTGATGCTACACCCTTGGCTAAAAATAAGCCCCAGTTTTGGACACAGGTGACCATGCGCATGGCGCCAGCCCATCAGGAATATTGTCGATTTCTGGTGTTGCATAACTTGCATGATGTTATCGTGCTGGGTTTTCCATGGTTGCAGGTGCATAATCCTGTGTTGGACTGGAAGTCCATGTCTGTGACTAGTTGGGGTTGTCAGGGGGTTCATAATGATGTTCCTTTGATGTCAATCTCCTCTTCTTCACCTTCTGAGATTCCAGAGTTTTTGTCTGATTTTCAGGATGTATTCGATGAGCCCAAGTCCAGTTTTCTTCCACCGCACAGGGACTGCGATTGTGCTATTGACTTGATTCCAGGCTGTAAGTTTCCTAAGGGTCGACTTTTTAATCTATCTGTGCCTGAACATACCGCCATGCGGAGCTATATTAAGGAGTCTTTGGAGAAAGGGCATATTCGGCCATCTTCTTCACCGTTGGGAGCGGGGTTCTTTTTTGTTGCTAAAAAAGATGGTTCCTTGAGAGCCTGTATAGATTATCGCCTCTTGAATAAAATCACGGTCAAGTTTCAATATCCTTTACCTTTGCTTTCCGATTTGTTTGCTAGGATTAAGGGAGCTAGTTGGTTTACCAAGATTGACCTTCGAGGGGCATATAATCTTGTTTGTATTAAGCAGGGTGATGAATGGAAAACTGCGTTTAACACGCCCGAAGGCCATTTTGAATACCTTGTGATGCCATTCGGACTTTCTAATGCTCCATCTGTTTTTCAGTCCTTCATGCATGATATCTTCCGGACTTATCTTGATAAATTCTTGATTGTATATTTGGACGATATTTTGATTTTTTCCGATGATTGGGAGTCTCATGTGCAACAGGTCAGGATGGTATTTCAGATCCTTCGTGACAATGCCCTGTTTGTGAAAGGGTCTAAGTGTCTCTTTGGGGTGCAGAAAGTCTCTTTTTTGGGCTTCATTTTTTCTCCTTCGTCTATAGAGATGGATCCGGTTAAGGTTCAGGCCATTCATGATTGGATTCAGCCCACATCCGTGAAGAGCCTTCTGAAATTTTTGGGTTTTGCAAATTTTTATCGCCGTTTCATTGCTAATTTTTCCAGCGTGGTTAAACCCTTGACCGATTTGACGAAGAAAGGCGCTGATGTGGCGAATTGGTCCTCTGCGGCTGTCTCTGCCTTTCAGGAGCTTAAACGTTGATTTACTTCTGCTCCAGTGTTGCGCCAACCGGATGGTTCTCTTCCGTTTCAGGTTGAGGTTGACGCTTCTGAGATTGGGGCAGGGGCCGTTTTGTCTCAGAGGGATCCTGTTGGTTCCTTAATCAAACCGTGTGCCTTCTTTTCCCGTAAGTTTTCGCCTGCTGAACGCAATTATGATGTCGGCAATCGGGAGTTGTTAGCTATGAAGTGGGCGTTTATGGAGTGGCGACATTGGCTTGAGGGAGCTAAGCACCGTATTGTGGTCTTGACCGATCATAAGAATTTGATTTACCTCGAGTCTGCTAAACAGCTGAATCCTAGACAGGCTCGATGGTCCTTATTTTTTTCCCGTTTTGATTTCGTGGTCTCGTACCTTCTGGGTTCTAAGAATATTAAGGCTGATGCCCTCTCTAGGAGTTTTTGCCTGATTCTCCTGAGGTCTTAGAGCCGGTCGGTATTCTGAAAGAGGGGGTGGTCCTTTCTGCCATTTCCCCTGATTTACGACGGGTTCTTCAGGAATTTCAGGCTGACAAACCTGACCGCTGTCCTGTGGGGAAATTGTTTGTTCCTGACAGATGGACTAGTAGAGTGATTTCTGAGGTTCACTGTTCCGTGTTGGCCGGTCATCCTGGCATTTTTGGTACCAGAGATTTGGTTGGTAGGTCCTTTTGGTGGCCTTCATTGTCATGTGATGTGCGTTCTTTTGTGCAGTCCTGTGGGACTTGTGCGCGGGCCAAGCCTTGTTGTTCCCGTGCTAGTGGGTTGCTTTTGCCATTGCCAGTCCCTGAGAGGCCCTGGACGCATATTTCGATGGATTTCTGATCTTCCGGTCTCCCAGAAGATGTCTGGGTTGTTTGTGACCGGTTCTCTAAGATGGTTCATTTGGTGCCCTTACCTAAATTGCCTTCCTCTTCTGATTTGGTTCCGTTGTTCTTTCAGCATGTGGTTCGTTTGCATGGTATTCCGGAGAATATTGTGTCCGACAGAGGTTCCCAGTTTGTTTCTAGGTTTTGGCGGGCCTTTTGTGCTAGGCTGGGTATTGATTTGTCTTTTTCTTCTGGATTTCATCCTCAGAAAAATGGCCAGACCGAGCGAACTAATCAGACATTGGAGACTTATTTGAGATGCTTTGTGTCTGCTGATCAGGATGATTTGGTGGCCTTCTTGCCATTGGCCGAGTTTGCCCTTAATAATCGGGCCAGTTCTGCTACCTTGGTTTCGCCTTTCTTTTGTAATTTTGGTTTTCATCCTCGTTTTTCTTCTGGGCAGGTTGAGCCTTCTGACTGTCCTGGTGTGGATTCTGTGATGGACAGGTTGTAGCATATTTGGGCTCATGTGGTGGACAAGTTGGTGTTGTCTCAAGAGGAGGCTCAACGTTTTGCTAATCGTCGTCGGTGTGTTGGTTCCCGGCTTTGGGTTGGGGATCTGGTCTGGTTGTCTTCCCGTCATGTTCCTATGAAGGTTTCTTCTCCTAAGTTTACGCTTCGGTTTATTGGTCCTTATAGGATTTCTGAGATTATTAATCCGGTGTTTTTTCGACTGGCGCTTCCGGCCTCTTTTGCTATCCATAATGTCTTCCATAGATCTTTGTTGCGGAAATATGTGGAGCCCGTTGCTCCCTCTGTTGATCCTCCGGCCCTTGTGTTGGTTGATGGGGAGTTGGAATATGTTGTTGAGTTTGGATTCCCGTTTTTCGAGGCGGAAGCTTCAGTACCTGGTCAAATGGAAGGGTTATGGCCAGGAGGATAATTCTTGGGTTTTTACCTCTGATGTCCATGCTGCTGATTTGGTCCGTGCCTTTCATCTGGCTTGTCCTGATCGTCCTGGGGGCCCTGGTGAGGGTTCGGTGACCCCTCCTCAAGAGGGGGGGGTACTGTTGTGAATTCTGCTCTTGGGTTCCCTCCAGTGGTTGTAGGTGGGAATGCAGTTGTCTCTGACTCGCAGTCCTGGCCAGGTGTATCGGATGAATTCTGACTGGGATATTTAGGTGTGCAGGATCCTTCATCCCTTGTCAGTTGTCAATGTTCCTTGTGAAGTGTTGGATCACTTTCTGGCTTCTCCTGCTTGCTGCCAAATTCAGCAAAGATAAGTGTTTGGTTTTTGTATCTGTGGCACACTGCTGTGTGCTTGTTTCAGTTTTATTCCTGCTCTGATTGCAGGATTCACTGGAGTTGCAGATTTACGCTCCTACATCTTTTAGTTAGATGTAGGAAGTTTTTTGCATATTCTGCTGTGGATGTTTTGAAGGGTTTTAATACTGACCGCACAGAACTCTGTCCTATCCTGTCCTATCTAGCTAGAGTGGCCTCCTGTGCTAAATCCTGTTTTTCTGCCTGTGTATGTTTTTTCCTCTCCGACTCACCGCCAATATTTGTTGGGGGGCTGTCTATCCTTTGGGGATTTTCTCTGAGTCAAGATAGTATTCCAATTTCCATCTTTAGGGGTATTTAGTCCTCCGGCTGTGACGAGGTGTCTAGGTGTGTTAGGTACACTCCACGGCTACTTCTAGTTGTGGTGTTAAGTTCAGGATTGCGGTCAGTATAGTGGCCATCTTCTCCAGTGAAAGTTCTCATGCAGCTCCAAGGTCACCGGATCATAACCGCTTCCCTTCATTAGTTTGCAGCCCCTAAACACGCTGGACCTCGTTTTGTCCAGTTACTGTGGGCGACCGCAAGCCATGTCAATGTCTCTTTCACTCACAGTTTTACTCACAACTTCTCCATTAGTTTTCAGCCAATAAACACGCTGCACCTCCTTTTGTCCAGTTCCTGTGGGTGGCAGCAGTGCTGTGTTAGATGTGGATGGCAGGCATCTCAGCTTCCCTGGCTGCTTGGCTCTGCTCTGTCCTGCATCACCGGACATCGACAAAGCTCCGCAGAGCCACCAGCCGGACACTGACACTGACCCTGAAACACCCAAACCCTCAAGTGCAGGACTTTTAACAAACAAACCTGTGGCATCAAGCCACATGGAACATCCGAACTGGAAATGAAACGAACTGCACCACTAACATACTGCAGTCAGTTTCAAAACACACATTCCAGAGCAGATTGTCCCTACATCTGTCTTGGACACTAGCATGTCCAAGACTACACTTCTTTTTATTATCAGTCTGCATTGCAGTCACAGCTATGCCCGTGACTGCCATGCCCTCCTATGGCCTTTATACGCCTCCATGCACAACCTGGGCAGAACACACAGTGACCTCTACCTGTGACATCGGTCACTGCTTCACCATTGCAATCACAGCTACACCTGTGACTGCAATATCCCCTCATGACCTCACTACACCTCCATACGCATCCTGGGGATTACAAACAGCGACCCATACCTGTGACATGGGTCACTGCCACACACTTATTAAGAAAAGGTGATTGGCTAAGACAATATCTAACAGTTGCTTACCACCCAATATAAAGAAGGATTTGAAAAATCAACAAGCCCAATCCTTGTTCCTTCTGACAAGAGTCTCAATGGAGGTCTCCCTACATATTAGCTAATTATCTGATCTAATGTGTATGACCAACTTACGTCTATCCAAGATGTACTTAGTCAAAAATTATTACAACCTAAAAGTTGAAAGTTTAGGTGTGTAAGATTGATTAGGGAGATTTCTTTGGAAAGGTCTTCACACCAGAGAGCTGGTGGTCAGTGGTAATGTTCTCCAAATGTGACTGGAGTCCACAAATAGCTCTAATGTGAAGACAAGCAAGAGCAGAATAGCTGACATCTTTTACATGACCTACATGAAAAGTATATATTTTAAAGGGAACCTGTCACGTGAAAAAATGCTATTAACCTGCAGATATGAGGTTAATCTTCACCCAACTAACCTCACTGTTGTTTACCAGAGCCCGCACTTATACCAATGTTCCCGGGAGGAAATTAACTTTATTCCTCACAGTAGTGTTTAGGTTTCAGTAATCGCGCTCCGGTACTGACTGACAGCAGCTCAACATTATGACCGGCTGTCAGTCAGTTTCGGGGGCATAGTTACAGCCGCCGCTCTCTATACACAAAGAAGTGACTGATCCCACACCAGCACCGCCTCCATGAGTGAAAACCAAATGCTGCCAGGAGGAGTAAAGTTCAATCAAGTCCCGGCACAGAGGTGTAAGTGAAGATAAATGGGCACAATTCATCATTGCATTTTCTACCATTTGGGGGGGCAGTGTTTAATTCTTCCCAATTAATAAGTTTTTGATTTGCAAAAAATTATTCAAATAATTTTTGCCTTTTTTTCAAGTTGAATTTTGTGCTTTTGTTTTACGGTTTTCACGTCAATTTTCTAGATGTTGCAGACCAGAATCTTGTCTTTTTTTTAACAAGGGAAACAAGATTTGGCCCAACTCTACTCCAGTCTCTCTCTGGAGTGATTTTATGTATGTCAGTTATCATAGATATATTTTTAGAGACATGTTAAATAACATGCAGCTTTTCCTGTTAAAAGGTCACAAAACAACTAAAAGTGAGGGAGAAAAAAGACAATTTTGGGCTTTGATCAAAATCCATGAATGCGCTTTTTTTATGAATTTGGCAAAAAAAATAAAGTCAGCAACAATAATAAGACAAAACAAGGAGAAAGTGACTTAAAAAAAATCTGCAAATGATGAATAGGGCCCATAGATTAAACTACTGTAGCATAGGAAGGGTGGTCTACCAACTTACATTGTGTAGTTGGGATATGTGGTAAAGTAACTATAATTTCTGATGTCATTAGGAGCTGGACCTACAGGAGATGAAGGGACAAATAGCCGAAAACCAGGAAAAACAAACGCATCTTGAAGAACAGATGTTCAAAATGGTGGAGAAGATGCAAGAAGCCTTGGACCAGTTGGCCAAAGTAGAGGAAATGCACAAGGCATTACAAGCGGAGATGGCCAACCAGATGACTCAAATGCAAAGCAGGTAATAAGCAAAAAAGGAGAACATCTTGTAATTGACAAAAGGTACAAAACAATGGGACCAATTCATCATGACTGTCCTAGTGCATAGTTGCTCTACACCAGCGTTGCTGGAGTACATGGTGCCGAATGAATTAAGAGGTGAACTTAATGACTTTGGCCCATCTCCTCTGTGGCATTTACCTTTATACACCATGGCTGAAATGGACAGGGACTGGAGATAAATTTTTTGGCATAAAAACACGAGCATTTTTTATGAATATGATCGTCGGGCAGGGCCATGCTTCTGTCCTGTCCCTTTCCTACCTCCACCCATTTCAGCTGAACTGGTTTAAACTGTCGTGAAAATGTCAAAAGTCTTAACATTTTTGGTCAATTATTCAATGCACACATTTTTTACACTTTCCAAAGCTTTAAAAACACTTTTCTGGTGCAAAAGCTTTGGTGAATCAGCCCCATTGTGCGTTATGGAAACCTAATAAGGTGTATGAGGGTTACCATAATTCAGACTGGCTCCAATAAACAAGTCATGGGCCCCAATTCATCAAGACTGGTGTTTTTCACAGAGTGGGGAGAAGTGCAAGACACCTGATTAAGTGGCGCATGCCTCTCAATGAATCAGGCAAGACGTGAAGTGGCATGTGTCTCCATATGCGCCCGCCACAAATCAGCGACTGAAGTAAGATTTGTGGTGGGCCACATGGGGGCAGACACCACTTTGCACCTATCCTGATTTTTGTGTGGTGAGGGGAAATGAACACTACCGTTCTTCATGAATTCTTCACGAGCAGTGTCACCACAACCCATCCAGCCACAGCTTTGCCCACTTTGTCAGAGCCGGATGAAAAGTCATGAAAATGCCAAAAGCAGCAACATTTTTGGGCAGCCTCACATTTCTCACAAGTTTTGCAACTTTTCACAGATGTAAACATCAGTTTTCTTGAATCGGGCCTCAGTGTCATCAAAGTGCAATGAGATAAATTCCTTTTGGATTAGATTGAGGGTCAAAGACGACAGATCCCCATATCATTGTGATCCATTTCAAGTGGGTCACCATTTATCCAGCTATTTATAATGACAAATCAAATCTTCCATCCCAGATTTCAATTTGCTATTCTTTTCTTTTTTTTTTTAATTTTTGAACTTTTTTTTTATCAGGATGGATGCCTTACAGAAGGAATGTGCTGAAGAGAAGACACAAAGGAAGAAGAATGAAGAGAAGATTTCAATACTGGTGAGGTCTCATATTACATAAGTGGCCCTGAGCCTTGGTCTACAAGTAACATATTGAAAACAGGAGTGTACCTAGAGGAAAGCCACCCAGGTTTGTAGGGAAACCTGAGAGCTAGTGGTCAATTTGCGGAAACAGCCTGAAATAAAAATATCAAAAAAGGTTAAAAAGAACGAAAACACAGGCATTTCTATGTAAAAGCGACTTGATGTGCAAATCTTCAGGTGGTAGGACTGGCGGAACGCACCAAGTATAAGATGAAATATTAATAGGTGCGTTCGCAGTCCGGGGTCCACCGTGCAGGTGAAAACCTGCTGCTAGTAAATGACAGCGCTATATGGCGGTGGAAGCGAACCCTGTAAAGCCACAGGTCCACAATACCGCACTAAAGAGTGCAAGCAAGGAGTCAGCGAACTCAATCCCAAGACTCGGGGTTGAAGTCCGTTCAGACTACTTGCGCACAACACAGCAACTGGGTGTGTTAGGTAACTGATATAGTTAGAGCACCGAAGTGCGAACTGTGCCGTGCTGGCAGACACCACTAAGCACCCAGACGTGGGTCAGGAAGCGCACTACTGGCGCGTGGCGCCGCACTGACGGTCACAGAAATAGACGCTGATTCGTGTGTGACACGTTGAGTGGTTAGTCGGGTGCTAGATAGCTGCCATACACCTTACGCGAACAGTCATACAATAGTGTAGGGGTATTTAATGAATGACTTGCACTCACAACAAACACACGTATACAATTGTACACTAGCGCATGGCCGAGATTAGTCCCAAAAGCGTCCGCTTGCTGCTGCCCAGCACTGGCTTTAATGGCAAAAGCTGGAGAAGCAACAGCAAGCCTAAGCACAGAGTGAGACTGAGTCAGACGCAAGGACCGACGTCTCTGCTGAGCAAGTTCCACTGCAGCAGGAGAAGAATGGGAGATCGCAGCAGAAACGGCCCGAGATTCCCCCTGTGCAGAAGCGGGAACTCGACCCCTAACATCAGGTTTGTGAACTTCTTTTAACCTCTTGAGATCTCTAGTAGTACCAACCGGTTAAAAAAAATGACTTTAACCCCTTCATGACCAGGGGATTTTTCGTTTTTCCGTGTTCGTTTTTCGCTCCCCTCCTTCCCAGAGCCATAACGTTTTTATTTTTCCGTCAATTTGGCCATGTGAGGGCTTATTTTTTGCGGGACGAGTTGTACTTTTGAACGACATCATTGGTTTTAGCATGTCGTGTACTAGAAAACGGGAAAAAAATTCCAAGTGCGGTGAAATTGCAAAAAAAGTGCAATCCCACATTGGTTTTTTGTTTGGCTTTTTTGCTAGGTTCACTAAATGCTAAAAATGACCTGCCATTATGATTCTCCAGGTCATTACGAGTTCATAGACACCAAACATGACTAGGTTATTTTTTATCTAAGTGGTGAAAAAAAATTCCAAACTTTGCTAAAAAAAAAAAAAAAAAAAAATTGCGCCATTTTCCGATACTCGTAGCGTCTCCATTTTTCGTGATCTGGGGTCGGTTGAGGGCTTATTTTTTGCGTGCCGAGATGACGTTTTTAATGATAGCATTTCGGTGCAGATACGTTCTTTTGATCGCCCGTTAATGCATTTTAATGCAATGTCGCGGCGACCAAAAAAACGTAATTCTGGCGTTTCGAGTTTTTTTCCCGCTACGCTGTTTAGCGATCAGGTTAATACTTTTTTTTATTTGATAGATCGGGCAATTCTGAGCGCGGCGATACCAAATATGCGTAGATATTTTTTTTATTGATTTATTTTGATTGGGGCGAAAGGGGGGTGATTTAAACTTTTATGTTTTTTTTATTTTTTTCACATTTTTTTAAACTTTTTTTTTTAACTTTTGCCATGCTTCAATAGCCTCCATGGGAGGCTAGAAGCAGGGACAGCACGATCGGCTCTGCTACATAGCAGCGATCTGCTGATCGCTGCTATGTAGCAGAATTGCACGTGTGCTGTGAGCGCCGACCACAGGGTGGCGCTCACAGCGACGGGCAATCAGTAACCATAGAGGTCTCAAGGACCTCTATGGCTACAATGGAGACGCATCGCCGACCCCCGGACATGTGACGGGGGTCGGCGATGACGTCATTTCCGGCCGCCCGGCCGGAAGCGGTAGTTAAATGCCACTGTCTGCGTTTGACAGCGGCATTTAACTAGTTAATAGGTGCGGGCAGATCGCGATTCTGCCCGCGCCTATTACGGGCACATGTCAGCTGTTCAAAACAGCTGACATGTCCCGGCTTTGGTGCGGGCTCACCGCGGAGCCCTGCATCAAAGCAGGGGAGCCGGCATCGGACGGTATAGTACGTCCGATGCCGGTAAGGGGTTAACATTCTTCTGCTTGGAAGAAGCTCCGTACTTTTCAATGCAAGTCAATAGGAATGCTCAAAAAAACGATTGGACATTTCTAGGAGCATTTTGCCATAATTTTTTTCATTATTCAATGAAGTGAGGAAAACAATTGGAAAAAGCTAGAATAAAAGATGTCAGAAAAACCATGGGAAAACCTTAAAAAAATCATCGGTGGCTAAAACCGTAGGAAAAATGCTCTGGAAATTATTGAACTAATTGGACAAAAGAAGCTTAAGAAAAAAAAAAACACATCAGGATTTCCTAAAAACATCTGGTTGAAAAACTTGTCAGGTTCGCCTGAATTTAAACGATGCCATATGCACATAGCTTACAATTGGGTTTTCTAAACAAGCCAACCACTTTTGGACTCATTCACACTTCAGTTTTTCACGTACGAGTCCTATCCGTGTTTTTCACAGATAACAATCGTACCTATAACAGTGTGTGTTGCTGTTCGCAAATCAATTTTTTTCCTTGGACTGAGTGGTCCATGTAAAAATCATCAAGATGTCCAATTTTGGTATGAGTGCCAGATTAACATTGGCAAAGCAAGTCCATGGGTCAGTGAAAAAATCGGACAACACTCGGATGCTATCCATGTACAGGCAATTTCATTGACTGATAAATAGGAGAAAGGGTAAAAGACTTTTATTTTCTCTTCACTGAAAAAAAATGATGAAACTCGTGCCAAAATCTGATAAAGATTTTATGACACTCTGATGAAAATCACTGATGAAACCCAGTCCATTTTTCTCGTACATAAAAAACTAGAATGAACATGTTACTTCTTTTAAAGGGCCACTGTCACCCCCTCCAGCCGTTATAAACTAAAAGAGCCACCTTGTGCAGCAGTAATGCTGCATTCTAACAAGGTGGCTCTTTTAGTTTTGTGTTCAGGTATTACTAAAATAAAGCGCTTTGAAACTTTGCAAAAATACCTATCTTTGTCCACGGAGGCGGGTCCTCACTCCCCAGCTTGAACGGTACTCTGCTGTCACTCACATCTTCAGGGGCTTTCGGCGCTGCCCCTCCGCGCTGTTTTCTCTTACTGCTGCACAAGGTGGCTCTTTTAGTTTATAACGGCTGGAGGGGGTGACAGTGGCCCTTTAATTGCATCACCGTTTCCGAACCCTGAAGAAGTTAAGCGAAGTTACAAAAGACTGAACATGTGCACAGCAACTTCATTTTTACATTGTTTTATACATGTTCATTTTTTTGTGGTGGTTGGGTATGTGCACACAGTGTCTTTTTGTCCAGTTTTTTTTTTTTATTGAAAACTGAACAGAAAGATTTTGAGAAGTTTTGTATTTTGAGGGTGATTTGGAGAGTTTCTGTGTAGTTTCTCCTTCAAAAACTCCTCAAAAGACTCAATTGGCACATAGCTACTTTACTTTGAGATTTTTTGGAAGAATTGTTCATTTCCCAAAGTGGTTTTGAAGAGTTTTTAAAGAATTTTAGAAGAGTTTCCGTTCTTGAAGTGTATTTTTGCAGCCTTTTAATTAAATAGTGGCTCGTTTAGAGTAAATTCCATGAGCAGTGGTTGCAAAGAGGTGACCGGTACTTTCTTTTTTTTTTTTTACTAGGCATTTTTCAAAGTTTAAGTGTTTGAGAAGGGATTGTCCGAGTAGTGGACAACCCTTTAAAGCAGAAAAGAAAATTCCAAGTAACTGAGCATAAGAACAGCAAAGTGGTTTTACAATTGAAATTAATAGAAAGAGTCTTTTAGGTCTTTTTACATTGATTTTCAGGTACTTTTTTGGGGAGGAGACCCACTTTAAAAAACTACTCAACCACTCTTTCTACCCATAACCTAAAAGTCAATTTTTGGACACTTCATGTGTCATTGTATGGCAAGGAACCTTCTTCTACCCAAGTGTAAATCCATAGCATGGCAAAAAATTAACACAATTGATAAAATCTGTAAATAAAAATTAGCCATATGCCCCCATTTGAACTAAAGTATGGGTCCACGGCAGATTATGTGCATGACAGTGAATATTATTTGTGCTGCCCGGCTAAAATATATTTTTGCCTTTATTATTCTTGCAGGAGAGACATTTGTCAGTACTGGAGAAGACATCTGCAAACTGCAAACAAGGTCAAAATAAGCATCACATGGAAAATGCCTTGGAAGACACCTCTATAACCAATGATATGGATGGAACAGAGAGTTCTGACACCGATTAGTCCGCCCCACCAATTTATGATCCATCGTCTTGACGCAGAATAGTTTTCATTAGGGAAAGTTGCCTTTTGTCTAGGGCACATCAGAAACTTTTCGAGCCTTATGACCAAAGTATTTATAACATATATTTGCATATAACTGGCATAACATATAATCAGTCAAAAGACTTTTTCTAAGAGACAGTGGGTAAATCAAGTACACTGGGTTCGGGTGTAGGATGTTAATAGAGAGAGAAGAATAAAGAAGTCTACTAAAACAATCTTCCTTTTTTTTTTCTGGCTTGGGTGTCATCCCTTTCCACATTGACCAGATACAACCTCAACTTGTAAAACATTTGGGTCGTTTTTGTAGGACCTTGATTTCTTGTTTGGACTGTGAAGGTTGACATTTTTGTCAACAACAACTGGGACAAAAGGTCTGATTGCTGTGATCTATTTCTGAGTCCGGTCTTCCACTCATGGAAAGCAGATCCCTGATTTATTATAAATGACTTTTCCAATGACTTTTCCAATAAAACATGGCAGATGGAATTTTCAACATATGTCTACTTTCGGTTGGCATCTATCAGGCTCATCTGAGCCATAAAAATGTGCCAGTGGCTGGGAGAAAATGCTCCAAAGTTCCAAAATCTGTAGCGTGTGGCCAGCTTAACTCATTGTTGTCCATCTTTGAATCTCAATACATAAATAAAATATATCAGAGAAGAATAACCATATGAACTCTTATGTTGGCCAAATTGAAGCACAAAATAATCTAGAATTGATGAAAAGATCAGTCTCCAGCAGAGTAGGAAGAGTGTACTGTGGTTGTGCCCACCAAGAAAATTATTTAGACACCTCCATCTGGTTATACAAAGCAAGGACATTTTTTTTTCGACGCACCATGGTCTTTGCTGTAATTACAGAATGAAAAGCAGAGTTTAATTGTTTTTTTAGGGAATAAGCCAATAAAAAAGCCTTAGTAAATGATCGTCTCAGCTTTGGCCCTGTTGTAGGTTTCCTTTGTTATCCTTTGGTCCTCTAGGGGAGAGAGATGGTCGGAACCTATCATCCAGTTTACATATTTTCCGACAGATTCATTGGCATGAGATCTTCCTGACATCTTTGTAATCCAAAAACAAATTATATACTTACTGTATAAATATGGTGAATGCCAGGAACGTCTGATCACGTGAAACACCATTGGAAAAATTGTTTTTGCTGGTCCATAGTGGACTAATACAACCTGAAGAAATAGGATAAGGCTACTTTTTATAGCATTGAAGGCATTGCTGCTGTCATTGGAACAACAGTGATGACTAATGGTGCAATAGAGTGCAAAGTTGACCAAACCCTCCATTTTCACCAAAAGCCGCTGACTATCTTAGTAGATGATGTCAGCGGAAAACAAGAATCGGGCATAGTGAAAATCAACGCCCAATGCTTCTGTTCTTGCAAGTGATCAAACTGGTTTTCCTGCAAATGTTACAACTTACACAATAAAGTTAACACATTGCTTATACCGCACAGTAAATGGTATCAATAACAAATTAATAATTGGGAATTTTGTTTCTTTTTGCATTTTAACCCCTACTTTGCCCCACCACAAAAATAGAAAAAGGTAGAAAATTAATTGAACACCAAAATGGTATTAATAAATAATACAAATCACCCCACAAACAAAAACAAATTAGGTATGTGATTGTAAAAATAAAAAAGTAACTGGCCGTTGGAAAAAATGCCCTGCAATCATAAAAGAAGAACTCCCATCAAAGTTTTCATCCTCTTAACCCCATAAGCCCCAAGGGTGGTTTGCACATTAATGACCGGGCCAATTTTTACAATTCTGACTACTGTCCCTTTATGAGGTTATAACTCTGGAACGCTTCAACGGATCCCGGTGATTCTGACACTGTTTTCTCGTGACATATTGGGCTTCATGATACTGGTAAAATGTCTTTGATATTACCTGCTTTTATTTGTGAAAAAAATGGAAATTTGGCGAACATTTTGAAAATTTCAAAATTTTCCAACTTTGAATTTTTATGCTCTTAAATCACAGAGATATGTCACACAAAATACTTAATAAGTAACATTTCCCACATGTCTACTTTACATCAGCACAATCTTGGAACCAATTTTTTTTTTTGTTAGGGAGTTATAAGGGTTAAACTTTGACCAGCAATTTCTAATTTTTACAACACCATTTGTTTTTTAGGGACCACATCACATTTGAAGTCATTTTGAGGGGTCTATATGATAGAAAATACCCAAGTGTGACACCATTCTAAAAACTGCACCCCTCAAGGTGCTCAAAACCACATTCAAGAAGTTTATTAACCCTTAAGGGGGTTCACAGGAATTTTTGGAATGTTTTAAAAAAAATGAACATTTTATTTTTTTTTCACAAAAAATTTACTTCAGCTCCAATTTGTTTTATTTTACCAAGCGTAACACGAAAAAATGGACCCCAAAAGTTGTTGCACAATTTGTCCTGAGTACGCCGATACCCCATATGTGGGGGTAAACCAGTTTGGGCGCATGACAGAGCTCAGAAGGGAAGGAGCGCTATTTGACTTTTCAATGCAAAATTGACTGGAATTGAGATGGGACACCATGTTGCGTTTGGAGAGCCCCTGATGTGCCTAAACATTGAAACCCCCCACAAGTGACACCATTTTTGAAAGTAGACCCCCCCTAAGGAACTTATCTAGATGTGTGGTGAGCACTTTGACCAACCAAGTGCTTCACAGAAGTTTATAATGCAGAGCCGTAAAAATAAAAAATCATATTTTTTCACAAAAATTATATTTTCGCCCCCAATATTTTATTTTCCCAAGGATAAGAGAAGAAATTGGACCCCAAAAGTTGTGCAATTTGTCCTGAGTACACTGATACCCCATATGTGGAGGTAAACCACTGTTTGGGCGCATGACAGCGCTCAGAAGGGAAGGAGCGCCATTTGACCTTTCAATGCAAAATTGACTGGAATTGAGATGGGACACCATGTTGCATTTGGAGAGCCCCTGATGTGACTAAACATTGAAACCCCACACAAGTGACACCACTTTGGAAAGTAGACCCCTAAGGAACTTACCTAGATGTGTTGTGAGAGCTTTGAACCCCCAAGTGTTTCACTACAGTTTATAATGCAGAGCCGTGAAAATAAAAAATCATTTTTTTTCCACAAAAATTATTTTTTAGCCCCCAGTTTTGTATTTTTCCAAGGGTAACAGGAGAAATTGGACCCCAAAAGTTGTTGTACAATTTGTCCCGAGTACACTGATACCCCATGTGGGGGGAACCACCGTTTGGGCGCATGGCAGAGCTCGAAAGGGAAGGAGCGCCATTTGGAATGCAGACTTAGATGGATTGGTCTGCAGGCGTCACGTTGCATTTGCAGAGCCCCTGATGTACCTAAACAGTTGAAACCCCCCACAAATGATCCCATATTGGAAACTAGACCCCCCAAGGAACTTATCTAGATGTGTTGTGAGAACTTTGAATCCCCAAGTGTTTCACTACAGCTTATAACGCAGAGCCGTGAAAATAAAAAATCATTTTTTCCGACAAAAATGCTTTTTTAGCCCCCCAAATTTATATTTTCCCAAGGGTAACAAGAGAAATTGGACCCCAAAAGTTGTTTTCCAATTTGTCCTGAGTACGCTCATACCCCATATGGGCGCCTGGGAGATCTCGGAAGGGAAGGAGCACTGTTTTAATTTTTCAACGCAGAATTGGCTGGAATTGAGATCGGACGTTATGTCGCGTTTGGAGAGCCCCTGATGTGCCTAAACAGTGGAAACCACCAATTTTAACTGAAACCCTAATCCAAACACACCCCTAACCCTAATCCCAACCACACCCCTAACCCCAACCACACCCCTAACCCCAACACACCCCTAACCCTAATCCCAACCCTAACTACACCCCTAACTCCAACACACCCCTAACCCTAAGGAAAAGAGGGGAGAAGCCAGCGCTGCCTATGGTTAAAACGCAATACATAAAGTGCAAATGCACATATTGATTTCTAACTGTATTTTCAAAATGAGACATTTAGCAAACAATTGATCAATTCTTTGAGCTACCCTGCCACTTCACGGCATTCTCATAATGCGGCAATCCTACTCTATGTTTTTTATATTCGCTGTGCCATAAAGGCCTCCTAAACAAACTAAAAGCAAAACCACATTAAATGCAAACTGTACCTGGAGCATTTCTGAATCACTCCCATGGCGCCAGAGGGGCAAGCGAGGATAAAGGTTGACCAGGTCCAGGCATAGACATTTCAGGTCCAAACTCCACACTGCCCAGCCAGCACCACAGATAAAGGGTGAGACAGGCTGAGACACAGGTGCATAATTATACAGAGCCTAGGGCAGGGCAGGGCTGCTGTATGTGTGTACAGCAGCCTACCAATCACAGAAACACAGAAAGAATGGCGCACGTAACCCGGCGCACACGGCAACAGTGGTGGTCAGCCACATACCAATATCAAAGCAAAAGAGGGTAGAAGCCAGCGCTGCCTATGGTTAAAACGCAATACATAAAGTGCAAATGCACATATTGATTTCTAACTGTATTTTCAAAATGAGACATTTAGCAAACAATTGATCAATTCTTTGAGCTACCCCGCCATGTCACGGCATTCTCATAATGGGGCAGTCCTAATCCCAACCATAACCCTAACCACACCCCTAACCCTGACACACCCCTAACCCTAAACCCAACCGTAAATGTAATCTAAACCCTAACCCTAACTTTAGCCCCAACCCTAACTGTAGCCCTAACCCTAACTTTAGCCCCAACCCTAACTTTAACCCCAACCCTAAGGCTAACTTTATCCCCAGCCCTTGCTTGAGCCCCAGCACTAAGTGTAGCCCTAACCCTAGCCCTAACCCTAGCCCCAACCCTAACCCTAGCCCTAACCCTAACCCTAGCCAAAACCCTAGCCCTAGCCCTAACCCTAGCCCTAACCCTAGCCATAACCCTAATAGGAAAATGGAAATAAATACATTTTTTTAATTTTATTATTTTTCCCTAACTAAGGGGGTCATGAAGGGGGGTTTGATTAACTTTTATAGCGGTTTTTTAGCGGATTTTTATGATAGGCAGCTGTCACACACTAAAAGATGCTTTTTATTGCAAAAAATAGTTTTTGTGTTACCACATTTTGAGAGCTATAATTTTTCCATAGTTTGGTCCACAGAGTCATGTGAGGTCTTGTTTTTTGCGTGACAAGTTGACGTTTTTATTGGTAACATTTTCGGGCACATGACATTTTTTGATCGCTTTTTATTCTGATTTTTTTCAGGCAGAATGACCAAAAACCAGCTATTCGTGAATTTCTTTTGGGGGAGAGGGCGTTTATACCGTTCCATGTTTGGTAAAATTGATAAAGCAGTTTTATTCTTCGGGTCAGAATGATTACAGCAATACCTCATTTATATTTTTTTATGCTTTGGCGCTTTTATACGATAAAAACTATTTTATATAAAAAATAATTATTTTTGCATTGCTTTATTCTGAGGACTATAACTTTTATTTTTTTCGCTGATGATGCTGTATGGCGGCTTGTTTTTTGCAGGACAAGATGACGTTTTCAGCGGTACCATGGTTATTTATATTCGTCTTTTTGATCGCGTGTTATTTCACTTTATGTTCGGCGGTATGATAAGAAAGTGTTGTTTTTTGCCTCATTTTTTTTTTTTTACGGTGTTCACTGAAGGGGTTAACTAGTGGGACAGTTTTACTGGTCGGGTCATTATGGACGCGGCGATACTAAATATGTGTACTTTTATTGTTTTTTTATTTAGATAAAGAAATGTATTTATGGGAACAATATTTTTTTTTCTTTATTTAGGAATTATTATTATTATTTTTTTTACACATCTAAATATTTTTTTTTACATTATCACATTGTCCCAGGGGGGACATCACTATATCATGACAGATCGCTGATCTGACACTTTGCAGAGCACTGTGTCAGATCAGCGATTTGACGTGCCCTGATCCAGGCTTACAGGCGCCTGCTCTGAGCAGGCGCTTGTAAGCCACCTCCCTGCAGGAAGGCCCCCCGCGGCTATTTTGGATCCGGGGCCTGCAGGGAGGAGACGCTCGGTACAAGGTGAGCACATCACCTTGTACCGAGGGTCTCAGGGAAGCCCGCAGGGAGACCCTCGTGAGCGCGGCCGATTGCATATATGACGTACTATCCCGTCACTGGGAATTAAGTCCCAGGTCACCTCGACGGGATAATACGACGTATGGGATTAAGGGGTTAATATATTGCATTCATATTATATAGCACTGTGTACTTACAATTGTTCATTTTGCCTTTGTACCCAGATAATTCTTCTCTTTTCTCAGCTCTATGTAGAAACAGGAAGTCTCTTGTTCCTGAATTTATCATAGCCCTGTTCAACTCCTGACCCTGCTACTCCCTCCTCCCCCTGTCAGCGACTTTTGCAGTGACTCATGACTCATACAGGGAAAATTGACCTCCTGTTCCTACATTGAGCTTAGAAGGATTCAGCTAGTCAGTTATTAATCACGTGATTTAATAGCCATAATGAGAAAGAGAAGAATTAGCTGGGTAGAAAGGCAAAACGAGCAATTGTAAGAGCACAGTGTTATATAATATATATGATGATTGCAATATATTAAGAGGATACAAATTTGGATGGGAGTACTTGTTTAAGGATTTAATGTAGATCCTAAATATTGTCTATGGGGTGTGGTAGATCGGCTCCCTTGTCTACACACGGAGGAAGATTCAGGAACCTTTAAAGGGACACTGTCACCTGAATTTGGAGGGAACAATCTTCAGCCATGGAGGCCGGGTTTGGGGGTTTTTGATTCACCCTTTCCTTACCCGCTGGCTGCATGCTAGCTGCAATATAGGATTGAAGTTCATTCTCTGTCCTCCATAGTATATGCCTGCACAAGGCAAGATTACCTTGTGCAGGCATGTACTACGGAGGACAGAGAATGAACTTCAATCCAATATTGCAGCCAGCATGCAGCCAGCGGGTAAGGAAAGGGTGAGTCAAAAACCCCAAAACCCCGCCTCCATGGCTGAAGATTGTTCCCTCCAAATTCAGGTGACAGTGTCCCTTTAACTCTATAACCTATTCTCTTTAACCCCTTTCTGACCTCGGATGGGATAGTACTTCCAAGTTCAGTTCCCCCGCTTTGATGCAGGGCTCCGGTGGTGAGCCCACATCAAAGCTGGGACATGTCAGCTGTTTTGAACAGCTTACATGTGCCCGCAATAGCGGCGGGTGAAATCACGATTCACACGCCGCTATTAACTAGAGAAATGCCGCTGTCAAACGCTGACAGCGGCATTTAACTGGCGCATCCGGCCATCCGGCCGGAAATGAGCGCATCTTTGACCCCCGTCACATGATCGGGGGTCAGCGATGCATGAGAATGGTGACCATAGAAGTCCTTGAGACCTCTATGGTTACTGATCCCGGCCTGCTGTGAGCACCACCCTGAGGTCGGCGCTCATAGCACACCTGCAATTGAGCTACATAGCAGCTATCCGATGATCGCTGCTATGTAGCTGAGCCGATGGAGGCTATTGAAGCATGGCAAAAGTAAAAAAAAAGTTAAAAAAATGTGAAAAAAAAAATATATAAAAGTTTAAATCACCCCCCTTTCGCCCCATTCAAAATAAATCAATAAAAAAAAAAATCAAACCTACACATATTTGGTATCGCCGCATTCAGAATCGCCCGATCTATCAATAAAAAAAAGGATTAAGCTGATCACTAAACGGCGTAGCAAGAAAAAAATTTGAAACGCCAGAATTCCTTTTTTTTGGTCGCCACGACATTGCATTAAAATGCAATAACGGGCGATCAAAAGAACGTATCTGCACCAAAATGGTATCATTAAAAACGCCAGCTCGGCACGCAAAAATAAGCCCTCAACCGACCCCAGATCATGAAAAATGGAGGCGCTATGGGTATCAGAAAATGGTGCAATTTTTATTTTTTTTTGCAAAGTTTTGAATTTGTTTTCACCACTTAGATAAAAGAGAATCTAGACATGTTTGGTGTCTATGAATTCATAATGACCTGGAGAATCATAATGACAGGTCAGTTTTAGCATTTAGTGAACCTAGCAAAAAAGCCAAACAAAAAACAAGTGTGGGATTGCACTTTTTTTTTTGCAATTTCACCGCACTTGGAATTTTTTTCCAGTTTTCTAGTACACGACATGCTAAAACCAATGATGTCGTTCAAAAGTACAACTTGTTTTGCAAAAAATAAGCCCTCACATGGCCATATTGACAGAAAAATAAAAAAAAAGTTATGGCTCTGGGAAGGAGGGGAGCGAAAAACGAACACGGAAAAACGGAAAATCCCAAGGTCATGAAGGGGTTAAACCTCTCACTGGTTTATTAGTGTTGCTGCATAAGCCAGTGCAAAGTTAGTAAAAATAAACACAGCCTTTTCTGTCCTAAGGAAAAACAATGCATAACATACAGCACAGTTCGTGTGGCTATGGGCATCCACCCATTCAGGAAAAATCAACAAACACAGGTTTAGCCTCCTTGTCAGTGCACATAGCACTAGAAATCCACTCTCCAGGCCTACCAAACACTGAATGCCTCAGGAGGCCGACTATTTAAACCCCAGACCACACCCTGCAGTGGAGGTAAGGTGGACAACCTCCCACCCACGCTATGGTTTTCCACAAAAGCCCAGCCCTTAAAATGGCCAATTAACCCCTCTCAACCCATAGTGTGATGGAGGAAACTTCTGGGTTTCAAATGACTGAAGCTAAAAGCCTCAGTGAAACGTAACTCCCCTCCAGCACTTTGTCAGTGACTTTGTCACAGGGGCTAAACCAAGTGCAATGAAACTTGAAGACAATATAAAAGGAACCAGAAAAGGAGACCATCACCTTCAGATAAATGGATCTCAACTCGCCATCCAGTGCTGATTGACTCTGTACAAGCTGATCGGCGCTCATTTACTGGCATGTTTACGCAGGCTAATGAAAACCAATGGGAATTGTGATCACTTTGTCCCTATACAGCATCATGTTGTCGTCACATTCCCTGTTACACAGTCTGATGTCCTGTCGGTACCGATGATCTATCTACTGGCATAAACTATCTGATTTACGATTTTTTAACATGGGCCGATTACCAGGAATGTGCATTCTTATGAACGTTTGTTTGCACCTTTTAGTCTCTTCTAAATGTACGTCCAGGTTGTTTCAGTAATAGATGATTGAATGAGAAGTTTTGGAAAACTGGAGGACTTCCGTCTTTCCATTGGCCCTTTGTTGCTATTAAACAACTCAACTGAAGCCCAAAAGGGGGCAACAGAGGTTGCACCCCCATTCAACCATTTAGCTGCTGTTCCAATCACAGCAGTTACTGACAGGTGTCTGCTGTAAAATCAACCAGCATATAAACCCGCTGCATACACATCCTCTCAACTTCTGCCATACATGTGTAGGGATGCGGACTGTCTTACCCTGTTCCTACCCTTGAAGACAACAATCGCACCATGATTACAGCGTTATACGGTTTTACATGTAAGGTGAATAGTAATGTGCGTCTTGTATGATGTGTTATGGTAATGTACAGCATGTAAGTAATGTAAAATGTTGATGTATAATGTGGGTAGTACATAATGCGGGGTAAGCACAGGATTAGATTAGGGATGAGATAAGTACTGTTTTAAGGCCCCTTCACATTAAGCGACGCTGCAGCGATACTGACAACGAACCGGATCGCTGCAGCGTCGCTGTTTGGTCGCTGGAGAGCTGTCACACAGACCGCTCTCCAGCGACCAACGATGCCGGTAACCAGGGTAAACATCAGGGTAAGCGCTGTGCTCTGCACTCCTCCTGTACTGTCTGTGTGAGCACAGCGGCCGGAAAGCAGAGCGGTGACGTCACCGCTCTGCTTTCCGGCTGACTGGCTCACAGCCAGTACAGGAGGAGTGCAGAGAAGCCCAGCGCTGGAGGACAGACAGCGTTAGGTAAGTATGTACTGTTTGTTTTTTTTACTTTTAGGATGGTAACCAGGGTAAACATCGGGTTACTAAGCGCGGCCCTGTGCTTAGTTACCCGATGTTTACCCTGGTTACCAGTGAAGACATCGCTGGATCGGTGTCACACACGCCGATCCAGCGATGTCAGCAGGGAGTCCAGCGACGAAATAAAGTTCTGGACTTTCTTCAGCGACCAACGATCTCCCAGCAGGGGCCTGATCGTTGGTCGCTGTCACACATAACGATTTTATTAACGATATCGTTGCTACGTCACAAAAAGCAACGATATCGTTAACAATATCGTTATGTGTGAAGGTACCTTTATAGTAAGTGGTTTAGCAATGGTATAGTATAAGAACAATAGGTTTAGTCTATAGGACAGGACATGGTTAATAACAGAACTAGCCCCGTGGGTGGGAACTAGTGTTAATAAAAGGTGGTCACTTCCTGATAGTAGAGATAGAGAAGTGCAGTGAAAGTTCAAGTCCAGTGGGCTGCTAGGGTCAGCATGTATTTACCATTCGAGCAGTAGGACGCCATATTGGAGCATACTCTTCTGTTGTGCCAGGAGCCCAAGGTCTGGCATAGGAGCGGCTGGGCACATCATGTCCTTTGGCATACAAGGGAAGATGGAAAAGGGCCCGCCAATACGGAAGGTAATGGATCCCAGGTGCACTACTGATAGGAAAAGTAGATCCCTGGGGCTAACAGTGTCAGTGGACGAGGGGATGCTCAAGGAGGAATGAAAGGTAGGGCTGAAGATGTGCTAGGAAAGTAAGGTATATAAAGTGCTGTGCCCTATCTCAAGTGTTACCACTTGATGAACTTGAACTGACTTGTAAACGTCTGCTTGTTGTAATGACCTTGGTGCTAATGACTTATGTGCAGCGGCTCCGGAGGATAGAGACCTGGAGACAGTGGAGGCCTGTGGCCTACAAGTGACTGTGATGCACCCCACACAGCACCCTGGGACAGGGACACTATGTTCCTATAAAGTGCCAGAGCGTAACCGGACATCAGCTCCGTCATGACTACCGCTCTAGCGTACTTTACACATACACAGTGGATGAAGGGAGAAGGTGGCGGGACCACTTTGCAGCCATTGGTGGTATGCCATTATCATACACATAAGATGGACATGTGCAAAATCAGCTTATTTTAGCAAAATCGGACGACCTTGCAAAGTACAATATATGAGGGCCTCTCTACAGTCCTCTGTTGGCAGATTCCGGGGAGATAAGGATGGAGGATTTTATTTGCCTGATCTTTTTGCTCTCAGAGTAATCCATAATAACGCTACTGGTATTTCTAGATCACACGTATCCATCCAGGTCATTCTCCATGTGTGATTTCTGTGGATAATTGAACCTCCAAAACACACACGAGATTAATGTGGCTCAAGTCTACCCTATGTTTCCCTCGGGTCATCTCCTGTTCTGCACATTACTCATTAACAAGATTTGGGTGGAAGGGTTTTGGAAACATTCTGTGAGTACAGGAACAAGTTTTTACATGTTTGTTATGCATCAGATAAGACCTAGGAGAAATGTGGAAAGGCTGAAGAGTTTAACAAAATTTGTTAAAGGGATTCTCAAAAGTATATTAAATGAGGAAACCTGCAGGAAACGTAATAAATTGACAAACCAACTATTACTCACCAATCGCTTCCAGCCTGATCCAGTGACCTCATGTACAGCACACGACCACTGCGGTAAGTGATTAGCTGCAGCGGTCACTGGATTTTTGTGACATCATCATAAAAATCCGCTAAAAAACCCCGCTATAAATTGTAAATCAAACCCCCCTTCATCACCCCCTTAGTTAGGGAAAAATAATAAAATTAAAAAAAATTTATTTAGTTCCATTTTCCCATTAGGGTTAGGGTTGGGGCTAAAGTTAGGGTTAGGGCTACAGTTAGGCTTGGGGCTAAAGTTAGGGTTAGGGTTGGGGCTAAAGTTAGGGTTAGGGTTAGAGCTAAAGTTAGGGTTAGGGTTGGGGCTAAAGTTAGGGTTTGGATTACATTTACAATTGGAATTAGGGTTAGGGGTGTGTCAGGGTTAGGGGTGTGGTTAGAGTTATGGTTGGGATTAGGGTTAGGTGTGTGTTGGAGCTAGGGGTGTGGTTAGGGTTGGGCTTAGGGTTAGGGGTGTGTTTGGGTTAGGGTTTCAGTTTGAATTGGGGGCTTTCCACTGTTTAGGCACATTAGGAGCTCTCCAAATGCAACATGGAGTCCAATCTCAATTCCAACCAATTCTGCGTTGAAAATGTAAAACAGTGCTCCTTCCTTTCCGAGCTCTCCCGTGTGCCCACTCTCCCGTGTGGTCCAATTTCTTCTGTTACCCTTGGGAAAACTAAAAAAATGGGGGCGAAAAGATCATTTTTGTGAAAAAATATGATTTTTTATTTTTACGGCTCTACATTATAAACTTCTGTGAAGCACTTGGTTGGTCAAAGCTCTCACCACACATACACATCTAGATAAGTTCCTTAGGGGGTCTACTTTCTAAAATGGTGTCACTTGTGGGGGGTTTCAATGTTTAGGCACATCAGGGGCTCTCCAAACGTGACATGGTGTCCTATCTAAATTCCAGTCAATTTTGCATTGAAAAGTCAAACAGCGCTCCTTCCCTTCCGAGCTCTGCCATGCGCCCAAACAGTGGTTTACCCCCACATATGGGGTATCGGCGTACTCAGGACAAATTGTACAACGTTTGGGGTCCATTTTCTCCTGTTACCCTTGGTAACATAACACAAATTGGAGCTGAAGTAAATTTTTTTGTGAAAAAAAGTTAAATGTTAATTTTTTTTTAAACATTCCAAAAATTTCCTGTGAAACACCTGAAGGGTTAATAAACTTCTTGAATGTGGTTTTGAGAACCTTGAGTGGTGCAGTTTTTAGAATGGTGTCACACTTGTGTATTTTCTATCATATAGAACCCTCAAAGTGACTTCCAATGAGATGTGGTCCCTAAAAAAAAATGGTATTGTAAAAATGAGAAATTGCTGGTCAACTTTTAACCCTTATAACTCCCTAACAAAAAAAATGTTGGTTCCAAAATTGTGCCGATGTAAAGTAGACATAATGGTTACTTATAAAGTATTTTGTGTGACATATCTCTGTGATTTAAGGGCATAAAAATTCAAAGTTGGAAAATTGCAAAATGTTCCAAATTTTGGCCAAATTTCCATTTTTTTCACAAATAAACGCAGGTAATATCAAAGAAATGTTACCCCTATCATGAAGTACAATATGTCACGAGAAAACAGTGTCAGAATCATCAGTATCTGTTGAAGCGTTCCAGAGTTCTAACCAGTGGTCAGAATTGTAAAAATTGGCCCGGTCATTAATGTGCAAACCACCCTTGGGGGTTATAGGGTTAATGTTAGTAAGTGAACAGTTTATATTGGTTAAATGAACAATTCTAAAATCCGATGGTCTGGAACAAATGAGGTCATGACGAGGAACCGGGTAAAGCTTCATCCAAAGAATCCAGAGGGAATAATCTGGGAGATTTCAAGGGCCCGAGACCTGAATTAGTCACAATTTCATTAATGACTGCAGCAGTTGATTCGTCAGGAGCCGCAGCAGCAGTGAGTACAGAGCAGCAGCACCAGTTAAGGGGGTATCTTTTTTTTAATTTTTTTACCTCTTTTTTTCCCTTTAAGAAGGTAAACTCCTTTAACATAAATTTTAAAAAAGATGCCACCTTTGTAAATGATAAAATATAATAAAATAGTGTGTCACCAGTCATCTATTGTAGGTTTTTATGTATTAATGGGGAAATTACTAACAAATAAGAACAGGGATTTAAATAGGAAAATATTACATTTTCTAATAAACCTATCTCTGGTCCTTGGACGTCCCTTGCTCTTGTACTTGTATCTACAGTACAGTAATTTTTTGTCCCACAGCAGAAATTGGTGACAGGAGTCATATGTTTCATGGTCACATTGGGTGAGAAGCGATCACAGGTTACCAATGGGTTAGGCCCCCTTTGGAGCCATCTTGGTGCTATGCCAAAGCCTGTGGGTTTCATATGGCTATAATTTGACATATATTCCAGTACTAACACCTACAAAATGTAAAAAAAAAAAGTTACTAAATAAATATATGAAAAACATAAAAAGAAAAACCCTAAAAATTCTAATTTGGCCCCTTTTCCCGATCTGAAAAAAAGATATTTAAATATTGTTGAGTAAAAGATGGATCACTCAAAACATAAAATTATTTAATCCATATGGTAAATGTCGCAAAGAGAATTAAAAAAATCAAAATGCCAGTTTTGTTTTTTTTTTTCAGCCACCTCGCCTCCCAAAAATTGGAAAAAAGAGGTCTTAGGGTATGTTTCCACTTTCCGTATATGCAGAGCTTTGGACGCAGCTCCGCCCAAAGCGCTGCCGGCTTTTGTATGCACGGTGATTTTGCATGTGTTCATTCAACACATGCGGAATCACCGCATCCTATACATAGACTGTGTAATTTATCTTGCGGAAGACCGAGAGTCTCCGCAAGATAAATAGACATGCTGTGGTCTATCAATACGCACCGCATGTCCGTATACGCAGGTCTGCCGCCTGCATCTTTGAATGCATAGTGGAGATGGGATGTCATAAAATCCCCTCCACTATGCTGTAACATCTGGACACCGCGGCTGTACACAGCTTCCAATCCCCAGCGTTTCTTTGACCGTGGCAACATACCCTTAAAGGGAACCTGTCACCCCTAAAATGGAAGTTGAGCTAAGCCCATTCTGGAATGCTGTACATAAGCCCCCAATGTAACCTGAAAGATGATAAAAAGAGGTTATATTGTACTCTCCCAGGGGCGGTCGCGGTCCGATCCGGCACCTCCCATCTTCTTACGATCACGTCCTCTTCTTGTCTTCACGCTGCAGCTCCGGCGCAGGCGTACTTTGTCCTGTTGAGGGCAGAGCAAAGTACTGCAGTGCACAGGCGCCGGCCTCTCTGACCTTTCCCGGCGCCTGCGCACTGCAGTACTTTGCTCTGCCCTCAACAGGACAGACAAAGTACGCCTGCGCCGGAGCCGCGGCGTGAAGACAAGAAGAGGACATCATCTGATGAAGATAGGAGGCCCCGGACCGGACCGCAGCGGGATCACCCCTGGGTGAGTATAATCTAACCTCTTTTTCTCATTTTTCAGGATACATTGGGGGCTTATCTACAGCATTCCAGAATGCTGTAGATAAGCCCCTGATGCCGATGGGCTTAGCTAACCTTCCATTTTGGGGGTGACAGGTTCCCTTTAAACATGAAACCAATTAAAAAAAACATCAGTTTGCCTCAAAAAGAACAAGCCAGAGATGCAGCTCCTGGAAAAAAAAAAACATTTAAAATTGATGGGTCTTAAATGGATTTTTTTTTCTTAAAAGTTCGGATTTTTTTTAATAGCAGTAAGATGTAAAAAAAAAAAAGAAAATTCATTTGGTAACAACGTAATCATACTGACCTGGAGTATCAGATTGGGGCTCATTTACACATCCGATTTTTACGTAAGAGTGTTATCTGTGATTTCCACAGATAGCACTTGTCTATTGGACTATTCACATGTCCACAGAAAATCACAGGGTCATGTCCAATTCTGATTTGAGAGTTGGATCAAAATTGGCAATGCAAGTCTATGGGTCCGTGAGAAAAATCGGACTGTATTCAGATAACATATCAGTGCGGTTCGATTTTCACGGATTGTCAGAATAGGCAAGGTGGACCCGTCTTCTTTTTAATTTCTCCATGTACGAGAAAATTAGATGACACACGGATCAAACTCTAATCAGAGTCTAATCAGAATGATCGATAATTTTTGCAACCCAGTATACGCTGTAGAAACAAAACTAAAAAAATGGTAGAATTGCAACTTATTTTTGTTAACCTTTTAAATTCACTTAGAATTTTTTTTCTTGTTTATTTTTCTATACATCATATGGTATAGTGAATGGTCCCTTCCAACCTAAAAGTCGTCAGCTAAAAAAAAAAAATGTTTATACATATACATACACACATTATATATATATATATATATATATATATATATATATAATGATCATGGCTCTTGGATGAATTGGAGAAATAGATGAGAGTACAACAAAGTGCGTGGGAAGGTTAATAAGATGGAGCTAATTACATACAATTGCTCTTTGTATTCCACTCAGCTTTAAAGTGGCGCCCACCGAGAAACCGCTGAATAGCGGCGAGCGCGCTCTTTTTCTACAGCTGCGCAGTGCATTCGGCACTTGCGCATGCGAGAAGCACTACGCCACCAACGGGAACATAAGCAAGATGTGGGGGAGAAACAGCGCTGTGACCACGCCCATCCGACCTGACCAGCCTGATTGACAGGCGAAAAAGGCCACTTTTGTAAGGTATTTCGGCAGCATAGGTAGGGAATCAGGGGACAGAAAAATACCCTATTGTAAAGCACAGCTCAGGCCCTATTTAACAGTATTTTTATCTCCTACTGAAAAAACGGGGTGACAGGTTCCCTTTAACTAATTACTCATTAATTAAAAGAAAAAACAAACAAACTTCTCTTTCAGTGAGTGGACCTCATGTTTCCGGGACATGGATAAGACATCTTGTAAGGTACAAATAATTCACATTGGCGAGTCTAAAATCAACGTCACTCATGCTGAATTGTGACGTCTTTTAAGGAGGAATTCCCATACTATAGATTTGCAGAAAATTTATACAAATGAAAATTGTTTCCTTTCACCTGAATTGGGGTTCTTTCCGATGAATAGGGCTGTTGTGTAAGTTTCCACAGCAGGACTCATTCACACGTCCGATGTTCCCTCCAATCTGATCTGCTTTGCACTTTCATTATTCAGAATGTGGCTACTGTAGTGTTTTGTGCTGCTGATTTTATTTTTGCAGCATATTTTCACATGGGTATATCACCTAAAAGGATTTTTAGAGATTTCAGATTTTTTTTATTTTCTGGCATTGCTCATTAGCCACAGTCCTCATCTAGTAATGAGTTGCACAACCCAAGGACAAGTATTGCGCTGTTATTGAAAAAGAGATGTTTTTTTTTTTTTTATCCTGACCCAGGAAACACTGTTTTAGGCTTTGTGGACACAATTTTTCTAGGAGTTTTTGGAGTGCAAACTCTCCAAATTCTCTTCCAAGTCACAAAAATCCTCTACAACGTTCTGCTTTGAAAACACAACTCTACGAGTTTCTGCTTTGAAAACACAGCAAAAAGACTCCATTTGCAAATACCTCTAGAATCAGATTTGAAATCTTATTTGAAAAGAAGGCACATGGAGCCATAATATTTCTGTGGTCATGAGGCCTAAAGGTACCGTCACACTAGACGATATCGCTAGCGATCCGTGACGTTGCAGCGTCCTCGCTAGCGATATCGTCCAGTGTGACAGGCAGCAGCGATCAGGCCCCTGCTGTGCTGTCGCTGGTCGGGGAAGAAAGTCCAGAACTTTATTTGGTCGCTGGACTCCCCGCAGACATCGCTGAATCGGCGTGTGTGACACCGATTCAGCGATGTCTTCACTGGTAACCAGGGTAAACATCGGGTAACTAAGCGCAGGGCCACGCTTAGTAACCCGATGTTTACCCTGGTTACCATCCTAAAAGTAAAAAAAAACAAACACTACATACTTACCTACAGCGGTCTGTCCTCCAGCGCTGTGCTCTGCTCTCCTCCTGTACTGTCTGTGAGCGTCGGTCAGCCGGAAAGCAGAGCGGTGACGTCACCGCTCTGCTTTCCGGCCGCTGTGCTCACAGCCAGTACAGGAGGAGAGCAGAGCACAGCGCTGGAGGACAGACTGCTGTAGGTAAGTATGTAGCGTTTGTTTTTTTTTTACTTTTAGGATGGTAACCAGGGTAAACATCGGGTTACTAAGCGCGGCCCTGCGCTTAGTTACCCGATGTTTACCCTGGTTACCAGCATCGTTGGTCGCTGGAGAGCTGTCTGTGTGACAGCTCTCCAGCGACCAAACAGCGACGCTGCAGCGATCCGGATCGTTGTCGGTATTGCTGCAGCGTCGCTAAGTGTGACGGTACCTTTAGGGTAAGATCACATGGTAGCAGTTGGCTGCGCAGTGGAAACTCCTTCCTTCTGTTGGTCAAAGACCACATGATCTTATTTCAAAGTAGTGTGGCCATTGGCCAACTGTGGAAGGGAGAAGTTTCTGCAAGACAGTAAGCTGACTGTGTTCTCGCGTTTAAAGTTTATTCAGATGTTGGTGCAAATTGGACCACAATACTCCGACTGTCATAAAAATAAACCAGTCAAGCTTGGGTCGGGAAAGCCGCGGCCAGTCAATGCATTAGTGGTCTACACATGTATCGATTGCCATGAACTTCCGAATGAACCTTTAGACCAGGGCTAAGCAGCAACATGTCGAATGACAGCAGAATTGAGCCTCAAGCCTGGACACCCGCTTTAAGATCCCTCATAATGCACCAAAAGGTTGACACAAAAAATGGTCTGCAGTGAGTTTTCCAAGATGTGGTATAAAGTCTAAAGATGCTGTAAATTCAAGATCCCTCGTGATAAACTTTGTTCTTCTTGTTGTAATTCTAAAATGTGTAGATTTAGGACACTATGAAGAGTTGTGACACAGTGTATCTATGCCCAATCTAAACACAAGACTCAGATTGCCATACTCAATGTCAAGCTTCAGAGGGAGATGCATAATGCACATTGTCATGGGATATTGAAGCAATTTGCATTGCCTGGATGCATGAATCCTTCTTCACCATCTGGCTGTCTGATGGATAAATCCAGGTTTAATAGAAAATGTTTCATGACCAAAAGTGTAGTGCCAGCTGCAAAGTCTAGAAGTCTAGTTAGGACAGAATACTGGGTCTTTTTCATGTACCCCTCACTTTATATTCTTACCAAGCTTCTAAATATGTAGGAGGGTTGTAATGAATTTATTCCCCTTTAACGACCTTCCCCTTTTATTAAGCGCCCAGGGCCACGAACTGGGTCACAACCACCGTGACTTCCCCTTTAAGACCGAACCCGGTACGGAGTACCCCCCTGCCCTGGTGGGCGATCCATTAACAGGTACGCAGATGCAACAGCGCAGACAAAGAGGAGACAGTAGTACTTAAACCAACAATACTGCCCGCTAGACTGCAAGTCCCCGATCGGTGAGTTACTCGGCACACTCATCACACTAGCCTCTTTCATTCCCTGTTCCCCACTTTACACCGTACGTCTTCAATGGAAGCGACAACTCACATGAACGTCCCTCCACTGCAGCCTAGTCATCTCTCTGCCCTGCTTCTGGTCGCTCGGCTCTGCTCTCCTGGCTCTGATCACTCTCTGCTTCTTTCCTCGGATCTGGTCTCTTAGCTCCTGTACTCAGATCTGGTCTCTGGACTCCTTTACTCGGATCTGGTCTCTGGACTCCTTTACTCAGATCTGGTTATCCAATAACTCCACATAGTACAATCGCAGAAGTTTGAGACTGAAGTCATCTTTTGTATCTGGATTTTATCCACGACTAGAGACCAAACATGGCCTAGCCCCACGACTAGAGACCAAACATGGCCTAGCTGCTGGCGGTTATATGGCTCCTATGGATTTGGGGCCTTTTGGAGGGGTATATGAGAAAATATATATCTATTTCCTTGTTTAACCTTGGTACCGACAATGTACGTCTCATTAATATTGGATGTATAGAAATTCCAATATTCTGTTTTCTTGTGAAGACATACTATCTGCGCTGACTTGTTGTAACTGCAGTGACCATGGCTATTTCAAAAGGATGTGATATCTCCCTTTAATCCACTCAAAACCTAATAAAGGTACCGTCACACATAGCGACGCTGCAGCGATACCGACAACGATCCGGATCGCTGCAGCGTCGCTGTTTGGTCGCTGGAGAGCTGTCACACAGACAGCTCTCCAGCGACCAACGATCCCGAGGTCCCCGGTAACCAGGGTAAACATCGGGTAACTAAGCGCAGGGCCGCGCTTAGTAACCCGATGTTTACCCTGGTTACCATCCTAAAAAGTAAAAAAACAAACGCTACATACTTACCTACCGCTGTCTGTCCTCGGCGCTCTGCTTCTCTGGTCTGGCTGTGAGCGCCGGGCAGCCAGAAAGCAGAGCGGTGACGTCACCGCTCTGCTTTCCGGCTGACCGACGCTCACAGCCAGAGCAGGAGGAGAGCAGAGCACAGCGCTGGAGGACAGACGGCTGTAGGTAAGTATGTACTGTTTGTTTTTTTTACTTTTAGGATGGTAACCAGGGTAAACATCGGGTTACTAAGCGCGGCCCTGCGCTTAGTTACCCGATGTTTACCCTGGTTACCAGCAAAGACATCGCTGAATCGGTGTCACACACGCCGATTCAGCGATGTCTACGGGGAGTCCAGCGACGAAATAAAGTTCTGGACTTTCTTCCCCGACCAGCGACATCACAGCAGGGGCCTGATCGCTGCTGCCTGTCACACTGGACGATATCGCTAGCGAGGACGCTGCAACGTCACGGATCGCTAGCGATATCGTCTAGTGTGACGGTACCTTAAGACATTTCCTATGTCTCTGTCTATGGACAACACACAACATCTTCAGTCACCTGGGCATAAAGAGGATTCCTTGCATTATAATTAAGATGCTTCACATCTCTTTGTCTCTTTATCCTGGACAGAGCATCAGCCCTGTCATTTCTTGAACCAGGCAGAAAGAAATAATAAAATGAAAACTGGAAAAAAATAAGGCCCAACGTGCTTCTCTTGCAGATAACCTCTTAACCATATGGATGAATTCTACATTTTTTTTGGCCAGTAAGGAGTCACTGGTTGACTGGCCCCTTCCAAAAGATGTCTCCATTTAAAGAAGGCGACTTTAATGGTTAACAGTTCCTTATTTCCAATGACATAGATCTTTTCTGCAGATGACATGGTATGAGAAAGCAATGCATATGGATGAAGCTACATTTTGTCTCCAACTCGCTGTGACAAAACTGCTCCCACCGCACTGTCTGAGGCGTCTACTTCGACAACAAATGGCAGTTCAGGATTTGGATAGACAATTAATGGTGCAGAAGTAAAAAGTGTCTTTAGTTTGTCAAAATTCACTTGTGCCTCTGGAGACCAAAAAAAACACTCTGGTTTTCTTTGTGAGTGAAGTGATTGGCAAAATGATGTTTGAAAAGATTTTAATGAATATTCTGTAGAAATTTACAAATCCTTTACAGCCATTTAAATTTCTTGGGGTAGGCCAGTCAACTACCTCTCAGATTTTACTGGGATACATACTCAGACCTTCTGGGGAGATGATATATCTCAGAAAATGAGTCCTGGTGTGTTCAAATTCACATTTTTCCAGTTTGCTATAGAGCTGATTCTCCTGTAGACGTTCCAGGACTAACTGGACATGTCTGCGATGCTCCTCCAGGGTATCTGAAAATATAAGAATGTCATTGAGATAAACAACAACAAATCGATCCAAGAAATCATAAAAAATATTATTACTGAAGTGCTGAAAGGTGGTAGGGGTGTTGCTAAGGCCGAAAAGGTATAACCATATATGCAAAATGACCGTATCTAGTGCTAAACGCAGTTTTCCACTCATCTCCAGGGTGAATTCGTATGAGATTATAAACCCTCTAGATCGAGTTTGGTAAAAATCTTGGCAGAACGAAGTCTCTCCAGCACCTCAGAAATTAAGGGGAGGGGTAGTGATTTTGAATGGTAATCTTATTTATTTCTCTGTAATCAATACATGGCCGCAGGGTTGAGTTCTTCTTTTCTACAAAAAAAACAAGAGTGCTCCAGCTGGCGAAGAAGAAAGTTGAATGTAGCCTTTCTCTCAATTTTTATCTAGATATTTTTTTAATACTTTTAATTCTGGTTCAGAAAGATTGTAAATTCGCCCAATGGATGCTCCGGAAAGCAATTCAATGGAACAGTTGTAAGAACGGTGAGGAGGCAGTTAATCGGCTTTCTTCGCACTGCAGACCTCACTGAACTGCTGGTACTGAGGTGGTAGTTTATCATAATTCTGATGAGAAATCTCAGAATTTTCAGTTTGTTTTAAAGCATATATATTAGCATGGCAATCATTCTTTCAGTATTCAGAGGGAAAGGTAATGGTCCTCGATATCCAGTTGACAGAAGAGTTATGGATTGAAAGCCAGAGAATTCCTAGAATAACTGGATATTTTGGAGAGGAAATAAGATGAAAACTAACCGCTTCATGATGATTCGGTTCAGTACAGATTCCAAGTTCAATTTTCTCGTAACAGGTCCAGACGATAAAGGTGATTCATCCATAGCTTCCATATCGATTGGTATGGATTTAGTCCTACTTGCAATGTTATTATCAAGTGTGAATTGTAAGTCCATGAAATTCCTTCCAGCTCCAGAATCTGACATTGCAGATCATTGTATTTTTTTTTGGCTCCCAATTATGACATATATGGGAATGACAAAATGAGGAGAGAGATTGCTCCTTGTCCTTATCCTGCATTACAGATGAGATGGTCTGCATAACCGGATCTAGCTGCTCAGAAAGGTCTAAATTGCTTGCATTCTTTTATTAGGACAAATAATGGCAAAATGTCTAGAGACCCCACAATCGACGCATACATATTCTGTACGTCGCCTATCCTTCGCTACTGCAGAAAGAGGTTTTTGGATTACATCTATTTTCATAGGTTCAGGCATGCTTTCCATTTCTTGTTGTTTTTTTTAATGCTGATTAAGTAAAGGAGTAGTTAGGGTTGTTTCCATATACTCGCAGTCTTTCCTTTTTTCTGTCACAACTCTGTTGTCGGGTATCCCAGGACCAGGGGCTCCTTCCATCCCACTAACGCTAGAAGTGATCTAGCTCGCCCTTTTCCCTAGATTACTTCTGATGGTGAAGATGCCGGGGCCCCATACCTTGCCATTGCTCCTGAATCCACCCTTAGTCTGTATCCTACACCTAACCAGGGAGAGGGTAGTAGTAGTGTACCATAATACACCAACCAGACTAATAAGATAATATGAACAGGGATAAAGGAGAATACCAATCATACAGATATACACACATAAACAACTTAAGTAAACATAGGGGAGTTCAGGATGGGGTTAGGCAAAAGTAGGAGAAGAAAGGGAATTATCACACTTTCAAAACCTAGCAACAGTGACAGATAAATCCACCAAACGCCTTCTCCCATAACAACCACCAACAACCTCCAGTCATGCAGCATAGGCCAATCTGACAATGAGTGCTGGCCAGGACCCAGTTTATATAGGAGATGGGCGTAGCTAACAGTGCACATCTGAGAGCCTTAATGCAGGAAAGCTTCCAGAAGCTCTCAACTGAGCAGATTAAGCCCTGCACTACTAAAATAAATTTACACCGTTTAATATGAAGAAGTGCTTCTATTCAGTCCAAGAGTAGGAGAAATCAGACACTGAGGTCTTCTGGCTCCTCTCTGTTGCGGTAAACCCATGACCGTACCTCCACTTCTACGAGGGACCTCCGGAACCTCGGAAGCAGGTTTATCAGGGTGTGCCACATGAAAAGACCGGATCAGACTGGTCGCATGGTCGTCAGATGCTGTTACCCACATCTTTTCTTCAGGACCGTATCTCTTTCAGTGCACCAGATACTGAAGTGACCAAGGAACTAAGGAGAATCATCGATCTTGGCTATTTGAAATTCCAAATTTACATCCATAATGACTGGAGATGGCGGTAGCGGTGATGGTACAGAAGACACAATGTATTTTTTGAGTAGTGTGAAGAGGGAGCAGCCGCCATCTTGGATATGGGGCATAATGCTGGACTCCTATCAGAGATTGGCCTGACTCCATTTTGTCTCATATCAGAATTCACCTGGTCACACGTCTGCAGGGTGTTATGCCGCTATTTCATACTTACATGTCCGGCCGGCGCTCCCGATGCTCCTTCCTGTCCTCCTTCTTCTGGCTTCTCTGGCGCTCATCCCTTCTGCAGTCCACGCATGCGCAGACGCGCTCCTCTCATTGCTGAGCCTTCTGGAAGGTCATGTGTTATGACCTGGTGGTTAGGAGCACCCGGCACGACCTGATAGTAAACTCACACAGGACAAGCTCTGGGATGTGGGAGCTCTGCTGACCGCAAGCCCTAATCCTATCACAACAACTAGAAATAGCCGTGGAGCGTTCCTGACTCTGCCTAGACGCCTCTTCACAGCACTAAGAGCTAGCTAGCCCTAGAGAAAGAAAATAAAGCCTACCTTGCCTCAGAGAAATTCCCCAAAGGAAAAGGCAGCCCCCCACATATATTGACTGTGAGTAAAGATGAAGTCACAAACGCAGAAATGAAACAAGTTTCAGCAAAGGGAGGCCAGACTTACTAAACAGATAGAGGATAGGAAAGGTATCTTTGCGGTCAGCACAAAAACTACAAAAGACCATGCAGAGTGTGCAAAAAGACCTCCGCACCGACTAACGGTGCAGAGATGCCACTCTGCATTCCAGAGCTTCCAGCTAGCAAGACAAAATCATGATAACCAGCTGGACAAGAAAACAATGAACAAATAATAACTATCAGGAACTTAGCTTCTGCTGGAGAAGACAGGTCACCAGGAAGATCCAAGAGCGAACTGAACCAATGCAGGAACATTGACAGCTGGCATGGAGTAACGATCTGAGTGGAGTTAAATAGAGCAGCCAACCAAAGGATAAACCACGTCACCTGTGCAAGGAACCTCAGAAGCAGCAGCTTCACTCACAGCCACCAGAGGGAGTCCATGGACAGAACTCGCCGAAGTACCATTCACGACAACAGGAGGGAGTCCGACAACAGAATTCACAACAGTCATGACCCAGTGGCTCCGTCTCCAATATGGCGGCGCCCGTCAGGTATTTCTTCCCAGCGTCTGCCCTGCTTAGATGCCTTTGCGTCTATTGCGTTCGCTGGCTTATTGCCAGCATCTCCTTAGGTTCTTTGGCTCTGGTCTCTGCACCCTTTGCTGTGACTCTTACTTGTCTCTGTTTGCCGTTCCTGCCAGTTCTGTGTTCCTGCTGTACCTACCAGTCCTGTGTTCCTGCCAGTCCTGAGTTTCCTGCCATACCTACCAGTCCTGAGTTTCCTGCCGCACCTACCAGTCCTGTGTTCCTGCTGTACTTACCAGTACTGTGTTCCTGCCGTTCCTGCCAGTCCTGCGTGTCTTGCCGTGCCTACCAGTCCTGTGTTCCTGCCAGTCCTGTGTTTCCTGCCGTACCTACCAGTCCTGTGTTCCTGCCGTACCTACCAGTCCTGTGTTCCTGCCGTACCTACCAGTCCTGTGTTCCAGTCGTGCCCCATCTAACGTGTGTTTTCATCTTACCGGTCAGTACTTTGTCTTCGCTGCCATTTGTGCCGCTGCCATTTTGGACTCCTCTATAGCTCCGACCTCCCTCCGTCTTCTGTTCTCCCTTTGTCCTATCCTCAGTCGTCCCTTTGGCTCTGGCAGTTGCGGCTTCACCCTCCTTGGGCCTGTCCCTATTGCTCCCTGTACAGGGGGTGGCACCATCAGGTCCGCTTGCCCTCGGGGGCTCTGAAGCCGTGACCCAGAGGGTCCACTTCTCTAGTCCTCATAGTACGCAAAGGCCATGGATCCCACTGGAGCTGCGGCTGCTTAGAAAGAGCTTGTTTTCCCGCGGGAGAACCAGACTTGGATGATGTCCTGAATGTTGTGTTATGAAGATGTTATGAAATCTATGGACTCCCGTCTCTCTGCCCTCCAGTCCTCTGATCTGGGGAATGCCTCTCAGCTGGCCAGTTTACAACAAGAACTGGCACAGCAGCGTGACGCTCCGTCCCATATCCTGGGATACATGTCTTCAGTTGATAGTCGTCTTCTTTCTCTCCAGTCTGCCGCGTCCGTTCCTTCAGCAGCTCTAGCACCTCATCCCACTCCTCGTTTGGCCAAACCTCCTCACTTTAATGGAGATCCCAAACTATGTCGGGGATTTCTCAATCAGTGCCGTCTGCATTTTGAGCTCCTTCCTATGCTATATCCTACAGATCAGGCAAAGTTGGCTTTTATTGTTTCTCATTTGGAGGGGGATCCTCTAGCATGGGTTAATCCTCTTTGGGAGCGGGATGATCCAGTGGTTCTTCAGCTCACTCCATTTTTGGAGACGTTTCGTCGGGTATTTGATGAACCGGGTCGCTTGGCCTCAACCACTGAGGCTTTGTTTAATTTACTGCAGGGGTCTTTAACTGTTGCTAAAGAAATTATGGGAGTCATCTTATGGGAGCCTTTAAACCTGCGATTGCCAGTACCTGTACTGTCAGATCTATTATGGTCTGGGTAAGTCAGCTAGAGGACCAGATTAAAACAAGAGTTCCCAGGGATAAACTGCTAGACTCCTTGTCTCAGATCCATGAGGGGGTAGCCTACCTAGCAGACGCATCGGTAGACTCTTTGAAGTTAGCAGCAAAATCGGCTGGTCTTTTGAATGCTGCCCGTCACGCACTTTGGATTAAAACCTGGAAAGGGGATGCTCAGGCTAGAGCCAAGTTGTGTACTATTCCATGCAGGGGTGAGTAACTATTTGGCCCCGTACCAGATGATATCCTTGCTAAAGGTACCGTCACGCTCAGCAACTTTCCAACGATCACGACCAGCGATACGACCTGGCCGTGATCGTTGGAAAGTCCTTGTGTGGTCGCTGGAGAGCTGTCACACAGACAGCTCTCCAGTGACCAACGATGCCGAAGTCCCCGAGTAACCAGGGTAAACATCGGGTTACTAAGCGCAGGGCCACGCTTAGTAACCCGATATTCATCATGGTTACCATTGTAAATGTAAAAAAAAAATCACTACATACTTACATTCCGGTGTCTGTCACGTCCCTCGCCGTCAGCTTCCCGCACTGACTGTGAGCGCCGGCCGGCCGTAAAGCAGAGCACAGCAGTGACGTCACCGCTGTGCTTTACGGACGGCGCTCACAGTCAGTGCGGGAAGCTGACGGCGAGGGACGTGCCAGACACCGGAATGTAAGTATGTAGTGGTTTTTTTTTTACATTTACAATGGTAACCAGGGTAAACATCGGGTTACTAAGCGCGGCCCTGCGCTTAGTAACCCGATGTTAACCCTGGTTACCAGTGAACACATCGCTGGATCTGCGTCACACACGCCGATTCAGCGATATCAGCGGGTGATCCAGCGACGAAATAAAGTTCTGGCCTTCTAGCTCCGACCAGCGATGTCACAGCAGGATCCAGATCGCTGCTGCGTGTCAAACACAACAATATCGCTATCCAGGACGCTGCAACGTCACGGATCGCTATCGTTATCGTTGTAATGTTGTTCAGTGTGAAGGTACCTTTAGGCAGAGGATAGGAAGAAAGGGTTTCCTAAGGTGTTTAATCCTACTTTTAGAAATGCCTTTAGAAGACGGATGCCTTTCCGAATATTTCAGTCTGACCACCCGGGCTATAGTCGAGATTGGGAACCAGTGGAACAAAAGAAAAAACGTGCATACTTCAGGAGCTCTTCTTCATCGTCAAGACGTAGACGCAACTATAGATAACACTGATCTCCCAGTAGGGGGTAGATTAACAGGACAAACGAAAAGAGAAAGGGTAGACTAAAAATAGTATGCACAACAGTCCTTTGCGGCCTGTATAGGCACATTTTTGCAGGAGAGCATATGTGACTAGGTGCATCTAAGGTAGGATATTACTGTTTTCCTATTGTATTATGGGATTGTCATTTATTATGGGATATGGTGGGTATAGGGATTTGTACATTTGTTTTAAAATGTTTTTAACATGTTTTTTGAGGTGTTTAATAAAGGTGTTTTGCTTTATGGTATTACCGATTGTCTCTATATTTTGGGTTGTGCATACTATTTTTAGTCTACCCTTTCTCTTTTCGTTTGTCCTGTTCTATTTATAGACTAAGTATTGCACCCCTTGATGGTGACTGTGACATTATATATTGGTGCGCCCCTTTCTATCTTTACTCTGGGGGTAGATTAACATACTTCCTTAACCAGTGGACCAAGATAACTTCTAGTAGCTGGATCCTAGTAGTAGTTGCGTCAGGGTTGAAGTTGGAGTTTCAGAAGATGCCTCAGAGTCATTTTATATTGACTACCCTTGATTCTCCGGTTCAGCAACGGGCCTTAGAAGTGGAGATTCAACAATTAATTAAAAAGCGGGTTATTGTAGAAGTTCCAAGAGGTCAGGAGAAAGAAGGGTTTTATTCTCCTCTATTTTTTATTTTTAAGTCGGATGGGTCCTTTAGAACTATCGTAAATTTACGAAAATTAAATAAATTTCTCCAATATCACGTTTTAAGATGGAGTCCATTAAGTCGACGACTAAACTTTTTTTTCCCAGGTGTTACATGTTGGTACTGGATCTAATGATGCGTACTACCATCTACCAGTTTATAGGGATCACCAGAAGTTCCTCAGGATGGCGGTGTGGTTAGAAGATCAGGTTAGGCATTTTCAGTTCGTGGCAATGCCCATAGGCCTTTCCATGGCCCCAAGAATATTTACTAAAATTATTACTGAGGTAATGGCCCATGTCAGGGAAAAGGATACCCTTGTGGTACCCTACTTGGCTGATTTCTTAATAGTTGGGAATTCAATCTTCCAGTATAAGGCCCGTGTAAACGCTATAATATCGTCTCTGCAGGACCTCGGTTGGATGATCAACATAGAAAAGTCAAAACTAGAACCTTCCACGAGTCAAGTTTTCCTGGGTATTCTTCTAGACTCAAAAGTGCAAGCATGTTTTCTACCAGAAGACAAGAAAAAAAGGATTGTTCGCAAAGTCAAAGCAGTGAGGAAGAATCCGGAGCTAACTTTAAGAGACGCAATGTCCCTGCTAGGGTGTCATTGACATCATGTATACCGGCTATACAATGGGCTCAAGCTCATTACCAAGTACTACAGTCCGAAATCCTAGAAGCAGAAGGAAAGCTTCAAGGATATCTAGATAGGAGACTCAGGCTATCACCAGCCACTCTTTACGATCTAAGATGGTGGCTAGACATGCTATATCTGTCAAAAGGGGTTCAATGGAGTATCAAACCAGACAGAGTGGTCACGACCGATGCCAGCCCATTTGGTTGGGGGGCCCACATGGGGAAGATTCCAGCCCAGGGGCAATGGTCGGGTCTAGAATCCCTAAACTCTTCAAATTTAAAAGAACTCTCAGCGGTCAGATATGCGCTCCTTCACTTCCTACCATCCCTGAAGGGTTCACATGTACAGGTGCAGACCGACAATATGACAGTGGTGGCCTACCTCAAAAATCAAGGAGGGACAAGGTCGCAATCTTTAATGTTCACCGCGGCTCATATACTCACTTAGCCGAGGCTCACTTCCTTTCCCTCTCAGTGGTTCACATAAAGGGAGAGCACAATGTAAAAGCAGACTATCTCAGTCGGCCTTCCCTTCGGCAGGGGGAACGGTCTCTGGACCGACAGATATTCAAACAGATAGTCAGGCTCTGGGGGTTACCAGTCATAGATCTGTTTGCTACGAGGGAAAATAGGCAGGTCAGGGAGTTTGCATCACTCCGGGTAATAGACAGACCATGCATAGTAGATTCCCTACAAGTCCATTGGAGCTTTCCTCTAGCTTATGCGTTTTCCCCGATGTGTTTAATTCCTTTAGTTCTCAGGAAGATCAGGGAAGAGGGGGCAAGAATAATTCTAATTGCCCCCTTCTGGCCCAAGAGGCCTTGGTTCTCTCTTCTCAGAACAATGTCAGTGACCGATCCTTGGGTATTACCAGTGGTTCTGGAGCTCCTTTCTCAAGGTTCATTTCATCATCCCAATATGGAGAGTCTTCATTTGATGGTGTGGAACTTGAGAGGGAGTTATTAAGGCAAAGGGGTTTTTCGGAAGCTTTAATATCTACTTTGCTAAAAAGCAGGAAAGAGGTCACTACAAGAATTTATTCTAGGGTCTGGAAAAACTTTCTTACATTCTATCAGCAACCTCTGACGGACCATGTTCCAATTCCGGCCATTCTGGAATTCCTGCAGAAAGGTCGGGAGTTGGGTTTGGCAGTTAATACTCTTAGGGTCCAAGTGTCAGCCTTAGAAGCCCTGTATAATAGCAATGTGGCAGGGAATAGATGGATTTCTAGGTTTATTAAAGTAATTGAGCGTAGTAACCCAATTCATATTGCTAGATTGCCACCTTGAGACCTAAATTTAGTGCATGATGCGCTAACACAACCCCCTTTCGAGCCATTAGAATCTACTTCAATTAAAATTCTAACCCTAAAGACAGCTCTACTGTTAGCATTAACATCTGCTAGGAGGGATAGCGATATCCAAGCGTTATCAGTTGATCCTCCCTGTTATGATCCGGTGACCTTGGAGCAGCATGAAAACTCACTGGAGTAGGTGGTAACTATACTGACCGCAAATCCTGATCTTAACACCGCAACTAGAAGTAGCCGTGGGGTGTACCTAACAAACCCTAGACACCTCGTCACAGCCGGAGGACTAAATACCCCTATAGATGGAAATAGGAATTCTACCTTGCCTCAGAGCAGAACCCCAAAGGATAGGCAGCCCCCCACAAATATTGGCTGTGAGTAGGAGAGGAAAGACACACACAGGCAGAAAACAGGATTTAGCACAAGAGGCCACTCTAGCTAAAATAGGAAAGGATAGGACAGAGTACTGTGCGGTCAGTATTAAAACCCTTCCAAAAATATCCACAGCAGATTATACAAAAAATTCCTCCATCTAACTAAAGACGTGGAACGTATATCTGCAACTCCAGAGACTCTTACACTCAGAGCAGGAATACAATCAAAAAACAAGCACACAGCTTGTGTGCCATAGAAAAAGAAACAGACACTTATCTTTGCTGAATTGGCAGCTAAGCAGGAGAAGCCAGACAGAGGTCCAACACTTCCCAAGAAACATTGACAACTGGCAAGGACTAATGAGTCCTGCAAACCTAAATACCCCAGTCAGAATTGCAATCAACAGATACACCTGTCCAGGACTGCAGCCCATGGACAACTGCATTACCACCTACAACCACCGGAGGGAGCCCAAAAGCAGAATTCACAACACCTCCCTATTTAATGATCCTTCAGGACAAAATTGTCTTGAAACCAGATCCTGCATACTTACTAAAGGTAGCGTGTAGCGTCTAGGTCTCATAGGAGTCAGGAGATATATTTACCGACCTTTTATGATAATCCAGTTTCAGAGAAGGATAAAAGATGTCATACTCTTGATGTTAAAAGAGCAGTATTAGAGTATTTGGATAGAACAGAAAGCTGGAGGCAGAGTAGGGCTTTGTTTGTTTCTTTCCAGAATCGGAAGAAAGGTTCGAGTGTCACAAGAAGTTCTATCGCTAGATGGATCAGGGATGCGATATGTCTTGCCTATTCTGCCAAAGAGACACCACCAGAGGGCATCAGGGCACTCTCCACTCAGGCTATGGCATGATCCTGGGCAGAGAAGGCGGATGTTCCCATTGATATGATATGTAAGGCGGCAACATGGTCATCACCTTCCACCTTTTATAAGCACTATCGCCTTGATCTGCCAATTCCAGCCTACACTTTGGGCGTTCAGTTCTTGGTGCTGTGGTCCCTCCCAAATAAATAATCTTTGAAAGTCTCTCCTAGTGGGTGCTGTCGTGGCGATAGGAAAACCGGTTTTTACTTACCGGTAATAGGATTTTACAGAGTCCACGACAGCACCCATAAATTTCCCCCCGTATTTAATCACTAATTCTTGCACTCTATTGGAAGTTGTGCTTTGGAATCACTCTATAGAGGTGATGGTATTTAGTATTGTTTACGATATTTCTATCATGTACTGATTCATTGGCGGTATCCCTTGTACTCTGGAACAAAAACTGGAGAAGCGAGGGGGACCGCCCTTTTTAAACCTGTAGGTTCCTGTCCGGATGGTGGGCGGATGCCCTCTCTCGTAGTGGGTGCTGTCATGGACTCTAAATTTATCAAAAGTCCCAAAATGTTTGGCACACCTCAAAATCATACTCATAAACCAACAATCCCCAAACTATTATCAGGGAAAAAAGGCATGGACTAGATTTAAATTTTCAAATTTTTAAAACCAATTTCAATCGGTACATATCATTAAAATACACAAAACTACAGAAAACAAGGGTAAAGCTCACAGTACATATGGTTGGGAACAATAAATAAATAATACCGGGTAATGCAAACTACATGCAGCCATTAGAGACCCATCCATTACATCCTAAACTATGTTTATAAATAACCAGTTGTCTCATTATCTTCACTAGCGGCTTGTTTCAAAAAAAGTGCAAAATGCCTATAATAGCATGTGTGTTGCTGGACTACTTCATAGTTTAAAGCTGCACAATGCTTAATCAAATGGGGCCCAAACACCCTCCATATCCTGTTATAAACAAATGCAATTATCCAACACACAAAGCAACATTAGTGAGCTGACATGTGGGGTATAAATATACGTAAACTTACATGATCAGCTATCCCGATAAGTACTGTTCCACAACGACCCCTGACAGCGCCGTTTCGCCTGACTGGCTTCCTCAGATAGGGGGCATATGCATATGTATATGTACTGTGAGCTTTACCCTTGTTTTCTGTAGTTTTGTGTATTGTGTATATATGTATACTAGCTGTTTCCAGCCAGCTAACGCTCAGCACGCTGATTGCTATCCAATTAATGCTGCTGGTGATTAAACTAAAGCAAATAATGACAACATTCAATAGCGCTTACGCAGGTGGTAAATTAACTTAAAATGAAGTTAATAACAATAATAATCATTAAAATCTGAATAATACTAATAATACATTTTATTCACAGTGTAAAATCAAAAACAAACTGGATTCAGTAAGATGAGCGTTTTTTATTCATTCCAGCATCTAAACAAATTTCATAACGAAACATAAATTAAGTTAAAATTTCTCTGTAAACACAATTAAATGTATAGTCATTTTCGTCATTTTCAAAGATCTTTCCTTGACTTCTACCAGGTACAATTTGAACTGAAAGACCGTTACAACTTGTTACTCTAGAGAATGCAGTGTATAATTGACCATGTGTGAATACAGGATCAGGTAGGAGAACGCCAATCTTATCGAATGTTTGTCCTTGCGATTTTGTAATTGTCATGGAATAAGCCAGACGAAGTGGGAATTGTTTTCTTGTTAACTTAAACGGGATATCGCAATTTTTGCTAGTGTCCAAAGGTATTCTTGGAATGAGAACCTTTTGTCTACAATGCTCCCCAGAAAAAATACTGCAGTCGATGAGATTTGTGCCAAGAGTTTCTACAATTAATCAAGTACCATTGCACAGTCCTTTCTTTGGATTTAGATTGCGGAGTAGCATGACACAGCAGCCTTTCTTAAGGTTCAGCATATGAGGAGGGAGGCCCACAGGAGTTAGGGAATGTATAAATTCGACGGGGTACTGAGCTCTTTCTTCTTCTGTCTCACAGGATGAAATATTGTCGACACTGAAGGATGATTTAGTCTGACCTCTAAGCATGTTCAACACTTGTTCATTGACTGTCAGCGTGTCACAGTTTTTAGGACATAGTACTGCTCTGGAATCAAGATCAGCAGGAGTGAGAGAGTTCAGGTCATTCCCAAATATGCTCGTCACGACGTCATTAGTCAGAATGTCTTTGCCCAGCTTCACAAAATCCACCAGATTCCCATCTTCAACTCCTGATCCAACAGTTAGCAGCCACTCACAAAATTCAACCTCATCAGGATTGACTCGCAGGTTCCTGATTAATTTCAGTTCCTTGAAGGATTTCCAGACTGGACTGCTCTTGACACACGCCTCTACAATACTAACGCGATTTCCATGAAGTACAACTGGAGCTTGCTGACAAAAATCTCCTCCAACAACCATCGGGATCCCACCAATAGGTTCTTCATTGTGAAGAATACGTAAGCTTCTATCAACGGCATTGAAAAGATGAACATGAGACATTGAAATTTCATCCCATATAATGTTTAGTATCCCGAAGCTCTCGGCAGACTGAGGTTCCTTCTTTAATACTTGATACAGTTTTCTCATTCAAATGAATTTTAAATTCCAAATCCGGAGTGGACTGTTTTACCGCCTGTGTAAAACAAAAAAAAAAACTTCAATACAGATATCTATAATTTATATTTTTCAGTATTCTGTAATCGTAATTAAAATTACCTTTTAGTAATGTAGCAGCCAAACCGGTAGGAGCAACTGTTTTTACAATGCCACCATTCCCAAGTATAGTAGATGTCAAAGCCTTGTACACGAAAGTCTTTCCACAACCTCCTCCTGTACCAGATAAAAAAAAACATTTTTGTGATGTAGTTGGATTATTAAATGCATTCATGATTGTTTCAAAGGCGACTCATTGTTCTAAGTTCATTAGAAACTGCAGTTGTTCAGATTCTTGTTTCTCCCTTTCCACATTAACAATGTCACACATTTTATACGCATCTGATGGGGAAGGTATTCCACAACTTTTGCAATTTTTAGCAAACTGTCGTAAGTGGTCTTGGATATCGGCAAGTGTTTGCTGCTCGGCCATGTATTCGTTATGAGTGAGAAGGAAGTCTTCCATCATGTTATTTTTATATTATTTGTATAAATCAAGTCCACTTGTGATGTTGGCGTGGTTCAGGATTGCAGCAAATAGTTGTCGAAGCTCATTGGGCATTCTAAATAAAGATGTTTCTTCCATTGTTTTGTCCCACTCTGAATCGTCATGCAATAATCCCATGGCCTTTGCTGCCAGAATATACCGTATTTTTCCAACCATAAGACGCACTTTTTTTCCTCCAAATTTTGGAAGAAAGTGTGGGTGCGTCTTATGTAGCATGTGGGGAGGGGGGCAACAGTGAGTGGGATCGCACTGTTATGCCACTTCAGGATGTCCCTGCTGCCCAGAATCAGTGCTGGGGAAACCATGTGGTCCCGATGATTAAGTGCAGTGAATATTCATTAGCGGCTCCCCGCCCACCTATCAGCTGAGTGGTGAGCCAGGAGCAGCAAATGAATACTGCACTTAAGCAGGGACACACATGGCTTACCCAGCGCTGATTCCTGCAGCAGCTGGGGAGATCTGTGTGTCCGGGGGAGGAGGCAGCAGCAGCAGGGGCCAGAGGAGAGAGGAGATCGCTGCATACCTGCCTGCCATGCCTGGGCTGGAGCTGAGTGCTGTGCAGTGTGCACAAGAAGGACCTGTGATGATGGACCTGTGATGATGGACCTGTGATGATGTCAGAAGTGGGCGGGCTGGAGCATCACATGGCAGCACAGAGCCCTCCCTCTTCTTGACATCATCACAGGTCCTTCAGGCTCTCCACTAGAATCTGCAGCTTCCTCATAACCTGTGCTGTGGAAAGGAAACAAGAGGGAAGGCTCTGTGTGCAGTCATGGTGTGCTTTTACCTCACCACAGTGTGGCTGGCTGCCACAATTAAGAGGTTAGTCTTTACAAAACACAATAAAGCACTCTGCCACTCCTTTGGTGAACTATAACTCCCAGCATGTAAAGAAGCTGCGGAGACACTATCACGTGTTTCTCGACGCAAGCAGTGAATAGCCAGGCCTTTCCCCGGGAAGGAACAACCACGGGAAGGGCAGCATCCTATGAAGGAAAGCCACCTATGCCAAGCATGGTATCCATCCACAGACAGCTGTTTCGGGGTTTTTGCCCCTCATCAGTGTGGAGTAGGAATCTGGCTATTAGGAGCAGTGCCTAGTAAAAAGGCTATAAAGGCACAGATGATTGGCCTCGGGGATACCAAAACATCCAACACCGCGGAGACACCATCACGTGTTTCTCAACGCAGTGATTCCAGAACATCACAGATCGGATTTTAAAGCAGCACTCCAGTGTTATTTTGCAGTGCTGGAGTGGTGCTTTCAATATAAGCCCTGTGCCCCCATTCTTATACTCACCCTCCAGCATCTTCATATAGTACTGTACAGACACCACACTGGTCCCGCAGCTTCCAACATAATAACATACTATTATATATAATAACACCACATATAATAGTATGTTATTTATGTTATTAAATATTTTACCACATTTTTTTGCTTCAAATATTTTTTTTCCCTATTTTCCACCTCTAAAACCTGGGTGCGCCTAATAGTCCGGTGCGTTTTATAGTCCGAAAAACACGGTAAGTTTCATATGTGTGTCCTTCCACTGTTCTCAGATCTTCGAATGTTGTAGCACCTGTAAACAACATAAAGAAAATAATTAAAAATGATAAAAAGTGAGGATGATCTAATAACGTACAATTGGATGAATATGACTTACCCTTGACATGCATCAGGAGTAGGCGCAGGGAAAGTCATTCCATATCTTGTGGAGAGACAGAGTACATTCTTGGAAGTTTCTTGTCAGCACCTCTTTTTCTTATCTTCCAAAACTTAATTGTCCAGACATAATGGTAGGGTATTTCACAATATAAATACTGACGTGCTGATGGATCAGTTTGGTTTAGAACGAACCATTTCATAAGTTTTGTGCCATCGCGCTGAGCTTTTTCCACAGAAAGCTGCTCTGTTCCATCCTCAAAGTAAACTGATTGTTGGAAAGGTAGGTGTACTGGAAGTCTTTCTACAGCATGGGAACGTGCAGACATCTCAAATTTTGCTTCAGGGGATGCCAAATATCGTGTGTCGATGTAAGTCTTAATCTCATCCTAGTGGTAGGTGCCGGTGTTGCTGACTTCGTTCACTTGAACAATGGCTGCATCATGTCCTTTGTACATGTACTTGAAAATATATTTGACGGTCTGGATGGAAGAGCAGATTTCCACATTTATGTGTGCGCTGTATTTCTGAGAGAGGTAGGGGTTGTATGGTACAACCCAGCGGCTGTCAACTTCCACATCCCTAATCTTGAGTTTAATGCTATCTTTTCGTCTGCGGTATACTGGATAACCATCCACATTAATATTTGTTTCTGCGCTGAAGTCTTTGGGAAACTTTTTGGAACATGTCCGGATTCCTTTTACATCTTCCATACACGGTGAATTTCTATTGTGTTCTCCACAAGGCCCATGAATCATGCAGCTGGTGACATCGTAAAGCTGCTTGTTAATATCCGGGTCAGGAATTTCTGCACAAACAGCATTGTCACAATCGATAGCTTCTTGAAACTTGCTTTACTGCTGGCATGATGGTACTCATGGTAGCGCTCACCTTTTCTTCTCCCGACAATCATTCTTCCAAAAGTCCCAAATGGTCTGAAGGGAGCTTCATCAGAGAAAGTTACTTAGTAGGAAGAACAGGAATTGGACTGTAGAAAAGAAAAGAGCACATGACAACTGCAGGCCACATGCTGTTGTGAGCAGCCTGCATTGCCTATCATGGAAGCAACGCCGACAGACATTTCTCCCATCGAGCACATCTGGGAAGTCATTGGTCGACAGTTGCAAAAGGAGCTGCCAGCAGAGGATCTTGATGATTTGCTCCAGTACATTCAGCATGGCAGAACATTCCTCAGACTACCAATAATAACCTCCCTGATAGCAGAGGTGTGTGAGGCCGGCGTCACACTTGCGAGTTTTACGGACGTAAGAGCGCAGAAACTACGTCCGTAAAACTCGCAAAACATACGGCATAATTATTCTCTATGCCCCTGCTCCTATCTGCCGTATTTTACTGATCAGTGTTATACGGCTTTCTACGGCCGTAGAAAATCGCAGCAGTACTGCGCAAGAAATACGCCAATGAAAGTCTATGGCAGCCTGAAAAATACGGATCACACACGGACCAGCAGTGTCACTTGCGAGAAATACGCAGCGGTGTTAGCGAGAAAAGCCGGTAATTCATTGCGGTGTACAGTAAAATCACACTGACAGCTTCCAGTAGAATAGGTAGAATAAATGTGTACACATAGAATAGGTATATATATTTATATATGTCAGTGAGACACATATATGTATATATATTAATATTTCTTCCAGCGCTAGATAGCTTTAAAGCCGGTAATTCAATTGCCGGCTTTTGCTCTCTCCTTCCTAAACCCGACATGATTTGAGACATGGTTTACAAACAGTAAACCATGTCTTCTCTCCCTTTTTTTTGCATATTCCACACTACTAATGTTAGTAGTGTGTATATGCAAAATTTGGCCGTTCTATCTACTAAATTAAAGGGTTAAATGGCGGAAAAAATTGGCGTGGGCTCCCACGCAATTTTCTCCACCAGAGTAGTAAAGCCAGTGACTGAGGGCAGATATTAATAGCCTGGAGAGGGTCCACAGTTATTGCCCCCCCCCCCCCCTGGCTAAAAACACCTGCCCCCAGCCACCCCAGAAAAGGCACATCTGGAAGATGCGCCTATTCTGGCACTTGGCCACTCTCTTCCCATTCCCGTGTAGCGGTGGGATATGGGGTAATGAAGGGTTAATGCCACCTTGCTATTGTAAGGTGACATTAAGCCAAATTAATAATGGAGAGGTGTCAATTATGACACCTATCCATTATTAATCCAACACTAGTAAAGGGTTAAAAACAAACAAACACATTATTAAAAATTATTTTAATGAAATAAAAACAAAGGTTGTTGTAATATTTTATTGAACGCCCAATCCAGTCACTGAAGACCCTCGTTCTGTAAAAAAAACAACAACAAAAAACCCAACAATATCCTTACCTTCCGCAGATCTGTAAAGTCCAACGATGTAAATCCATCTGAAGGGGTTAAAATATTTTGCAGCAAGGAGTTCTGCTAATGCAGCGATGCTCCTTGCTGCAAAACCCCGGAGAATGAAGGTAAAGTAGGTCAATGAGCTATATTTACCTTTATTTGCGGTGAGGCGCCCTCTGCTGGTTGTTCCTAGATCGTGGGAACTTTCCTAGAAAGCTCCCAGGCTCGAGTTCATAAGAGGCGCCCTCTGCTGGTTGTCCTCATATGAACTCGAGCCTGGGAGCTTTCTAGGAAAGTTCCCACGATCTAGGAACAGCCAGCAGAGGGCGCCTCACTGCAAATGAAGGTAAATATAGGTCATTGACCTACTTTACCTTCATTCTCCGGGGTTTTGCAGCAAGGAGCATCGCTGCATTAGCAGAACTCCTTGCTGCAAATTATTTTAACCCCTTCAGATGGATTTACATCGTTGGACTTTACAGATCTGCGGAAGGTAAGGATATTGTTGGTTTATTATGCTATTTTTGTTACAGAACGAGGGTCTTCAGTGATTGGATTGGGCGTTCAATAAAATATCACAACAACCTTTGTTTTTATTTCATTAAAATAATTTTTAATAATGTGTTTGTGTATTTTTGTAACCCTTTACTAGTATTGGATTAATAATGGATAGGTGTCATAATTGACGCCTCTCCTTTATTAATTTGGCTTAATGTCACCTTACAATAGCAAGGTGGCATTAACCCTTCATTACCCCATATCCCACCGCTACATGGGAATGGGAAGAGAGTGGCCAAGTGCCAGAATAGGCGCATCTTCCAGATGTGCCTTTTCTGGGGTGGCTGGGGCAGATGTTTTTAGCCGGGGGGGGGGGGGGGGGGCAATAACCGTGGACCCTCTCCAGGCTATTAATATCTGCCCTCAGTCACTGGCTTTACTACTCTGGCGGAGAAAATTGCGCGGGAGCCCACACCAATTTTTTCCGCCATTTAACCCTTTAATTTAGTAGATAGAACGGCCAAATTTTGCATATACACACTACTAACATTAGTAGTGTGGAATATGCAAAAAAAAATGGAGAGAAGACATGGTTTACTGTATGTAAACCATGTCTCATATCATGTCGGGTTTAGGAAGGAGAAAGAAAAAGCCGGTAATTGAATTACCGGCTTTAAACCTATCTAGCGCTGTTTGAAGTTAAAATATATATACATATATGTGTCTAATGACATATATATATATATAGACAGTATATAAATATATATATATATTTTTTTAACACATGGATCCCTTGTATAGCCGTATGTCGGTTTTGCAAGCCTGCGAGAAAACCACGCAGTACGGATGCCATACGGATTACATACGGAGGATGCCATGCGCAAAATACGCTGACACACCCTGCCTACGGAAGAGCTACGGACCACTATTTTCGGGACTTTTCAGCGTATTACGGCCGTAATATACGGACCGTATTGTTTTACGCTGTGTGTGACGTCGGCCTAAGTGTGAGGATTTCTACACGTGGGGCTCATCCTGGATACTGATGATACAAGATGTTTTAAAATTGTTTCCATTATTTCATCATTTGCATACCATTAACATGCCCATCCATATTTCCACAGTTTTTCATTCTTGGGGTTGCAATTTCAAAGTTGAAAAGTTTATGTGACGCTGTACTGTACATTTATCTAGTATATGCAATACAGCAGTATTTTGATCCAAGCAGTGAATAAAGACCTTTGGAAATTGGAGAAAGCCAAGTTGGTTTTTATAGTACCGGATGCCATAGGAAGCAGGAGGAGGCGGCGCCGGGTGTGGAATAGAGCTGGACTAAAAAAGAGTTGTGATCTACCATAGCCATTACATATCAATTCAAACTCTGATTTCTTCGTAGTGGAGGAACTGGCTGAAAGGGCGCAGACAGATGGCCCTATAACTTGTGAGAGAATCAGTTTAGGGTGTGAAAACCTGTTGACAGAATCCACTTAAATACATTAAAGGTTGTCTTGGAAGAAAAAAACATGACACCTGACACAGCAATCTACTATATACTGTAATTGTCTAAGGGTCACTTCCGTCTTTATGTCTGTCTGTCACGGATATTCATTGGTCGCGGCCTCTGTCTGTCATGGAATCCAAGTCGCTGATTGGTCTCGCCAGCTGCCTGTCATGGCTGCCGCGACCAATCAGCGACGGCCATAGTCCGATTAGTCCCTCCCCTGCAGTCAGTGCCCGGCGCCCGCTCCATACTCCCCGCAGTCACCGCTCACACAGGGTTAATGCCAGCGGTAACGGACCGCGTTATGCCGCGGGTAACTCACTCCATTACCGCCGCTATTAACCCTCTGTGACCAAGTTTTACTATTGATGCTGCCTACGCGGCGTCAATAGTAAAAACATCTAATGTTAAAAATAATTTAAAAAAATAAAAAATCATTATATACTCACCTTTCGCGATGCTCCGGTGACCGCTCCATGCAAGCGGCAGATTCCGCTGCCAAGGATGGTATGGGAGAAGGACCTGCCATGACGTCACGGTCATGTGACCGCGACATCATCACAGGCCCTTCGCGCCTGCGCGAGAAGGACCTGCCATGACGTCACGGTCATGTGACCGAACTACAAGGGGCCCTCGGAAGGTGAGTATATGTTTATTTTTTAACCTGTGACATACATGGCTGGGCAATATACTACGTAGCTGGGCAATATAATACGTGACTGGGCAACATACTACGTGGCTCTGTGCTGTATACTACGTCGCTGTGCAATATACTACGTCGCTGTGCAATATACTACGTGGCTCTGTGCTGTATACTACGTCACTGGGCAATATACTACGTCACTGGGCACTATACTACGTTACTGGGCAATATATTACGTGGCTGGGCAATATACTACGTGGCTGGGCAATTTACTACGTGACTGGGCAATTTACTACATGACTGGGCAATATACTACGTGACTGAGCAATATACTACGTCACTGGGCAATATACTACGTGGCTGGGCAATATACTATGTGACTGGGCAATATACTACGTCACTGGGCAATATACTACGTGGCTGGGCAATATACTACGTGGCTGGGCAATATACTACGTGACTGGGCAATATACTACGTGACTGGGCAATATACTACGTCACTGGGCAATATACTACGTGGCTGGGCAATATACGTCACTGGGCAATATACTACGTGACTGGGCAATTTACTACGTGACTGGGCAATATACTACGTGACTGGGCAATATACTACGTCACTGGGCAATATACTACGTGGCTGGGCAATATACTACGTGACTGGGCAATATACTACGTCACTGGGCAATATACTACGTGGCTGGGCAATATACTACGTGGCTGGGCAATATACTACGTGACTGGGCAATATACTACGTGACTGGGCAATATACTACGTCACTGGGCAATATACTACGTGGCTGTGCAATATACGTCACTGGGCAATATACTACGTGACTGGGCAATATACTACGTGACTGGGCAATATACTACGTGGCTGGGCAATATACTACATCACTGGGCAATATACTACGTGGCTGGGCAATATACTACGTGGCTGGGCAATATACTACGCACTGGGCAATATACTACGTGGCTGGGCAATATATGTCACTGGGCAATATACTACGTGGCTGGGCAATATACTACGTGACTGGGCAATACACTACGTGGCTGGGCAATATACTACGTGGCTGGGCAATATACTACGTGGTTGGGCAATATACTACGTGGGCTGTGCAATATACTACGTGGCTGGGCAATATACTACGTGGACATGCATATTCTAGAATATCCGATGCGTTAGAATCTGGCCACCATCTAGTGTTGATATAACAATATAAAGGCTAAGGCTGATATGGCTATAAATGTAAAAACCAAAAATGGTAAACTGGGTTCCCACTGCCCGCAGACAGATAGGAGCAGTAATGAAGATCTGCCCGGAGGTCGGCGCTCATAGCAAGTGAGCATTTCTGCTACACACAGGCAATCTGATCATCGCCTGTGTGTAGTAGAGAAGATCAAAGTACTGCAGCTTCTAGTCTCCCATGGACACTATTGAAGCATGCAAAAAAAAAAGTTTATAAAAATATTAAAAAAGTTAAAAAAAATATAAAAGTTCAAATTACCCCCCCTTCACCCCATTTAAAACTAAAACAATAGAAATATACATATATTTAGTATCGCCGTGTTTACAATCACCAGATCTATCAATATAAAAAAAGGAATTAACCTGATTGTTAAACGGCGTAACGAGAAAAAATTCAAAACGCCAGAATAATTTTTTTTTTAGTCACCGCGACATTGCAATAACGGGCGATCAAAAGATTGTATCTGCACCAAAATGAGATCAATAAAAACATCAGCTTGGAGCACAAAAAATAAGCCCTCACCAAGCCCCAGATCACTAAAAATGGAGACGCTACAGGTCTCGGAAAGTGGCGCCTTTTTTATAACCAAACTTTGGATTTTTTTTTTTCACCGCTTAAAAAAGAACCTAGACATGTTTGGTGTCTATGACCTCGTAATGACCTGGAGAATCATAAGGACAGGTCAGTTTTAGCATTTAGTGAACATAGTAAAAAAAAAAAGAAAAAAAAAGAAAGAAAGAAAAAACAACTGTGGAATTGCACTTGGAATTTTTTTCCCCTTTTCCAGTACAAGATATGTTAAAACCAATGGTGTTGTTCAAAAGTACAACTGATCCCGCAAAAAACAAGCCCTCACATGGCAATATTGACGTAAAAATAAAAAATAAAAAGTTACGGCTCTAGGAAGCAAAAAATGAAACTGCAAAATGCCTCTAGTCGTGAAGGGGTTAATGAACATATGTCTACAAATGGATGATTTGTCATACGCTGATGTGTAGGTGCCAGACGGCCATTTTCCAGAGATTGAACACGTGCCTATTATTAGTCTGTGGGGGCTGTTGACACATAGATGTGGGGTATTTTTGAGTGTCTGCAAAAAAACAAACAGATATGTCAATTTTTTTTTTTATCCGCATCACTGGTCAAATTCATCCATTGAAATCAATGGTTCTGTGAAAATATGGACGGACCAATGTTATTTATTGGGGCTGTTCAGATAACCATGTGAAATAAATGGCAGCGTGCACCAGTCTGTATTTCCAGATGACACTCGCCTATCTAAGTCTATGGGTGCACAAAAAAAATCTGATTAACTACACATCATCCATATAGATATAGGATCCGATTTTAATGGAAACGTCGCAATTATCAATTCAGGAAACTGTATTTGGTCTTGTAAACTTTCTTTTCTGCCGATGCATAGAAGTTGACACTATGTGGACAATAAAAAAAAAATCAGCAGTTTTCTTTCTGGACGAAAATTGGACACTATATTTTTTTTTTATACACTAGTGTGAACTTAGACCAATAAGTAGAACTGAGATTTTTTTATTTTTTTTGCAAAAAACGAAAACACTGAAGGTAAAAATGGACGCACGGTTCCAAAACTGATAAAAATCAGGTCAAACGATGAAAAACTGAGGCAGAAAAAAAAAGTGATTCCACATTGTTTTTTTTTCATACAAATTTAGGCTATGTGCACACGTTCAGGTTTTTTCGCGGTAAAAACGCAATAAAAACTCATTTTAAACGCATACATTATGCATCCTATCATTTAGAATGCATTCTGCATGTTTTGAGCACATGATGCGTTTTTTTTCCTCAAAAAAAAAACGCATCGCGGTAAAAAAAAAAGCAGCATGTTCATTAATTTTGCGGAATTTCTGCGTTTTTCCCGCTGTTCTATGCATTTGGGAGAAAACACACAAAAAAACGCGAAAAAAACTGCATGCGGATTTCTGGCAGAAATGTCCGGTTTTTGTCAGGAAAATTTCTGCAAGGAATCCTGACGCGTGCACATAGCCGCACCAGCAAAGTCTCATGCACACAGCTTGACTTTATTTTCCTGACAGGTGTGGAAACCTGCAGCGTCACTTCGGCTACGTTCACATTAGCGTTTTGCGGGGCTGCGTCATGCGCCCCTATATTTAACATGGGGGCGCATGGACATGCGTTGTCGTGTGTTTTGTGACGCATGCGTCTTTTTTGGCGCAAGCGTCATGGCGCACAGGACGCAGCAAGTTGCATTTTTTTTGCGTCCAAAATCATGCCAAAAAAGGACGCATGCGTCACAAAATGATGCGTTTTGCATGCGTTCTTGTTTGCGTTGTGTCGCCGACGCAGCACCGCACAACACAAATGTGAACGTAGCCTTCCTTCAGCGTTTTTTCACCCATAGGAAACAATGGGTAGGTGCAAAAACGCAGCAAGAAAGTTTTTGCTGCGTTTTTGGTGCAAAACCCATCCTGATTTGTTGGCGGGTCAGTAAACTTTATGAGCATGCATAAGGGACAACAGAAACACCGCAATAACACCCTGCAGCAGAAAACTGTGCCAAATCCCGCTTTTTTTTTTTTATAGTAGCAGCTTCTAAGTTTTACCTGCAGGAAAAAAAAACCCCGGAAAACGCACTATTTGAACATAGCTTTGGCTCACAAGCAGCATTTTATGGGGAGGTGTTTTTTAGGGCGGGAAAATGGTCCATTTTGACACAAAACGTGTAAATGATGCTGCAGGTGCCACGTTTGGAACATTGGGCCGCTTCACATTCACTGTTTCATGGTGTAAAGTCCAATACACGAGCGGCACCAATGTGACACACTACACCGTGACTGACTCCTGAACTGTGGCGGCGCTCCGGCACATTGCACGTTAGCCACGCCCACTGCCTTGCCTCCTTCAACATGGCGACGTGCCCAAGTCGGCGTCGCTGGTGACGTCACTTTCTTGCGCCCAGTCTGTGTTCTCCTCCAGCTCCCCCCCTCCTTGTCTCCGGACGGATCGTCTTGTACCGGAGCCGCTCTTAAAGGGGCAATGCAGCGAGAGCGAGACCCGACACCCGGCCGGGGGGGTAAGACGCCGGGTTGTAGAGCGGGAGGAGGTACAAGAAGGGGTAAAACTGCTACTTTACCAGCTGTCACTAGGGGGAGGGCGACGGAATTGTGCGGGGCAGCAGGGCAAGTGTATAACCCGAGCTGCCTGCATGTGTGCCCTCACTGATCACTGGCACAGGGGGCAGATGTGCAGAGCGGGCACTGGTCCTGAGCCTGGCACTTATTAATGTGGGGTGATGATGAGGGTGATAGTTGTGTCCGTGCGAGCGCTCCTACCCATCACCAGTACAGGGACGGTGCTGGCAGTTATGGGGGAAAAATTGGGAATTTTGTAAAAAAATATATATATTTAAAAAAAACAAAAAAAAAAACAACAATTATTTTGACAGTTGTACTTTTGCAAAGTTTGTTGTGAGAGGTGCGGTGGTCCCATGTGGCCGTGTAGCGGGGTGCGTAGTACGGTCTAGCAGAATGCTGACACCTGTAGTATCATGGAGACCTGTTGGGATCTGTGCAGTAAAAGCATCAATGATCTCCGGTGTCATGCCGTCTAATTTCAGACGCTACGGAGTCGCCCGCCAGGGCCGTGGGGTACCCAGTACCGGGTCCTGAGTTCACAGGGGGATGTCACGGTGGCGACCCGGTCCGTGGCGCCCATGTAAAAGGGAGATTGAATATAGTTTATGTTCGTGACGCCACCTGTGGTATTCGGTCAGTGGTGACCGACGCTGCTTTAAGGGGTCCACTGGGGTGATGTTATGGCAGCTAGATGGTATACCTTCCCACAGGTGAAGTGTGTCCCCAGGGCTCCCGGTGTGTAGATGCAAGATGGTGAGTGGTGCAGTAAAGAACGAGGACACAGGTTTGCAGTCTCTTTACCTGGTTTACTGAAGACTTCAGGCAACCACAGTCCAGGGCACCAGATCACAGGGTAGGCAGGGTCCGTCCGGCTTGGAAGCAAATCCAGAGTCCCCTTTACCAGATGGAGTTAAAAGCCTTCCTCTAGCGCGGTGGTGTTGTAGTCCCTTACTGCCTATGGCTTCAGAGAAGGTTCTCACAGTTCTTCTCTCTGTCCCCCATATAGGATAGGACAATACCTGCATGACAGGTAACTCAAGCCTTTTTACAGGGACTCTAGCACGCCCCGGGCTCTATGTGTTACTGTGTCTCAGGTGTGTGTGGCAGACAGGTAACTTACAATTCAGCTGTCCTGCCGATCTCTGATGTAAGTCTTAGAGTCCCTTACAACCTCGGTGTTCCGGCTACTGGTTATCTGCGCTTTGCCAGGGAGACATTCTGCCCGCTGCTGTCTTTCCCTTCGTGTCCTTGCCTCGCTGTCCTTCACTCTCACTGAACGATGTTCTTTCCTTCTGTATGTCTCTTTCTCCAGGGGCTGTAGTACTTCAGACTACACGGCCCCTTCAGCCTTCTGACACTCTGTCGGCCTGCTCCCTTCTGTGTCTCTGACAATCTGACATCTCCTTCCCTCCAAACCACTATATACAGTGGGGCAAAAAAGTATTTAGTCAGTCAGCAATAGTGCAAGTTCCACCACTTAAAAATATGAGAGGCGTCTGTAATTTACATCATAGGTAGACCTCAACTATGGGAGACAAACTGAGAAAAAAAAATCCAGAAAATCACCTTGTCTGTTTTTTTATCATTTTTTTTGCATTTTATGGTGGAAAATAAGTATTTGGTCAGAAACAAACAATCAAGATTTCTGGCTCTCACAGACCTGTAACTTCTTCTTTAAGAGTCTCCTCTTTCCTCCACTCATTACCTGTAGTAATGGCACCTGTTTAAACTTGTTATCAGTATAAAAAGACACCTGTGCACACCCTCAAACAGTCTGACTCCAAACTCCACTATGGTGAAGACCAAAGAGCTGTCAAAGGACACCAGAAACAAAATTGTAGCCCTGCACCAGGCTGGGAAGACTGAATCTGCAATAGCCAACCAGCTTGGAGTGAAGAAATCAACAGTGGGAGCAATAATTAGAAAATGGAAGACATACAAGACCACTGATAATCTCCCTCGATCTGGGGCTCCACGCAAAATCCCACCCCGTGGGGTCAGAATGATCACAAGAACGGTGAGCAAAAATCCCAGAACCACGCGGGGGGACCTAGTGAATGAACTGCAGAGAGCTGGGACCAATGTAACAAGGCCTACCATAAGTAACACACTACGCCACCATGGACTCAGATCCTGCAGTGCCAGACGTGTCCCACTGCTTAAGCCAGTACATGTCCGGGCCTGTCTGAAGTTTGCTAGAGAGCATTTGGATGATCCAGAGGAGTTTTGGGAGAATGTCCTATGGTCTGATGAAACCAAACTGGAACTGTTTGGTAGAAACACAACTTGTCGTGTTTGGAGGAAAAAGAATACTGAGTTGCATCCATCAAACACCATACCTACTGTAAAGCATGGTGGTGGAAACATCATGCTTTGGGGCTGTTTCTCTGCAAAGGGGCCAGGACGACTGATCCGGGTACATGAAAGAATGAATGGGGCCATGTATCGTGAGATTTTGAGTGCAAACCTCCATCCATCAGCAAGGGCATTGAAGATGAAACGTGGCTGGGTCTTTCAACATGACAACGATCCAAAGCACACCGCCAGGGCAACGAAGGAGTGGCTTCGTAAGAAGCATTTCAAGGTCCTGGAGTGGCCTAGCCAGTCTCCAGATCTCAACCTTATAGAAAACCTTTGGAGGGAGTTGAAAGTCCTTGTTGCCAAGCGAAAAGCCAAAAACATCACTGCTCTAGAGGAGATCTGCATGGAGGAATGGGCCAACATACCAACAACAGTGTGTGGCAACCTTGTGAAGACTTACAGAAAACGTTTGACCTCTGTCATTGCCAACAAAGGATATATTACAAAGTATTGAGGTGAAATTTTGTTTCTGACCAAATACTTATTTTCCAACATAATATGCAAATAAAATGTTAAAAAAAACAGACAAGGTGATTTTCTGGATTTTTTTTTCTGTTTGTCTCCCATAGTTGAGGTCTACCTATGATGTAAATTACAGACGCCTCTCATCTTTTTAAGTGGTGGAACTTGCACTATTGCTGACTGACTAAATACTTTTTTGCCCCACTGTATATATCACCTAGGAATAGGATCAAAAGCTCCCCCTCGTGGCCTGGAGTGTGAACATGTTGTGTGTATGGTGGTTACCTGATAAAAGATATCCTTCATCGCTTCCAAACATAACATCACTCTCCCCGTGAAGAAAGCAATGCTACTGTGACGACCAGGACCCTGGGGCGCCACACTACTATAATGCAGTCATATAGTGCCACCAAAATTATTCACCCCCCACATGTTCAGTATTTTACCTCAGTATTTTACCTCGGTATGTGTAAGCCAAAACCAGGCGGGGGTGATAAATACAGAAGTGGTGACGTGTTTCTTTCTATTATACTTTTCCTCTGATTTTGGCTTACAAATACTGAGGTAAAAACTCATCAAAAATTCAACGTGGCCTACGATATCTCCTCTACTGACCCAAGAAAAGTCATATAAATCAGCCACAGCCATTTTAGGCTAAGTTGAAGCTGCATCTGTACCCGGCTGCCAAAAACTTCCGTTTTCCAAGTAGAAGATGCTTCAGGAATTGCTCTTTTTCACTGGAGTTTTGTAAACCATGAAGCGTTTTTTTTTTCCTTCAGTTTTTAGGTAGTTTTGCGAGCACTTTGTAAATTCCCCTCCTTCCCTCTGACGTTTTGGCATTTTTAGCTTTTTTTCCAACTTTTTATTTGGTATCTTTTTGCAGGCATTTTCTGCACATCTTTTGAATCCATTAAAAGGGGCTGTCCAGGTCTGGCACGGAGAGTGACTGCAGGCCTGTGGATCCTCACAGCGCGCAGGGTGCACTCTGTCAAGATTATCCGGGAGCAGGCTATTATGTTACCACAAGTATGCAACATGCATCCTCCAAGCCACATTCCAAACAGACATGCACGGCCTCGCTCAATACAAGTGAAATGGGCGAGGCCGGACAAGTCTAGTTGGAATGTGGCCGGATGTATGTACATCACATACTTGCAGCCACATGACCACCCACTACGGGCACCAGAAAGGCTGTGTGTGCACGTTGCTGATTTTTTGCGTTTTTTTTTCGCGATAAAAACACTATAAAACCGCAAAAAAACAGCATACAATATGCATCATTTAGAATGAATTACACATGTTTTGTGCACATGATGCCTTTTTTTCCACAAAAAAGAACGCATCGCGGTAAAAAAAGCAGCATGTTCATTAATTTTGCAGTTTTTTTTTGCGGATTTCCCACTGAAAATGCATTGGGAAATGTCCAGAAAAAAATGCATCAAAAACGCGCAAAAAACGCATGCAGATTTCTTGCAGAAAATTTCAGGTTTTTCTCAGGAATTTTCTGCAAGAAATCCTGAACGTGTGCACATAGCCAAAATTCGGACAGTGCGCACTATGAGGATTCACAAGTCTGCTTAGCGTGATTGCAGACTAATCATGTCAGACCTGGACATCACTTTAATAAGTCAAGAAAACACTAAAGTATGTTGAAGTAAAAACATTGGGAAAACACACACAAAAAAAGAATTGTACCTTCTTTTAAAGCCAAAAGTGTTTAAAAGATGTTCAAAGACAGAAAAATATGAACAGCATGTCATTTTCCCATACAAATTGACAGGACCATTCTTTTGATCACTTTTTTTTTTTTTTAGAGCTTTCTCCACTATTTTATTATTTTTTAAAGCAAACCTGCATAAAAAAAATGGTGAAAAAGGTGCAGTGGGCAAATACCCATATGGTTTTGTTCTGAGGAGCAATGAAACAAGCCTGGAACTTTCTTGGTCTAAAGATCAGCAGTATATCTGGGGGGAGGAAAAATGAAGCATATGCTGAGAAAAAACATCCTGCCTACAGTGATGCATGGTGGTGCCTTCCTACAGTGAAGCATTGCGGTGGCTCGGTGAAGCACGGCAGTGGCTCAGTGATGGCTATAGTGAAGCACGGCAGTGGCTCAGTGATGGCTATAGTGAAGCACGGTGGTGGCTTGGTGATGGCTATAGTGAAGCACGGTGGTGGCTTGGTGATGATCGGGACTGATTTGCTTCTGGCACTGAAAACCTGCATGTGGAGGTGAAAATGGATTCAACCAAGGATCAGAAAATCCTAGAAAAAGTTGAAGTTTCACCTTTTGCTGCCAATATTTTTCCCCTTCCTTTCTAATTTTTAAAGGGAACCTGCTCAGCTATAAGATGCGGCCACTGACTTTCAGGGCTTATCTACAGCATTCTTTAAAGCTGTATATCTGCCCCCGGTCCGACCTGCAAGTGAAGAAAAATAAGTTATATTATACTCACCCGGGGGGGTGGTCCTGTGAAAGAAGTGATGAAGAAGCAGGAGGGCGGCGTTGCAAGAAGATGGGAAGCGCCGGTCCCGGACCTGTGACACCCATCGGACCGGACTTCCCCCCTCTTGTTTTTTTTTCCATTTGCGGGCCCTAGCATTAATTTTCAGTTGTCCCAGAGCTGGTGGGTGGAAAGTAGCTAATATGATGTCTTCCATACACCGCACAAACAGACATGAACGACTCCTGCCTCTGTAGCACGTTCAGCAGCAGCAGTATATAGGACATTGTACACCAGTACTGAGCAGTGTAGATGTGACTCCAGCACTGGGTTAAGAAACTTTTATTAGAAAGCAACAGTATCATCTGTCTGTGTCTCTCTCTTTAACTCTATGCTCCTCACCCCTTTTCCACAGACTTCAATAGGCAGCTGTAATCTGATCCCTCAGTGAGCTTACGCCTGTATATTTTATAATCGCTGCTCATTCAGACGTCCAGTGTTCCTGGAGTTCTCTTCCTGTTTTTCACAGACAAATGGGCCTGTTCACATGGCCAATGATTGTTTTTTTTGTGGACCGAATGCAAAATCCCAGAGGCAAGTGTTAGATGAAAATTGGCAATGCAAGTCTATGGGTCCATGGAAATATTGTTTTGGACGGACTGCTAGATAGAAGATGTAGAAACTTTTTTTGTTTGTTTCTTAGTGTCGAGCGTTGTCCGAATGTCATCAGAAAAACCGATGACGCTACAGCAAACCTGTGCACAAAATCACGGATTAAACTAGGCCCATTCTTATGGTACATGGGGAAAAAAAGGGACGTCTGCATGAGCCCTTAAACTGATTTAATTTTTTTTTCTGAGTGATGAGAAGGTGAGGGAGGAGAAAAAGTGGAGAAAATGATTTCCTCTGATAGGATATATTTTTTTGATCGATTATTGATGTATCAAAGCAAAGCCACAAAAAGAACCACAGTGCAGTAGTCCAAACTAAACAAATAATTCAAATTTTATTAGTATTCCAAAGATCACTGACAGAAAAATGGGCTAAAATTGGCAACAAACCGCATGATATAGGGCAAGGGAAATAGGGCAGTAATCCTGCTACGTATATATCTAGTCCATGGTAGTAACTGTATCTACCTAACCAATCCATGTGATACTCAGTCATAGCAACAATAAATATATGTATATAGATAGATCATGGTGCCGTCACACGGAAATGAACCATACAAAGTACATCAATATACATTACAGATATAAGGACTACATACCAAGTGAAAGTGCACAGGATGCCACGCCATCTCCCACCCACCCCGACGCGCGTTTCGGAAATATTCCTTCCTCAGGGGGCGTGCCATGACAAGTAGAGGTGTTGCCAATTTTAGCCCATTTTTCTGTCAGTGATCTTTGGAATACTAATAAAATTTGAATAATTTATTTCGTTTGGACTACTGCACTGTGGTTCTTTTTGTGGTTTTGCTTTGTCAATATACACAGTGGGTCCGATACTGTTCCATCATATAGGCTACATGTATATATTATTTAACTCTAATTATAATTATTAGATGATTGGAATCTTGCTTCGATTATTGATGTATGTAAATTTGTATTCAAACAGCAGTGATCACTTAATTGCCCCTTCTTCTAACGCTCCTTTTGACTGATTTTCAAAGCCATGTAAAAAAAAAAAAACGTATGGCGACTTTTACTCCCATGTATGGTGTCACTTTTATTTTGCACGTAGATTTTTGTAGCCCTATAAAGAAATCTATGGAAAAATACCAGAAAATATACAATACTTACCAAAAATGCTACAAACAAACAAAAAAAGCCCCCCAAAGCAAATGAATAGAGACTTTTAGAATATTTTACTGTAGAAATTGGGGGAGGGGAACAAAGTCATCAGGCTGCAGCACACTGGAAAACGCCAAATGAAAAGCGTCATAATCCTGTGTAATCAGCTTAAAAGGGTTTTCCGTAAATTAAAGGGAACCTGACAGCTGATACATGATGATTTCAGCCATGCATGGTTAACTCTCAAACGCCAGCAGCATTTCAGAAAAAAAGCATACTTTTTAAAAGCCACCGGAGACGGATCGGACAGGCGGGTCCCCAGTGGCTTCTGCGGGTCTCCAGTGGCTTCTGCTTGCCCACTACCAGTGACTGACAGGTCTGCTCCTGCATTAGTGTATAGGGAGCAACTCTTATTAGAAAGCAACAGCATCATCTGTCTGTGTCTCTCTCTGTCTTTCACTCTGTTCTCCCCACCCCTTTCCATTGACTTTAATAGGCACTCCAGGGTAGCAGGCGGGGAGAAACCGCCAGGGACTCATCTGTCTGACTAGTCTCCCGCGTGGCTCAGTCCCCGGCGGCTCTATGTCTCGCTCTGTAATGCTGCAGTGATTCAGAGTCAATCATACCTGCCTGAGATCCTCCAACCACTGCCTGATATGTGCTGCCCGTTGATCGAGCAGCGTGTATCCGCTGTCAGGTTCCCTTGTAAGCTCTACGATGTATAATACACAGTTTTGTTTCTTTCTAACATGCGTTCAGTGAATAAGTGCGTTTTCAGTTCCGTCTACTGACCGCAGCCATTAAATGACTGCCGGCCCGCGATATAAAAGTCGTTTTATGGTCTGTTTAGACAGGCAAAACCACAATTCTGTTGGAACAGAACAATTGTTAAAGGGTTTTTGCCAAACTCTTGACAAATCTCTGCAGTCCTGTAGATTGCTGACTCTTGACAGTGTGCAAAGTGCACACTGTCAGGATTTCCTTGTATTCCCATAGCGGGCTGTCCCAAGTATGAAGTGTGCCGACTAGATTCTCACCCATTCTATTAACCGGACATTGAGAGAAGCAGGTGAGAATCTAATCGGCACGTGACCACTACTCTGCAAATCACATACCCACAGTCAAGTGACGGCCATCGCGAGGCTTGCACACTGTCAAGAGTCAGCCACCTGCGGTCATATAGAGCTTTGTCAAGAGTCCAGAAAATTCTTTTAATACAATTGATCACAGGACATGTGCTGCCGAGAATACTTATTTTAATGATAGCATGAACAGTCCAATCGTTTTACTTGTTATATGATTGACAAGTCAGTAATCACCAAAAGTGCCCCCTTTACTAAGACCCCATTGGTAAAGACCAATAACTGAGCTAGGGACGTAACCCTAATGGGTGGAGGGGATATAGGTGTACCAGAGCCTTGGAACATTATTAACGACCCATGACAGTTGGGTGCCATTTTGAAGATTTTTGGATTGGGACTCAAAAGCTTCAAGTTAAGCCATTGGAACGAAGGGCAATACTGCATAGGGGATGAGGTTTTTTGGGAAAAAAAAACAATTATTCTAATTTAATACCAAGCTTTCAATGTGTACTTATTATATGTGTGAGGATGGCTGTTCGTAAATGAGTTGTCTGGCTTGTGGTGGAATGAGGCACTGTCGCTTTGTGATGGCCGTGTACATGGACCACTAATGAAGAGTACTAATTTTACTTCAAGGGGTCGTGAAAACAAGTCATCCCTATCCACAAGGTAAGTGATAACTTGTTGATTGGTGGGGGCCGCACCACTTTAACAGGGATAAAAGCTTCCCTTTGGAGATTAAAAAAAATCCCAATCTCTGCGGGTCCCATGGGTCGGACACCCGCCGATCCTATAGATATGGATAGGTGATAACTTGTTTTCTCTGGTCAACCCCTTTAAGAGACATTAGGTGAGCCCTTTTATTATCAGTCAGGTTTATAAAATATAGTATGTCTATCCTCGTGGATTAATTTCTCATTTAGGCCTCAAAACTCTAAAAAAACAAAAACAAAACCTGTCTTTTTTGATTGTATCAACCAATCAGAACTCAGGTTGTATTTCTTAAGCTGCTCTGAAAAACCTAAAGCTGAGATCTAATTGGCTGCTGTGGGCAACAAGGACAGTTTCACTATTAGGCAGCTTTGATCAATGAAGGTCCGGTAGGCCAGATTTATGAAACTTGTCTGTTGCCCATGGCAACCAATCACCGCATAGCTTTCATTTTTGAAACTGCTCTGATAAAATGAAAGCTGCTCAGTGATTGGTTGCTATGGGCAATATAGACAGGTTTTTCACTCGGATAATTTTCATAAATCGGCCTCAATGCGTTTGTTTCCCGTATAGTCGACACTTGCAGCACTGCTCGTTAAACTGTTATCTATAGACTTTATTAGCTTTTAAGGTCACTCTAAATGCCCCTTCTAGTTATAGGGTCTGTACTATAGAAACAGGACACACAGTTTTACATCCATGTTTAGGACTTCGCAGTTAATGGGCGCAGTCAGGCGGCCGTATAAATTGGGCCAAGATCGGATCGCAATACACGGACTGGCCGGCTACTCTCCTGACCCCCGAGTGTGACCGCTTCATATATTTCTATGCAGCCATCATGCTCGTGTTGGTAGAGCCGCGTCCAGTCCCATTTTTACGGCTGTGCCCTTATTGAGTAGGACCATAGGGGTCACAGTTCGCGCAGTTGTGATATGGACGATAAGTTGTGGTCAGCAAAATGGTAATAAATTGGTCATCTTGCCTCTCAATCTAGGAGCTTTAACAACAAATTCCTGCTGACATAAGACCATGTATAAGGCCTCATTCAAGCTTCCGCCTGTTGACCGCGATGCGCAGACCGGGCGGAGAGTCACCTGAACGCAACAGTATCATATGCCTATGAGGCTGTCGGGTGACCTGTGGTTGGTCCGTACGCAGACCGTGTTTCACAGATGCCTGAATTTTGCCTAACATAGACCATCATTTAGTCCAGGGGTGAGGAATCTTTCTTCTGCCAAGAGCCATTTGGATATTTGTAACATCTTTAGGGGGGCCGTGCAAATCATGGGCTTACTTCGCCCACAGAGTAGGTCTCGACGCTGGCACTGGTGTCAGGACGTAATCCTTCATTACGCGCGCTTCAGTGCTCAGTAGTGAACATGCTCACAGAACAAGCAGAAATTAATGGACCTTTGGTCGTCAAAATACGTCTGCCGTCCCAAGCACTGCGGTCCCCGGGAATCTGCCCAGGGGCCGGATAAAAGGTCGAGAGCCGTAAGCGGCCCAGGGGCCTGAGGTTCTCCACAACTGCTTTAGTCCATCAACCTAATTGATTTCCTTGTAGCCCTTTATTAGTTTAGTCATCTGCAAACATGGTCGTTCCATCAATAATGGGAATGGATTCTAGAAGAATAAGATAAAGGAGCATCATAGAAAAAAATATATTCCTATGCTCCCTCATTTAGGATAATTTTTTTTTCTGCCCCATGTGAAAGCAGCTTAATAAAATATAGGCTTCTTAATTAACAAGACTTGTGTAATACCACAGGTACATAGTCCGTGATATTTGACTGGATGACCCTTTTTGAAGTTCTTTGCGCCTAGCGAGGAACACTGTACATTTTGAAACAGTAGCTGGGGGGTAAATAATGAGCAGTTTTAGAGAGGCCTAAAACGAGTAAAGCCGGTTTCACACAATCCGGTGTTCATGGGCCATGCCAAGATCGGAATATCCAGCCTGACCACAAGGTCTCCTGACCTGAGATTAACTGGGAACATTGACAGTTTGTAACTGGCCTTATCCTGGCCATACACGTTAGATAACGATTGAATGACGTCTATTTCTCCCGATTCTCCATACACCGGGCTGTGGAGTCGGTAAGCCAAACCTCCGACTCCTCGGTTTGCATGATTCCGACTCCACCAAAATGGGCTCTGACTCCACAGCCCTGTCCATACACATGCATGTTTGGCTCTATTTTCAAAAAAATTTCAATAAGAAAATGAGAATATGCCACTTCGAGAGACCTCTTGTGATGGTACCTCACTTAAGTTTTGTCTAAAATTTATAAAAAAGATTATTTCCCCCCCACCCTCGATGGACCAACTGGTCTTATTGACTTGTTCTTCTGCAGTGCTGACGTGCTAAAGCCAATCATTGTCCTCAGTGGTCTTCTGCCACACATGCAAGCATCATTGCTCAGGCCAATGATTACCGTAATTGCAGTGGTCACGTGCACATGGATGGAATGTCATTAATGCAGGAGGAGTCAGTGGGACCACCAAAGCAATGGTGGAGAAGTGTTTGAGGAATTACAAGGTGAAAATAAGTTATTCCTAATTTTACCACCTTTTGGTTACCTTTTTTTCTTTTAAAAACCCTTTGAAAGAGGTTATCGATAGGAGAGGTGATGAGGAACGTGGGTTTGAATTGACCGGTCCTATAGAAGTGAACCGAGTGCTAGTCACACGTGTGCTACCTCTCTAATAGCACTCTGGTCTTGCACCTGTTTTCGATTTAACATGTCCGACCCTTCTTTCCTCCAACGTGGATATGGAACAACATGATACAGATGGTTGGCCAAAATTGGCAGGTCCAGCCAAAATATATTTAATGTGTACAGCCAACTTAAGAGCGGAGTATTGTTTTTTCTTTCGTATTTTTCGAGCCCTTGTGTCATGTACCGTCCCTATAATAGACCCGACAGTGTCTGAGTTGTAGTCAAAATGTTCTATTCAGAATTCCCATTATTCTTGAGTTTAGTGTGTTAGGTTCTTCATGTTCCTTCTGTGGAAGGCTTCTATTTATATCAAATGGAAAGGAGATGACGGATGGAAATGATCTGCACTTACAGCACAGGATGTCTTTGCTGATCTTTCTTGAGGGCCATCAGGGTTCATCGATGAGATTGCCACTTCAGAAATTAATGGACTGCATACCATATGCATGGCTGATTCTGTGAAATGCGTTTCAATAGCTAATGTGTGGACTGCATTCCTGGCATGACCCAAGAATCAAACACTAGCAGTTTTTTTTCCTCATTCCTAGTCTAGATAAGCCTATAGGCCAGCATTTTTCTAAGACTCCTTGTAAGGTGCCTTAAATTGGACTGGGACCCACCCACCCCAACCACTAAAAAGAAGGCCCCTTTGTTCTAGTAGTCTTGTGGTTATATGGATGTAGAGCTCTTTGGAAGATGAATGTTTGATGTGGGCCCTTGTTCTTCAAAGATGGCTCCAATCCAATGTTTTAAAGGGAACACGTCATCAGAAAATAACCTATATACAGTTGTGGCCAAAAGTATTGACACCCCAGAAATTCTGTCATAATACTCAGTTTCTTCCTGGAAATGATTGTAAACACAAATTCTTTATTATGGTCTTCATTTAATTTGTCTTAAAAGAAAAAACACAAAAAGAATTGTCCCAAAGCCAAATTGGATATAATTCCACACCAAACATAAAAAAGGGGGTGGACAAAAGCATTGGCACTGTTCGAAAAATCATGTGATGCTTCTCTAATTTGTGTAATTAACAGCACCTGTAACTTACCTGTGACACCTAACAAGTGTTGGCAATACCTAAATCACACTTGCAGCCAGTTGACATGGATTAAAGTTGACTCAACCTCTGTCCTGTGTCCTTGTGTGACCACATTGAGCATGGAGAAAAGAAAGAAGGCCAAAGAACTGTCTGAGGACTTGAGAAACCAAGTTGTGAGGAAGCATGAGCAATCTCAAGGCTACAAGTCCATCTCCAAAGACCTGAATGTTCCTGTGTCTACCGTGCACAGTGTCATCAAGAAGTTTAAAGCCCATGGCACTGTGGCTAACCTCCCTAGATGTGGACGGAAAAGAAAAATTGACGAGATTTCAACGCAAGATTGTGCGGATGTTGGATAAAGAACCTCGGCTAACATCCAAACAAGTTCAAGCTGCCCTGCAGTCTGAGGGTACAACAGTGTCAACCCGTACCATCCGTCGGCGTCTGAATGAAAAGGGACTGTATGGTAGGAGACCCAGGAAGACCCCACTTCTTACCCCGAGACATAAAAAAGCCAGGCTGGAGTTTGCTAAAACGTACCTGAAAAAGCCTAAAACATTTTGGAAGAATGTTCTCTGGTCAGATGAGACAAAAGTAGAGCTTTTTGGGCAAAGGCATCAACATAGAGTTTACAGGAGAAAAGAAGAGGCATTCAAAGAAAAGAACACGGTCCCTACAGTCAAACATGGCGGAGCTTCCCTGATGTTTTGGGGGTTGCTTTGCTGCCTCTGGCACTGGACTGCTTGACCGTGTGCATCGCATTATGAAGTCTGAAGACTACCAACAAATTTTGCAGCATAATGTAGGGACCAGTGTGAGAAAGCTGGGTGTCCCTCAGAGGTCATGGGTCTTCCAGCAGGACAATGACCCAAAACACACTTCAAAAAGCACTAGAAAATGGTTTGAGAGAAAGCACTGGAGACTTCTAAGGTGGCCAGCAATGAGTCCAGACCTGAATCCCATAGAACACCTGTGGAGAGATCTAAAAATGGCAGTTTGGAGAAGGCACCCTTCAAATATCAGGGACCTGGAGCAGTTTGCCAAAGAAGAATGGTCTAAAATTCCAGCAGAGCATTGTAAGAAACTCATTGATGGTTACCGGAAGCGGTTGGTCGCAGTTATTTTGGCTAAATGTTGTGCAACCAAGTATTAGGCTGAGGGTGCCAATACTTTTGTCTGGCCCATTTTTTGGAGTTTTGTGTGAAATGATCAATGTTTTGCTTTTTGCTTCTTTCTCTTTTGTGTTTTTTCATTTAAGACAAATTAAATGAAGATAATAATACCAAATAATTTGTGTTTGCAATCATTTTCAGGAAGAAACTGAGTATTATCTCTGACAGAATTGCAGGGGTGTCAATACTTTTGGCCCCAACTGTAGAAGTGTGTGTATATTGATAAAGGGTGATGTCACAGCTCACCTCTGCCTCCTCCCTGCACAATGACAATTGCACAAATCACAAAGAACACACACAACTCTCCCACCCAAGATAATGAAGCTCTCCACATTAGTGGTCTATGTGCTGACTGTAAAGTGTATTTCTGAATACTCCTAAACCTAGACACAAAATATAATAAATAACGCTACTATCAGATAATGAAAAATCAAAACAAAACGTATTGTCTGGTTTTAATTTGCAAAAAAAAAAAAAAAAAAAAAAAAAAAAAAAAGCAATCGCTAGGGCACTTGCGCTCCCCGTCCTATCGACCTTCCATGTCCTGATCAGTTGCAGCCGATGGGTTAACATGACTTCTGGTGTCCTGCTGAAGGCCCCGATGGCTGTCATCTTGGTAATTCTTACTTCTGTGCAATGTAGCCACAGGCTGAGGTTCATAGGAGACCATCATTTCTGCTATTTACTGCAATACCGTAGTATTACAGTATACTGTACTAGCAATGAAATGATCTTGGGTTCAAGAGCCATAAGGCGGCTAAAAAAATAAGGTTAAAATTAATAAAAAAAAAAAAAATCTATCTATCTATTGCCCCACTTTTCCCTGTTCAACTATAATAAAGAAAAAAACATACCGTACTTAATATCGGTCATTTTTTTTATTTTTTTTTTTACCATATTTATTTATTCCCTTATTTCAGGACATTGTATGGTGACAATCAAAACTATAACTCCTCTCACCTAAAATAAACCTCATACCGTGGCTGACAGAGAAATAAAAAGTTACGGCTCTTGAAAGTAGAGAAAAATTAAAGGGCAAAACGATCGACAAGTCTTGTAACGGTTAAGGAGTAGATAAACCTTAGTATGTTTGGTATAGTGGAGGCCCTTACCTTTCTTGGTATGTGGTTTGGGTGCCGAGACTTCCACTGTGCCCCCATAGTGGTGTACAGGCTCATTAGGAAGTCTATGGTTTTGTACGCCGCTGTGTGCTCACTTGTGTAGGAACTGGGCGGATAAACACAGCGGTTTGGATGAAAGATGGGGGTCTCGGAACCTGGACCTTCTCTTGACTACAGGACACTTTTAGGAGCTTCCCAAAAAATGATGAAGGTTTAGCAACCCATGCACATAGGATGCCATTGTTCTCAGCTGTTTACACTGGACGATGCTCTGCCGAGAATGATGATCTTGTGGGCAAACCACAAGATCATTCCACCCGATGAATGAGTTTGTCGGGTGATCGTCAGCCAGTTTAGACTAAACAACTACCGGTAAAGGAGCATTCCTGGAAAAACTCGTTTATGATTAATAAATGCCTCTTCAGAGTGTATCTAGCACTCCCGTTTACTTCTGGACCACTCTCACCATCACGAATCCAATTGTAGTGCAACAAACATTGAACCCAAAGTTAATCTACCCGGTTGGCTTGGGGGTTGTCCTTTTCTAAGAACATCTTGTCTAGACTAGTCCTTTATAGAAACTCCTCGTGCTGCATTCCAACTGGAACTTGACTCAAGTGCCCTGCATACTTCTGTAGAAATTCTTAAGGGAAGAACAGGAAACCTGCAAAGTTTTTCTTTGGAAAGAGTACAAGTCAAATCAGTCACAGGAAGAATGAAGTTGCCTGTATGAAGACGATAGGGATATATTTCTGTTTGTGATTAGTTTGAAGAATGGCTAGACTTGGCGCTCAATGGAGAACTTGGGTTGAATTTTTGGAGGCATTTCATGCTCCGATATCACATTGAATTATCAACTTTTCAGCCATTTTCTAGAAATTTTTCCAAAACTGATAGTTTTAAAACTTTTAAAGTACAAAGTAATACTATAATACTAGGAGCCAATACATTTCATCTCCAGTTGGCTTGGCCAAGCAGTCGTTCATGAAGTGGTTCAATGTGCATGATGTTTGCTAGGAGTTGCGCCTCAGTCTCCTCCTCCTCGTATATGGTGGTTATTTGTTGTGACAAGCCTAGACCTTTTACTTCTAATTCTTTGTCTATTTTCATAATATTTTGCTAAAATGATAATGAAATTTGGTGAATTTTGACGAGGCTCCCAAAATAGAGCATTCTGAATCTGGAGTGTAAAGTTTAGAAATATTAAAAAATAATATACTTTTTAAACCTCAAAGACTAATTAGTTCTTTTTCTTTCCCCCTTTCTTCTCTCCTTCTTTCTCCGTCATCGTCCAACTCAACCATCTTTTTAGGTCTGTCACGTTCTTGTCCTTGATTTCTCCGCAGTACTCAAGGGCCCCATTTCTGTTTTGTTGTCCACTGTTTACTCTTTCTGGTCTTCCTTTCTTAAACCTTCCTCCTCATGGAGGACGTTCCCTCCACATACCTTTCTGGACAGGATGATGTGGATCACTTACAGTACGCACTGCCATCCATTGGGCAGAATGAAGCTTGCGCCCCAATGGCATGTCCAGGAGGTGTGGAGATTGTCCTAGTGGGAGGCGGAGAAGCCAATGTTGGTGCATATCCTGAAGAAGGTGGTGTCCTCACATCCTACCCGCACATGGGATATAGAGAAGACAACAAAGAAGGTGAGCATTGTATGTGATTTGGAAAACGCGTGTATTTGCTTTTCCTTATTGTCTTATGAATATTTTTTATTCAGTTGTTGCTCCTTGTTTGATGTAATTTTGCTGCACAGTGGTTTCTTTTACACTTTAGGCATCAGACTGACCCACTCAAGGGATTCGGATGGAATCGGCTGTGGCATTATGGGGCGGTAAGGACTAGTGTGCAGCTTCATCACTTGTGTGAAGGCTATTAATGTAAAATATATCAAGTTAAGGCCAGTGACGTACGTCTTTGAAACGCAGATTGTGCTCGGATTGGAAGACAAAGTCCGACCTTTGGGTCTCCTGAGTTGACCTAGCTGCTTTAGTTATGCTTATGAGTAATCTGCTCGGGTGGAGAGACCCCACCGGTCAGGCGACACTTTCAGATCTGAGCAAAGTCTGTATTTCACGTACGTGTGAAACAGGCCTAATGCAATTTTTTGATGCGTTGTAGGCCCCTCTACAAATTAAACCTGTGCCTTGCTCCAACTTTCTTGTATTTTCTGTCTTTGACAGCCAGTTAATATATTTCTGCCCATTACGAGTGCTGATCAGCGAAGCACCTAGTCGATTGGTGCTAAATTAAAGGTCTTTGCCAGCTGAAAACCACATTGCCTATTAACGCAAGAGATGTACTGACGCTAATAGTTTTTTAGGCCATAGATGCAATCATATGATGGATGAGCATATGCTAAACTCCTCGGTTGATCACTGCCATGTTTGCACTGATCTATGTGCTCATTCGTCTTTTATCGACCCATTTAAAAAGACCTTGCCTTTGCCCACTACAATCTTCCTGTCCATGCATATTGCCAGTTGGACATAGTCACCCTTGTGCCCAGTGATCAGAGCGGTAACGCTGCTTCCAGAAAGGAAAGTGAAATGAAGCTTTGGTGGTAGACATTCAGCCACATGTCCCCAAAGAAGTGATAGCCCCTTTAATTGGGTGAATGTCTAGCCAAACCTGACAATTTCAATCTGACTGGCCAACTATTGTGTATAGGAGGCATCTGATATCGATGTTGGAGGAAAAGCTAGGTCAGGTAGGTTATATATTGATATACCTAATCTTTTCCTTCTGAAAGACCTAGTCTGGCAGTGGCTTTTCCCCCTCCCCCACGCTTAGGTCAGGTACTATAGCTCTTACCGTTTGGTGACCGCTAGTGATGAGTGAACATGTTAATAAGAAGAACAGAACATTATGTGGCAAAGGCAAGGTCTTGAAAAAATGGAGGTAAAGGACGTTTTCCATTGTGTAAAGTCCAACCAATCCTGAGAATAAAGACACTGATTTATTCTTATCTTTCCCTTTATTTGAGGGATGGGCTCCCACCAATCATAAGCTAGCTATATGCCATCACTTTTCCAAAAATAATTTAAACGGGTATTCCCATTTCCAACATCCTATCCAAATATGGTGTAGGTATAATATTAGAAAATGCTTCCATTTAGAAAGGTAGTATAGTTCTTCTGATTCGCTGTGTCGCTTATCCCATATGCAGGGCATTGCAGTAGCTTAGGTATCAATGGTTACTACCATCCACGCTGTGCAGTGATGAGGCAGTGACCCAGCAAAGTTCAAAGCAAAACGTGTTTAATGTCCAAAACTCACACAGAGCACAGTATCCTCCGGATCCCAGCCGGGAAACACGAGAGTCCATAAGTGCATCCGGTTGCCGAGGGCGAGTGCACCACCATATCACACTGCGGGGTGCCAGGAGTTCGCTCTGCTTGGCTCTGTGTTCCCTCACACAGGCTGAGCTTTTGCAGAGCCGTCTGCTCTGCTTGCTGCAAACTCCACACTGACACACCCAACCCTCTGCTGCCGGGGTTTTTACAAAAAGAACTTGTGGCCATCGGCCACATGGAAAACCCGGGGCCGGGGAGGAAACGGACTGCCCCACTGCCATGTTGTAGTCCATTTAAAAAAAAAAAAGCCCAGAACAGGTTTTCTTATATCTGCCCTGGACACATAGCATGCCCAAGACCAATACTCAGTTTTATTTTGCATTGCAATCACAGCTATGCCTGTGACTGCAATGCACTTCCACTACATCCATGTGCTTCTTTGCACATCATGGGGGACATATAGCAACCCTCGCATATAATACCGATCACTGCCTCACACCATGGATACCTAAGCTACTGAAATTCCATGCACATGGTGTAAGTGGCATAATGAATCAGAAGAACTGTGCTACATTTCTAATTGGAGGTATTTGCTATTATTATTATTATTATTACACCTACTACATAGTAGATTAATTTCTTAGAGCTAGGAATACCTAGTTAGCCCTTTTTTATAAAAAGTTACAGTTTAGCATCCGGTCTACAGGAAATACACTCGTAGCTGGAAAGGTTAGCATGAAGTCCTGCTCAAATCACACCCAATCTTTACATAGCTTATCTTGCCTGCCTAATATTTTACAGCCCAGATCAAGACCACCATTCATCTTCTAAATATACTCTTCCACCATCCGACCGTCGGACCTTACACCTTCTTGGGTCAACCCAAACAGGTGCCCACACCAGTCCTTGGGGATATTCATCTTCAGATGCTCATCAGGATGGTGAATTGCCTGATGGAATGCCTTCAGAAGACCAGTACTTGCAGAACAGAAGGTACGAGTGGTCTTCAGGTTTGGATGACGTAGAAGAACATTCACAATTAATGATGCTACGATCAGACCCAACACCCATTAACATGCCAGCCTTCAGAAGAGCCCTGCAGCTGGGAAGAGCCCATGAGGCCTGGCAAGGAGGAAACTATTCCGAAGAGGATGCGCATGTAGAAGTGGAGGAAGAGGAAGAGGAGGAAGAGGGATCAGTTTACACTTGTATTGAGTGCAACATTTATTTTAAGAAAAAAGCCCACCTCTTGGAGCACATGTTCCAGCACTCTCAGGAAGCAGAAGGAGAGGGGGTGCAGGCTAGTGAAGGATCTCACACCTGTGGGGAATGTGGAAAGGGATTTGGAGATGAGGAGAGTCTGGAATCTCATCGTCAACTTCATCAGGAGTCCAGACAGAAAATAATAGAAGAAATTGGTAAATTAGAGAATTTAGCAGACGAAGGACGTGATGCCCGTCTTCAGTGTCCCAAATGCCTTTTTGGTACAAATTCTTCCAAAGTTTTTGTTCAACACGCAAAGACCCACGTGAAGAAGGTGAGCGGAGACACTCGGGGAAACCAGACGTCTTTCAGAGCAACTTCTGAAATTCTTGAAGGAGGCAAAACCTCTGAAGTGGCAACTGACGTAACGTGGAAGAGTTCAGAAGGCGAAACTACAATTGAACAGGGATGGAGATCTGATGTACACCAAACTGCCGTGCAGGGACCCAGTAAGCTAAAAAGAAATATTTTGACTAGAAAAGATTCGGAAAATTCTATGCATGAGAGGCTTTCTGCCAAGGAAGAAAATAGTAAGTCCACAAAGGCTTTCCAACTTCCAGAAGCTGCAGTAAAGCTAAAGAAGAGGTTTCGAGAGGTCCTTAGATCGGGTGTGGGATGGGAAGAAGAGCAGAGGCAACAGTTGAGAGATCAGGTTGCTGTCTTGGTTCTTAAGGACATTGGCGCCAAGAAGAGGACAACTAAAGTACATCCGCCTTTGGGTAATGGAAAAAAACTTTCAGCTGCAGCTAACAAAGGTCTGCTGTCACGCTATGAACGCTGTCTACCCAGAGACGACTGGGGAGAGGTGGAAGATGATGTACCTTTAGATACCCTGTTAATGGATCCTAAATATGCAAGTCAGCTTGAAGCACTCGGGCTGAGGAGCGAGGAGAGAGAATGTCCATATTGTCCAGATCGCTTCCACAATGGGATAGGTCTCGCCAACCATGTCAGGGGCCACTTGAACCGAGTTGGAGTTAGCTATAACGTACGCCACTTCATATCCGCAGAAGAGGTTAAGGCCATTGAACAAAACTACTCATTTCAGAAGAAACGCAAGAAAGGTAAGACATGCTGGTCATTTACGTGACTCACTGGTGTATAAAGATATCCGTATGTTGATGCCAATTAATCTAGTCAAAGTCAACTATAAAAGAAATGAGCTGGCTCTGTAAAACTATACATTCTGCGTGGTGGTGGTGCCCTGTTATTATTCCTGAAAAATGCATGAATACTATCGCAACTGGGTGTTGCTATTCTCTTGGGCAGTGGGGTGTGTCCTAAAACATCCTGACAGTCAAACCACACATTGATTGGGCCATAACCGGGAATGGTAACTCCCAGTTGTAAGTTTGTTCTTGTAGGACAAATAACAGAAGAGCAGCAAAATGCAAAGTTTTGATAAAAAACACTCCAAAATATGTCCTACAAGAACTTAAAAGTCCTCATTAGAAGGGCTCGGTGAGATAAAAAATGGCTACTTTCCAAATACAATGCCATTCTTGACCGTGGGATGTTTCGGGTATTTCATCTCCATTTTTGTCAAGTAGCTGTATTTATAGAAGGAAAGGAGCATATGTCTGATAGTAGAACTGAGATCTACTTCCAACTGTCTATGGGCAATCAGGAGAATTTGTCTATGGATTTAACGGAATTGGACCATAACCAACATTTATCACCCTTCCACTATGTAGGTGATGTGTCTGGTCATGTGGAGCCCCATGGCCATAAAATCCCCACGGCTCCTTTTATTGTGTAAAGGACTAAGCGCTGTATTTGATGATCCTTGTTTGTCTCTTAAGGTACCGTCACACATAACGATATCGTTAACGATATCGTTGCTTTTTGTGACGTAGCAACGATATCGTTAAGGAAATCGTTATATGTGACAGCGACCAACGATCAGGCCCCTGCTGGGAGATCGTTGGTCGCTGAACAAAGTCCAGAACTTTATTTCGTCGCTGGATCTCCCGTGGACATCGCTGGATCGGCGTGTGTGACACCGATCCAGCGATGTCTTCACTGGTAACCAGGGTAAACATCGGGTAACTAAGCGCAGGGCCGCGCTTAGTAACCCGATGTTTACCCTGGTTACCATCCTAAAAGTAAAAAAAACAAACAGTACATACTTAACCTAACGCTGTCTGTCCTCCAGCGCTGTGCTCTGCACTCCTCCTGTACTGGCTGTGAGCGTCGGTCAGCCGGAAAGCAGAGCGGTGACGTCACCGCTCTGCTTTCCGGCCGCTGTGCTCAAAGCCAGAGCAGAGAAGCAGAGCGCCGAGGACAGACAGCGGTAGGTAAGTATGTACTGTTTTTTTTTTTTTACTTTTACGCTGGTAACCAGGGTAAACATCGGGTTACTAAGCGCGGCCCTGCGCTTAGTTACCCGATGTTTACCCTGGTTAGCCGGGGACCTTGGCATCGTTGGTCGCTGGAGAGCTGTCTGTGTGACAGCTCTCCAGCGACCAAACAGCGACGCTGCAGCGATCCGGATCGTTGTCGGTATCGCTGCAGCGTCGCTTAATGTGAAGGGGATTGAGTAGAGTGACTGTGCACATGCGTGACCACCAGCTCAGATGTGTTGGGCGAGGGGCTGTTGTGATCAATGAGAACAATGTGTTCTGTGTTATTATTGTTGTAAAAAAATTTTTAAGGGGAACCCCTTATGATGAAAATGGTCTCTGATCTGCGGAAGGAGGAGCTGACCAGATCGATGTACATTTTTATGGGAAAAGTTTTAGTAAAACTATTAGAGTTGGAAGGGACCTCCAGGGTCATCATGTCTAACCCCCTGCTCAATGCTGGATTCATCAAACTATTTCAGACATGTCTGTCCAGCCTCTGATTGAAGACTTCCATCGAAGGAGAACTCGCCACCTCTCGTGGCAGCCTGCTCCACTCATCGATCACCCTCACTGTCAAAAAGTTTTTTCGAATATCTAATCTTCTCCCTTTCAGTTTCATTCCATTGCTTCTCGTGTTTCCATATGCATATGAGATTAATGATGATCCCTCTACACTGTTACATCCCTTCAGATATTTGTAGACAGCTATTAAGTCTACTCTTAGCCTTCTTTTTTGCAATCTAAACATTCCCAGGTTCATAGGACACACTATGTCCTTTTTAAAATGTTGTGCCTAGAACTGGGCACAGTATTCCAGATGAAGCCTGACCAAGGAGGAGCAGAGGAGGATAATTACCTCACGTGATCTAGACTCTATGCTTCTTTTAATACATCCTAGAACTGTTTGCTGCTGCATCACACTGTTGACGCATGTGCAGACTGTGGTCTATTAGTATACCCAAGTCTTTTTCACACATGCTGTTGCTTAGTTCTATTCCTCCCATTCTATAGATACCATTCTATTAGTCGCTGTCCATTGTTCAAGCTAATTTAGATTCTTCTGAATTCCTGAATCCTTTCTCTACCGTTAGCTATCCCTCCTAGCTTTACATCGTCTGCAAATTTGATTAGTTTACCTTCAGTTCCCTTATCTAGATCATTTATAAAAATGTTGAACACGGGGCCAGGACAGAGCCTTTTGGAACCCCAATTGAAACACTCTTCCAATTTGATGTGTAATCATTTATCACCTCTTTGAGTATGATCACTGAGCCAGTAATGAATCCACCTAACCGTAGCTTTGTCAATCCCATAGTTGGTAATTTTTTCAATAAGGATAGTATAAGATACTTTATCTTCAGAAGTCAAATCATGGACAGTCTGTGGTGCAACGTGATGTTGGTGGATTGAACGAGACATGATGTGCTCGATTGGATTCAGGTCTGGGGAAACGTTCCTACGTGTATTAATAGGCGTGGGTGGTCATCTGTAGCACTGAAGAGTCTTGATACCCTATCAGACACATCTTTGAATTGGGCACCTGGAAGACCGCACACATCTTATGAGGTGATGTTCGGTCGGCAGATAGTGGCTTCTGTTCCTCTCAGTAGGGAATCCCCCATGACCACCACTCTCCTTTTCTTCTTCACCACAGTGCTTCTTTTTCTCCCTTCTAGAGGCTTCTGATTTCTTACTGTATAGTTCTTTGTGGGTAAAGCACTTTTTTGTATTCTTGAGTCCAGTGTGCGGTCCTACTCAGTGATTGACTGTCTCTCCTGTATGACTGCATGCAGAGATGATTGTCAATCACTAGCAGGACCGCCCACTGGACTCCTAAATACAAACACCAAGGATTTCAATTAATAAAACCCAAGTTATACTGAGTCTTATCCAACAAACACATTTATCATCGCGCTCCACTTCTTTCTCCATACCGTGCTGTCCACAGACTGTACTACCTGTAAAACCTGATAGGTTCCCTTTAACCCCCGGGTCATTTTCCATTTTTACGTTTTCGTTTTTTGCTCCCCTTTTTGCCAGAGCCATAACTTTTTTTTTTAAAGTGTTTTTTTGGTCAACAAGTCCATGTGAGGGCTTGTTTTTTGCGGGACGAGTTGTACTTTTGAACGACACCATTGGTTTTATCATATCATGTACTGGAAAACAGGAAAAAAATTCCATGTTTGGTGAAATTGCAAAAAGAGTGCAATCCCACTGTTGTTTTTTTTTATGTTCACAAAATTATTCTCCAGGTCATTACGAGTTTGTAGATTTCAAACATGTCTAGGTTCTTTTTTTTATTTAAGTGGTGAAAAAAAATTCCAAAGTTTGTTTAACCCCTTCCCGACCTTTGACGCCACGTAGGCGTCATGAAAGTCGGTGCCAATCCGACCCATGACGCCTATGTGGCGTCATGGAAAGATCGCGTCCCTGCAGATCGGGTGAAAGGGTTAACTCCCATTTCACCCGATCTGCAGGGACAGGGGGAGTGGAAGTTTAGCCCAGGGGGGGTGGCTTCACCCCCCCGTGGCTACGATCGCTCTGATTGGCTGTTGAAAGTGAAACTGCCAATCAGAGCGATTTGTAATATTTGACCTATTATAACTGGTGAAATATTACAATCCAGCCATGGCCGATGCTGCAATATCATCGGCCATGGCTGGAAACACTAATGTGCCCCCACCCCACCGATCGCCCCCCCCCAGCGATTTGTAATATTTGACCTATTATAACTGGTGAAATATTACAATCCAGCCATGGCCGATGCTGCAATATCATCGGCCATGGCTGGAAACACTAATGTGCCCCCACCCCACCGATCGCCCCCCCCAGCCCCCCGATCTGTCCGGTACACTGCTCCGGCTCCCCTCCGTCCTGTGCTCCGCTCCCTCCCGTGCTCGTGTCCGCTCCCCCCGTGCTCCAATCACCCCCCCGTGCACCAATCACCCCCCCCCTGCACTCCGATCCACCCCCCCGTGCTCCAATCCACCCCCCGTGCTCCATTCCAGCCCCCCCGTGCTCCGTTCCACCACCCCCCGTACTCCATTCCACCCCTCCCGCGCTCCGATCCCCACCCCCATGCTCCGATTCCCCCCCCCCCCGTGCTGCCCCCCACCCCATCATACTTACCGATCCTGCCGGGGTCCGTCCGTCTTCTCCCTGGGCGCCGCCATCTTCCAAAATGGCGGGCGCATGCGCAGTGCGCCCGCCGAATCTGCCGGCCGGCAGATTCGTTCCAAAGTGCATTTTGATCACTGAGATAGATTATATCTCAGTGATCAAAATAAAAAAATAATAAATGACCCCCCCCCCCTTTGTCCCCCCCATAGGTAGGGACAATAAAAAAATAATTTTTTTTTTTCCCACTAATGTTAGAATAGGGGTAGGGTTAGGGTTAGGGCTAGGGTTAGGGCTAGGGTTAGGGTTTCGGTATGTGCACACGTATTCTGGTCCTCTGCGGATTTGATAAATCCGCAGTGCTAAACCGCTGTGGATTTATCGCAGATTTACCGCGTTTTTTCTGCGCATTTCACTGCGGTTTTACAACTGCGATTTTCTATTGGAGCAGTTGTAAAACCGCTGCGGAATCCGCACAAAGAAGTGACATGCTGCGGAATGTAAACCGCTGCGTTTCCGTGCAGTTTTTCCGCAGCATGTGTACAGCGATTTTTGTTTCCCATAGGTTTACATTGAACTGTAAACTCATGGGAAACTGCTGCGGATCCGCAGCGTTTTCCGCAGCGTGTGCACATACCTTTAGAATTAGGCTATGTGCACACGGTGCGGATTTGGCTGCGGATCCGCAGCGGATTGGCCGCTGCGGATTCGCAGCAGTGTTCCATGTAAACCTATGGAAAACCAAATCCGCTGTGCCCATGGTGTGGAAAATACCGCGCGGAAACGCTGCGTTGTATTTTCCGCAGCATGTCAATTCTTTGTGCGGATTCCGCAGCGTTTTACACCTGTTCCTCAAAGGAATCCACAGGTGAAATCCGCACAAAAAACACTGGAAATCCGCAGAAAATCCGCAGGTAAAACGCAGTTCCTTTTACCCGCGGATTTTTCAAAAATGATGCTGAAAAATCTCACACGAATCCGCAACGTGGGCACATAGCCTTAGGGTTAGGGTTGGAATTAGGGTTGTGGTTAGGGTTAGGGGTGTGTTGGGGTTAGGGTTGTTGTTAGGGGTGTGTTGCGGTTAGGGTTGTGATTAGGGTTATGGCTACAGTTGGGATTAGGGTTAGGGGAGTGGGGGGGTTAGTGTTGGAGGTAGAATTGAGGGGTTACCACTGTTTAGGCACATCAGGGGTCTCCAAACGCAACATGGCGCCACCATTGATTCCAGCCAATCTCGTATTCAAAAAGTCAAATGGGGCTCCCTCAATTCCGAGCCCCGACGTGTGCCCAAACAGTGGTTTACCCCCACATATGGGGTACCAGCATACTCAGGATAAACTGCGCAACAATTACTGGGGTCCAATTTCTCCTGTTACCCTTGTGAAAATAAAAAAATGCTTGCTAAAACATTTTTGAGGAAAGAAAAATGATTTTTTATTTTCACGGCTCTGCGTTGTAAACGTCTGTGAAGCACTTGGGGGTTCAAAGTGCTCACCACATATCTAGATAAGTTCCTTGGGGGTCTAGTTTCCAAAATGGGGTCACTTGTGGGGGGTTTCTACTGTTAAGCCACATCAGGGTATCTGTAAACGCAACGTGACGCCCGCAGAGCATTCCATCAAAGTCTGCATTTCAAAACATCACTACTTCACTTCCGAGCCCCGGCATGTGCCCAAACAGTGGTTTACCCCCACATATGGGGTATCGGCGTACTCAGGAGAAACTGGACAACAACTTTTGGGGTCAAATTTCTCCTGTTACCCTTGAGAAAATAAAAAATTGCAGGCTAAAAGATCATTTTTGAGAAAATAATTTATTTTTTTTATTTTCATGGCTCTGCGTTATAAACTTCTGTGAAGCACTTGGGGGTTCAAAGTCCTCACCACACATCTAGATTAGTTCCTTTGGGGGTCTAGTTTCCAAAATGGGGTCATTTCTGGGGGCTCTCCAATGTTTAGGCACACAGGGGCTCTCCAAACGTGACATGGTGTCCGCTAATGATTGGAGCTAATTTTCCATTTAAAAAGCCAAATGTCGTGCCTTCCCTTCCGAGCCCTGCCGTGCGCCCAAACAGTGGTTTACCCCCACATATGGGGTATCAGCGTACTCAGGACAAACTGGACAACAACATTTGGGGTCCAATTTCTCCTATTACCCTTGGCAAAATAGGAAATTCCAGGCTAAAAAATCATTTTTGAGGAAAGAAAAATTATTTTTTATTTTCATGGCTCTGCGTTATAAACTTCTGTGAAGCACCTGGGGGTTTAAAGTGCTCAATATGCATCTAGATAAGTTCCTTGGGGGGTCTAGTTTCCAAAATGGGGTCACTTGTGGGGGAGCTCCAATGTTTAGGCACACAGGGGCTCTCCAAACGCGACATGGTGTCCGCTAACAATTGGAGCTAATTTTCCATTCAAAAAGTCAAATGGCGCGCCTTCCCTTCCGAGCCCTGCCGAGTGCCCAAACAGTGGTTTACCCCCATATATGAGGTATCGGCGTACTCGGGAGAAATTGCCCAACAAATTTTAGGATCCATTTTATCCTATTGCCCATGTGAAAAGGAAAAAATTGAGGCGAAAAGATTTTTTTTTGTGAAAAAAAAGTACTTTTTCATTTTTACAGATCAATTTGTGAAGCACCTGAGGGTTTAAAGTGCTCACTAGGCATCTAGATAAGTTCCTTGGGGGGTCTAGTTTCCAAAATGGGGTCACTTGTCGGGGGACGCCAATGTTTAGGCACACAGGGTCTCTCCAAACGCGACATGGTGACCGCTAACGGTGGAGATAATTTTTCGTTCAAAAAGTCAAATGGCGCTTCTTCCCTTCCAAGCCCTGCCGTTCGCCCAAACAGTGGTTTACCCCCACATGTGAGGTATTGGTGTACTCAGGAGAAATTGCCCAACAAATTTTAGGATCCATTTTATCCTGTTGCCCATGTGAAAATGAAAAAATTGAGGCGAAAAGAATTTTTTGTGTGAAAAAAAAGTACTTTTTCATTTTTACGGATCAATTTGTGAAGCACCTGGGGGTTCAAAGTGCTCACTATGCATCTAGATAAGTTCCTTGGGGCGTCTAGTTTCCAAAATGGGGTCACTTGTGGGGGAGCTCCAATTTTTAGGCACACGGGGGCTCTCCAAACGTGACATGGTGTCCGCTAAAGAGTGGAGCCAATTTTTCATTCAAAAAGTCAAATGGCGCTCCTTCCCTTCCAAGCCCTGCCGTGCGCCCAAACAGTGGTTTACCCCCACATATGAGGTATCAGCGTACTCAGGACAAATTGGACAACAACTTTCGTGGTTCAGTTTCTCCTTTTACCATTGGGAAAATTAAAAAAATTGTTGCTAAAAGATAATTTTTGTGACTAAAAAGTTAAATGTTCATTTTTTCCTTCCATGTTGCTTCTGCTGCTGTGAAGCACCTGAAGGGTTAATAAACTTCTTGAATGTGGTTTTGAGTACCTTGAGGGGTGCAGTTTTTAGAATGGTGTCACTTTTGGGTATTCTCAGCCATATAGACCCCTCAAACTGACTTCAAATGTGAGGTGGTCCCTAAAAAAATGGTTTTGTAAATTTCGTTGTAAAAATGAGAAATCGCTGGTCAAATTTTAACCCTTATAACTTCCTAGCAAAAAAAAAATTTGTTTCCAAAATTGTGCTGATGTAAAGTAAACATGTGGGAAATGTTATTTATTAACTATTTTGTGTCACATAACTCTCTGGTTTAACAGAATAAAAATTCAAAATGTGAAAATTGCGAAATTTTCAAAATTTTCGCCAAATTTCCGTTTTTATCACAAACGCAGAATTTATTGACCTAAATTTACCACTAACATGAAGCCCAATATGTCACGAAAAAACAATCTCAGAACCGCTAGAATCCGTTGAAGCGTTCCTGAGTTATTACCTCATAAAGGGACACTGGTCAGAATTGCAAAAAACGGCAAGGTCTTTAAGGTCAAAATAGGCTGGGTCATGAAGGGGTTAAAAAAACAAACATGGTGCCATTTTCCGATACCCATATCTTCTCTATTGTCCGTGATCTCGGGTTGAGTGAGGGCTTCTTTTTTGGGAGTCGAGCTGATGTTTTTAATGATACCATTTTGGTGCAGGTACAATCTTTTGATCGCCCGTTATTGCATTTTAATGCAGTGTTGCGGCAACCAAAAAACGTAATTCTGGTGTTTTTACTTTTTTTTTCTCGTTACGCCGTTGAACGATCGGGTTAATTCTTTTTTTTATATTGATAGATCAGGCGATTCTGAACACGGCAATACTAAATTTATATCTGTTCGATTTTTTTTTTTTTTTTTTTTTTTTTTTTTTAATTATTATTATTATTTTGAAAGGGGGTGATTTGAACTTTTAGATTTTTATTTTTTTTAAAACTTTTGGCATGGGAGACTAGAAGCTGCCATAATCCGATTGGCTCTGCTACATACAGGCGATGATCAGATCGCCTGTATGTAGCAGAATGTCTGATTTTGCTTTGAGCGCCAGCCACCGGGCGACGCTCATAGCAATCCAGCAGTGACAACCATAGAGGTCTGCTGGAGACCTCGGGCTGTTATGCCAAGCCATCGGTGACCCGCAATAACATGATGGGATCACCGATGAGCGGGATTTCCTGTGCGCTTGCCGGAAGCGCGAGTTAGGCCTCTTTCACACTTCCGTCTTTCTTTTTCCGTCACAATGCGTCGTTTTGTGATAATAAAAAAACGGATCCAACAAATGTTTCTGCTGGATCAGTTTTTTCTCAGACTTGTATTAGCGACAGATTGTGACGTATGGCCTTCTGTTTCATCCGTCGTGCACTGGATCCGTCATAAACATTGCTGTCCATCGGGCGGAGACAGCGCACAGAGGAACGTTTTTTCTGTGCGTCGGAAAATCGCTCAGCGACGGATCCTGCACTGTCTGCTATAATGGAAGCCTATGGAGGCAGGATCCGTTGCTGACTGTCAAAAGCAGGAATCCAGCGACGGATGCCGTCTTTTCAAACTGAGCCTGCGAGGAAGAATTTTTCATCAGGGAAATTCTCTCTCTCGCTCTCTCTCTTTTTGCTATTGATGCTGCAGCATCAATAATAAAAAGATATAATGTTAAAAATAATAATAGTAAAAAAAAATCGTTATATTCTTACCTTCTGGCGTCCCCCGTAGCCTTTACGATGCTCCCATTCCCAGTAATGCCTTGCGAAATAATGACCCGATGACGTAGCGGTCTCGCGAGACCGCTACGTCATCACAGGTCATTGCTCGCAAGGCATTACTGGGAACGGGATCATCGGGAAGGCTACCGGGGACGCCAGAAGGTAAGAATATAACAATTTTTTATTATTAATTTTAACCTGGGTTGTGTTGTGTACGCGTTTTCGCAGCGGAAAAACGTGGCGAAGACGCATACACAACGTGTGCACGTAGCCTAGATGGATCCGTCAAAAAAACAGACCCAGTGCACCCGTTTTTTTACAATCTGCACAGGATCTGGTTTTTTTTAACATTTTACACGGATTGTGACTGATTGTAAAAAAACGAAGTGTGAAAGAGGCCTTAAATGCTGCTGTTAGAAACTGACAGCGGCATTTAACTAGTTAACAGCCACGGGTGGATCACGATTCCACCGGCGGCTGTTGCAGGCACGTGCCAGCTGTATATATATATCGCCTGACATGTGCCCGGAAAGGTGCAGGCTCCGGCGCTGACAAGGGAAGTCCGACACTATTACGCCTGATGTCGAAAAAGGGGTTAAACCGTGTGATCGTTGTGACTCTCGCCAATAACGAGAATGGAGGTACAAAATCCCTTGTGTGAATAGAGAGTTTGTGTGCACGTACGACCACAGCTCCATTCTCTTTCTAAAGTAGTGGTGGTCGCACATGCTCAATACTGCTCCGTTCACACAGGGGACTTTGTAACCCGATTCTCAGGATTAGTAGGGGTTTCCGCGACTTATACATTTATCATCCATCCTGTGGGGAGGTAATAAATGTTTGTGGTCCAAGTGTTGTTGGAAGTTGCGTTGACTATGAATAGTCTTACAGAGCCAGTTTCATGGTATTTTATGTTTGCACTTTTGTCGTTTGTTTTGAGTGTAGTTTGTCTTTTTGTATTGAAATATTATAATGTATTAGCTATAATACATAGAGATAAGATATTAAAGAAAAATGTCACCTTTATTGCAGATTGCTGATGATCATTTTGTCATGTAATGCATTGAATACCAAAATACATGTTATAGGCATGTAGACAGATAGAAATAGAGGGAGCCACGAGGTCAGGATCGGAGAGACTAGTCCAGCTGCGTGTAGAATGAGAGGGATGACCGAGAGCGCCACCTTAGGGTACAGTGGCATGTAAAAGTTTAGGCACCCCTGGTGAAAATTACTGTTATCGTGAAAAGTTAAGCAAGTTGAAAATGAAATGTTAAAGATCACACATTTCCTTTTGTGTTGAGGCAAAAAAAGTAATGTTTTACATTTTAAAAATTACAAAAAAGAAAATGGGTCATTGTAAAAGTTGGAGGTTTGTATGCTCCGTTCACTTTGATCAACATTTCATCTGTAAAAAAGCTGAAGTTGAAGAAAGGAAGAGTATGGCTTCCAAAAAAACAGATAATGATCCTAAACACACATCAAAATCCACAATAGACGACCTCAAAAGGCACAAGCTGAAGGTTTTACAATGGCCCTCACAGTCCCCTGATTGGAACATCATTGAAAATCTGTGGCTAGATCTCAAAATAGCAGAGGATGCAAAACGACCCAGGAATCTCACAGAACTGGAAGAATATTCCAAGGAAGAATGGATGTAAATCCCTCAAACAAAAATCAAAAAAAAAATCTTGTCTGGCTACAACAGGTAGCTGTGATACTGTGGGTGCTACTATATACTAACCATGCAGGGTGCCCAAACCTTTGCATTGGCTATTTTCCTTTTTGTAATTTTTAACCCCTTCACGTCATGCGCCGTACATGTACTATGCATGTCATGTCCCTCCCTTTGATGTGGGCTCTGGCACTGAGCCCACATCTTTCCCGACACATATCAGCTGTTTTGAACGTATGCCCCTAACAGCAACCCGTTAACAGCGGCATTTAATGTGATCGCGCTGGAAGTGCATCACTAATCCCACCCATCGGCACCCATGTCACATGACCGCGGTTCGCCGATGGGTTGGCATGACAACCCGGGGTCTTCAAAAGACCCTTGTGGTTATCATTGCCGGATTGCTAAGAGCGCTGCCCAGCGGTCAGTGCTCATAGCAAGTGAGCATTTCTGCTACCCACAGGCGAACTCATCATCGCCTATGTATAGCAGAGGCGATCGGACAACTGCAGCTCCCACGGAGACTATATTGAAGCATGCCAAAAGTAAAAAAAAGATTTTAAATATAAAAAAAATATTCAAAATAAAACAATAAAAAATAATAAATAAAAATACACATATTTGGTATCGCCGTGTTCAGGATTGCTCGATCTATCAAGCTATATAAAAAAAAATTAATCCAATTGCAAAAAGTCATAGCAAAAAGTCAAAACGCCAGCATTACGTTTTTTTGGGTCGCCACAACATTGCCTATATTGCATTTTAATGCAATCAAAAGATCGTACCTATACCAAAATGGTATCATTAAAAATGTCATCTTGGCACACAAAAAATAAGCCCTCACCCAACCCGAGATCACGAAAAATGGAGACGTTACGTGTCTCAGAAAATGATGCTATTTTTTTAAAAATTTTTTACAAACTGTGGATTTTTTTTCACCATTTAAATAAAAAATAACCTAGACATGTTTGGTGTCTATGAACTCATAATAAACTGGAGAATCATAATGGCAGGTGAGTTTTAGCGTTTGGTGAACATGGTAAAAAATAAAAAATAAACAGTTGTGGAATTGCACCTTTTTTTTGCAATTACACAGCACTTGGAATTTTTTTTCCCCGTTTTCAAGTACACAATATGGTAAAACCAATGGTGTCGTTCAAAAGTACAACTCGTCCCGGAAAAAACAAGCCCTCACATGGCCATAGTGACGTAAAAATAAAAATGTTATGGCTCTGGGAAGGAGGAAAGTGAAAAGCAGAAGCACAAAAACAAAAAAGGACTGTGGCGTGAAGGGGTTAAAATATAAAAGATTTTTTTTTTTCTTGCCTAAAATACAAAGGAAATGTGTGATCTTTAACTTTAGGTCTTTTAGAGATCATTTCATCTTTAACTTCCGGTACTTAGCTGTTCACAATAACAGCAATTTTGGCCAGTGGTGCCCAAACATTTACATGCCAATGTAAATGCAGACAGTGCGGTTTTGGTGATGATTTTCTGTCCTGATTTTGCATGTAGAAAATCTTCAATAGCAGAAAATTATTTCTTACACATACAGTGGGTACGGAAAATATTCCCTTTAAATTTTTCACTCAGTTTCATTGCAGCCATTTGGGAAATTCAAAAAAGTTTTTTTTTCTCATTAGTGTACACTCTGCACCCCATCTTGACTGAAAAAAACAGAAATGTAGTAATTTTTGCAAATTTAATAAAAAAGAAAAATTGAAATATCACATGGTCATAAGTATTCAGTATTCAGACCCTTTGCTCAGACACTCATATTTAAGTCACATGCTGTCCATTTCCTTGTGATCCTCCTTGAGATGGTTCTACTCCTTCATTAGAGTCCAGTTGTGTTTAATTAAGCTGATAGGACTTGATTTGTAAAGGCGCACACCTGTCTATATAAGACCTCACAGCTCACAGTGCATGTCAGACCAAATGAGAATCATGAGGTCAAAGGAACTGGCCAAGCAGCTCAGAGACAGAATTGTGGCAAGGCACAGATCTGGCCCAGGTTACAACAGAATTTCTGCAATACTCAAGGTTCCTAAGAGCACAGTGGCCTCCATAATCCTTAAATGGAAGAAGTTTGGGACCATCAGAAGTCTTCCTAGACCTGGACGTTCAGCCAAACTAAGCAATCGGGGGAGAAGAGCCTTGGTGGCAGAGGTAAAGAAGAACCCCAAGATCACTGTGGCTGAGCTCCAGAGATGTAGTAGGGAGATGGGAGAAAGTTCCACAAAGTCAACGATCACTGCAGACCTCCACCAGTCGGGTCTTTATGGCAGAGTGGCCTGATAGAAGCCTCTCCTCAGTGCAAGACATATGAAAGCCTGCACAGAGTTTGCTAAAAAACACATGAAGCACTCCCAAACTATGAGAAATAATATTCTCTGGTCTAATGAGACGAAGATAGACCTTTTTGGTGATAATTCTAAGCGGTATGTGTGGAGAAAACCAGGCACTGCTCATCACCTGCCCAATACAATCCCAACAGTGAAACATGGTGGTGGGAGCATCATGCTATGGGGGTGTTTTTCAGCTGCAGGGACAGGACGACTGGTTGTCATTGAAGGAAACATGAATGCGGCCAAGTACAGAGATATCCTGGATGAAAACCTCTTCCAGAGTGCTCTGGACCTCGGACTTGGCCAAAGGTTCACCTTCCAACAAGACAATGACCCTAAGCACACAGCTAAAATAACAAAGGAGTGGCTTCAGAACAACTCTGTGACCATTCTTGACTGACCCAGCCAGAGCCCTGACCTAAACCCAATTGAGCATCTCTGGAGAGACCTGAAAATGGCTGTCCACCAACGTTCACCATCCAACCTGATGGAACTGGAGAGGATCTGCAAGGAAGAATGGCCGAGGATCCCCAAATCCAGGTGTGAAAAACTTGTTGCATCATTCCCAAGAAGACTCATGGCTGTACTAGCTCAAAAGGTGCTTCTACTCAATACTGAGCAAAGGGTCTGAATACTTATCACCATGTGATATTTCAGTTTTTCTTTTTTTAAAAATGTGGAAAAATTACTACATTTCTGTTTTTTTTTTTTTTTCAGTAAAGATGGGGTGCAGAGTGTACGTTAATGAGAAAAAAATGAACTTTTTTGAATTTACCAAATGGCTGCAATGGAAGAGTGAAAAGTTTATAGGGGTCTGAATACTTTCCGTGCCCACTGTAGATTTGACATGTGGAGGTCAATTTATCTGAGGACTTTCATTGCGGATTCATCCACGCAGACTGTGAAATTGGCTTAAAGTAAAAACCCGTTCATCTCTGCTATAGATAAGCTACAAAAATATCTGCTATCAAATCCATTACACGTGCATTCACCCTGAGGAATAAACTCTGTCGGTAGATTTGTTGCAGAAATTTCTGTGATTTTTATTTTTTATTATCTGAATGGGGTTTTGTTTTTTTGCATGGTTTTCTGCAAGCTCTATTCAGATGTATGGGACAAGCCGGGGTAAGATAAAGTGGACGGTGTACAGCTAACACACATTGCAAATGACTTGTTCTTAATAGCCACTAAGTGGTGCAGAAAGTGAGCCGCCATTAACAAAAAGTGTCAAAAAACTGACGGTCACATCCAAACATAGACTAAGTGTGAACAGGTGCTGAACCTAGAGTCACCAACTCGTATACAGTCAAATAAATAAGGCAGCACACTGTAGAGCTAAAACATGCAAACATGTTTGAATGTTTTAGTGCCGCAGTGTGCTGCCTTATTTCTTTGATTAACAAACCGTGAGCAGTTTGCAATTAATTTATTAATTGCATTAAGACACTGTGACAATTAAGACACTGTGACTTTTAGGAGGCGGTTGCATGCCATGTGCGATCTGCTTCGTGGGACCTCGGCCTCACAGAAATTTCTGCAACTCCTCTTCCACGGTTTCAAACTGAAAGGGACGGTGTATTGGGGTAGTCGACTCTGTAGCCTCGTGTAGGTGGGGGTATGGGGTACGGGCCTGGGAGGAGCAGTTCTCTTCTAACTAGCTTATTCAGAACAGCTAAACATGTATCCTAGGCAGAAGAATGGGTAGAGGAGAGGAGCTGTGGTCACTCATGGCAATGCAAAGTGTGTGCAGTACAGGCCAGGCAGCTGGTTAGGAGACTGCAACGTGCGGCCTAGAATGAGGCACATCGGGTGTAATGAGTGCCTCTATCATCCTGCACAAGGACTGTGCTGGGGGAGAGTGGGACATGTTGAGTGCTGCTATCATAGGTAGAGGGACCGCACTGGGACAATAGAACGTCGCTGGGAGTGGACAGTGCAGACAGGGGCAGGGGCATCACTGGCTGGGACGGCGGGGGAGAGGCGTCGCTGGTTGGGATGGCAGGGGAGGGGCGTCGCTGGTTGGGATGGCAGAAGGGAGCATCGCTGGTTGGGACGGCAGAAGGGGTCGTCGCTGGGAGGGACTGCAGAGGGCATCGCTGGTTGGGACGGTGGAAGGGGGCGTCGCTGGTTGGGGCGGTGGAAGGGGGCATCGCTGGTTGGGACAGCGGAAGGGGGCATCGCTGGTTGGGACAGCGGAAGGGGGCTTCGCTGGTTGGGACGGTGGAAGGGGGCGTCGCTGGTTGGGACAGCGGAAGGGGGCTTCGCTGGTTGGGACGGCAGAAGGGGGCTTCACTGGTTGGGACAGCAGAAGGGGCGTCGCTTAGAGGGACGTCGCTGGGAGGGATGGCAGGGGGCATTGCTGGGAGGGCAGAAGGGGGTGTTGCTGGGAGGGACGGTGGAGGTGTCACATGGAGGGGTTGAGCTGGTGGAGGGGTTGAGCTGGTTGGGCTGGCGGAGGGGTGTCACTGGTAGGGACGGTGGAGGGGAGATTCTATCAAGGACCATAGAAAGACGTGCTATGTTGTGTGTTCAAGCTGAGAAAAATTGGGACCGCACATGGTGGAAGTAGTCTGAACTAAGGAGAATTGGGGGACATTATGGTTGGTGACGTGAATTTGAGATTTGCAGGATGAATGGGCATAGTAAGTTAATAGAACAGCATAGGGGGATGGTGGCCCTGGCTTGGTAAAGGAGTCTGGTTGCCTCATTGGTTAGCTCAGATACAATAAGGTGCGTAGGGTTTAGTTGCAGAGGAGGCCGGGTGAGCAACATTGAGACGCCAGGTGATCTCATCTGTCCCTCTGCAGTGGCGAACTTCGACCCCAGTACCTTCAGCCTGATGCGATGCGAGTTCTGTGGTGCTGGTTTTGACACTCGTGCTGGCCTCTCCAGTCACGCCCGTGCCCATCTGCGAGACTTTGGTATCACCAACTGGGAGCTCACAGTGTCTCCCATCCATGTCCTTACTCGACTGCTAGCCCGCTCACCCGGTCGTCCACTGCCGCCCTTTCCACCTTGGCACCAGGACACCGACACAGACGGTAAGAAGCCTTTGTGCCTGTGTTATGACATCACTGATGACATCATATTGCATCATCACCAGCCTGCAATCAGACCCGAGTGTGTATCCTGGCTATTTTTTTCCTTTTGCCTTTCTCTAACACCCTTACGTGTGTGGCTCTGCATTTCTTCCCTCTACCCTTGGTCCTCACTGGCAGTGATAATGTCACAGGCCCTTAGCTGCTGGTGGCATCATCATCACCCGGCCGTCCTCCTGCTCCATCCCTGGTGCACAGAAATACAAATGGCTGTACAGATTAAAAATTACAGGCATTTTTGGAAATCATTGGCATTTTATGATGTCGTGGTAGTGATTAAAAGTAGATAGGGAGTCCTGCATATCTCACATAAAAGCCCTGACCTGCAGAACGGTTTCAGATAGATTTTATGGCTAATACCATGGGGAATGAAGGTTCTATGGATTATAGAGGAAATGTGAGGCAAGTTGTCAGAAGAACACAAAAGGACTTTGCTGTGGGGATATGAAAAAAAAAAGGTTAGTTTTGGACTCGTCCATAGTGTTTTCACCACTTTTGACCATTTAGAACTAATTAAATCCTCTGTATACCGGTAATTCTAATGACACTTTCTTGCCATGTGATTAGGGACAGTATCTTCTTTTTTTTTCCTTCTTTTTAATTTTTGCCACTTTTTTATTTTATTTTTTTTAAACTGTATTTAAAAAAAAAAAGTCAATATAAATGCAGCAAGGTGTGTTGTACTCACTGCGGGATTTCAGAAAAGAACATAGTTTGGAGAGACCTGACTAGTCCAGTGCGGCCCGTGTCTGGCTTCTCCCCTTGCCGCTCCTTTATCCCGCGCCGCTCCTTTGTCCTGCGCCGCTCCTTTGTCCCGCGCCGCTCCTTTATCCCGCGCCGCTCCTCTGTCCCGCGCCGCTCCTCTGTCCCGCGCCGCTCCTCTGTCCCGCGCCGCTCCTCTGTCCCGCGCCGCTCTACTGTCCCGCGCCGCTCCTCTGTCCCGCGCCGCTCCTCTGTCCCGCGCCGCTCCTCTGTCCCGCGCCGCTCCTCTGTCCCGCGCCGCTCCTCTGTCCCGCGCCGCTCCTCTGTCCCGCGCCGCTCCAGTTGATGAAGAGGTCTTTCCCTATGTACAAACAAGGGAGAAACCTGGCAATCAACTGGAGCGGTGCTGTGAGAGGCTGAAGAAGGGTCGCATCGGGCTAATTGGGTTTACATAGGATGATGCGCTGCCAAGAACGATTGAACTTTGGTACAAACAAAAAGGTTATATCTCACACTGAATGACCGTTTTGCTCGTTTGTCCGGTGATCTGCTGCCTGTTTTGAATCCTTGATTACTGTAAAATGATTATCATAAAACCGAGCGTTCCTAGGATAACTTTGCTGTGTAGACTGGGACAGGATCAGCAGAGGGTGGGAGAGTAAATAACCGCTTCATTGTACTGGTAGAGGCCCGAGATAGAACTGGATAGCTGCACGAAACACATACATAAGACTTTGTATACATCTATCCTGTCACATCCTGTTCTTCGGGGGAGGATGGCTGTTATCAGTCGGCTCCTGACTGAAGATACACAGCTGATTTTCTGGACATAGTCCTACAACATGGGTGACCACTATCGATCGTTCATTTATTGCCTAGCCTGTGTCATACAACCCTTTTCACATCCATTAATGGCAGCTGTCCCAAAGAAAAGCTACTAAATTAAGACATGATTTCTCTTCTACGTCTTACATATAACTTTACCTTTTACAGCACCTTGAAAAGGTATTCACACCCCATAAACTTTCCCACGTTACACCCAGAAACTTAAATATATTTCAAATGGGAATTTAAAGTGATCTAACAAGACAAAGTAGTAAGGATTTGTCAAGTGTAAAGGAAATGATACAGGGTTTACTACATATTGTAAAAATAGAGATCTGAAAATTGTGATGTGCATTTGTATTCAGCCCCCCCCTACATTCTGATACCCCTAAATAAAATCCAGAGCGACCAATTGCCTCCAGAAGTCACAAAATTAGTAAATCGAGTCCACCTATGTGTAATTTCTTCACAGTATAACTACAGATGTTCTGTGAAGGCCTCAGAGGTTTGTTTGAGAACATTAGGGATTAGCCAGCATCATGGAAACCAAGGAGCACACCAGACACGTCAGGGATAAAGGTGTTTGGAGGAGTAAAGCAGGGTTAGGTTATAAAAAAAATAAAAATAAATAAAATACCGTATATATATATATATATATATATATATATATATATATATATATATATATATATATATATATATATATATATATATATATATATATATATATATATATATATATATATATATATATATATAATCTTAAGCTCTGAACATCTCATGGAGCACTGTTCAATCCATCATCCAAAAATGGAATGAATATGGCACAACTGCAAACCTGCCAAGACATGGCCGTCCACCTGAACTGACATCCCAAGCAAGGAGAGCACTAATCAGAGAAGCAGCCAAGAGGCCCACGGTCACTCTGAAGGAGCCGCAGAGACCCAAAGTTCAGGTGTGAGAATCTATCCACAAGAGAACTATTCGGGATCACATTAGCATATAGCATCTGTTGCAATATGCTAATGACACTCTGCTCAATTGATAACATTCGAGTGCAGTCCGATGTTCCACACCCACCCATAGACTTGTATGGGTGCATGTAATCCAATTTTAGAATATAATCGCAGATCTGATCTGCCCCATAGAATAACACTGGTTGGAGTGCTGTGCGATGTTTTATCGCATGGTACTCAGCCATGTTATACAATTGTGTGACTCCTGCCTTAGTCATATACTCCACATATCTGGCCTTTTATTTAAGAGTGGCAAGTATAAAACCAATTTTGAAAGCCATAAGAAGTCCCGTTTGCAGTTTGCAAAAAGTGATGTAGGGGACACAGCGAGGATGTGGAAGAAGGAGCTCTGGTCAGATGAGAGCAAAGGAGAACTTTTTTGTTTAAATGCAGAACGCTATGTGTAGTGGAAAAACTAACACTGCACATCACCCTGAAAACACCATCCCCACTGTCAAACATGATGGTGATAACATCATGCTGTGGAAAGGCTTTTTTTTCAACAGGGACAGGGCAGGTGGTCAGAGTTGATGGGACGATGGATGGAGCTAAATACAGGAGGAAATTATCAGACCATGTCCCTATACGGTAAAACATGACAATTACACTGTACACAGCAAGGACACACTTATAAGATTCTCTGCACATGAGCATTTTAGTTAAATACATCCAATTGTGGAAATTTTTATAATTCCAAGTCTGTTGATTAAAATTAACTTTTATTTGTGGGGAAAACCCCTTTAAGACTGGGGCATAGATTCCATAATAGTGTGTGAACAGTCCAATCACAGTCCAGACCTAAATCCCATTGATCATCTGTGACAAGACTTGTAAATTGCTGATCACAACAGACGTCTCCATCCAATCTCACTGAGCAAGAGCGAGTGTACAAAGAGGAATGGGCAAAAATGTCACCTCCAGATGTGCAAAGCTGGTAGAGACAGACCCCGAAATACTGCAGACGTAATTACAGCAAAAGATGGTCCTACAGATTGACTCAGGGGGGCTCAATACAAATGCACGTCACAATTTCCTATAAGTGGTGAATATGTTTCTATTATACTTTCCCTCTAATTGTTCCACTCCTGGTTTTGGCTTACAAATCCTGAGGTAAAATACTGACCAAATACTGATAGTGTGACGGCAGCCTCACACATTCAGTATTTCGGCAGTATTTTACCTCAGTATTTATAAGCCAAAACCACGAGTGGGAGAAAAATACAGAAGTGGTGACGTGTTTCTATTATACTTTTCCTCTGATTGCTTTATTCCAAGATTTAGCTTACAAATACTGAGGTAAAAATACTGACCAAATATCGTGTGAACGGGGTCTAAAGGAGAAAAGTGTGGTGCTGCAGAAGAGATAGGCTGTGTATACGATTCGCTTTATTGCAATTAGTGCAATTTCTCGCGGGATCAAGTGTTTCACATTGTATATGGAAGAGGAGTGTGAGGTGCTGCCGGAGGAGGCGACTATAAAGGAGAAAAGCTGTGCTTTATGTACAACTATCTGAAGAGCCCGGCGTTGCCTGGGCATAGTAAATATCTGTGGTTAGTTATAGCACCTCACTTCTCTTATTTTCCCATCACGCCTCTCATTTTCCCAATCACATCTTTCATTTTCCCCCTCACATCTCTCATTTTCTCCCTCACACCTCTCATTTTCTCCCTAACTCCTCTCATTCCCCCCTAACACTTGTCATTTCGACCTCAAATCTGTCATTTTCAGATCACTCCACTATTTTCCCTCACTCCTCTCATTTTGCACTCACACCTTTTCATTTTCACCTCACACCTCTCATTTTCACCTCGGTATATACATGTTTGTCATCTCCCTTATATATAGTATACACCTGTATGTCATCTCCTGTTTATAGTATATACCTGTATGTCATCGCCCCTGTATATAGTATATACCTGCTGTGTGTCGTCTCCCCTGTATATAGTATATACCTGTATGTCATCTTCTATATATAGTATATACCTGTATGTCATCTCCTCCTGTATATAGTATATACCTGTGTGTCATCTCCCCTGTATATAGTATATATCTGTGTGTCATCTCCTCCTGTATATAGTATATACCTGTATGTCATCTTCTATATATAGCATATACCTGTATGTCATCTCCTCCTGTATATACCTGTAGGTCATCTGCTCCTGTATATAGTATATACCTGTGTCATCTCCTCCTGTATATAGTATATACCTGTATGTCATCTCCTCCTGTATATAGTATGTACCTGTATGTCATCTCCTCTATATAGTATATACCTGTGTGTCATCTCTCCTGTATATAGTATATATCTGTGTGTCATCACCCCTGTGTATAGTATATACCTGTGTGTCATCTCCTCCTGTATTAGACCTCGTTCACACGTTATTTGCGCAGTATTTTTACCTCAGTATTTGTAAGCTAAATTGGCAGCCTGATAAATCCCCAGCCAACAGGAAGCCCTCCCCCTGGCAGTATATATTAGCTCACACATACACATAATAGACAGGTCATGTGACTGACAGCTGCCGTATTTCCTATATGGTACATTTGTTGCTCTTGTAGTTTGTCTGCTTATTAATCAGATTTTTATTTTTGAAGGCTAATACCAGACTTGTGTGTGTTTTAGGGCGAGTTTCGTTTGTCAAGTTGTGTGTGTTGAGTTGCGTGTGGCGACATGCGTGTAGCAACTTTGTGTGTCGAGTTGCATGTGACAGGTTAGTGTAGCAAGTTGTGTGCAGCAAGTTTTGCGCATGGCGAGTTTTGCGCGTGGCGAGTTTTATGTGTGGTGCCTTTTGAGTATGTGCAAGTTTTGTGTGAGGCAACTTTTGCATGTGTTGCAACTTTTGTGCATGTGGCAATTTTTCCGCGTGTGCAAGTTTTGCGTGTGGTGAGTTTTCCATGAGGTGAGTTTTGCACTTGTGGCGAGTTTTGCGTGAGCCTAGTTTTTGCATGTGGCGAGTTTTGCGCGTGGCGAGTTTTGAGCGGCGACTTTTGTGTTTCGACTTTTATGTGGCGAGGTTGGTGTATGTGTGGTCAAATGTGTGCTGAGGGTGGTATATGTGTTCAAGCACGTGGTAGTTTGTGGTGCATTTTGTGTGTGTGTTCATATCCCCGTGTGTGGTGAGTATCTCATGTCGGGGCCCCACCTTAGCAACTGTACGGTATATACTCTTTTGTGCCATCGCTCTCATTCTTTAAGTCCCCCTTGTTCACATCTGGCAGCTGTCAATTTGCCTCCAACACTTTTCCTTTCACTTTTTTCCCCATTATGTAGATAGGGGCAAAATTGTTTGGTGAATTGGAACGCGCGGGGTTAAAATTTCACCTCACAACATAGCCTATGACGCTCTCGGAGTCCAGACGTGTGACTGTGCAAAATTTTGTGGTTGTAGCTGCGATGGTGCAGATGCCAATCCCGGACATACACACACACACACACATACACACATTCAGCTTTATATATTAGATATAATCATTATAATTTGTTATAACTGATCATATTTACTATGCCTGGGAAACGCCAGGCTCTTCAGCTAGTTCTATATAATATGCAAAAGTCTGAGACCCCCATGGGGTTTAGTCCATTTCCAGTCCAAATAGACAATAAGTAAAGTTATTTATTCTTTGGCACCGGCAGAAAAATGAATTTAATGCTCCCTTCTGTCACTATTATGGCCTCCATTCTTTGTGGGCGATTGTCCATTTTTATATACTTTTTTTAATATATTTAACTGTTTTTTACACTTTTAAATACATACTTATTTTTGATACGTCATGCTTCTAATATGTCTGGACGGCCCTGGCTCTCCCCCAACAGCTATATCTAGGAGATAGATAGATTTATTTATATATATATATACATACATACACACATATATATATATATATATATATATATATATATATATATATATATACACTAGCTGAAGAGCCCGGCGTTGCCTGGGCATAGTAAATATCTGTGGTTAGTTATAGCACCTCACGTCTCTTATTTTCCCATCATGCCTCTCATTTTCTCCCTTACGCCTCTCATTTTCTCCCTTACACCTCTCATTTTCTCCCTTACACCTCTCATTTTCTCCCTTACACCTCTCATTTTCCCCATCACACCTCTTATTTTCCCCCTCACTCCTCTCATTCCCCCCTAACACTTGTCATTTCGACCTCACATCTGTCATTTTCCGATCACTCCACTATTTTCCCTCACTCCTCTCATTTTGCACTCACACCTTTTCATTTTCACCTCACACCCTCATTTTCACCTCAGTATATACATGTTTGTCATCTCCCTTATATATAGTATACACCTGTATGTCTTCTCTTGTATATAGTATATACCTGTATGCCATCTCCCCTGTAAATAGTATATACCTGCTGTATGTCATCTCCTCCTGTATATTGTATATACCCATGTGTCATCTCCTCCTGTATATATTATATACCTGTATGTCATCTCTTCTGTATATACTATATACCTGTATGTCATCTCCTCCTATATATAGTATATACCTGCTGTATGTCCTCTCCTCCTCTATACCTATGTGTCATCTCCTCTTTTATATAGTATATACCTGTAAGTCATCTCCTCCAGTATATAGTATATACCTGTGTCATCTGCTCCTGTATATAGTATATACCTGTGTGTCATCTGCTCCTGTATATAGTATATACGTGTCATCTGCTCCTGTATATAGTATATACCTGTGTCATCTGCTCCTGTATATAGTATATACCTGTGTGTCATCTGCTCCTGTATATAGTATATACGTGTCATCTGCTCCTGTATATAGTATATACCTGTGTGTCATCTGCTCCTGTATATAGTATATACCTGTGTGTCATCCTCCTGTATATAGTACGAAATTGGCAGCCTGATAAATCCCCAGCCAACAGGAAGCCCTCCCCCTGGCAGTATATATTAGCTCACACATACACATAATAGACAGGTCATGTGACTGACAGCTGCCGTATTTCCTATATGGTACATTGGTTGCTCTTGTAGTTAGTCTGCTTATTAATCAGATTTTTATTTTTGAAGGACAATACCAGACTTGTGTGTTTTAGGGCGAGTTTCATGTGTCAAGTTGTGTGTGTTGAGTTGCGTGTGGCGACATGCGTGTAGCAACTTTTTGTGTGTCGAGTTGCATGTGACAGGTTAGTGTAGCAAGTTGTGTGCAGCAAGTTTTGCGCATGGCGAGTTTTATGTGTGGTGCGTTTTGAGTATGTGCAAGTTTTGAGTGAGGCAACTTTTGCATGTGTTGCAACTTTTGTGCATGTAGCAATTTTTCCGCGTGTGCAAGTTTTGCGTGTGGCGAGTTTTCCATGAGGTGAGTTTTGCACGTGTGGCGAGTTTTCCATGAGGTGAGTTTTGCACGTGTGGCGAGTTTTGCATGTGGCGAGTTATGAGCGGCGACTTTTGTGTTTCGACTTTTATGTGGCGAGGTTGGTGTATGTGTGGTGAAATGTGTGCTGAGGGTGATATATGTGTTCAAGCACGTGGTAGTGTGTGGCGCATTTTGTGTGTGTTCATATCCCCGTGTGTGGTGAGTATCCCATGTCGGGGCCCCACCTTAGCATCTGTACGGTATATACTCTTTGGTGCCATCGCTCTCACTCTTTAAGTCCCCCTTGTTCACATCTGGCAGCTGTCAATTTGCCTCCAACATTTTTCCTTTCACTTTTTCCCCATTATGTAGATAGGGGCAAAATTGTTTGGTGAATTGGAACGTGCGGGGTTAAAATTTCACCTCACAACATAGCCTATGACGCTCTCGGGGTCCAGACGTGTGACTGTGCAAAATTTTGTGGCTGTAGCTGCGACGGTGCAGATGCCAATCCCGGACATACACACATACATACACACATTCAGCTTTACATATTAATGAATATAGTTATTACAAGACAAGAACCTTAAGAAGACCAAAAATGTTCTGAGAACAAACGATCCGGTCCACCCAAGACACCAATGGACATATTTGGATGGAGAGATACAGAAAATGCTCAGCCGACCAACGCTAATGTGTTCTCTATGGAAAGGGTGCGGTAAACACTTATTTGCCTGCAGAACATGGGGATCGTGCAAAAAAAAAAAAAATTATATAATAATTATATATAATTATATAATAATTTTTTTGGAAAATGTTTAAAACATCCTAACCTGTCTTTCACTAGAGGGACTTGTCAAGGAGTCACAAAAACACTGAACTTTAGGAAGGCAAAGTTTGACCAGCTTAGAGATGCCCTTAATCTGGTAGACTGGGACAATATCCTCAGAAATAAGAATACAGATAATAAATGGGAAATGTTTAAGAACATCCTAAATAGGCAGTGTAAGCGGTTTATACCTTGTGGGAATAAAAGGACTAGAAATAGGAAAAACCCAATGTGGCTAAACAAAGAAGTAAGACAGGCAATTAACAGTAAAAAGAAAGCATTTGCACTACTAAAGCAGGATGGCACCATTGAAGCTCTAAAAAACTATAGGGAGAAAAATACTTTATCTAAAAAACTAATTAAAGCTGCCAAAAAGGAAACAGAGAAGCACATTGCTAAGGAGAGTAAAACTAATCCCAAACTGTTCTTCAACTATATCAATAGTAAAAGAATAAAAACTGAAAATGTGGCCCCTTAAAAAATAGTGAGGAAAGAATGGTTGTAGATGACGAGGAAAAAGCTAACATATTAACCCCTTCATGACCGGGGGATTTTTCGTTTTTCCGTGTTCGTTTTTCGCTCCCCTCCTTCCCAGAGCCATAACTTTTTTATTTTTCTGTCAATTTGGCCATGTGAGGGCTTATTTTTTGCGGGACGAGTTGTACTTTTGAACGACATCATTGGTTTTAGCATGTCGTGTACTAGAAAACGGGAAAAAAATTCCAAGTGCGGTGAAATTGCAAAAAAAGTGCAATCCCACATTGGTTTTTTGTTTGGCTTTTTTGCTAGGTTCACTAAATGCTAAAACTGATCTGCCATTATGATTCTCCAGGTCATTACGAGTTCATAGACACCAAACATGACTAGGTTATTTTTTATCTAAGTGGTGAAAAAAAATTCCAAACTTTGCTAAAAAAAAAAAAAAAAAATGCGCCATTTTCCGATACTCGTAGCGTCTCCATTTTTCATCATCTGGGGTCGGTTGAGGGCTTATTTTTTGCGTGCCGAGATGACGTTTTTAATGATAGCATTTCGGTGCAGATACGTTCTTTTGATCGCCCGTTATTGCATTTTAATGCAATGTCGCGGCGACCAAAAAAACGTAATTCTGGCGTTTCGAGTTTTTTTCCCGCTACGCTGTTTAGCGATCAGGTTAATACTTTTTTTTATTTGATAGATCGGGCGATTCTGAGCGCGGCGATACCAAATATGCGTAGATTTGATATTTTTTTTATTGATTTATTTTGATCTGCTGATCGCTGCTATGTAGCAGAATTGCACGTGTGCTGTGAGCGCCGACCACAGGGTGGCGCTCACAGCGACGGGCAATCAGTAACCATAGAGGTCTCAAGGACCTCTATGGTTACAATATACAAGCATCGCCGACCCCCGATCATGTGACGGGGGTCGGCGATGACGTCATTTCCGGCCGCCCGGCCGGAAGCGGTAGTTAAATGCCGCTGTCTGCGTTTGACAGCGGCATTTAACTAGTTAATAGGTGCGGGCAGATCGCGATTCTGCCCACGCCTATTACGGGCACATGTCAGCTGTTCAAAACAGCTGACATGTCCCGGCTTTGGTGCGGGCTCACCGCGGAGCCCTGCATCAAAGCAGGGGAGCCGGCATCGGACGGTATAGTACGTCCGATGCCGGTAAGGGGTTAAACACCTTCTTCTCCACGGTATTCACGGTGGAAAATGAAATGCTAGGTGAAATCCCAAGAAACAATGAAAACCCTATATTAAGGGTCACCAATCTAACCCAAGAAGAGGTGCGAAACCGGCTAAATAAGATTAAAATAGATAAATCTCCGGGTCCGGATGGCATACACCCACGAGTACTAAGAGAACTAAGTAATGTAATAGATAAACCATTATTTCTTATTTTTAGTGACTCTATAGCGACAGGGTCTGTTCCGCAGGACTGGCGCATAGCAAATGTGGTGCCAATATTCAAAAAGGGCTCTAAAAGTGAACCTGGAAATTATAGGCCAGTAAGTCTAACCTCTATTGTTGGTAAAATATTTGAAGGGTTTCTGAGGGATGTTATTCTGGATTATCTCAATGAGAATAACTGTTTAACTCCATATCAGCATGGGTTTATGAGAAATCGCTCCTGTCAAACCAATCTAATCAGTTTTTATGAAGAGGTAAGCTATAGGCTGGACCACGGTGAGTCATTGGACGTGGTATATCTCGATATTTCCAAAGCGTTTGATACCGTGCCGCACAAGAGGTTGGTACACAAAATGAGAATGCTTGGTCTGGGGGAAAATGTGTGTAAATGGGTTAGTAACTGGCTTAGGGATAGAAAGCAGAGGGTGGTTATAAATGATATAGTCTCTAACTGGGTCGCTGTGACCAGTGGGGTACCGCAGGGGTCGGTATTGGGACCTGTTCTCTTCAACATATTCATTAATGATCTGGTAGAAGGTTTACACAGTAAAATATCGATATTTGCAGATGATACAAAACTATGTAAAGCAGTTAATACAAGAGAAGATAGTATTCTGCTACAGATGGATCTGGATAAGTTGGAAACTTGGGCTGAAAGGTGGCAGATGAGGTTTAACAATGATAAATGTAAGGTTATACACATGGGAAGAAGGAATCAATATCACCATTACACACTGAATGGGAAACCACTGGGTAAATCTGACAGGGAGAAGGACTTGGGGATCCTAGTTAATGATAAACTTACCTGGAGCAGCCAGTGCCAGGCAGCAGCTGCCAAGGCAAACAGGATCATGGGGTGCATTAAAAGAGGTCTGGATACACATGATGAGAGCATTATACTGCCTCTGTACAAATCCCTAGTTAGACCGCACATGGAGTACTGTGTCCAGTTTTGGGCACCGGTGCTCAGGAAGGATATAATGGAACTAGAGAGAGTACAAAGGAGGGCAACAAAATTAATAAAGGGGATGGGAGATCTACAATACCCAGATAGATTAGCGAAATTAGGATTATTTAGTCTAGAAAAAAGACGACTGAGGGGCGATCTAATAACAATGTATAAGTATATAAGGGGACAATACAAATATCTCGCTGAGGATCTGTTTATACCAAGGAAGGTGACGGGCACAAGGGGGCATTCTTTGCGTCTGGAGGAGAGAAGGTTTTTCCACCAACATAGAAGAGGATTCTTTACTGTTAGGGCAGTGAGAATCTGGAATTGCTTGCCTGAGGAGGTGGTGATGGCGAACTCAGTCGAGGGGTTCAAGAGAGGCCTGGATGTCTTCCTGGAGCAGAACAATATTGTATCATACAATTATAAGGTTTTGTAGAAGGACGTAGATCTGGGGATTTATTATTATGATGGAATATAGGCTGAACTGGATGGACAAATGTCTTTTTTCGGCCTTACTAACTATGTTACTACTATGTTACTATGTAAGTGTTTACTGCACCCTTTCCATAGAGAACACATTAGCGTTGGTCGGCTGAGCATTTTCTGTATCTCTCCATCCAAATATGTCCATTGAGGTCTTGGGTGGACCGGATCGTTTGTTCTCAGAACATTTTTGGTCTTCTTGAGGTTCTTGTCTTGTAATAACTGTATTCATCAATAGGCCATCAACCAAACCAGAGCCCCTGTGTTTTATCAGAGAGACATCTCTTGCCGCGCCGTACCTCTTATAGAGGAAAAGGATTGGCAGTGCGACATCGGACATGCCGGATCCACATTGCGCCTGACATAATCTGTCGGGGGAGAGTCTGTCAGGTGGTCCCCATACTCAATAGACTGTTGGCCGAATCCTTCGATATCCTCGGCCAATGTTAGCCTATTGTGTATGGGGACCTCTTGAGCTCCCGTCTGCTCTTGAGCTCCCGTCTGCTCTTGAGCTCCCTTCTGCTCTTGAGCTCCCTTCTGCTCTTGAGCTCTCTTCTGCTCTTGAGCTCCCTTCTGCTCTTGAGCTCTCTTCTGCTCTTGAGCTCCCTTCTGCTCTTGAGCTCCCTTCTGCTCTTGAGCTCCCTTCTGCTCTTGAGCTCCCTTCTGCTCTTGAGCTCCCGTCTGCTCTTGAGCTCCCGTCTGCTCTTGAGCGCCCTCAGAGCAGTGCAGTTCCGGGTCTGTATTGGTCACGGTACATGCAGAGGAGAGACAGGATCTCATCTTAGCGCCACCTCGGAGATGGACATTCAGATGAAGAATTAATCGCTTTATTCATAGAATATAGGACTAAACGTTTTAAGAACGGACTGTTCTTCTTATGTCTGGTTATTTGACTGGACCTGTCCGTTCTCTTAAGTGGGCAATCTTATTTTATGAATAAAGTGAGAAATTCTTGGTTTTCCTGTCAATCTAGATCCACCGCACCATTCATTCTTTTAGGACTGCTGCGATAGTAGAATAGCAGCTCATAGACCTTTCTATATTAAAGTCCAACATGGCTGATCCTTCTTTCCTCTGCCGTCTGTCAGCCATCGGGAACAGTCTGGTTGCCCCCATACACAGTGAACAATCCTGCTGAAGTTTGGTGGAGATTGTCTCTTATGAATGGTGGGGCCTTCCCCCACCATCTGAAATGGCTAAATTCACTATTCAGGTGGTTTTTTGTTGTTGTTTTTTTCGTTTTGTCCATCTTTTTTTTTTCCTTAATAAATGCTCCTTTACACCTCATTTTAGACCTATAGTGCAGTTGTTCTTGCTTTGATGGACAGGAATTATAAGAAGGGAGAACCCTATTCTATCTTAATTGTCATAGGTCTCATGGCGATTGGTGGTCTACCAAGTCTTGCAGGGTTGATTTGAGTCCCTTGTATGAATGGTTTTCCTATTTTGCACTGAAACGCGCGGGTTTTTTGTTATGGTCGGGCTCAGAAACTGGACGATGGTCAGGGCTTTGGCAGTTTACTGCTATTACTGAGATAGATGACAGTTGGTGCTCATAAAGTTCTATGAAGGAGGGGGAGGAGCTGGCGGAATACAGACGTTCTCCATAGAACTTTATGAGCACAAACTGTCATTTATCTCAGTAATGGGACTCACTGAATACAGATTCAACAGATTTTACTAATGAATGTTCAGTCCAGGAGCTGAAAGAAGCAGATTTCTCTGATGATATATAATGTTTCTTATTTTCACATGTTCTATTGATTTATGGTAAAAAAAATAAAACCAAGGGATAACAAGCTTTTTAGTGAAGCGCTAGAACGTGAAGAACCCAGGATTGTGGGATCTTGTCATACTGGCTATGAAGGGGACTTAAAGGGTCATTCCCATCTTAGTAGAAGGATATTGTCAGACAGAGCTTGTAAAAAATAAGCACTTTTGCTATTTACTGCTTGTTAAAATTTGCAGCCGTTTTTGAGATATTAACACTTGTTTTTCTTTTATTTACAGCTGGTTGCCTTGGAGACCGACCACCGCTTGCTGCTGTCTAGCTTGTAAGTACTCCGCTGTAGCTGGCCAGGATTAGAAGACAACCGCTTCAAAACAGTGGTTACGAGCTCAGCGGAAAACAGCTTGTCAGCACCGCACATGACCAGTGGTCGGTCTCCAAGGCAACCAGCTGTAAATAAAAGAAAAAAAGTGTTAATATCTCAAAAATGGCTGATTGCAAAATTGCTTGAATTTACAACTACTCTCCAACAATACCCATTTTAAAAAAGGGTGGAGCAGGACAAACAAAAAAAAAACATAATGAAGAAGGTGGGGAAACTTTTTTTTTTTTCCCCCCGTCTCCACCTTTTTAGAAAAACTGGGCCGTATGCCACCTTGTATTGGCTAAGTGGTGGCACAAATATAAAAAAACTGACCGGCACTTCCAAACAGAAAAAGACAAGTGTGAACAGGTGCAAAATAACAGAGCCGCGCTATATAACAATTTAAAGCTGCACTCTGAAATCTTATAATATGTAAACATTGAATAATTGATATTGTAACCTACAGAAAACGTGTTAAAAAAAAAATGAAGGTACTAGGCGCATAAATTGGCCACTTCGCGTGAGCCCAAGAGCCAGCGACAAGGCGTACCCCTGTGTTGGGACCCTAAACCGAACATGATGGCTCTCCTGGGCTTAAAGCCTACAATTATATTGGCCGGTTAGGAGCAAGAGCTATTCAGGGTCCCAACAAACAGGGTCGCCTTGTCGCTGGCAGTTGGGCTCGCACGAATTGGCCAATTTATGCGCCAAGTGCCTTAATTTTTTAACATGTTTCCTACAGATTGTCATTATAATTTCATAAATTCAGTGTTTACTTACTATAGCTTTCAGAGTGCAGCTTTAAATTGTTAGTTACATAGAGCGGCTTTCTTCGCTTGTACCTGTTCACACTTGTCTTTTCTCTGCTTGGAAGTGCAGGTCAGTTTTTGTTATATTGGTAGTACATGCCATCTGGCTGGGCACACCTCCTCCCATTAGCCTTGTGTTTTTAAATACACCATGTTCTAAATTATTATGGAAATTATATTTTTCTCGGCTTTTCCTAAATGGTCGGTGCAAATGACAGTCAGTCTAATAAAAGTCATCACCCGTTAGATTATACATCGAATTTTATTGAAGAAACCTCCCAATGATAACAGTATAATCTCCAAAATAAATAAAACCTCACAATGCGCTGTTCCAAATTATTAGGCACAGTAGAATTTCTATACATTTCATATGTTTTAAAGAACTGAAAATGCTCATTTGTGGAATTTGCAGCATTAGGAGGTCACATTCACTGAACAACAAAGCTATTTAACTCCAAAACATCCTAACAGGCCAAGTTACATGTTAAGGCCAGTCTCACACGTCCAGATAATTCCGGTACTGGAAAAATCGGTACCGGAATTATCCGTGTCCGTGTGCTCCCGTGGTACATCAGTGTGGCACACGTGTGCCGACTGGGTACCACACGGAGCGTGCAGGAGACAGCGCTAGAGATAAGCGCTGTCCCCTGCATCTGGTGCTGAAGCCGCCATTCATATCTTCTCTCCAGCAGCGTTGCTTATTACAGTAATGAATATGCGGCTCCACCCCTATGGGAGTTGGAGCCGCATATTCATGACTAATCGGCGGCCCCACGTGACCGCTCATACAGGAGAAGGTGCGGCGAGGACAGGACGCTGCGAGGGAGCCGGGTGAGTATTTTAGTAACAGCGGGGGGGGCGCACAGGGGGTGGGAGGGGGGTGGCGACAGGGATCTTTATTTTAAACACGAGGACAAAAAAAAAAGGATTTTTCATATCTTCTCGCCAGCAACGCTGCTGGAGAGAAGATATGAATGGCGGCTTCAGCACCACGTGGGGGGGGGGGGGGGGGGGGGACAGCACTTACAGTAGCGCTGGCTCCTGCACGGCACATGGACTGCACACGGACAGCGTCCATGTGCGGTACGTGTTTTACACGGACCCATTGACTTTAATGGATCCGTGTAATCCATGTGCTCCCACGAACACTGACATGTCTCCGTGTTTTGCACACGGACACACGGTCCGTGAAAACACGCTGACATGTGCAGTGACACATTGCTTTCAATGTGTCTACGTGAGTCAGTGTCTCCGGTACGTGAGGAAACTGTCACCTCACGTACCGGAGCCACTGACGTGCGAAACCGGCCTAACATACAGTCATGGCCAAAAGTATTGACACCCCTGCAATTCTGTCAGATAATACTCAGTTTCTTCCTGAAAATGATTGCAAACACAAATTCTTTGGTATTATTATCTTCATTTAATTTGTCTTAAATGAAAAAACACAAAAGAGAATGAAGCAAAATGCAAAACATTGATCATTTCACACAAAACTCCAAAAATGGGCCAGACAAAAGTATTGGCACCCTCAGCCTAATACTTGGTTGCACAACCTTTAGCCAAAATAACTGCGACCAACTGCTTCCGGTAACCATCATTGAGTTTCTTACAATGCTCTGCTGGAATTTTAGACCATTCTTCTTTGGCAAACTGCTCCAGGTCCCTGATATTTGAAGGGTGCCTTCTCCAAACTACCATTTTTAGAGCTCTCCACAGGTGTTCTATGGGATTCAGGTCTGGACTCATTGCTGGCCACCTTAGAAGTCTCCAGTGCTTTCTCTCAAACCATTTTCTAGTGCTTTTTGAAGTGTGTTTTGGGTCATTGTCCTGCTGGAATACCCATGACCTCTGAGGGAGACCCAGCTTTCTCACACTGGGCCCTACATTATGCTGCAAAATTTGTTGGTAGTCTGCAGACTTCATAATGCCATGCACACAGTCAAGCAGTCCAGTGCCAGAGGCAGCAAAGCAACCCCAAAACATCAGGGAACCTCCGCCATGTTTGACTGTAGGGACCGTGTTCTTTTCTTTGAATGCCTCTTTTTTTTCTCCTGTAAACTCTATGTTGATGCCTTTGCCCCAAAATCTCTACTTTTGTCTCATCTGACCAGAGAACATTCTTCCAAAACGTTTTAGGCTTTTTCAGGTAAGTTTTGGCAAACTCCAGCCTGGCTTTTTTATGTCTCGGGGTAAGAAGTGGGGTCTTCCTGGGTCTCCTACCATACAGTCCCTTTTCATTCAGATGCCGACGGATAGTACGGGTTGACACTGTTGGACCCTCGGACTGCAGGGCAGCTTGAACTTGTTTGGATGTTAGTTGAGGTTCTTTATCCAACATCCGCACAATCTTGCGTTGAAATCTCTTGTCAATTTTTCTTTTCCGTCCACATCTAGGGAGGTTAGCCACAGTGCCATGGGCTTTAAACTTCTTGATGACACTGCGCACGGTAGACACAGGAACATTCAGGTCTTTGGAGATGGACTTGTAGCCTTGAGATTGCTCATGCTTCCTCACAATTTGGTTTCTGAAGTCCTCAGACAGTTCTTTGGTCTTCTTTCTTTTCTCCATGCTCAATGTGGTACACACAAGGACACAGGACAGAGGTTGAGTCAACTTTAATCCATGTCAACTGGCTGCAAGTGTGATTTAGTTATTGCCAACACCTGTTAGGTGCCACAGGTAAGTTACAGGTGCTGTTAGTTACATAAATTAGAGAAGCATCACATGATTTTTCAAACAGTGCCAATACTTTTGTCCACCCTTTTTTATGTTTGGTGTGGAATTATATCAAAATTGGCTTTAGGACAATTCTTTCTGTTTTTTTTTTTTCATTTAAGACAAATTAAATGAAGATAGTAAAACCAAATAATTTGTGTTTGCAATCATTTTCAGGAAGAAACTGAGTATTATCTGACAGAATTGCAGGGGTGTCAATACTTTTGGCCATGACTGTAGGAACCCTTCTTTGATATCACCTTCACAATTCTTACATCCATTGAACTTGTGAGTTTTGGGAGAGTTTCTGCTGCTTGTATTTCTTTGCATGAAGTCAGAATCGCCTCCCAGAGCTGCTGTTTTGATGTGAACGGCCTCCCACCCTCATAGATCTTGTGCTTGATGATACTCCAAAGGTTCTCTATAGCAGAGGTCCCCAACTCCAGTCCTCAAGGCCCACCAACAGGTCATGTTTTCAGGATTTCCTTTGCATTGCACAGGTGATGCAATTATTACCTGGGCAAAACTAAGGAAATCCTGAAAACATGACCTGTTGGTGGGCCTTGAGGACTGGAGTTGGGGACCTCTGCTCTATAGGGTTGAGGTCAGGGGAAGATGGTGGCCACACCATGAGTTTCTCCTTTTATGCCCATAGCAGCCAATCACTCAGAGGTATTCTTTGCAGCATGAGATGAGGCATTGTCAGCATGAAGATGATTTTGCTCCTGAAGGCACGTTTCTGCTTTTTATACCATGGAAGAAAGTTGTCAGTCAGTAATTCTCTATACTTTGCAGAGGTCATTTTCATGCCTTCAGGAACCTTAAAGGGCACTACCAGCTGTTTCCCCATAATTCCGGCCCAAAATGTGACTCCTCCACCTCCTTGCTGACGTCGCAGCCTTGTTTGGACATGGTGGCCATCCACCAACCATCCATCTGGACCATCCATGGTTGCTCGTCACTCATCAGTAAACAAGACTGTTTGGATATTAGTCTTCATGTATGTCTGGGCCCACTGCAACCGTTTCTGCTTGTGAACACTGTTTGGGGGTGGTTTATGCACCACAGCAAGCCTTTGAAGGATCCTACACATTGAGGTTCAAGGGACTCCAGAGGCACCAGCAGCTTCAAATATCTGTATGCTGCTTTGTAATAGTATTTTGGCAGCTGCTCTCTTAATCCAGTGAATTTGTCTGGCAGAAACCTTCCTCATTATACCTTTATCTGCATGAACTCTGTCTGTGCTCTGTTTCAGCCACAAATCTCTTCACAATATGATGATCACTCTTAAGTTTTCGTGAAATATCTAATGTTTTCATCCCTTGACCAAGGCATTGCACTGTTTGATGCTTTTCGGCAGCAGGGAGATCCTTTTTATTTCCCATATTGCTTGAAACCTGTGGCCTGCTTAATAATGTGGAACATAATTTTTAAGTAGTTTTCCTTTAATTAGAATCAGGGGGGTGTCCTGACTGTGCCAAAGCTGCACGGGGGAGGGGGTGGAGGTGTCCTGTTTGTGCTGAAGCTGCACCGTGGGGGGTCCTGGCTCTGCTGAAGCTGCACAGTGGTGGTCTTGGCTGTGCCGAAGCTGCACGGGGGTCCTGGCTGTGCTGAAGCTGCACAGTGGTGGTGGGGGGGTCTTGGCTGTGCCGAAGCTGCACAGAGGTGGGGGGGGGTCCTGGCTATGCCGAAGCTGCACAGTGGTGGGGAGGTTTTGGCTGTGTCGAACGTGCACCGTGGTGGTGGGGTGTCCTGGCTGTGTCGAACCTGCACCGTGGTGGTGGGGCGTCCTGGCTGTGTTGAAGCCGCACAGTGGTGGGGGTGTCCTGGCTGTGCCAAAGCTGCACAGTGGTGGGGGAATCCTGGCTGTGCCAAAGCTGCACAGTGGTGGGGAGGGGGGGGGGGGGGTCCTGGCTGTGCCGAAGCTGCACAGTGGTGGGGGGGTCCTGGCTGTGCCGATGCTGCACAGTGTTGGTGGGGGGGGGGTCCTGGCTATGCTGAAGCTGCACAGTGGTGGGGGGGGGGGTCCTGGCTGTGCCATAGCTGCACAGTGGTGGTGGTGGGGGGTCCTGGCTGTGCTGATGCTGCACAGTGGTGGGGGGGGGGTCCTGGCTGTGCCGTAGCTGCACAGTGGTGGGGGGGGTCCTGGCTGTGCTGTAGCTGCACAGTGGTGGGGGGTCCTGGCTGTGCCATAGCTGCACAGTGGTGGGGGGTCCTGGCTGTCCCGAAGCTGCACAGTGGTGGGGGGTCCTGGCTGTGCCGAAGCTGCACAGTGGTGGGGGGTCCTGGCTGTGCCGTAGCTGCACAGTGGTCGGGGGTCCTGGCTGTCCCGAAGCTGCACAGTGGTCGGGGGGTCCCGGCTGTGCCGAAGCTGCACAGTGGTCGGGGGGTCCCGGCTGTGCCGTAGCTGCACAGTGGTCGGGGGGTCCTGGCTGTGCCGAAGCTGCACAGTGGTGGGGGGTCCTGGCTGTGCCGTAGCTGCACAGTGGTGGAGGGTCCTGGCTGTCCCGAAGCTGCACAGTGGTGGAGGGTCCTGGCTGTCCCGAAGCTGCACAGTGGTGGAGGGTCCTGGCTGTCCCGAAGCTGCACAGTGGTGGAGGGTCCTGGCTGTCCCGAAGCTGCACAGTGGTGGGGGGTCCTGGCTGTGCCGAAGCTGCACAGTGGTGGGGGGTCCTGGCTGTGCCGAAGCTGCACAGTGGTGGGGGGTCCTGGCTGTGCCGTAGCTGCACAGTGGTGGGGGGTCCTGGCTGTGCCGTAGCTGCACAGTGGTGGGGGGTCCTGGCTGTGCCGAAGCTGCACAGTGGTCGGGGGGTCATGGCTGTGCCGTAGCTGCACAGTGGTGGGGGGTCCTGGCTGTGCCGTAGCTGCACAGTGGTGGGGGGTCCTGGCTGTGCCGAAGCTGCACAGTGGTCGGGGGGTCCTGGCTGTGCCGTAGCTGCACAGTGGTGGGGGGTCCTGGCTGTGCCGTAGCTGCACAGTGGTGGGGGGTCCTGGCTGTGCCGTAGCTGCACAGTGGTCGGGGGGTCCTGGCTGTGCCGAAGCTGCACAGTGGTGGGGGGTCCTGGCTGTGCCGAAGCTGCACAGTGGTCGGGGGGTCCTGGCTGTGCCGTAGCTGCACAGTGGTGGGGGGTCCTGGCTGTGCCGTAGCTGCACAGTGGTGGGGGGTCCTGGCTGTGCCGTAGCTGCACAGTGGTGGGGGGTCCTGGCTGTGCCGAAGCTGCACAGTGGTGGGGGGTCCTGGCTGTGCCGAAGCTGCACAGTGGTGGGGGGTCCTGGCTGTGCCGTAGCTGCACAGTGGTGGGGGGTCCTGGCTGTGCCGTAGCTGCACAGTGGTGGGGGGTCCTGGCTGTGCCGTAGCTGCACAGTGGTGGGGGGTCCTGGCTGTGCCGAAGCTGCACAGTGGTGGGGGGTCCTGGCTGTGCCGAAGCTGCACAGTGGTGGGGGGTCCTGGCTGTGCCGTAGCTGCACAGTGGTGGGGGGTCCTGGCTGTGCCGAAGCTGCACAGTGGTGGGGGGTCCTGGCTGTGCCGTAGCTGCACAGTGGTGGGGGGTCCTGGCTGTGCCGAAGCTGCACAGTGGTGGGGGGTCCTGGCTGTGCCGAAGCTGACCAGTGATTTCATGGTGCTTTAGTGGAATCTGTGCAGTGACTGTGACCAGATTAACCAGGAGAGACGGCCTGCCAGTGTGCACAAGTCTGTAGAATGACGCGCGGCCTGTTAGGGAAGCGCTGCTCCCGGGAAGGCATGCATTGCTGCTGTCGCTGGGAGCTGTAGTTTCCTACTTGAGCCTTGATGTGTGGACGATTGCTCTGTGCTCCATTGTTCCCCCTGCTTCACTGTCTGTCTCTGCAGCCTGCGCCCTTCCCCCTGATTGGCTACTCCCCGATTCTCGGCGCTCCATTGAGGTGGCCTGTCCTCGTCCCCGCGCGGTCCCGCCCCCTCTCTATTACCCGTCATGTCTGCGCCCTGCGAGCGGACAAAGGAGGCCGGGACGGGCCAGTCAGCACAGAGCGCGGCCCTGCGTGCCGGCGGGTCAGGGGAGCTGGGGACACCGCCGGAAAGGAGGGGCCAACAGAAGGAAGAGCAGAGCGCGGCGGGAAGAGGCGGCCGTCTGTGGCAGCGGCGGGAGGAAGCGGGGCCTGTGCTGTGGGGAGACGCGGAGGAGGCCTCCGGGGATGACGGTGAGAGTCCGGGGAGAGAGACGGGTGAATGTCCCGAGTGTAGGAGCGGCCGTATCCGGGGATAATGGCTTCTATCCTCACAGCCTAGGGGTGCACGTGTTATATACACGGCCTGGTGACGTCACACACCGTCCTCTATACTATATACACGGCCTGGTGACGTCACATTCCGTCCTCTATACTATATACACGGCCTGGTGACGTCACACACCGTCCTCTATACTATATACACGGCCTGGTGACGTCACACACCGTCCTCTATACTATATACACGGCCTGGTGACGTCACACACCTTCCTCTATACTATATACACGGCCTGGTGATGTCACACACCGTCCTCTATACTATATACACGGCCTGGTGATGTCACACACCGTCCTCTATACTATATACACGGCCTGGTGATGTCACACACCGTCCTCTATACTATATACACAGCCTGGTGACGTCACACAACTTCCTCTATACTATATACACGGCCTGGTGACGTCACACACCGTCCTCTATACTATATACACAGCCTGGTGACGTCACATACCATCCTCTATACTATATACACGGCCTGGTGACGTCACATACCATCCTCTATACTATATACACAGCCCGGTGACGTCACATACCATCCTCTATACTATATACACGGCCTGGTGATGTCACACACCGTCCTCTATACTATATACACGGCCTGGTGACGTCACACAACTTCCTCTATACTATATACACGGCCTGGTGATGTCACATTCCGTCCTCTATACTATATACACGGCCTGGTGACGTCACATACCGTCCTCTATACTATATACACAGCCTGGTGACGTCACACACCGTCCTCTATACTATATACACGGCCTGGTGACGTCACATACCGTCCTCTATACTATATACACGGCCTGGTGACGTCACACACCGTCCTCTATACCATAATATACAGGGCCTGGTTACGTCACAGTGTCCTCTATACTATATACATGGCCTGGTGACGTCACACACCGTCCTCTATACTATATACACGGCCTGGTGACGTCACACACCGTCCTCTATACTATATACACAGCCTGGTGATGTCACACACCGTCCTCTATACTATATACACAGCCTGGTGATGTCACACACCGTCCTCTATACCATAATATACAGGGCCTGGTTACGTCACAGTGTCCTCTATACTATATACACGGCCTGGTGATGTCACACACCGTCCTCTATACTATATACACGGCCTGGTGATGTCACACACCGTCCTCTATACTATATACACAGCCTGGTGATGTCACACACCGTCCTCTATACTATATACACAGCCTGGTGATGTCACACACCGTCCTCTATACTATATACATGGCCTGGTGACGTCACACACCGTCCTCTATACTATATACACGGCCTGGTGACGTCACACACCGTCCTCTATACTATATACACGGCCTGGTGACGTCACACACCGTCCTCTATACTATATACACGGCCCGGTGACGTCACATTCCGTCCTCTATACTATATACACGGCCTGGTGACGTCACACACCGTCCTCTATACTATATACATGGCCTGGTGACGTCACACACCGTCCTCTATACTATATACACGGCCTGGTGATGTCACACACCGTCCTCTATACCATAATATACAGGGCCTGGTTACGTCACAGTGTCCTCTATACTATATACACGGCCTGGTGATGTCACACACCGTCCTCTATACTATATACACGGCCTGGTGATGTCACACACCGTCCTCTATACTATATACACGGCCTGGTGACGTCACACACCGTCCTCTATACTATATACACAGCCTGGTGATGTCACACACCGTCCTCTATACTATATACACGGCCTGGTGACGTCACACACCGTCCTCTATACACGGCCTGGTGATGTCACACACCGTCCTCTATACTATATACACGGCCTGGTGATGTCACACACCGTCCTCTATACTATATACACGGCCTGGTGATGTCACACACCGTCCTCTATACTATATACACAGCCTGGTGATGTCACACACCGTCCTCTATACTATATACACAGCCTGGTGATGTCACACACCGTCCTCTATACTATATACACGGCCTGGTGACGTCACACACCGTCCTCTATACTATATACACGGCCTGGTGACGTCACACACCGTCCTCTATACTATATACACGGCCTGGTGATGTCACATTCCGTCCTCTATACTATATACATGGCCTGGTGACGTCACACACCGTCCTCTATACTATATACATGGCCTGGTGACGTCACATAGTGTCCTCTATACTATATACACGGCCTGGTGACGTCACACAACTTCCTCTATACTATATACACGGCCTGGTGACGTCACACACCGTCCTCTATACTATATACATGGCCTGGTGACGTCACACACCGTCCTCTATACTATATACACGGCCTGGTGACGTCACATACCGTCCTCTATACTATATACACGGCCTGGTGACGTCACATTCCGTCCTCTATACTATATACACGGCCTGGTGACGTCACATACCGTCCTCTATACTATATACACGGCCTGGTGATGTCACACACCGTCCTCTATACTATATACACGGCCTGGTGACGTCACACACCGTCCTCTATACTATATACACGGCCTGGTGACGTCACACACCGTCCTCTATACTATATACACGGCCCGGTGATGTCACATTCAGTCCTCTATACTATATACACGGCCTGGTGATGTCACACACCGTCCTCTATACTATATACACGGCCTGGTGATGTCACATTCAGTCCTCTATACTATATACATGGCCTGGTGACGTCACATACCGTCCTCTATACTATATACACGGCCTGGTGACGTCACACACCGTCCTCTATACTATATACACGGCCCGGTGACGTCACACACCGTCCTCTATACTATATACACGGCCTGGTGACGTCACATTCCGTCCTCTATACTATATACACGGCCCGGTGACGTCACATACCGTCCTCTGTACTATATACACGGCCTGGTGACGTCACACAACTTCCTCTATACTATATACACGGCCTGGTGACGTCACATACTGTCCTCTATACTATATACACGGCCCGGTGACGTCACACACCGTCCTCTATACTATATACACGGCCTGGTGACGTCACACACCGTCCTCTATACTATATACACGGCCTGGTGACGTCACATACCGTCCTCTATACTATATACACGGCCTGGTGACGTCACATACCATCCTCTATACTATATACACGGCCTGGTGACGTCACACAACTTCCTCTATACACGGCCTGGTGATGTCACATACCATCCTCTATACTATATACACGGCCTGGTGACGTCACATACCGTCCTCTATACTATATACACAGCCTGGTGACGTCACACAACTTCCTCTATACTATATACACGGCCTGGTGATGTCACATACCATCCTCTATACTATATACACGGCCTGGTGATGTCACACACCGTCCTCTATACTATATACACGGCCTGGTGATGTCACACACCGTCCTCTATACTATATACACGGCCTGGTGACGTCACATAGTGTCCTCTATACTATATACACGGCCTGGTGACGTCACATACCGTCCTCTGTACTATATACACGGCCTGGTGATGTCACATAGTGTCCTCTATACTATATACACAGCCTGGTGATGTCACACACCGTCCTCTATACTATATACACGGCCTGGTGACGTCACATAGTGTCCTCTATACTATATACACGGCCTGGTGACGTCACACACCGTCCTCTATAATATATACACGGCCTGGTGATGTCACACACCGTCCTCTATACTATATACACGGCCTGGTGACGTCACATTCCGTCCTCTATGCTATATACACGGCCTGGTGATGTCACATTCTGTCCTCTATACTATATACACAGCCTGGTGACGTCACGTTGTGTCCTCTATACTATATACACGGCCTGGTGATGTCACATAGTGTCCTCTATACTATATACACGGCCCGGTGATGTCACATACCGTGCTCTATACTATATACACGGCCCGGTGATGTCACACACCGTCCTCTATACTATATACACGGCCTGGTGATGTCACATTCCGTCCTCTATACTATATACACGGCCCGGTGACGTCACATACCGTCCTCTATACTATATACACAGCCTGGTGACGTCACACACCGTCCTCTATACTATATCCACGGCCTGGTGACGTCACATTCCGTCCTCTATATTATATACACGGCCTGGTGACTTCACATAGTGTCCTCTATACTATATACACGGCCTGGTGACGTCACATAGTGTCCTCTATACTATATACACGGCCTGGTGACGTCACACACCGTCCTCTATACTATATACACGGCCTGGTGATGTCACATTCCGTCCTCTATACTATATACACGGCCTGGTGATGTCACATAGTGTCCTCTATACTATATACACGGCCCGGTGACGTCACATTCCGTCCTCTATACTATATACACCGCTCGGTGACGTCACACACCGTCCTCTATACTATATACACGGCCTGGTGACGTCACACACCGTCCTCTATACTATATACACGGCCCGGTGACGTCACATTCAGTCCTCTATGCTATATACACGGCCTGGTGATGTCACATAGTGTCCTCTATACTATATACACAGCCCGGTGACGTCACACACCGTTCTCTATACTATATACACGGCCTGGTGATGTCACATTACGTCCTCTATACTATATATACAGCCTGGTAACGTCACATAGTGTCCTCTATACTATATACACGGCCTGGTGACGTCACACACCGTCCTCTATACTATATACACGGCCTGGTGACGTCACACACCGTCCTCTATACACAGCCCGGTGACGTCACACACCGTCCTCTATACTATATACACGGCCTGGTGATGTCACATTCCGTCCTCTATACTATATACACGGCCTGGTGACGTCACACACCGTCCTCTATACTATATACACGGCCTGGTGACGTCACACACAGTCCTCTATACTATATACACAGCCTGGTGATGTCACACACAGTCCTCTATACTATATACACAGCCTGGTGATGTCACACATCGTCTTCTATGCTATATACACGGCCTGGTGATGTCACATACCGTCCTCTATACTATATACACGGCCCGGTGATGTCACACACCGTCCTCTATACTACATACACGGCCTGGTGATGTCACATACCGTGCTCTATACTATATACACGGCCCGGTGATGTCACACACCGTCCTCTATACTATATACACGGCCTGGTGACGTCACATAGTGTCCTCTATACTATATACACGGCCTGGTGACGTCACATAGTGTCCTCTATACTATATACACGGCCTGGTGACGTCACACACCGTCCTCTATACTATATACACGGCCTGGTGACGTCACACACCATCCTCTATACTATATACACGGCCTGGAGACGTCACACAGTGTCCTCTATACTATATACACGGCCTGGTGACGTCATATACCGTCCTCTATACTATATACACGGCCTGGTGACCTCACATTCAGTCCTCTATACTATATACACGGCCTGGTGACGTCACATAGTGTCATCTATATTATATGAACAGCCTGGTGACGTCACACACCGTCCTCTATACTATATACACGGCCTGGTGACGTCACAGGGTCCTCTATACTGTATACATGGCCTGGTGACTTCACACACCGTCCTCTATACTATATACAGGGCCTGGTGACGTCACATAGTGTCCTCTATTCTGTATACACGGCCTGGTGACTTCACACACCGTCCTCTATACTATATACACGGCCTGGTGACGTCACACACCGTCCTCTATACAATATACACGGCCTGGTGACGTCACACACCGTCCTCTATACTATATACACGGCCTGGTGACGTCACATAGTGTCCTCTATTCTGTATACACGGCCTGGTGACGTCACACACCGTCCTCTATACTATATACACGGCCTGGTGATGTCACACACCGTCCTCTATACTATATATACGGCCTGGTGATGTCACACACAGTCCTCTATACTATATACACGGCCTGGTGACGTCACATACCGTCCTCTATACTATATACAAGGCCTGGTTACGTCACATAGTGTCCTCTATACTATATACACGGCCCGGTGATGTCATAGTGTCCTCTATACTATATATACGGCCTGGAGACGTCACACACCGTCCTCTATACTATATACACGGCCTGGAGACGTCACACACCGTCCTCTATACTATATACACGGCCTGGAGACGTCACACACCGTCCTCTATACCATAATATACAGGGCCTGGTTACTTCACAGTGTCCTCCATACTATATATGCGGCTTGGTGACGTCATATTGGTTTTTATGCTATATACATATACACTGCTCAAAAAAATAAAGGGGACACTAAAATCCCACATCCTAGATATCTCTGAACGAAATATTCCAGTTGCAAATTTTTATTCATTGCATAGTGGAATGTGTTCAGAACAATAAAACATAACAATTATCAATGTAAGTCAAAATGGATATCCCATGGAGGTCTGGAGTTGGAATGATGCTCAAAATCAAAGTGGAAAATCAAGTTACAGGTTTATCCAACTTCAGTGGAAATGCCTCATGACAAGGAAAAGAAGCTCAGTATTGTGTGTGGCTTCCACGTGCCTGTATGACCTCCCTACTGTACAACGCCTGGGCATGGTCCTGATGAGGCTGCAGATGGTCTCCTGTGGAATCTCCTCCCAGACCTGGACTATATACACTGCCTGGTGACGTCACATACCGTCCTCTATACTATATACATGGCCCGGTGATGTCACATTCCGTCCTCTATACTATATACACGGCCTGGTGACGTCACACACCGTCCTCTATACTATATACACGGCCTGGTGACGTCACATAGTGTCCTCTATACTATATACACGGCCTGGTGACGTCACATACCGTCCTCTGTACTATATACGCGGCCTGGTGATGTCACATAGTGTCCTCTATACTATATACACAGCCTGGTGATGTCACACACCGTCCTCTATACTATATACACGGCCTGGTGACGTCACATAGTGTCCTCTATACTATATACACAGCCTGGTGACGTCACACACCGTCCTCTATAATATATACACGGCCTGGTGATGTCACACACCGTCCTCTATACTATATACACGGCCTGGTGACGTCACATTCCGTCCTCTATGCTATATACACGGCCTGGTGATGTCACATTCTGTCCTCTATACTATATACACAGCCTGGTGACGTCACGTTGTGTCCTCTATACTATATACACGGCCTGGTGATGTCACATAGTGTCCTCTATACTATATACACGGCCTGGTGATGTCACATACCGTGCTCTATACTATATACACGGCCTGGTGATGTCACATACCGTGCTCTATACTATATACACGGCCCGGTGATGTCACACACCGTCCTCTATACTATATACACGGCCTGGTGATGTCACATTCCGTCCTCTATACTATATACACGGCCCGGTGACGTCACATACCGTCCTCTATACTATATACACAGCCTGGTGACGTCACACACCGTCCTCTATATTATATACACGGCCTGGTGACGTCACATAGTGTCCTCTATACTATATACACGGCCTGGTGACGTCACACACCGTCCTCTATACTATATACACGGCCTGGTGATGTCACATAGTGTCCTCTATACTATATACACGGCCCGGTGACGTCACATTCCGTCCTCTATACTATATACACCGCTCGGTGACTTCACATTCCGTCCTCTATACTATATACACGGCCTGGTGATGTCAGATAGTGTCCTCTATACTATATACACGGCCCGGTGACGTCACATTCAGTCCTCTATGCTATATACACGGCCTGCTGATGTCACATAGTGTCCTCTATACTATATACACAGCCCGGTGACGTCACACACCGTTCTCTATACTATATACACGGCCTGGTGATGTCACATTACGTCCTCTATACTATATATACAGCCTGGTAACGTCACATAGTGTCCTCTATACTATATACACGGCCTGGTGACGTCACACACCGTCCTCTATACTATATACACGGCCTGGTGACGTCACACACCGTCCTCTATACACAGCCCGGTGACGTCACACACCGTCCTCTATACTATATACACGGCCTGGTGATGTCACATTCCGTCCTCTATACTATATACACGGCCTGGTGACGTCACACACCGTCCTCTATACTATATACACGGCCTGGTGACGTCACACACAGTCCTCTATACTATATACACAGCCTGGTGATGTCACACATCGTCTTCTATGCTATATACACGGCCTGGTGATGTCACATACCGTGCTCTATACTATATACACAGCCTGGTGATGTCACACACAGTCCTCTATACTATATACACAGCCTGGTGATGTCACACATCGTCTTCTATACTATATACACAGCCTGGTGACGTCACATACCGTCCTCTATACTATATACACAGCCTGGTGATGTCACACATCGTCTTCTATACTATATACACGGCCTGGTGATGTCACATACCGTCCTCTATACTATATACACGGCCCGGTGATGTCACACACCGTCCTCTATACTACATACACGGCCTGGTGATGTCACATACCGTGCTCTATACTATATACACGGCCCGGTGATGTCACACACCGTCCTCTATACTATATACACGGCCTGGTGACGTCACATAGTGTCCTCTATACTATATACACGGCCTGGTGACGTCACATAGTGTCCTCTATACTATATACACGGCCTGGTGACGTCACACACCGTCCTCTATACTATATACACGGCCTGGTGACGTCACACACCATCCTCTATACTATATACACGGCCTGGAGACGTCACACAGTGTCCTCTATACTATATACACGGCCTGGTGACGTCATATACCGTCCTCTATACTATATACACGGCCTGGCGACCTCACATTCAGTCCTCTATACTATATACACGGCCTGGTGACGTCACATAGTGTCATCTATATTATATGAACAGCCTGGTGACGTCACACACCGTCCTTTATACTATATACACGGCCTGGTGACGTCACAGGGTCCTCTATACTGTATACATGGCCTGGTGACTTCACACACCGTCCTCTATACTATATACAGGGCCTGGTGACGTCACATAGTGTCCTCTATTCTGTATACACGGCCTGGTGACGTCACACACCGTCCTCTATACTATATACACGGTCTGGAGACGTCACACACAGTCCTCTATACTATATACACAGCCTGGTGATGTCACATACCGTCCTCTATACTATATACAAGGCCTGGTTACGTCACATAGTGTCCTCTATACTATATACACGGCCCGGTGATGTCATAGTGTCCCCTATACTATATACACGGCCTGGAGACGTCACACACCGTCCCCTATACTATATACACGGCCTGGTGACGTCACATACCGTCCTCTATACTATATACACGGCCTGGAGACGTCACACACCGTCCTCTATACCATAATATACAGGGCCTGGTTACGTCACAGTGTCCTCCATACTATATATGCGGCTTGGTGACGTCATATTGGTTTTTATGCTATATACATATACACTGCTCAAAAAAATAAAGGGGACACTAAAATCCCACATCCTAGATATCTCTGAACGAAATATTCCAGTTGCAAATTTTTATTCATTGCATAGTGGAATGTGTTCAGAACAATAAAACATAACAATTATCAATGTAAGTCAAAATGGATATCCCATGGAGGTCTGGAGTTGGAATGATGCTCAAAATCAAAGTGGAAAATCAAGTTACAGGTTGATCCAACTTCAGTGGAAATGCCTCATGACAAGGAAAAGAAGCTCAGTATTGTGTGTGGCTTCCACGTGCCTGTATGACCTCCCTACTGTACAACGCCTGGGCATGGTCCTGATGAGGCTGCAGATGGTCTCCTGTGGAATCTCCTCCCAGACCTGGACTAAAGCATCCGCCAACTCCTGGACAGTCTGTCGTGCAAAGTGACATTGGTGGATGGTGTGAGACATGATGTCCCAGATGTGTTCAATCGGATTCAGGTCAGGGGAACGGGCGGGCCAGTCCATAGGTTCAATGCCTTCATCTTGCAGGAACTGCTGACACACTTCAGCCACATGAGGTTTGACATTGTCCTGCAGTAGGAGGAACCCAGGGCCAACCGCCCCAGTATATGGTCTCAAAAGGGGTCTGGGGATCTCCTCTCGGTACCTAATGGCAGGCTACCTCTGGCGAGCACATGGAGAGCTGTGCGGACCTCCAAAGAAATGCCACCCCACACCATTACTGACCCACTGCCAAACCGGTCATGCTGAAGGATGTTGCAGGCAGCAGATCGCTCTCCATGGCGTCTCCAGACTCTGTCATGTCTGTCACATGTGCTCAGTGTGAACCTGCTTTCATCTGTGAAGAGCACAGAAGACCAGTGGCGAATTTGCCAATCCTGGTGTTCTGTGGCAAATGCCAAGTGTCCTGCATGATGTTGGGCTGTGAGCACAACCCCCATCTGTGGAACCCCATTGGGCACTCAGACCATCCTCATGGAGTCGGTTTCTAATCATTTGTGCAGACACATGCACATTTGTGGCCTGCTGGAGGTCATTTTGCAGGGCTCTGGCAGTGCTCCTCCTGTTCCTCCTTGCACAAAGGCTGAGGTAGCGGACCTGCTGCTGGGTTGTTGCCCTCCTACGGCCCCCTCCACATCTCCTGGTGTACTGGCCTGTCTCCTGGTAGCGCCTCCAGCCTCTGGACACTACGCTGACAGACACAGCAAACCTTGCCACAGCTCGCATTGATGTGCCATCCTGGATGAGCTGCACTACCTGAGCCGTTTTTGTGTGGGTTATAGAGTCCGTCTCATGCTACCACGAGTGTGAAAGCACAACCAACATTCAAAAGTGACCAAAACATCAGCCAGAAAGCATTGGTACTGAGATGTGGTCTGTGGTCCCCACCTGCAGAACCACTCCTTTATTGAGGGTGTCTTGATAATTGCCAATAATTTCCATCTGTTGTCTATTCCATTTGCACAACAGCATGTGATATTGTCAAACAGTGTTGCTTCCTAAGTGGACAGTTTGATTTCACAGAAGTTTGATTTACTTGGAGTTATATTCTGTTGTTTGTGTTCCCTTTATTGTTTTGAGCAGTGTAGTATAATATTCTTGTCCTCGTGTTATCGTACAGTTGTAGCCAAAGGTTTTGAGACTGACACAAACTTTGGTTTTCACAGTTTGCGCATTCTGTTTTGTTCGACCTTTTTTAGTCGGATGTTTCAGTGGTTACTGACTAACAATTATCAGCTTTTTCATATGTTTTTACTCTTTTATTAACAAATCCATCAAATTTATGTAGAGACTCAATATTTCCAGTGTTGACCTGTGTTTCCCGACTTTTGACCTTTTGCCTGGATGCTGTATATCATATTCTGGGCCAAATCCTGACTGATGGCCCATTTTTGTCTCATCATGCTCGGAGGTTATCACAGTTTCTGTGGTTTTGTTTGTTCCTTCCGCTTTTTGAGAATTGATCACAGGTTCTCAATCAGATTGAGATCTGGGAGTTTCTTGGACATGGACCCAAAATGTCAGCGTTTTGATCCCTGAGGCACTCAGTTATCACGTTTGCCTTGTGATATGGCCTCCATCATGTTGTAGAAAGCATTGATCATCAGTAACTTGCTCCTGTATCTTTGGCACAAGTTGCTCTTGGAGGATGGTTAGATCCCATTCTTTATGACATTTTGCTTAATCAAAATTGAGTGAGCCCCCTCCGTGAATGAAAAGCCCCCACACGAGTGGTCCCATGATAGCGCTCATCTTTCAGTCTTCCAGATGTCCCAAACAGTCTGAATGCCGCTTCATCAGAGAACAGAACTTTTCCTCTCCAATCCCTGTTCTTCCTGCAAAGTTACTTTCTCTGATGAAGCCTCTTCAGACAATTGGGAAAATCTGGAACAATGATTGTCCAGAGAAAAAAAGGGTGAGATCTAATCTTCCTCCTAGAGCAACTTCTCCCAGTGATCTAGGAGCAATTTGGTGATGAATGATGGAGACGATGTCACAAGGCTAAGGGTACCGTTACACTAACCGATTTACCAACGATCACGACCTGGCCGTGATCGTTGGTAAGTCGTTGTGTGGTCGCTGGAGAGCTGTCACACAGACAGCTCTCCAGCGACCAACGATGCCGAAGTCCCCGGGTAACCAGGGTAAACATCGGGTTACTAAGCGCAGGGCCGCGCTTAGTAACCCGATGTTTACCCTGGTTACAATTGTAAAAGTAAAAAAAAAACACTACATACTTACATTCCGGTGTCTGTCACGTCCCCCGCCGTCACCTTCCCTGCACTATCAGCGCCGGCCGGCCGTAAAGCAGAGCACAGCGGTGACCTCAACGCTGTGCTTTACGGCCGGCGCTCACAGTCGGTGCGGGAAGCTGAAGGCGGGGGACGTGACAGACACCGGAATGTGAGTATGTAGTGTTATTTATTTATTTTTTTACTTTTACAATGGTAACCAGGGTTAATATCGGGTTACTAAGCGCGGCCCTGCACTTAGTAACCCGATGTTTACCCTGGTTACCAGTGAACACATCATTGGATCGGCGTCACACGCCGATCCAGCGATGACAGCGGGTGATCAGCGACCAAAAAAAAGGTCCTGATCATTCCCCAGCGACCAATGATCTCCTAGCAGGGGCCTGATCGTTGGTCGCTGTCACACATAACGATTTCGTTAACGATATCGTTGCTACGTCACAAAAAGCAACGATTTAAAGAAATCGTTGTGTGACGGTACCTTAAGTGATGACTAAGTGGCTCTGTGAACAAAACATTCAAATTTTGGGTTCATGGACCTTAAACTGTCATTGAGAACCTGTGATCGATCTTCAAAAAGTGGGCAACAAACAAAAACACAGAACTTGTGATGAGACAAGAATGGATCATCAGTCAGGATTTGGCCCAGAAGCTGATATCCAGCTGCCAAGATGAAGGGCAGAAGCCATGAGAAATATTGATGCCCCGATTCATCAGTGTTCTATACTAGAAATGTGTATAAAACACTTTGAAATCCTCATGTTGCCCCAAAATGTTGCGACTTGTGGTGTTTTTTCTCCAATTTTGTCTGGCTCTGCCAAAATGGCATATACGTGGTGACGCCGACTCATTCCTGATGATGCGTTGTGGCGTACCTGATGCCACAAATCTTTCTGTGCTGTTTGGAGATTTGTGGTGTGTCGTGCAGCCACTTTTTTAGACGCTCCTGATTTATTAATGCGCCTTCGCATCTATTAATGAATCTGGTGCCTCGTGACTCCTCCGCATTCCCTCATCAAGAACAATGCTGGTCTTCATGAATTGGGGCCTGAGACTTTCCCTAAACTTGATGTATTTATCAATAACAGTGTAACCACTTATGAAATGCTGATAATTGTCAGTAACCACAGAAATATCCGACAAAAAGGTCTAAAAACAAGGAGCAAACTGAAAACCAAAAATGTCTCTCAAAACTTGTCTACAACTGTGCATAAAGTATAATCTACCTGTCCTAATATCACATTATATACACAAGGCTATTTTTCCTAAATGCTTTTTTTTTCCACTTTTCTGACAGTGATATCTTTTGGTCCTTTTTTTTTTTTTTTTTTTCCTCCACACTGGAGAAAATAGTGTGGAGTTTAGTGTGAGGTGCTGGTGGTTCTTGTGGACCGACATGATTCCTATAATTGATGTCTGAAGTGACAGTCCAATCTGTGCTAGCTCCTAGGTGACTGCACAGGCGAGGATGGGCCCCGGTGGTTCCATGGTTTGCCCCCTGCTACTAGTTGCCCCCATGTGTCTACTTAATATGTTTATAGTCTATGAATCACCATTTTGAAGATTTGTGTCCTGAATGGAAACCCCCCCCCCCCCCCCATCTTATCCCAAGCTTGATACCCCATCCTGTCTGGAAACGTCTCAAAACAGAAAGTTTATTACAATTGTATCCTGAATAGACAATCCTCATTAGGCTATATTCACATGCTGCAGTTTTTTTTTTTTTTTTTTTTTTTTTTTGCAAATTTAAAAGCTGCGTTTTACAGTACCAGCAAAAGCTATGAGATTTCAGAAATCTCCTGCACAGACATTGGATTTTTCCTGACTTAATTGGGAAACTGCTGCGGTTTTGAAAGAAGCAGCATGTCACTACTTTCAGCTTTTTACCCATAGAAAGCAATGAGTAAGTGTAAAAACACAGCCATTTGGTGTTGCTGCGTTTTGTGGTGCAGAAAACTCGGGAACAACAGGTACTAACTGTATTGGTGTGCACAAGAGACAAATGACTGAAAAAAAACACAGCAAAAAACGGATTTTTTATTTTTATGAGCTTCTTTATTGCCAAGTGATCAGGTTTTGACTGCAGAAGAAAAAACGGCAACTTGTGAACATAGCCTGAGAATGTATCGGAGCCTTGTCCAGACTAAATGCAAGTGTAGCAAATTATGCTTTCTCCTCTCCATTGCAGAGGTATTCGCTTTAAAATTTAGGCTATAATTTATGATAGGCCCATCAGGACGTTACTGTAGATTCCATGATGTGGCCGATTTAACCTGCTCAGACTGAAGGAGCCACTCCGAAGGGGTTGTCTGGTTAAAACACGTTATCGCCTACCCATGATATTTTATTGATCCATGGGGGAGCTTTTATCCCTGTTAGAATCGATTGACGGTGCACGTGCTTCATTGCTGCTCCTTTCGTTCCCTATGGGGCCACCGAGCTCTGCCCCCAGGTTTTTTCGGCAGCCCCACAGAGAATGAATGGAGTGACGTTTGGGCGTCCGACCTCCTCCTATTCTATAGAAGGGGGGGAAAAATGTGGTGCTGGTGTCGGTGGTCAGATCCCCATCAGTGGTCACCTGACCTTTGGATAGATCACTTGTTTACACCAGAAGACCCTGTAAGTTTGTGTCTTTCTGACCAGTTCTTTCTAGTTTTCGTTTGCTGGGGGTGTCACTGCCTGTGTATATATGTGATGTAAGCCGAGGCTGTGCAGTACAATAATGTCCTTTGTGGTGGTGACCTATGTAAAGTGGTGACACCCGGATCCAGTGTTATCACACCAGTGATAAGATCTCACTGTGAAAACTGGTTGCACAATGGGGGAGGGTGCCGATTGTAGGGGGTAAATCAAGGTGACTGCCACTGGTGAAGAGGACAAATTCTGCAGCAGCGAGTTGTGTGTAATGTCGCTTTGGTTTCCAGCCTGTTGCTCTCCAGCAGCCGCAGGTTATTGCTGTGTAGTGCATAGAAGGAATTGACCATGATGGATCAAACTAAAATTTGCCACCTGACACTTATGCCATATTTATGAAGGAGTAAAGGTACCGTCACACTTGGCGACGCTGCAGCGATACCGACAATGATCCCAATCGCTGCAGCGTCGCTGTTTGGTCGCTGGAGAGCTGTCACACAGACAGCTCTCCAGCGACCAACGATGCCGGTAACCAGGGTAAACGTTAAAAAAACAAACACTACATACTTACCTTCAGCTGTCTGTCCTGCGGCGCTCTGCTTTCCTCTGCACTGTCAGCGTCGGTCAGCCGGAAAGCAGAGCGGTGACGTCACCGCTGTGCTCTGCTTTCCGGCTGGCGCTTACACAGTGCAGAGAAGCAGAGCGCCGGGGACAGACAGCTGAAGATAAGTATGTAGTGTTTGTTTTTTTAACGTTTATGCTGGTAACCAGGGTAAACATCGGATTACTAAGCGCGGCCCTGCGCTTAGTAACCCGATGTTTACCCTGGTTACCAGTGAAGACATCGCTGGATCGGTGTCACACACGCCGATCCAGCGATGTCTGCAGGGAGTCCAGCGACGAAATAAAGTTCTGGACTTTCCTCAGCGACCAACGATCTCCCAGCAGGGGCCTGATCGTTGGTCGCTGTCACACATAACGATTTCCTTAACGATATCGTTGCTATGTCACAAAAAGCAACGATATTGTTAACGATATCGTTATGTGTGACGGTACCTTAAGTCCTCCCCAGGGTGTTTGTTATATGCCAACCAGACCGGTGCCTTTAGCATTGCAGTTTTTGGTCATCAATGCACATCAACAAGCCCCCAGTCAACCATATGACAAGTAGTTCAGCGCTTCTTTACTGGCCTGTTTACACAGATTGGGGGTCAGAGCGATCACTAGTATTCTGTCCCAATATCGCTATCAGCAGCCCCCTCTGTACACGGCTGCCAAATACAGGGATTAGTGTCCTGAAAACACTCTTCACCCAATGTACATGCATTTTGCTTGCTCCTAGTGTAATGGCGGACGAGTTTACACCGGCAGATAATTGGAGTGTAGGAACAATCGGTCACAATCAGCTACTTGTCTAAATTCACCATAATCCTCATTCACACATTTTTTATCCCCAATTCTCCCCACTTGAGCCGAGGGCGATGCGAAAAAAAAAATCCATAATCTTCTACTGACGAACGTCACTCCTTGCCTTGTGATTTTCGGCAGGGGTTATCCCGTGACCGTTGTAGCCTTCACAGCCCATCTGTGCCAAAACGATCTCTTGAATAAAGGGGACGTAGCTCAGATAAAGCATCCTCTTCACAGATTGTTGGGGTTTTTCACCCCCTGAATAGGTGATAAATTTTGCCTAATGTTCTCCCCCATCACATGGATGTTGGACACGATGGCTTCTCTCCCGTAGAAAGTGTCGGATCAACGTTTGTCGGAGAGTTTCGGAAGCCTCCATCCATTCAACAACTTATCCATATAGGCGGGTTCGGCCTAACTTTAGTATGTCCTAGAAGGAATTACTGCAAACTAACAGTATACAGACTATACCTGTCAGCTACACCCCTGAGCTTCTCAGACCTTTCCATTCCCGCTTGTGCCATACAGGAACCGCGCTGCTTGCATGTCACTGTTTTATGTTGTGTAAGGGAAAAAGCACCATGTGTGGGGCCATAAGTTATCTGCTGTCTGTCACTTGCCATTCGCAATTTTCATAATTTTTTTATTTTTGTCTTTTATGAGCGACAAGAATTGCGGAAAGCCAATCGCTAACCCACCCCTTCCCCCACCCTCCTCTGACATTGATTCCTGCTCCTATGTTACCTGACTATACCTACCTAACTGCTGGCGATAATTGGATTGTCTGTGTTTTTGTTTTTCTCCTCACCCCCTCCTTCTTCTTTTCACACCTTCCTCAGCATTATCAGATGAGGATGACAGCACACCATTAGACCTGGGAAGACCACAAATCTCGAAACCAAATAAGGGCAGGGCTGAGAAAATGGCATCGGATCAAAGCGGAGACAAAACGGAAGACTCTAAAGGTACGTGGCCCGTGTGTCTTGTGTGGGTTAGATAGGAGGCCCGAGTAGCTCAGCCTCTTCTATGCCCAAGACTGGATTTATATTAGTGGTTTAGTTGCGAACTTTGAACCAAAGGCATAATTGGATGTAAAAAAAAAAAATGCTCATACATTTCCTTTTTTTTTTTTTTTTTTTTATACCCGCTTCTGCCTTTTGGATTTAAAAAAAAAAAAAAGTTTCAACAAAAAGCACAAGTATTACCGTATATTGCATTTGTAGCTGTACTGGGTCATCCAAAGTGCTAAACAGGAGCTGGAAAGAAAGCACTATTTACTGTATTTTTGGGACTATAAGACGTGTTTTTGTTGTTTTTTTTTTTTTGTTTTGTTTTTTCCTCCCAAAAATTTGGGAGGGAAATGTGGGTGCGTCTTTTACCTGGCTCACCGTGAGGATGGGGCAGGTGGTCACAAAAGGCAGGGTCTCCGCTTCAGCGAGCCAGCTGCGCATGCGCAGATCAAAATCTCAGCTTGTCATTGAGTCAATATCCCATTCTGCGCATGCACAGCCGTCATTTCGCTGGAGACCGTTTGAGATTAATCTGAGCATGTGCTTCCCCCGGCACCATTTTGCTGGAGAACGCCAAGGCATGAGTGTGCAATAACGGTGCTAATGCAAAATATATATATATTTTTTTTAAAAAGAGCCTCATACAAGAGTTGCACAACATGTCGCCCTCCAGCAGCATATCTACCATCTTTTATAGGCCGAAAAATACAGTGTATAGAGGAGTCCTCTGGTGTTTCACGTGATTATTTTCAGCCAATCGGCAGCTCTGATTTTTAGAATGGAGTCAAAATTGCAGAAAAACTACATCAGGTGTGTAGGTTTTTTTTTTTTTTAAGCTGCTGACTGGCTGAGAGCAGTCATGTGATGCATCACATGACTCCGCAAAACAAAGTGTAGGTTCCATCTTCATTTAGATATTTATGGCAGGTCCTAATATTCCAGAGAGATCTCGGGTTGATGGAGCGTTCAATCTTCTTGCCATATTATCCATATTTAATGATATTTGGGTGGAGAATCTCTTCAAATCCAGCTTTGTACCACAGCATCCAGACGCTTGTATGAGCAGGACCTTTAAAGGGACTCAGTCGGTACAGAGCCACTGTTGAAACCAAAAACAGGCTCTCGGTGTTTCACGGCGGGGCCAGGCATTTATATACACCTTCCCACCTGCTTGGCTAGTCTCAGCCTTCTCCCTTATTTAATTGACCGCTCTGCATTCATAGAGCCAGAGAAGGGAGGAGATAGTTGGAAACCAAGCAGATGGAAAGGTCTATATAAATGATTGGCCTGCCGTGACGCACCTAGGGTCTGTACTTGCTCTGAGCAGTCCTTCTGTTCTGACAGTTCCTTTAAGGTCGGTTTACCAACTCTCGTGGTCATTGTGTACACCGTGATGTCCCGAGAGGACAACAAGCTCCTCATCCCACCCAAAGCCTGGTGGGCATATATGAGGCTGTTGAGTTTGGGTGGTGAGACCTGCGGTTATTCCAGACCTGGACTGTGGATGTTTGACATGTTCTTCATCATTTCTTGTAGTCATAAGACTTGTCCCTGAGATCTTATATTGGGTTAGATCAGCCTAAAGGTACCGTCACACTCAGCGACACTGCAGCGATATACACAACGAGCCGATTGCTGCAGCGTCGCTGTTTAGGTCGCTGTAGAGACGTCAAACACCGGCAACAGCAGAACGATGCAGGAGCGATCCAGTGACGTAACGGTGACTCACTTATCGTTCTCGCTGGTTGTTAGCTCCATGTAAAGCAACCGGAGTGTACCGATCCGACACACATCTAGGGGCCCTATGCTCGTTGCTGGCGTCGTTGCTTTTGATGTCAAATATTACGATACACGCCGACCTGGCGACGAAATAAAGTTCTGGACTTCTAGCTCCGACCAGCGATGGCACAGCGGGATCCAGATCACTGCTGCGTGTCAAACACAACGAGATCGCTAGCCAGGACGCTGCAACGTCACGGATCGCTAGCGATATCGTTCAGTGTGAAGGTACCTTAATCATCACCTTCCTGCAGCTGGCATCCTCGTACTTGGGATAAAAGTTTGTGTAGGACAGGTTCAACTCCATTTGGGCTGGCTCCAAGATGTCTGTTCAAAGAACAATGGTTTGTCACCCAAACACCACAGGCATTGCGTATCAATATACATATTCATAGGCCGAAGACAGAATGTCTATCTCAGGACCGCTGGCTTATAATGGAAACCCACAGGAGTTGTGTACATATGTAGATAATGATGGGTCACAAACAGGATAGAGGCTATTGATTCAAGATTTCCACAGTGTACACCTATATCCTCCATTAGGTTGGAGGGCCAATATTCATTTAGTATGTAGATGCACCTCTGCCTTATCACAAGACCAAAGGACATCACACAAAAGAACACAGGCCTGACTGCCTAATAGGTTTAGGGTACCGTCACACAGTGGCATTTTGATCGCTACGACGGCACGATCCGTGACGCTCCAGCATCGTAACAATATCGCTCCAGCGTCGTAGACTGCTGTCACACTTTGCAATGTACGACGCTGGAGCGATAATTTCATGACGTATGTGCGATGTAGAAGCCGTTGGTTACTATGAGCACATCGTATACAATATCGTGCACACCTTTGTTACACCATGCGATCATGCCGCCACAGCGGGACACTAGACGACGAAAGAAAGTTTCAAATGATCTGCAACGACGTACGATTCTCAGCGGGGTCCCTGATCGCAGGAGCGTGTCAGACACAGCGAGATCGCTGGAACGTCACGGATATATCGCTGGAACGTCACAAATCGTGCCGTCGTAGCGATCAAAATGCCACTGTGTGACGGTACCCTAAGGGTACCGTCACACTATACGATTTACCTACGATCACGACCAGCGATATGACCTGGCCGTGATCGTAGGTAAATCGTAGTGTGGTCGCTGGGGAGCTGTCACACAGACAGCTCTCCAGCGACCAACGATGCCGAGGTCCCTGGGTAACCAGGGTAAACATCGGGTAACTAAGCGCAGGACCGCGCTTAGTTACCCGATGTTTACCCTGGTTACAAGCGTTAAACTAAAAAAAACCAAACAGCACATACTTACATTCTGGTGTCCGTCAGGTCCCTTGCAGTCTGCTTCCCGCACTCAGTGACTGCCGGCCGTAAAGTGAAAGTGAAAGCACAGCCGCTGTGCTCTGCTTTCACTTTACAGCCGGCAGTCACAGTGCTGGAAGCAGACTGCAAGGGACCTGACGGACACCAGAATGTAAGTATGTGCTGTTTTTTTTTTTTTAGTTTAACGCTTGTAACCAGGGTAAACATCGGGTAACTAAGCGCGGTCCTGCGCTTAGTTACCCGATGTTTACCCTGGTTACAAGTGAACGCATCGCTGGATCGCATCGCTAGATCGGTGTCACACACACCGATCTAGCGATGACAGCGGGAGATCCAGCGATGAAAGAAAGTTCTAAACGATCTGCTACGACGTACGATTCTCAGCAGGATCCCTGATCGCTGCTGCGTGTCAGACACCGCGATATCGTAACGATATCGCTGGAACGTCACGAATCGTACCGTCGTAGCGATCGAAATGTTATAGTGTGACGGTACCCTTACAGTCTTGTATCTGGTTTATCTTATCAACAGAGTCCTGGAAATATTCAGCACTCATAAATTCAATATATCCCAGTGATTTCTACGATACGTGCATTGTCCATGTTGTCTCCAACAAAGGGGTATTTCCAAGTTTATGCCTTATCAATGGGATGAATGATCACTTCCTGATCGTTGGGGGTTTGACTGCCGGGACCCCCACACATCCCGAAAACTGGGGCTCTGAGTGCCTCGTGAATAGAGCGGAGGTGAATCGTGCGCTGTTGCTCCATTCATTGTAATGGGAGTCCCTGCTAGGCATGAACGGAGGGGTAGAGCACATGATCGACCTCCGCTCCATTCACACCTGGTTCTTGGGATCAGTAGGGGTGAAGTCCCAGCGATCGGGATGGTAAGGCTAGGGTCACATTGCGTTATGTGACCGCGTTTAACGGACTACGTTACACAGCGGCATAACGCGGTGTAACGTAGTCCGTTAACGCCGTCTTTGCCTGTAATGGCGAACGCATCGCTAGCGCACGCCCACATTGGGCGTGCGCTAGCGATGTGCCATCATTTGAGTGACGGACCGCGAACGCTGCTTGCAGCGTTCGCGGTCCGTTCCTCGCTAGCGCAGATCGGGGATCTGCGCTAGCGGGATCGGCTAACGCGATCCCTTTTGGGACATTGCGTTGGGCAGTCCGTAGCGCTCTGCGCTAAACGGACAGCCCTAACGCAATGTGACCCTAGCCTAAGTCCTATCCCAAGGATAAGCAATAACATACAAGCTTGGTACAACCCCTTTAAGATGACATCTTGTTTATGTTGCTTGTTTGTAGCCCCCACATATAGTGCTAATGTCTTACTGACACATCCCACTTTTAGCATTGCATATAATTGGCATCTTTTCCATCTCTAATGAGGAGGGGATCAGTCATACTTTTTACAGTGTGAGACTTTCAGAAAACGTTTGGAGTGTTACGGTGACACGTCTGGACTTTTGATCAATTGGAGGAACGGGTGATTGCAGATATAAAGTTGCTGAGGTGCTCACCTTGAGCGCTGCTCTCCTTTACGCCTGAACACATTTTTAAGTCCACATTCAGTGTTAGACTTTAGTATTTGTAAGCCAAAATCTGGAGTGGGACAATCAGAGGAGACGTATAGTAGAAGCATGTCAGCACTTGTGTATTTCGGCTTACAAATACTGATGTAAAAGACCAAATACTGAATGTATGAAAGTGGCCTTATAGAGCGAGAGCAGGAGCCATCTCTATTTTAGCGAACTGCACACCCGGTCTCCACCAATCAAAATTTTTCAAATATCTAAAGTTTCCTGAAAGTGCAAATTTTTAAGGGCCATTGTAATTATTTAATTACTAGATGGTGGCCCGATTCTAACGCATCAGGTATTCTAGAATATGTATGTAGTTTATTTATGAAGTTTTCAGAATAATGCAATTTAGACACAGGATTCGGCCATCCGCAACCAATTAGCGAAGCGTGGTTCAAATTCCGCGCCAATTCGCGGGCGGACTGCGACTGTCTCTGATTGGTCACGCCCGACCGAGAACAATCAGTGAAGCCAGGGCCAGCTCCAGGTTTTTGAGGGCCCCGGGCGAAAGAGTCTCAGTGGGCCCCCTCTTTAACACATACCACGATTCATGATGCACAGATACAGCAGAGAAATATAGCACAGCCAAGTAGCGTATAACACAGCCCACGTAGCATATAGCACAGCCCACGTAGCATATAGCACAGCCCACGTAGTATATTGCCCAGCCCACGTAGTATATTGCCCAGCCCACGTAGTATATTGCCCAGCCCACGTAGTATATTGCCCAGCCCACGTAGTATATTGCCCAGCCCACGTAGTATATTGCCCAGCCCACGTAGTATATTGCCCAGCCCACGTGGTATATTGCCCAGCCCACGTGGTATATTGCCCAGCCCACGTGGTATATTGCCCAGCCCACGTGGTATATTGCCCAGCCCACGTTGTATATTGCCCAGCCCACGTGGTATATTGCCCAGTCACGTAGTGTATAGCAATGGGGGCAGCATATCCCTGTTAAAAAAAAAAAAAAGAATTAAAATAAAAAATAGTTATATACTCACCTTCCGTCGGCCCCCGGATCCAACCCAGGTGTTTGCCGATGCTCCTCGCGACGCTCCGGTCCCAAGAGTGCATTGCGGTCTTGCGAGATGATGGCGTATCGGTTATTTTTAACATTAGATCTTTTTTCTATTTATGTTGCATAGGCAGCATCAATAGTAAAAAGTTGGTCACACAGGGTTAATAGCAGCGTTAACGGACTACATTACACCGCGGCATAACGCGGTCCGTTAACCCTGTGTGAGCGCTGACTGGAGGGGAGTATGGAGCGGGCACTGACGGCAGGGGAGTAGGAAGCGGCCATTTTGCGGTCGCACTGTGCCCGCGCTGATTGGTCGCGGTCAAACTGCCACGACCAATCAGCGACTTGGGATTTCCGTGACAGAAAGACGGAAGTGACCCTTAAGGTACCGTCACACTGAACGATATCGCTAGCGATCCGTGACGTTGCAGCCTCCTGGCTAGCGATATCGTTCAGTTTGACAGGCAGCAGCGATCAGGATCCTGCTGTGCCATCGTTGGTCGGAGCAGAAAGTCCAGAACTTTATTTCGTCGCTGGACTCCCGCAGACATCGCTGAATCGGCGTGTGTGACACCGATTCAGCGATGTCTTCATTGGTAACCAGGGTAAACATCGGGTTACTAAGCGCAGGGCCGCGCTTAGTAACCCGATGTTTACCCTGGTTACCAGCGTAAACGTAAAAAAAAAAAAAAACACTACATACTTACATTCCGGTGTCTGTCCTCCAGCGCTCTGCTTCTCTGCACTGTGAGCGCCGGACAGCCGGAAAGCAGAGCACAGCGGTGACGTCACTGCTGTGCTTTCCGGCTAGCGCTCAGTCAGTGCAGAGAAGCACAGCGCCGGGGGACAGACACCGGAAGGTAAGTATGTAGTGTTTGGGTTTTTTTTACGTTTACGCTGGTAACCAGGGTAAAAATCGGGTTACTAAGCGCGGCCCTGCGCTTGGTAACCCGATGCTTATGAGAATGAAAGAGGAATCCAGCTCAGGAAAGTATATAAAATCAAGTTTTTATTCCAAAATATTTTAAAAAAGAGGAAACACTGCATGTCAAAAATCAGAGATTACTGGAGATTACTCAAAAAGGGTGAGCTGAAATTTTGTGTGTGTTTAACCCGATGCTTACCCTGGTTACCAGGGGACCGGCATCGTTGGTCGCTGGAGAGCTTTCTGTGTGACAGCTCTCCAGCGACCAAACAGCGACGCTGCAGCGATCGGGATCGTTGTCTGGATCGCTGCAGCGTCGCTGAGTGTGAAGGTACTAACGCATCGGGTATTCTAGAATATGCACGTCCACGTAGTATATTGCCCAGCCACGTAGTATATTGCACAGCGTCGGAGTATACAGCACAGAGCCACGTAGTATAGAGACTTAAAAAAAATAAATAATAATAAACATATACTCACCTTCCGAAGGCCCGTTGAAGTCCTGTTATACTTACCATCTGCCGCCTTTCCCGCTCCTTGCGACGCTCCTGGGATCGCTCCATTGCAAGCGGCAGCTTCCGGTCCCAGGGCTGGTATGAGCAGGACCTGTGATGACGTTGCTGTCACATGACTGTGACGTCACAGCAGGTCCTTGTCGCACACCAGCCCTGGGACCGGAAGCTGCCGCTTGCAATGGAGCGGTCCCGGGAGCGTCGCGAGGAGCGGGAAAGGCGGCGGAGGGTGAGTATGGCAGTTTTTTTTTTTATTTTTTTTTTTTTTTAACATGACATATTTTTACTATTGATGCTGCATAGGCAGCATCATTAGTAAATAGTTGGGGACACACAGGGTTAATAGCAGCTGTAACGGAGTGCGGTACACCGCGGGCCGTTACCGCTGCCATTAACCCTGTGTGAGTGGAGGGGAATATGGAGCGGGCGCCGGGCAGTGAGTGCAGGGGAGTAGGGGAGGGACTAATCGGACTGTGCCCGTCGCTGATTGGTCGTGGCAGCCATGACAGGCAGCTGCTGAGACCAATCAGCGAATGAATAACCGTGACAGGACGACAGACAGACAGACGAAAGTGACCCTTAGACAATTATATAGTAGATTTTTTCCCCCAGTTTTGATAAGTGCATAACTAATTTTCCGTTTTTTTCCATTGTATGGCTTGAGGTCGTTTGAGGGTTTCCAACAAGTGATAAATGGCATAAATTTATAAGAAATGTGAAGAGATATTTTTTTTTTAATGGTGCATGTAAGAATGACCAGTATAATTTAGTCTGGTGTCCAAGGTATTTGCACTTGCACATCTTGTAGATTTATTTTCCCTTCATGTCGTCACTTTGTGAGGAGATGAGCGACACTCCATTGGGAGCAAAGACGGAGACTAGTGATGAGCGAAGGTGGTGGGATGAAGTGTTGAGCATGCTCGGGTGCTAACACAGTGACTTTGGTGTGCTCGAAAAATGTTTGCGTCCCCGCGGCTGCATGTCTCGTGGCAGCCGCAACACTTGCAGGGATTGTTTAACATACAGGCGCGAGACATGCCGCCATGGGGACACGTATTTTTTGAGCTCGCCGAAGTCACTCGGTTAGTACACGTTCATTCATCACTAAAGGGGACATAACCGGGTGCATGGCTTCACATCCCAGCTCCCAATAACTCTGTAGTTGTCGTAGGATAAGGAGACCAATCGCACAATCACGGCTGCGGTTTTATGACTAACAAGCAGTCACTTGATTTTACGGAAGAACAAGTGTTCTTTGTGGCTATTAAAGTCAGCTGCACTTTATTTTTTGAGGGGGAAACGGAGGCGAAACGTTACTGTCTTGGAAAGTCAAGTGAATGTTTAACAGGTGAATTATGTCCCTTTTGCCCTCGGTGTAGGGCCAAGCGGTGCTCCGGCAGTGCAGCCGAGGTAAATGATCGTCATGGTGGGTGTCCTGTCCGCGGCTTGTATCTTTTATGACTTTACACAGGGGTAGTGGTTATTTACAGTTGAAATTTATAATGTAGCATATGCCAATTCTCTTCATATATAAGGTTGTGTTCACACATGCAGGCTTCATCTTTTGTAAGGTCAATGTGTAAGGCCTCAATGACTTGGATAGTAACCCTAGGAATATCATAAAGGGGAGTGCAGTCGTTCAACTGATCGCCATCTATTGTGTTCGGTCGGCTGAGGTTTCCTTGTAGAATGACTGTGATAACCCGTAAGAAGTCATTTCATGAGTTAATAGACTGCAGAGGAAGCAAGGCCATCTCTTCCCAACTCCTGGTAGATGAGGGGCACCCAGACCCCATCAGTGTGAGAACAAGTTGCCCACCATGTAATCCTGTCATCCAGCAGTGCATTTATCATGGGCAGTGTCCGGAGGAGATGAGTGCCCTGTTACACGGTGCATGGACCGCTGATCAGACGTGATGACATTGTGGGCCACTGTGTACATGGCTTGTAGCATAATGTCTTTCACTAGTCGCAGGATCGCTTAGAAACCTAATTTACTTTATAGCCATAATACTCTTGGGTCGTGTTTTCCTAATTCTTGGCCACTTTAGTAATTTGGTTTGTGATTGGTACCCCTGCCAGGCCCAGGTCCCACTACATGCGAGTTATGTGGAGCATGCTTCGAGACCCGGAAGGGCCTGTCCAGCCACGCACGCTCCCACCTGCGGCACTTGGGGGTGCCAGAGTCGGAGAGCAGTGGGGCGCCCATTGACCTGCTGAACGAGCTGGCTAAACAGGGCAAGCAGCCGAAAGACGAAAGTTTATTGGGGGCCAAGAAGGTGGCCAGCCCCCAGCCGGGATCCCCCAAGGCCCAATGGGGGGAGGAGGACGGGCCTCTGAATCTGAGTGAGTGGTGTTGGGGGCCACTTTGGCCACAAGGGAAGGGATGTCAGCCTTTTATTTTCATGGCTTTTGGGTGGGTTGATGCAGGCACCTCTTGTACTATAAGCCTATCTTGCCCCTTTCTTACTTCATTCCTTTCTTCTTTCCTTGTTTCCATCCTCTCTCATCATCACTCCTGTTGCATGTTTCCTCCTCGGATTATTTCCTTCCTCTTTATGTCCATAAACACTTTATTATATATATTTTTTTAATCTTGTGTGTGTTTACATTTTCCATGCATCATCTTTCATCACTCACCCATTTCCTCATTTCGTTTTTGTTGTCTGTTTTTTTTTTTTTTTTTCTTTCCTCCTTCGTTCCTGTGTCATTCCTTCATTTCACAGCTGTAGAAGGTGAAACCAACAGAGAAAATGACTGTCAGTTTTGTGGTGCTTGGTTTGAGACTCGGAAGGGGTTATCCAGCCATGCCCGTGCTCACTTGCGCCAATTGGGAGTGAACGACCTGGATGCCAAAGGCTCCCCAATTGCGGCTCTCAACTCTCTAGTCAAAAGCGAAGAGTTCAAGAAGAGGCTGTCCGCACACGTGCCAGCTGATGACGATGGTCCTACCAAAGCTCCTGCTGATGACACATCCAAAGAACCTGGTACAGAGCAAGGCCCATCAAAAGAGAAAGATGCCAGCATGCTCGCCAAGAGGGACGAAGGAGCCGACAAAGGGAACGATGATGATTCTTACGAGGTGTCGGATGGCATTCCTCGGTCCGTGCTCGCAGAGAGAAGTCTGAAATTATCTGACGGCTCGGGACCGATAGAGACCTCTGCACACTTCAAATGTCCCAGTGGGTCAGGAAACAGCACCCATATTAAAATTGTAGAAGCCGGTGCCCCCCATATTCTGTCATCTGATGTCGGTCCTCGTACCAAACTAGTGGAGATTAAAGGCTCTCATGGAAAGCCAGATCTGGTACGCAAGATGGGGTCATCTCACCAATCCAAGCCCTCAATATTGGGTCTCGCTCATCCAAGGCCATCTCCATCTCATACCCCACCGACCAAAAAGCTGAAGATGTCTCCTCCACCCAGCATGGAGGTTTACTGGTCACCAAAAAATGTTTCGACTCCTCTTAATTTATGTGAGTATAACACTGTCTAATATATCAGGAAAGACCCTTCAAATCATGTCAGATTTAGTCTTGGGGATGATTGGGAAGGGTGTGAGCTCTTCTGTGCACAAGTTTAGTTTATAGGCATCTTGTTTGGGAGAGCATCTGGGAGGCGAAAGGAGCACATCCACATGTTGCTTACTGTTTGGGTAATATTTCAGTTCTTGATAGTGATGCGCGAACGTGCTCAGATAACATGTTATTCGAGCATACTCGTGTGGTAAGTGTCTTGGGCGTGCTCAAAAAATATGTTCATGTCTCGTGGCTTTTCGACAGCCTCAACACATGCAGGGATTGCCTGTTTGTTAGGCAATTGCTGCATGTGTTGCGGCTGTCTTAACAGCCACGAGACATGCAGCCACGGAAACTCGAACATAATTTTCGAGCACTACGAAGACACTCTGCACCTTATTCGAGCACGTTCACTCATCGCTAGTCCTTGAGTATTTGATGCATCTTAGGGTGATCCCACACTCTGTGTTTGGGCTTATGTGTCTCAACCTGTGCCCACCATGAAGCCCAATGGCCGCACAACTTTGGTTCCAAAATCTTGCACCCATTGGGCAACATGGTGAACAGCTTTTTGGAGTCTTGCATTGGTTGGCACCACCCTTATAAGTTGCTTTATGGAGAGCGCATTGTATGGTGATGGGTCCCTCTAGCTGAAGGAACTGAAGTGTAGTGTAGGCTTTCATCCTATGGCTTACTTCTCATTAGTGGGGCATTTATAGGTTTATAACTCAGGGATCCTCACCAGTAAGGAAGTTATGGCTTATCTCCATATCGCTATTGGGTATTAACCTTGTCATTGTGCGGGGGTAGTATGTGATGGCCATGCTTTATAGTAGGAAGGCACAGAGGCCTAAGAAGGTCACATACTAGATATCTGTAGACAACAGGGCTGTTCTGTAACCTTAATTTCCATCAGTAGGGTATATTTATACGTAGCAGAAGTTTTAGCAGCAGTCCCATTTATCTGGTTGCAATATGCAGAAATCCAGGCACCCCTGTGGTGGAGATCTTCAGTCAGTGACGTAGTAATCGGTAGGGTCCATGCATTGGATATAAAGTAAAAGGAGACCTCACGGTTGCATATAAATGAAATGGGTGCTACTCTCAATTGTGCAAAGTCATGATTTATATAAAGCTACCAAAATCATTGTGACTTACCCCCCGACATTCTGGTGCCGCTGCTCCCTGCCGGTTTTATGTGGACCTGACTGCAGTGATGACATTATGTCGACAAGGCATGGCTCCGCAATCTTGCGCCGTCTGCATTGCCTTTACCGCTGGCCCCAGTGGTCATTTGCTGTCAACTTGACGTCACGTGCAACCATGTCCACAAAGACCTGTCAGAAAGGTAGCGCTGGATCGGCACGGGGTGGTAAGTAATGATGATTTTGGTATTTCGCACCATTGAATAGTGTCGATAGTTAATTATTACTGCATTATAGGTACTCTGTATAGATCTCCTCTGAGCCAGCACTGAATACACCATTTTCTGTACATAGCGCAGCCCTTGACCCTCCTGTACTTCTGTGCCGTGTGATTATTAATCTGTAGCATTTTTCCTCTTTGCCGCATGGTTTTTGCTTTTGGAGCTTTTGCAATGAATTATGCTCCTGTACTGTATGGGCTTTATATAATGTGTGCTGCTTACACTGACTTTCTTGTTTCTGCAACTAATTGTATTGCCTGTGCAATGTTTTGGCTTGTAACCCGTCCACCCCAAAGTCTCTGTACTGTGGGGAAAGCTCCCGATTTTGCACTCAGGAGCGCGGACCCCGCTCTTTTTAACGTTAACAGCTACCCCGGAAGGCAGGGTGTAGTTGTGGCTTATACAGATCCCTGCCAAGAGTGTGGGCTGCCTTTGAACCCACAAATGTCACCGACATATAGACCCCAGACCTCCATAAGATGCTCATAGGTTTAGGGGCTCCTCACCACTTGATTGCTGCCACCACAGAGGCATTGCAATTGGCATACGGCAAGCCTTTTTCATCGTCCCCACCCCCGAGGCGCTAACCAGCCCCCAAAGCCCCATCACCGAGCATCTCCTGCTCCTTGTAATCGGGGTCTGTCTAATAGAGGGGGCCAATCGCTCCAAGGTCACTTTCCAAACCATAGAGCAGCTCCCACTTTACTTGACTATTTATAAAGGTGTTATAATACTCTTCCCAGTCAGTGACTGACTACATGGAGCCAGACCTGTGGCGATCAATTGATCGCTGAGATGGACACGAGGTTGTATTGACCCCTGAAATTGGGCCACACCAACTTTTTGGGACAAGTGATTTAAGATGCTCTATAATATAGTGTGGAAGTCTCCAGTACAAGCATTAGATTTTGCAGCAATATATTTATGTATTTTTCCCGTTTTTGCACCCTGTCCTGCATGGCTTAGGCGAGCACCTTGGCTTTACCCTTCAGCGCCTGCTTCGCTTTCTCTGTTTGCAGATGTTTTTTTTTTTTTAATGTATTCATTTCTTTTCTATGGTACTGATGCCGGAGAGGAGACTTAACGCTTTGCTTCGCTACCGACTATTTATTTTTTTGTGCTTGTGGTGTCTTGTGCGGTGCACACCTCTGCTTCATACAGGTGGCTGGCTGTGGGTGATGTGGGCACTTCACACTCCTCTTATCATGGGAACCCAACTAATAGAAATGTGTAAATTATCGTGGACATCATGTTTTAATCACAGGCTAAGCCATCTGAGAATGTGGAAATCGTATTACTACCCCATGCCCCCCATTTGTTATTTTTATTACTTATTTTATGGCAATCATTTCTTTGTCACCCCCTCCTTCCTCAGCCCCAAGTTCGGAAGAAGTCCGCTGCGAGTTCTGCGGCGAGTTCTTTGAGAACCGAAAGGGCCTGTCTAGCCACGCACGCTCCCACCTGCGCCAGATGGGCGTTACAGAGTGGCATGTCAACGGCTCGCCCATCGACACCCTGAGGGAGATCTTGGCCACAGGGAACTGCCCCAGATCGGCCAACAGAATTGGAAGCCCCAACTCCTCGGACAAGCTCCTCTCGCACCGTCCTCCCTCTTCCCCCTCCAGACCCCACCCGTTCAGTGGGTTGTCTCCAACAATGCAACGCAAGCCTCATCATCCCACCTTCACGGCCAGCGAGTGGCCTGCCGATCTGTCACCTCTGAACTTGTGTAAGTGGGCCAGTGATCCGCAAGCTCTACATGTACATTGCTTCGTCATCTTCATCGCTTCCCATATTGTCTGTTGCATTCATCTTCTAGTCCAAGGTCCCTTCCTCTCTTTTGGGGTCAAGCTCAAGATTTTGGTTATTGGCACCAGTTCAGAGATTTTTCTAGGTGAAACATAAGATTTATTTTTATTTTTTTTAGCTTTTTTGTGTTTTTACTATGTTTTGAAAGTTAGCAGTCTTTATTTTTTTTTCTTCTAGAGGGCAGACTTTGCGTACCATGCAGCGAAGTGGCTTCTGATTTATATAGCTTGTCTTTTGTGCTACTGTTGAAGGTGCTTGTGGTTTATAATGCCAATTTTAGGGTGTTGGTTGACCCTATCGGAGCAATCATTCAGGGACGAGGGAAGCATAAAAGTCTTTGCATCATGGCATCCCACCCCAAATTTGATATTCACTGATGCCCAGCTTTTTGACTATAGCAGAAAGTTTAGTAATTTGCAAAAAATTGTCTTTGCTGCACTTTGTAATTTACCCACCTATCCCCATTAGTAGTAGCAATCAGGTAGTACAGTGTTTAGGGAAAGGTTATGTCTTTCCATTGAAGCAATTTTGTCTTTATTTCCCTTTTTCTATTCCTTCCGATGGTCGGACACTTTTTGGGGTGCATGTGTGTGTGCGCGTGCGGCTATCTGCCTGTTTTGTGTGAATAGTGGAGCTATCCGGCTATTGCTCTGTAATTTTTCCCTTTTTCAGTGTGATCCTTCTCATTTGCTTTTCCATTATTGAACTGTTTTTCTAGCATCCGTTCCATTCTTTCTTTCTTTCTTTTTTTTTTTATTCCATCATCCCTTTCTAAATTTTCATCCTTTTTCTACTCTCTAGCTTCTCGGGCAGACCCCACCCGTGACATCCGCTGTGAGTTCTGCAATGAGTTTTTTGAGAATCGCAAGGGACTGTCTAGCCATGCCCGCTCTCATCTACGCCAAATGGGCGTCACTGAATGGCACGTGAACGGTTCACCTATTGACACTTTGCGGGAAATTATACGCAAAAGGCGCCCGGCGCCGCCACAGCAACAGCTGCAACTTACTACCATTAAAAAGGAACCTCGAGGAGATGATGAACCACCCAGTCCATCACAAAGACTTTCTCCCCTTGGGATTGGCTCTCAAGGAATGGCTCGAGATCTGTCCGTTTCCTCTCATTCGCGTCCTCCTAATAACTTCTTGTCTCCAATGCCAGCTAAAAGGCCATTGTCCCACGGACCAAGACAGCCTGATCCAAGGGGCTATGTTAGTATAGAGCCAAAGCCTTACAATCACGCTAAGTCTTACATGCAGGGAGAACCTAGGCCAAAAACTTACATTCAAGAAGACGGGAGGCCCAAGACGTACCTTCAAAGTGACGGGAGACCCAAAACTTTTTTGCAAAGTGCTGACGGGCAGCCAAAGACTTTCATTCACGAGGGAAGACCAAAGAGCTTCTTGACAGGGGATCACAGACCCAAGGCCTTTGTACATGGAGAGCACAAGCCCAAGGCATTTTTGCAAGGTGAAGGTAGACCTAAGCCATATCTCGGGGATGGAAAGCCCAAACACTTCATACATGATGACGGCAAGCTCAAGGTTTATTCACCAGATGGCAAACCAAAAGCGTACATCCAGACGGAGCTTCCATTCAAGGTGAAGGTGAAAGCGTCTCCAGAGAAGACCGCGGCATCGTGTAAGTAGAACATTTTATGAACTTGGATCTCTGTTTTGTGTAATGTTGTCCTAGTAATTTCCATTTTTTTTTCCAACCCATGAACTTTCCCTTCTTTTCTTTCTGCAGTGGAAGCATGCTGTGAACTATGCGGGCTCTTCTTTGAAAACCGGAAAGCGCTCGCTAGCCATGCCCGAGCTCACCTTCGTCAGTTTGGAGTCACCGAGTGGTGTGTCAATGGTTCACCGATAGAAACACTACGTGAATGGATGAAGCAGCGGCCCCAAAAGGCCGGGGCTTATCTCAGCTATATTCAAGGAGGGCGTCCCTACACTAAAAAGTTTAAGCGCGCATTGCAATCTCCAAAACCTGTAGTATCTGAGAGGGAGAGTCCAGCTGTCATCTCTGGGAAGACGGTGGACGCAGAACGGACTGTCACATCACAGGGAATCGCAGTCGAAAAGCCATCAGAAGCACATAGCCACAGTAAGTGCAAAGATCCTACATTTATGTATACAGCTCCTATGCTAACCTATATGACTCCATAGTAACAAGCGGTGGGTAGTTGTGCTTTTTCCATTTTATTTTCTAACATAAACACATTGGGCCGAATTTTTAGGCAAGTTGTATTTTAGAAGATTATTTTTATTATTGATCAACAACTGTGTTCTCAATCAACCCAAAAGACTCATAAATATCAAAGCTTAATATTTTTGGAAGTTGGAGTGTTATTTTTTAGATTTCGCTATCTTAGGAGGATATCTGTTTGTGCAGGTAACTATTACTGTGCAGAATTATTAGGCAACTTAATAAAAACCAAATATATTCCCATCTCACTTGTTTATTTTCACCAAGTAAACCAATATAACTGCACAAAATTTAGAAATAAACATTTCCGACATGCAAAAACAAAACCCCCCAAAATTAGTGACCAATATAGCCACTTTCTTTATGATGACACTCAGCAGCCTCCATCCATAGATTCTGTCAGTTTCTTGATCTGTTTACGATCAACATTGCGTGCAGCAGCCACCACAGCCTCCAGACACTGTTCTCCCTCCCTGTAGATCTCACATTTTACCAGGTTCTCTATGGGGTTCAGATCCGGTGAACAAGGGGGCCATGTCATTATTGTTTTTTCTTCTTTGAGACCTTTACTGGCCAGCCACGCTGTGGAGTAGTTGGAGGCATGTGATGGAGCATTGTCCTGCATGAAAATCATGTTTTTATTGAACGATACCGACTTCTTTCTGTACCACTGCTTGAAGAAGTTGTCTTCCAGAAACTGGCAGTAGGTCTGGGAGTTGAGCTTCACTCCATCCTCAACCCGAAAAGGTCCCACAAGTTCATCTTTGATGATACCAGCCGATACCAGTACCCCACCTCCACCTTGCTGGCATCTGAGTCGGAGTGGAGCTCTCTGCCCTTTACTGATCCAGCCTCTGGCCCATCCATCTGGCCCATCAAGAGTCACTCTCATTTCATCAGTCCACAAAACCTTTTAAAAGTCAGTCTTAAGATATTTCTTGGCCCAGTCTTGGCGTTTTATATTATGTTTCTTGTTCAGAGGTGGTCGTTTTTCAGCCTTCCTTACCTTGGCCATGTCCCTGATTATTGCACACCTTGTGCTTTTTGTTACTCCAGTAACGTTGCAGCTCTGAAATATGGCAAAACTGCTGGAAAATGGCATCTTGGCAGCTTCACGCTTGATTTTCCTCAATTCATGGGCAGTTATTTTGTGCCTTTTTTGCCCAACACTCTTCTTGCGACCCTGTTGGCTATTTGCCATGAAACGCTTGATTGTTCGGTGATCACGCTTCAAAAGTTTGGCAATTTCAAGACTGCTGCATCCCTCTGCAAGACATCTCACAATTTTGGACTTTTCAGAGCCCGTCAAATCTCTCTTCTGACCCATTTTGCCAAAGGAAAGGAAGTTGCCTAATAATTAAGCACACCTTATATAGGGTGTTGATGTCATTAGACAACACCCCTCCTCATTACAGAGATGCACATCACCTGATTTACTTAATTGGTAGTTGGCTCTCAAGCCTGAACAGCTTGGAGTAGGACAACGTGTATAAAAAGTATCAACTTGCCTAATAATTCTGCACACAGTGTATAGAACAAGACTGCAGGTTCAGAGTGAGAAAACTCTCATCCAAACTGTTAAGAAAGTTTTGGCTCTTGGAAGAGCAGAAGTAGAAACAGTTGTCAAGGGGTTAAAGAGATGAATAAACTGGGCGGACAACTAAAGTACTAACCTGTTCCTGCTTCCACCAGAAATCGAGAAACGTCATCCCAAGCCTGCTGAGATCCCACCCGCACGCGAAGAGACTATCTCTGAACAGCTTTCCAAAACTGAGGAGCCACGACCACCTATAAGAGCTCGTCCTGTCCCGTCTCTGGTGCCAAGACCCCCACAGACCTCCTTGGTCAAGTTCGTGGGGAATATTTACACGTTAAAATGCAGGTGAGGGGTTGGACTGTTTGCCACGCATATACTGCTTGCTGCTTTTGGTGTTTTTGATGTATTGAATATCTCACCTATATGTAAAATGTATCATTTGGCGTGCGGGTGTATATTAGGCCGGCATCAGACGAGCGTATGGCATCCGAGGCGAGAGCATCCGATGCGATATGCTAATGACCCTCGGCTGCTGCGAGCGGAGCCATGTGTCATGCGTCTGTACGCCGAGCCTCTCGCACAGAGGGGAACGGAGGCGGAGAAATGACTTTATTCATCTCCTCCATTGCCGGGGTCAGTGTATATCGCACCACACTCAGATGATATTCGAGTGATGTGTATTGTGGGTGCGAGTGAGCCGAGACTAGGCCGAATGTCGGTGACAATCGCAGCTTGCTGTTATTTCACTCGCACACTGAAAACAGCCCAAAAAAAATATGGTGATGGGAGCTGCCCCATAGAGGAATACTGTCCGAGTGCTATGCGATAAATTTGTCGCATAGCACTCGTCCATACTCAACGCTAGTGTGACCCCGGCCTTAGAGGTAGTGGAGCAGGCAGAACCTTGTGTGAGATCTACACGGATTTCCTGTCCTCTGCCCAATACTTGCTCATCGGGCTGGATCTTCTGGTGTTATGTAAGGCTACGTTCACATTAGCGTTGTGCGCCGCTGCGTCGGCGACGCAACGCACGCAAAAACGCTGCGTTTTGCGACGCATGCGTCGTTTTTTGCCGAAATTCGGACGCAAGAAAAATGCAACTTGTTGCGTTTTCTTGGTCCGACGCTTGCGGCAAAAAAGACGCATGCGTCGCACAACGCAACAAACAAAAACGCATGCGTCCCCCATGTTAAATATAGGGACGCATGCGTCGCCGCTGCGTCGCCTGACGCAAACTAGCATAACGCTAGTGTGAACGTAGCCTAAGAGCTGCTATGTGCCCTCTCGGCCAATCATACGTCTCCCCTTGTGCTCCTCCACATAATGAGAAGCTGCAGTTGCGCACCCCTCCTATCCCTCCTCCATTGTCTGGAAATTGTATAAGGCAGATGTGTGAAGGACTGAGCAGGTGCCTGATTGTTTCCTAAAGCATGCGAGCAGGGATAGGGAAACTGCAGGCTGCTGAAATGTGAGGAAGATGTCATATTAGGGAGATGTGACAACATTCATTTATCCATGTGGCTGCTTCACCCGTCCACCAAACTGGCTGCTCCTCCTCACTAATGTGTGGTGTGTGTATATAGAGAACATCATTATTTGGATTTATGCAGTGTCTTGTAAAGCTTACCTGTAGGCACATCTGGATCCACTGGAATCTGTTTTTAGTGATCCTGAGACCCTCATCCAATATCTGTTGTTGGATTCCTGTGTCTTCCAGGCCTTTTCTCTCATCCTTTTCTATTGTTAAAAATTGTTCCTACCCCAGATTTTAGAGCCTCCTCCCCTCTGAACAAATTTTTCAGCCATGGTCCGATACCCAATCGTAGTAGGCAAATTTATGCTTTCCCTTAATCCAGCTCCCTACTACCTGGACATTACCAGGCAATGCTATACGGCTCAGTTTTTCTGATGGAACTTATAGGCACCACTGCGCGTTGCCCAAACTGTGGTGTTCCCCTCAGTCCCGTATGTTATAGAGTCCCTGTATGTATGTTTTGTCAGTCATTTTTGATGAACACTAACATTGTCTTTCGTCTTCATCTTTTCAGGTTCTGTGATATCCAATTCCAAGGTCCACTTTCCATCCAGGAGCAGTGGGTCCGTCACCTCCAGCATCACATCCTGGAAATGAACTTCTCGAAAGCCTCCAGCCCACCACACGCTCTTTCCCCATCGGAGCCACAACCAGAGCCTGCCAAAGCTCAGTAACTCTTGAGCATCCACGTTGCATACATATCCAGCAGGCAATGAGGGCGTGCAATTTTTAACAACTCTGATGTAAACAGTACGACCCAATGGACCTTGTAAAGGAAGGGGAAAAATGGGAGGAGTGGTCTGGGCTTTATGTAAGGAATACAGAAGCACCTTTTGCGGTTTTGCAGTATGTGCGGAGAGGGGTGGAGAAGTGATCCTAGTTACGGGACTCTCTTGGTCACTGGGGAATGAAAGTTTTGTTGGACAATACGTTGGTTTTTTTTTTGTTTGTTTTTTTTTAAATATATATATTGCTGGTAAGTCATAAAACTCCCACTCCTTGGCCGCAGGCAGTGAAGAATGTTGTATATTCATGACAAGGTGGAAGAATAAAGCTGTGATCTGGTGACGTCTAATAGGCGGGTGGTTACTGTCCCTTGGAAAGCTCCACACCACAGGCTCAGATGATCATCCGTCACTTGAGGCTCCATTTTCCGTTTTTACTGCAGCAGTTCACTTTTTGTTTTCTGACCCTGATTTTGCGGTAAATTGCACCTCTGCCAGTTGTGGAATGGAGAACTGATTGGGATTCCAGACCCCGGAGTAACGTGGCTGCTTTCTATAAGGTTTCCTCATGATGTACCTGAAGGGCTGGATCTGTGACTACAGTTAGGGATTGTGTGTGGCCCCCAACCCTGCCCCACGCCATCGCTGGAAAAGGATAGAGCTTGTGTCAGTGCTACTGTTATCCAAATCTGCCTCGCTCTCCTGCTCACCAAGGCGGCAATGTGTGCACATTTTAGAGGTGTATTGCACACTTTTTTTTTTTTTTTTTTGCAAAACATTTTGCTATTTTTGTTGTCTTGATGTGTCTGGAAAAAAAAGCAAACTGTAAAGCAGTTCTGATTAAAAGTCTCATGCCTTTTTGTGTATACAGCTCATGTTCAGACCTGTGTGACTCTGGGTTTGTTAGGGTGCTTTCTCATTGCATTTAGGCACCCATTCAGTGGCCACGTCAGGGCTTACGTTTAGATGTCTGCGCCAACGGGGCCATGGACTGTAATGGTGCCGGCAGAGCGAATGTGCACTCTGCCGTGCAACATTTTTTTGAGTATGCGCCTGCTGGAGGCGGACACTCAGATGTAGTAGACTGCGTCTTGAGTGTCTGCACCCTAAGTCTACTATGTCTGAGTGTCCGCCTCCAGTAGGTGCACACTCCCTTAAATGATGTACGACAGAGAGCACATTCGCTCTGCCGGCACCATTAAAGTCTATGGCCCCGTTGGCGCATATGTCAGGATCCCGTTTTGCGAGGTGTTTGGCCAAGGAACGTGTGCCAGAACGCAATGTGAAGGCCCGTGATGTATAGTCTGATCCTGCAGTCTGCGACCTCTTGCATAGTCGGTAGGTTATAGAGAAGACATTACACCAAAGTCGTCCGGGATGCAGGTGGTAAGGGAAACGATGATCCTCTTATACACAGGAGGAAGAGCAGATAACATACGTTAGAGCTGAGGAATAATGGATGGGTGAGAGAAGATTTTGTTGGGGGGTTAATACAGGCAGCTTCTGTGCGACCTAGAACCACAGCCTCCGCCACACCCGGACCGTTCTCTCTAGCGTCCCCAATGACCAGAAGGATTTTGCTCAGGATTTAGCTGATCCGCTCCCGAAGCTCGGCACCACTCCTCCACCAACGAGAAGAAACAGCGCTGCCGAGACCAGAAGGGGCAAAGCTAAAATCCAAGTAATTCAATTAATCGCCCAGCCCTAATGATTGAGGGGATACAGTTGTAACGTCTGACCCTTTTTTTGTGCTTCAGGAGACACAGCCAGACCAGAGGTGTTTGGCAGCGGAGCGCTCGTCCGAGGCGAAGGTTCATGTATGTGGAGAGGTGGCTGCGCTCATCCAGCTGTCGGCCATCGTACGCAGTGCAGGATCGGACCATACTGATCGTATCCTGGGAATCACTGAGACATGGGTCTGCATAGGAGCTGTGTACACAATACTGGATATTCTATATTAGTAGTAATAATTGAAACGTGGTGGAGAAACTGCGCATATAAGTATTAATCCATCACCTCTCCCGGATGATGCCACGTCCCCAGTGATGGACGATGCCCTACAACGTCTCACTGTGGCCACTGAACAGTCATAGATGGCAACGTGCACGCAACACCAGATTGCAGCTATGCCCTGCTTTAATGCACAGCCCCAGCACCATCCGTTCACTGTTAATTTTTTTTTTCTAAGAAAAGTTAATGAGAAACCAGACCGTTAAATAAAATAAAAAAGTTGAATAAATTATTCTGTTTGTCCCAAACACATATGGTCGACTCGCTGGCCTCAGGCATAATGTTTTACTGACCAAAAACTAAGGTGCTGAATAGTAGAAAATTGTCTTCAGGAGCGCACCGCTCTCCTTCCTCCCACAGGTCAGGCCGGTGGCATGGTTGAACAGCTAGCCCCAGCTACTTTTCAATGTTTTTTTTTTTTCAGTGGAGGAGAGCAGGGGCTTAGAAAGTGACCGGGTCCTGTGATCCTTGTCTTGAATACTGGCCACCTCTGATAAACCACAGAGGTGGCCTGTAAACTGTAAAATTAAAAATCCCTCCATTCTCGAGAATACAGGGGGTGTTTAATAAGAGACGACTTGCAAAGTTGCTTGTTTTTTGTTTTGTTTTTTTACATACACTTTGTGCTCATTTATGAAGATTTTTGACCATTACTTTAAAAAAAAAAAAATCTAATTGTAAACCCACAATATTCATTTTAGGTGGTAGTAACAACACCCCAATTAAAATGCTAGTATTTTCCAGGACATTTATTAGATTCTGTCTATCGAGCCCAGATTTTTTTTTTCCCATAGGGGCAGACGGCAATATTGGAGAAGGGCCGGTGTTGCCGTGTTGAAGCCATTACTGGCGTTAATTCAATTGTACACATTGGGGCAAGTGTCCTACAACCTATGGGGATAGTTACAGGGTGGTCTGGCAAGGAGCCTATGTATATAATATATACGTTGTAATATTGTGGATGTATATCTTGTCACTATCCCTCCCCCCCCTTATTTGGGGCATCACATCCTACAATTCTAGTTATTCTGTATTTTACACAATCTACATCCAAAATCCGTTGATCTTTTAATATCAAAGGACTATTATAACTTCCCCTTCATATCTGAATGTGTTCACAACTTTCACAAAACTTTTTTTTTTTTACGTACCCTACTATGTAGTTGGGGTGTATTCTATTTCTCCTCCTCGTTAATGTGGAGGGCTGTTATTTATTGGGGCAGTATCACCATGACCTCGTTCCCTCCTCCCCGGGTCCCTTGTCTTTTGGGGTATAGATATAATTTCGCTCCTGCTTTCTATCATTTGTCTTCCACTGCTCCTATGTTAGTTATCACTGGAAGCTGTTACAGAACATTTCCTACTCGTGACTACAGGAGGGACGTCCTATTGCCCGCCATTGTGTATATTGTCTTATAGCGGGATGCCAACGCACCCACCTTATGATGTAGCTACTATATATAGGATTTGTTCTCCTTTCCACCCCATAAAATGGGGCTTTTCATACATTTTTATATATATTTTTTTGTTTTCTTTCCCCTGTTTTGAGCTGAAGACAACGATGTGAAGCCATTTATCGCCTCCCATACATGTACTGTATGACATTCTTCCTTTGGTAACCTGTTTTAATTTCCGGATTCAGTTCACTTTAATTTACTATGTTAATGTGTAGAATTTCAAGTAAAGCATTCAGTTTTTACCCTCCATGATCCGTCTGGTTATTTTTAAGCTAAATACATGGATTTTGCTAGTAGATATGGGTTATATCACAATACATACTCTGCATTGACGTGAAGACGTACTTTACTTTAAAGGGAATCTGTTGTTAAGATTCATCCCCTCACCAACCCCCAAGCTAGCCACATATATTTTCTATAGTCTGCACTGACTTTCCCCAACTCACCCTGGATCCTGAATGTCTCTGTATATTGCATTGATTTTCAGTTATGCTGTGCTTACCCATCACTCTGTATCTGCTATGTATTTCACGGCCTCTTCCTGCCGTTTCAAACTCAAAAATATTTCCAGGATCCGCGCATTCCCTGACCACAAAAACACTAGTCCATGCCCTTATCTCTTGCATTGACTACTGCAACCTCCTACTCTCTGGCTCCACTCCAATTCATCCTACACTCTGCTGCCCAACTAATCTACCTGTCTCCCTGCTATTCCCCAGCCTCTCTTCTCTGCCAAGCCCTTCACTGGCTTCCTATTGTCCAGAGGTTCCAGTTAAAAAAACACTAACCATGACGTACAAAGCCATCCACAACCTGTCTCCATACATCTGTGACATGGTCTCCTGGTACTTACCTACACGCAACCTTCGATCCTCACAAGATCTCCTTCTCTACTCCCCTTTTATCTCTTCTCCCGTGCTTCCCCCATTCTCTGGAACTCTCTGCCCCAACAAATCAGACTCTTGCCTACCATAGAAACCTTCAAAAAGAACCTGAAGACTCGCCTCTTCCGACAAGACTGCAGTGATCCTCAACCTACTGAACCACCGCACATCAGCTTTATCCTCTCGTAGTGTATCCTTACCCATCCCCTGCAGCCTGTGAGCCCTCGTGGGCAGGGTCTTCCCTCCTGTACTTGTTAGTGCCTTGTTTATTGCTCATGTTTATTGTATTTGTCTATATTTGCCCTCTTTTTCACATGTAAAGCGCCATGGAATAAATGGAGCTATAAATATGAATAGTAGTAAAATAATGTGCACACAGGTCTTTTTAAATGAAAAAAAAAATCAACACCTTTTATATCTTCTATCTGTTGCTGCATTCCTGAGAGATTAGCATTTCTTATATACATACAAATGAGCCGGTAAGTGCTCTAGTCATGTTGGAACACTTAAACGAGGTATCCAGGACTTTTTTATTTTTCTGAGCCCTAACAAGCAGTTAATTGCAACTTACAAGCCTGTTGTGCTCAGCACTGTTCTCCGATATTGAGCTGCCACAGACCGCTGCTGGCAGGGATTCAGTTCCCTCTTCTGCTGCGACAGGGCGGAATTTCTGAGATCAGTCTGACAGCCAGCCCGGATCCCCCCAGTTAGGCAGCAGGGATCCAGCTGTTAATCGGAATGACCTCGTAAGATTTGCCCCTTTTACAAAACGGATCCCTGGCAGGACTGTCTGTGACCGCTCTGTGCTGGGGAAGAACGGCACCGTGTACCCCAGGTTAGCTGCAATTACCTGCCTGTTTGCTTAGATATATTTTTTGTTTTTTTGAAAAGTCCTGGATGCCTTTAAGGTGTTGCTGTCTCCTGAGGTTGCTTGCCTGCCAAACACCAGCCACTTTAGCATGATTGATCGCTAATGGTCTGAGTGACGTCAGGCAACGGGCATCTGGCTAAAGAGTCTGGGCAGGGAAATGGCCTCAGAAGGTGGTGGTTCCTTAAGTGCTCTGTCATGCCCAAAGCACTTGGAGCATCGTGTGAAAATGCTAATTTTTCAGTAAGTATGGAAATTGCCTCTTCTGAAAGGAGAAGGACTTGAATTCTATAGCACCACCTGTTGGAAGCAGCAATCCTACAAGTCATTATCGATCTTTTACCAAGTCTTGCAATATTACTTAGGATAAAAGCCAAATCAGAATCTCAATTTGCAGACACAGTGTTTTGGGGTATTGCCCCTCATCAGTACAAAGTATGAGAACTGATTTGGCTGAGAAGCTCTGTACTGTGGTATAAGGGGTAACATTTCTCCTTGTGGAGAGTGACATACCGGCATTGGCATGCCAAGGTAAGGAGACTTATTTGCCATGCAATGCTCCTCTGGGGAGTTTAATATGCACATTGCCTCTTTCTCAGTAATGCAGCAATAGAGGAAATAAGGCTATGTTCACACTTTGCAGATTCCACTGCGGATTTTTCCGCAGCAGAATTACAAAATCCGCAGTGAAAACCCGTCGCGGTTTTTACTGCGGATTTATCGCGGTTTTATCTGCGGTTTCTTCTGCGGATTTTCATCTGCAGTTTTCTATTGGAGCAGGTGAAAATCCGCAGAAAAGAAGTGACATGCTGCGGAATGTAATCCGCAGCGTTTCCGCGCGTTTTTCCGCAGCATGTGCACTGCGTTTTTTGTTTCCCATAGGTTTACATTGTTCTGTAAACTCATGGGAAACTGCTGCGGATCCGCAGCAAAATCCGCAAAGTGTGAATATAGCCTATGGGGGTCAGTGACTTAACTCTTTCATTTACCTGCATGCTCATATACAGCTTTGGCAAAAATTAGGAGACCACCACATCAAAACCCTGTCATGGGCAGCCCAATCTCCAGACCTGAACCCCATTGAAAACCTGTGGAATGTAATCAAGAGGATGATGGATAGTCACAAGCCATCAAACAAAGAAGAACTGCTTACATTTTTGATCCAGAAGCAGTGTGAAAGACTGGTGGAAAGCATGCCAAGACGCACGAAAGCTGTGATTAAAAATCATGGTTATTCCACAAAATATTGATTTCTGAACTCTTCCTGAGGTAAAGCATTAGTATTGTTGTTTCTAAATGATTATGAACTTGTTTATGTTGCATTATTTGAGGTCTGAAAGCACTGATTATTTTTTTTCTATTTTTACCATTTTTCTTTGTCAGAAAAAAAATACAAAATTTATTGCTTGGAACTTCAGAGACATGTTGTCAGAAGTTTATAGACTAAAAGAACAATTTACATTTTACTCAAAAATATACCTGTAAAGAGAAAAATCAGACAAACTGAACATTTTGCCGTGGTCTCTTAATTTTTGCCAGAGTTGTATGTGATTTGGGAGTGACGATAATTGATCCTACTGGCTTTTTCTTTAAAGGGGTTTTCCACTACTAGGACAAGCCCTTCTTAAACTGAATGTTTGGCGCAAGTGCCAGCCTCACTTCTGCAGTGTCGTCACTCGCAGTCCTGGGGCTGTGATGTGGTGGAATGACTTGATGGCCGGCACTCAGTCAACAATGTCGTCACTGTCCCCATCTTCATTCGAACTGAACATGAAGCGGAAGTCTGGGTTGCAGCTTATGTTGGACCTCCTCTTCGTATTAATTTCCACAGGAGGCATGGACAGTGCTGCCAGCGCTGATTTGGCGCCGGGCACCATGTGTCATTCCACCGCATCACAGCCCCGGGACCGTGAGTGCTGACACTGCTGGAATGGCGCCAGTACAGGAGGGGAGTATAGGTTTGTTTATTTTATCGGGGCTGAACATTCAGTTCAAGAAGGGGTTGTCCTAGTAGTGGATAACCTTTTTAAACCAAAAGTAGCTGTCTAGTCATCAAATGGGAAATCTATAATGATTCTATTTCTGTGTAATTTAAAAAGAAATATTGTGGAAACAATCAGCAATCTCCAACGCATATTAATTTGCGCATGGAGAATATCCACAACCTGTAGATGAGATTTGTTGGTTTGTTAAATCCGATTTACATTGCTGTTAAGGTACCTTCACACATAACGATTTCGTTAACGATATCATTGCAACGTCACGCTTTTTGTGACGTAGCAACGATCCCGCTAACGATCTCGTTATGTGTGACAGCGACCAACGATCAGGCCCCTGCTTGGAGATCGTTGGTCGCTGGGAAATGATCAGGACCTTTTTTTGGTCGCTGATCACCCGCTGTCATCGCTGGATCGGCGTGTGTGACGCCGATCCAGCGATGTGTTCACTTGTAACCAGGGTAAATATCGGGTTACTAAGTACAGGGGCGCGCTTAGTAACCCGATATTTACCCTGGATACCATTGTAAAAGTTTAAAAAAAAAACAGTACATACTCACATTCCGATGTTTGTCACGTCCCCCGGCGTCAGCTTCCCTGCACTGACTGTCAGCGCCGGCCGTAAAGCAGAGCACAGCGGTGACGTCACCGCTGTGCTCTGCTTTACGGCCGGCGTTGACACAGTGCGGGAAGCAGACGCCGGGGGACGTGACAGACATCGGAATGTGAGTATGTACTGTTTTTTTTTTTTTTTACTTTTACAATGGTATCCAGGGTAAATATCGGGTTTCTAAGCGCGGCCCTGCACTTAGTAACCCGATGTTTACCCTGGTTACCTGGGGACTTCGGCATCGTTGAAGACCGTTTCAACGATGCCGAAGTCGTTCCCCTGATTGCTGGTCGCTGGAGAGAGCTGTCTGTGTGACAGCTCCCCAGCGACCACACAACGACTTACCAACGATCACGGCCAGGTCGTATCGCTGATCGAGATCGTTGGTAAGTCATTTAGTGTAACGGTACCTTAACTGTATTACACTGTGGAATCACTGCTGAGAAATCTCCCTGGCAGAACATGGTTGGGTTTGCACCAAAAAAGTGCAGGCTGCGGGATTGTTGTTCATGGTATTAGTCGGTCATACTGACTCAGGATTTTAGATGATGGAGACAGTTCACCTAATTGCACCATTTGACAGCAAAATAAAGAGTCCAAAGAATTCGTGTCCCCAATTCTAAGACCAGATTCACACACCTGTGCTTCAAAGTCCAGAGTACGGCTTTGTTGCAATGACCGACCGTGAGTCTCCAGACCCGAATTCTGCAGCTTCATAGGAGGCTATCAAGCTGTGAACCTTGTTCACCCCCTGCTGAGATATGCTAATGACCACGCAGAGCACCTTCAAGGAAAAGTTCTAGATCCCCTGCAGTACAGATTGGGGTCCCGCTTGCAGCCTTAGTCCACAAAGAGTGTCCATATACGTGTTGATTCAGGGCAGAGTTCAGACTAACCCCTTTCAGACTTGTCGATTTTACATTTTTGTGCAGGGAGAATGACTTGACAGCGGGTGAAGAGAAGCCACTAAGGATTGGCCTTTCTGACTAGTCTCCTGTGCAGCTCGGCAGTTCAGAGTCAAAAATGCTTGAAGAAATCACGTCGCCAGTATCTGATACGTGTTGCCCGTGGATCGGCGGTCAGGTTCCTTTTTAAAACCCACCTCATTCAGACGAGTGTGGTTACAGCATACTTGGATGCAGTGCTGGACTGGGGTGACCAGGGGCCACCGGTAATAGTGAGTCTGGTGGTCCACTGTTCAACTACATGCAAATATCACATTACACGCACAAATTTGCCTATATTTTTATTGAATAATAACCGGGTTAGTTTCGTTAAATGAACGTTGAGGCGATGCCATTGTCTGTACATTGTAAAACGTATTGTGCCAAACTACTGCTCATATAAAAAACCTACATGAAACAAAATGATCATATACCCTGCTGTAACTAAATGAGTAAAAAAGCAAAAGTGCATTTAAATAACATAGGATTCTTAGTAAACACTGCTTTTGATCAAAAAAGCATAAAAGCCATCCCACCGTCAGCAAGGTGACCCTGTTCGGGATGGTCCTACATTGTCTAATCTTACCACGTGTCGGAGTTGACCTCAATGTGTATAAGTGCAGATAAAGGACCGGGTCCCAAACCGTGGACAATAGTTTTTATGCTTTTTTTTTTTTTTTCAAATCAAAAACAGTGTTTACTAAGAACCCTATGTTATTTAAATGCACTTTTGTGGGCCTGCTGATGGCAGGATAAGGACGTGCTTGTGCCGACCTCCTGCTGAAACCTCTGTGTCATCGGGTACCTGCCGCCTTTCCCTACCTTCCAAACGATGACTACAGGCACAAGTCGGTCGTATTCGGAGGCCTGTATTTGCCGCTATTTGCGGCACAGACTGTCTCTGTCATGGCAGGAGACGCCATCAAACATGAGCCCATGCATGAAAACAGCAATAAGGAACTGATGGTGGACCCAGGCCCAGATATAGCAGCGATCTCAGGAACCCAGTATCCGGTCGCTCGAGTGGCTCCAACATCAGCTGATTCCCTACCTCAGAACATGGATGATGAGTGGGACTGGAGAAAACACCTACACTCCATACCCACGAAACAGGACCTGGAGGCCATGTTTGGCATGCTAGAAGAAAACTAAGTCCACATTATTTTGTCTGAACATACCACACAGATTTCAGGCCTTCTAACACATTTAGATGATATAGAAAACTGTCATAGACTAAACAACTTGCGCATTCGTGGCCTTACTGAAGAAATTCCCGCTCAACAATTGGAAGAAACAGGTAATACTTTATTCTGTGGACTTTTTTAAACAGTCCAGCTGCCAAGGTGACAACCAACAGGACATGAGATCTTCTCCAGGTTGACTGTAGGACATTGGTGTTTTGTTTTGTAAATATAAATATCTCAATTGTTCGCCATTAGGGTTTGAAGACATTTGCAGTGCGCATATACAACCCCTGGCAAACATTATGGAATCACCGGCCTTGAAGGATGTTCATTCAGTTGTTTAATTTTGTAGAAAAAAAGCAGATCACAGACGTGGCACAAAACTACAGTCATTTCAAATGGCAACTTTCTAGCTTTAAGAAACACTAAAAGAAAACAAGAACAATAAATGTGGTAGTCAGTAATGGTTACTTTTTTTAACCAAGCATATGGGAAAAATTATGGAATCACTCAATTCTGAGGAAAAAATTATGGAATCACCCTGTAAATTTTCATACCCAAAAATAACACCTGCATCAAATTAGATCTGCTTGTTAGTCTGCATCTAAAAAGGAGTGATCCCACCTTGGAGAGCTGTTGCACCAAGTGGATTGACATGAATCATGGCTCCAACTAGAGAGATGTCAATTGAAACAAAGGAGAGGATTATCAAGCTCTTAAAAAAGGGTAAATCATCATGCAATGTTGCAAAAGATGTTGGTTGTTCACAGTCAGCTGTGTCTAAAATCTGGACCAAATACAAACAACATGGGAAGGTTGTTAAAGGCAAAGATACTGGTAGACCAAGGAAGATATCAAAGCATCAAGACCAGAAACTTAAAGCAATATGTCTCCAAAACAGGAAATGCACAACAAAACAAGTCAACGTCTGTGACCAAACTGTAAGAAACCGCCTACAGGAAATGGGATTTACATACAAAAAAGCTAAACGAAAGCCACCATTAACACCTAAACAGAAAAAAACAAGGTTACAATGGGCTAAGGAAAAGCAATCGTGGACTTTGGATGACTGGGTGAAAGTCATATTCAGTGATGCAAAGTGGGCAAGGTGATGATTCTGGAACTTTTGTTTGGTGCCGTTCCAATGAGATTTATAAAGATGACTGCCTGAAGAGAACATGCAAATTTCCACAGTTATTGATGATATGGGGCTGCATGTCAGGTAAAGGCACTGGGGAGATGGCTGTCATTACATCTTCAATAAATGCACAAGTTTATGTTGATATTTTGGACACTTTTCTTATCCCATCAATTGAAAGGATGTTTGGGGATGATGAATGTTTTGAATTCCGTTCTGGAGCTCCCTCCTGTGGTTGCTAATGGTATTTTTGTGAGTTCTGCCCTTAGGCTCCCTCTTGTGGTTTCGAGTGGAACTGCTGCTCCTTTAGGTAGCTGTAGCAGCTGCCTTCACTAATCGCCTTGCCTGGGTTTGTTATTTAAACCTGCTCTGGGCTTTAGTCCATGCCTGCTGTCAATGTTCTTGGTTGGATTTGGTTCTTTCCTTGGAATTCTCATATGGCCAGTCCTTGTCTGCAAAAGATAAGTTTTTGCTAGTTTTTGTTTGTCCATTTTTTTGGACTCTTTTGCTTTGCAAATATGTCTCTTTTTGTCCAGCTTGCCACTATGTGTTATTCAGGCTAGCTGGAAGCTCTGGGAAAGCAGATTTGCCCCTCCACACCGTGAGTCGGTGTGGAGTTCATTTTTGTAAACTCTGCATGAATTTTGTAGTTTTTATACTGACCGCACAGTATCCTTTTCTCTCTGTCTATCTAGTTTAGTATTGGCCTCCTTTGCTGAATTCTGATTTCATTTCTTTGTACGTCATTTCCCTCTCCATTCACAGTCAATATTTGTAGGGGGCTATCTTTCCTTTTGGGGGTTTTCTCTGAGGCAAGATAGCTTTCTATTTCCTTCTTTAGGGGTTGTTATTTCTTAGGCTGTGAAGAGGTGTCTAGGGAGAGTCAGGAACATCCCACGGCTATTTCTAGTGTTGTTGTTAGGATTAGGGACTGCGGTCAGTAGAGATACCACCTTCTCAGAGCTCGCTCCATGTTGCGTTTTAGCCACCAGGTCATATCAGTGTGGCCTCTTAACCACCAGGTCATAACAGTACAGCAGGCCAGAAATGATTTAAATGCATCTCAAAAGGAAAAGAAAGTTCTGAACCATTTTTTTTTCTGTGCTCTGTTCTGTCTTTTTTTTCCTCTTGATATCTGGGTGGTGCTGGATATATGCTCTGGTATGGAGGTTCAGAGTTTGTTTTCTCGTGTGGATCAACTTGCTGCAAGAGTCCAGAGTATCCAAGATTATATTGTCCAGACTCCGGCTCTAGAGCCTAGAATTCTTACTCCTGATTAGTTTTTTGGGGACAGATCCAAGTTTTTGAACTTTAAAAATAGCTGCAAATTGTTTTTTGGTTTGAAACCCCGTTCTTCTGGTAATCCCATTCAGCAAGTAAAAATCATCATATCCTTACTGCGTGGTGATCCTCAAGACTGGGCGTTTGCTCTTGAAACAGGGGATCCGGCATTGTTGAGTGTGGATACATTTTTTCAAGTGCTCGGATTGTTGTATGACGAACCTAACTCAGTAGAGCATGCTGAGAAAACACTGTTGGCCCTATGTCAGGGTCCAGAAGCGGCAGAGTTATACTGCCTTATACTGACTTGTCTGTACAAGTCCCCTCTATAATTTGTAAAGCGCTGCGGAATATGTTGGCGATATATAAATAAAAATTATTATTATTATTATTATTATTACTGCCAGAAATTTAGAAAATGTTCTGTGCTCACTAAGTGGAATGAAGAGGCTCTGGCTGCTATTTTCAGAAAAGGTCTTTCTGAAACCCTTAAAGATTTTATGGTGGGCTTTCCTACGCCTTCCGGTTTGAGCGAATGTATGTCTCTAGCCATACAGACTGATCGACGCTTGCGTGAGCGCAAGGTGGTGCACTGTTGTGAATTCTGTGGCCAAGCTCCCTCCTGTGGTCGTGAGTGGTACTTCGGCTGGTTCTGTCTATGAGCTTCCTTTGGTGGATGAGAGTGGTACTGCGGCTTCAGTGTTTCGTTCCTCAGGTGATGAGGTTAAGTCGTTAGGTGCTGCTCTATTTAACTCCACCTAGTGCTTTGATCCTGGCCTCCAGTCAATGTTCTAGTATTGGTCTTGCTTTCTCCTGGATCGTTCCTGTGGCCTGCCTATCCTGCATAAGCTAAGTTTTGCTTGTGTTATTTTTGTTTGCTATTTTTTCTGTCCAGCTTGCTATATTGGTTTTTCTTGCTTGCTGGAAGCTCTGGGACGCAGAGGGAGCACCTCCGTACCGTTAGTCGGTGCGGAGGGTCTTTTTGCCCCCTCTGCGTGGTTGTTTGTAGGGTTTTGTGTTGACCGCAAAGCAATCTTTCCTATCTTCGGTCTGTTCAGTAAGTTGGGCCTCACTTTGCTAAATCTATTTCATCTCTGCGTTTGTATTTTCATCTCAACTCACAGTCATTATATGTGGGGGGCTGCCTTTTCCTTTGGGGTATTTCTCTGAGGCAAGCTAGGCTTATTTTTCTTTCTTAGGGCTAGCTAGTTTCTCAGGCTGTGCTCGAGGCGCATAGGACTGGTCAGGAGCGCTCCACGGCTACCTCTAGTGTGGTTGGATAGGATTAGGGATTGCGGTCAGCAGAGTTCCCACGTCTCAGAGCTCGTCCTATGTTTTTGGTAATTGTCAGGTCACTTTGTGTGCTCTGAACTTCAAGGTCCATTGTGGTTCTGAATTACCTGTTCATAACAGTGCACCATATGACAGTGTCCTCTGAGCAAAGTCCTGACTCTATGCAATGTGATAGGATTTTGACTAGAGCAGAAAGACAGAAATTCAGACGTCAGAATGGGCTGTGTTTTTACTGTGGTGATTCTGCTCATGCTATTTCTGATTGCCCTAAGCGTACTAGGAGGGTTCCTGGGTCTGTTGCCATTAGTACTGTACAGCCTAATTTTCTCTTGTCTGTTACCCTGATTTGCTCATTGTCGTCCTTTTCTGTTATGGCATTTGTGGATTCTGACGCTGCCCTGAACTTAATGGACTTAGAATTTGCCAAGCGCTGTGGTTTTTCCTTGGAGCCTTTGCAGAGTCCTATTCCCTTAGGGGGGATTGATGCTACGCCATTGGCCAAGAATAAACCTCAGTATTGGACTCAGTTAACCATGTACATGGCTCCAGCACATCGGGAAAATATTCGCTTTTTGGTGTTGCATAATTTGCTTGATGTTGTTGTGCTGGGTTTTCCATGGTTACAGGTACATAACCCAGTGCTGGATTGGAGATCTATGTCTGTAACTGGTTGGGGTTGTCAGGGGATACATAGTGATATTCCTTTGATGTCCATTTCCTCGTCCCCTTCTTCTGAAGTTCCTGAGTTTTTGTCGGATTTCCAGGATGTATTTGATGAGCCCAAGTCCAGTTCCCTTCCTCCACATAGGGACTGCGATTGTGCCATTAATTTGATTCCTGGCTGTAAGTTCCCTAAGGGCCGTCTTTTCAATCTGTCTGTGCCAGAGCATGCCGCTATGCGGAGTTATGTAAAGGAGTCCTTGGAGAAGGGGCATATTCACCCGTCTTCGTCACCGTTGGGAGCAGGATTTTTTTTTGTTGCCAAGAAGGATGGCTCCTTGAGACCCTGTATAGATTATCGCCTTCTCAATAAGATCACTGTCAAATTCCAGTACCCATTACCTTTACTTTCTGATTTGTTTGCTCGGATTAAGGGTGCCAGTTGGTGTACTAAAATCGACCTTCGAGGGGCGTATAATCTCGTGCGTATTAAACAAGGTGATGAATGGAAATCAGCATTTAATACGCCTGAAGGCCATTTTCAATATCTTGTGATGCCATTTGGGCTCTCTAATGCTCCATCGGTATTTCAGTCCTTTAGCCATGATATCTTCCGGAATTATCTGGATAAATTCATGATTGTGTATTTGGATGATATTTTGGTTTTCTCCGATGATTGGGAGTCTCATGTAAAGCAGGTTAGGTTGGTATTTCAGGTCCTTCGTGCTAATGCGTTGTTTGTGAAGGGGTCTAAGTGCCTTTTTGGAGTTCAGAAGGTTTCTTTTTTGGGTTTCATTTTTCCCCCCTCGGCTATTGAAATGGACCCTGTTAAAGTCCAGGCCATTCATGATTGGACTCAACCTACATCTGTAAAGAGCCTTCAGAAATTTTTGGGCTTTGCCAATTTTTATCGCCACTTTATTGCTAATTTTTCTAGTGTGGTGAAGCCTCTGACCGATTTGACGAGGAAGGGCGCTGATGTGGTGAATTGGTCCTCTGCGGCTGTTGAGGCCTTTCAGGAGCTTAAACGTTGTTTTACTTCTGCCCCTGTGTTGCGTCAGCCAGATGTTTCTCTCCCTTTTCAGGTTGAGGTTGATGCTTCTGAGATTAGGGCAGGGGCTGTTTTGTCTCAGAGAAATTCTGATGGCTCTTTGATGAAACCGTGTGCTTTCTTCTCCAGAAAGTTTTCACCTGCTGAGCGTAATTATGATGTCGGCAATCGGGAGTTGTTGGCTATGAAGTGGGCATTTGAGGAGTGGCGACATTGGCTTGAGGGAGCCAAGCATCGCGTGGTGGTCTTGACTGATCACAAGAATCTGATTTACCTCGAGTCTGCTAAGCGGTTGAATCCTAGACAGGCTCGGTGGTCTCTGTTTTTCTCACGTTTTGATTTTGTGGTCTCGTATATTCCGGGTTCTAAGAATGTGAAGGCTGATGCCCTTTCTAGGAGTTTTTTGCCTGATTCTCCGGGAGTTCTTGAGCCGCCTGGGATCCTCAAGGAGGGGGTGATTCTTTCTGCCATCTCTCCTGATTTGCGGCGGGTACTTCAGGAGTTTCAGGCTGATAAACCTGACCGCTGTCCTGTGGAGAAATTGTTTGTTCCTGATAGATGGACTAGTAGGGTAATTTATGAGGTTCATTGTTCGGTGTTGGCTGGTCACCCTGGGATTTTCGGTACCAGAGATTTGGTGGCTAGGTCCTTTTGGTGGCCTTCCTTGTCGCGGGATGTGCGTTCGTTTGTGCAGTCCTGTGGGACCTGTGCTCGGGCTAAGCCTTGCTGTTCCCGTGCCAGCGGGTTGCTTTTGCCTTTGCCTATTCCTGAGAGGCCCTGGACGCATATTTCCATGGATTTTATTTCTGATCTTCCTGTCTCTCAGAAGATGTCTGTCATCTGGGTGGTTTGTGACCGGTTTTCTAAGATGGTCCATTTGGTGCCGTTGCCTAAGTTTCCTTCCTCCTCTGATTTGGTTCCATTATTTTTTCAGCATGTGGTTCATTTGCATGGTATTCTTGAGAATATTGTGTCTGACAGAGGTTCCCAGTTCGTTTCTAGGTTTTGGCGGTCCTTTTGTGCTAGAATGGGCATTGATTTGTCTTTTTCTTCAGCATTCCATCCTCAGACAAATGGCCAAACGGAGCGAACCAATCAGACCTTGGAAACCTATTTGAGATGCTTCGTGTCTGCTGATCAGGATGATTGGGTGACCGTTTTGCCGTTGGCCGAGTTTGCCCTTAATAATCGGGCTAGTTCTGCTACCTTGGTTTTGCCTTTCTTTTGTAACTTTGGTTTTCATCCTCGTTTTTCTTCAGGGCAGCTTGAGCCTTCTGTCTGTCCTGGTGTGGATTCCGTGGTGGACAGGTTGCAGCAAATTTGGACTCATGTGGTGGACAATTTGACGTTGTCTCAGGAAAAGGCTCAATGTTTTGCTAACCGTCGTCGGTGTGTTGGTCCCCGGCTTCGTGTTGGTGATTTGGTCTGGTTGTCTTCTCGTCATGTTCCTATGAAGGTTTCTTCCCCTAAGTTCAAGCCTCGCTTTATTGGGCCCTATAAGATTTCTGAAATTATCAATCCAGTGTCTTTTCGTTTGGCCCTTCCAGCTTCCTTTTCCATTCATAATGTGTTCCATAGATCCTTGTTGTGGAGATATGTGGTACCTATGGTTCCCTCCGTTGATCCTCCTGCTCCGGTGTTGGTTGAGGGGGAATTGGAATATGTGGTGGAGAAGATTTTGGATTCTCGTTTTTCGAGGCGGAAGCTTCAGTATCTGGTCAAGTGGAAGGGTTATGGCCAGGAGGATAATTCTTGGGTGGTTGCCTCCGATGTTCATGCTGCCGATTTGGTTCGTGCTTTCCATTTGGCTCATCCTGATCGGCCTGGGAGCTCTGGTGAGGGTTCGGTGACCCCTCCTCAAGGGGGGGGGGGTACTGTTGTGAATTCCGTTCTGGAGCTCCCTCCTGTGGTTGCTAATGGTATTTTTGTGAGTTCTGCCCTTGGGCTCCCTCTGGTGGTTTAGAGTGGAACTGCTGCTCCTTTAGGTAGCTGTAGCAGCCGCCTTCACTAATCGCCTTGCCTGGGTTTGTTATTTAAACCTGCTCTGGGCTTTAGTCCATGCCTGCTGTCAATGTTCTTGGTTGGATTTGGTTCTTTCCTTGGAATTCTCATATGGCCAGTCCTTGTCTGCAAAAGATAAGTTTTTGCTAGTTTTTGTTTGTCCATTTTTTTGGACTCTTTTGCTTTGCAAATATGTCTCTTTTTGTCCAGCTTGCCACTATGTGTTATTCAGGCTAGCTGGAAGCTCTGGGAAAGCAGATTTGCCCCTCCACACCGTGAGTCGGTGTGGAGTTCATTTTTGTAAACTCTGCATGAATTTTGTAGTTTTTATACTGACCGCACAGTATCCTTTTCTCTCTGTCTATCTAGTTTAGTATTGGCCTCCTTTGCTGAATTCTGATTTCATTTCTTTGTACGTCATTTCCCTCTCCATTCACAGTCAATATTTGTAGGGGGCTATCTTTCCTTTTGGGGGTTTTCTCTGAGGCAAGATAGCTTTCTATTTCCTTCTTTAGGGGTTGTTATTTCTTAGGCTGTGAAGAGGTGTCTAGGGAGAGTCAGGAACATCCCACGGCTATTTCTAGTGTTGTTGTTAGGATTAGGGACTGCGGTCAGTAGAGATACCACCTTCTCAGAGCTCGCTCCATGTTGCGTTTTAGCCACCAGGTCATATCAGTGTGGCCTCTTAACCACCAGGTCATAACAGATGAAATCCTTTTTCAAGATGATAATGCATCCTGCCATAGAGCAAAAACTGTGAAAACATTCCTTGAAAAAAGACACATAAGGTCAATGCCATGGCCTGCAAATAGTCCGGATCTCAATCGAATTTAATATCTTTGATGGAAGTTGAAGAAAATGGTCCATGACAAGGCTCCAACCTGCAAAGCTGATCTGGCAACAGCAATCAGAGAAAGTTGGAGCCAGATTGATGAAGAGTACTGTTTGACACTCATTAAGCCCATGCCTGAGAGACTGCAAGCTGTTATAAAAGTCAGAGGTGGTGCAACAAAATACTAGTGATGTTTTTGAGTATTTTTTTTGTTTGATTGTTTTTCATGATTCCATAATTTTTTCCTCAGAATTGAGTGATTCCATAATTTTTCCCCTATGCTTGGTTAAAAAAAAGTAACCATTACTGATTACCACATTTTTTGTTCTTGATTTCTTTTAGCGTTTATTAAAGCCAGAAAGTTGCCATTTAAAATTACTTTAGTTTTGCACCATGTCTATGATCTGCTTTTTTTCTACAAAATTAAACAACTGAATGAACATCCTCCAAGGCCGGTGATTCCATACTTTTTGCCAGGGGTTGTATGATGATGCGACACTTAGGGTGCGTTTAAGTGCCGATCTCACCTACCCGCTTCCCGGACACCTCCCACAATCACCCATTTAGGGCGATGCGTAAGAGGGATGCGATAAGCGTAACAGTGGCGTCCCCGTAGATGTTGATAAGGTTCCAGGGAGTGTCACTCGGGGTGTGACTAAGTACCAATCGAATACACTTCCGGCAACGCAATCCATGCCATCAAAGGCGTATTCGGACACCTCTTCCAGCTGCCCATTCAAGGCGGTGAGTGCAAGTGACGCAATGTGCATCATGGAGGTGTCTTCGGAGGTATGGCTAGAGTTCAACAAAATAATATTCCCAGAGAATGGTTAAGAAACCTATTAGGGGGATGGCATTAATCGTTATTAATGAGATGCCAACCCTTTCTGCTGTGGCCGTTCTAAGAAACCTTGATGTTTATGTAACCAAATAGTTCCATTAGGAATGAACCTCATCCCTGGAATTTAAGCTAAATAAGCTGTCAATATTTCTCCTTCACATATATTAAGGGGAGTCTGTGCTATTATTTATTATTATTAAATATGGTTCAATCAAATCACAACATCAAATGGAAAGGATTCTGTGTTTACTTCTCAATCGGAACAGGACCCCGAAAATCCCATAGATGTTGGCAAGTCACTGTATAATCAGTGCAGATAAATACCAGGTAACCCTGGGTAGAGACATTATGGGCAGCTTAAAAAGAATTTTGACAACCAGATTCTGACAATGAATTAGGGGAAAATTCCTATGTTGACCTGGTATCATGGGGGAAGAGCGGGGGTAAGCAGGAAACTAAACATAACAGCTGAAATTAAGTTGCTCATTAAATCCATAAGGACTATATGCTTTCAATCTATAGATCCATTTCATCTCCTCTGGAGCAACATTTTGTCAAAATTAACCCACAACCACCTTTTGGGAGGTCTTACTAGGTCAATCCCTGTAAATTTTAAAATGATGTCTCCACCAAGCTTCCCATTAAAATGTTTAGCATTAGTTCTGTGTCGGTTGTTGTTAATGTCTCCTAGATCTTCCCTCACTTTTCTCCTGAGCTCCTGCAGAGTTTTCCCACATAATATTTGTCGTATGTTCAAGCCACTTTATATACAATGCCATTCTTCCTACAGTTGATGAAACCCCTGAAGGTGAAGTTTTCTTGTGTAGCCCCGATTTGGAAGGTTTTCCCTTCCTTTATAAATGGACTTGCTACACATCCATGGCATTTGTAGCAGCCATTCGGTCTCATAGTTAGCCATTTGCACCCTGTGGATGAAATCGATAAATGACTGCAAACTATTCTATCTCCAATTAATTTGTTTTTGCTGTATGTAAAGGCAGGGACATTGCCTATCATATGTTTAATATCATTATCCATACGTAGGATGTCCCAATGTGTGTATAGACCATTATTGATTTGGCCTGCCCCATTGTCAAAAGTTATAATCAATCAGGTGATATTATTGCCTGGTGCTGCATGGGTTCTTGGGGTGAGTAATTGTACCCTATCCTGTTTCAATGCATGATGGAAAGCTTGGCGAAGAACAAAGTCTGGGTACCCTCTTAATAAATTCAAATGAATTAAAATCACTAGTTGGTATATATGACACACCAATATTTGGGACTGAGGTTTCTGTGTTAGATAACTGTCTATCACGCAGGCTGATGACCTGTGTTTGTTTATCATGGCCCTCCACCTTTTGTGTGTTATGTGTTCATGTTCCTCAGATTGTAGTTTCGATCTAAAAAACCACCTCTATTGGAAGATAGGTTCTGATGATCTCCCCAGAAGTAATCCCTAGTTCTCCCACTTTGGAGTCCTCTTATTGGTTTCCCCCGTACTTCTGAGTCAGAAAATTCTGTTTCGGTTGAGGATAAGTCTGTATCCGGCGCACTGGATTCCCTGCAGTCCCCCCAGACTTGGAAGATCTTGTTATCCCTAAAGTCTTGGAGGTCCCGCATGGACTGTTTATTTTATTCTAAATTTTAGAATTTCTCTATTGATATTTGTAATTGACTCTCTTTTGTGGAAAAGTTTGGTTCTCCCTTGAATTTTTTGTAATTTCAATATATTCTTTGAATTTATCATGCAAAAGTATCGGGTTCATGCTCTCCTCTTCTAAGAGGAATTGCAGGAATCTAACCCCTAAACGTCTCTGTGGTGCCCCATATAGAAGCTCATAGGTTGTTTTTTTTACTCTAGTCACACATCCGGAGACACCTCTATGACACACATTGCGTCACTTTAACTCACCGCCTTGAGTGGGCAGCTGGAATAGGTGTCTGGATGCCATGTATGTTATGTATGTTATATGTATTGTCTGCTTTTTACTTATCTGATACCCGATTGGGGGTTCCTCTATTATACTGGGAGGAGATTTCAATATTCCCTTTCATCCCTTGATTGACTCTTCAACGGGTAGGTCCGCCATTTCTTCCTTAGCTGTCCATAGCATTAGGAAGCTACTTGTGAGGCTTCATTTGGTAGACCTGTGGCGCGTACTCCATCCAGACCAAAAAGATTACAGCCACCATTCGGTTATTCATAGCACCTACAGCTGTATGGATTAAATTGTTATATCACAATCTTTTGGACTCTTGCCCTAATTGCTCTATAGATTCCTTTTCGTGGTCGGACCACACATTGGTTATGAGGTCAATCGATTTACCATTTCATAACTTTAAAAAATTTTCTTGGAGACTCAATGACCACCTGTTGCGTGACCGAACTTGAGATGGCATAGGGATGATGGAACTAGCCCTACCATCAAATGGTACTTAAGTGTGTCTTGAGAGGAATTTTTATTTCACATGGCTCCAGAATCAAAAAAGCAAGATCTGAGGCGTTGGGTCTGCTTCTGTCTTCCCTGGCTCGGTTGGGAAGTACTAATAAATCCAGTCCCTTGGATATGATTAAAGCGGAGATATCGGATGTCCAGAGACAAATCCTACAAATTCTAGACCGCAAGTCTTTATGCATTAGGGACAAAATCCATAAAGGATACTTCGAATATGGTAATAAATGTGGTAGAAGCCCTTCATCCTTGACCAGCTCCCAGGCACCTCATGAATCTTAATTATCACACAAAAGGACAGATTCACTCCCCTTTGGATATACTAGAGGAGTTTCAGTCTTATTACTATTCCTCCCAATACAACACCAGAGACTTAAGGTACCGTCACATTAAGCGACGCTGCAGCGATATAGACAACGAGCCGATCGCTGCAGCGTCACTGTTTAGGTCGCTAGGAGACGTCAAACACCGCCAACAGCAGAACGATGCAGGAGCGATCGTTCTCGCTGGTTGTTGCTCCATGAAAAAACATTGCAGGCATCGTTGCTTATGCTGTCAAACATGACGAATCACGCCGACCAGACGACCAAATAAAGTTCCGGACGTTCAGCGACGACCAGCGATGTCACAGCAGGATCAAACACAACGAGATCGCTGTCCAGGACGCTGCAACGTCACGGATCGTTGTCGTTCTCATTGAAAAGTTGTTCAGTGTGAAGGTACCTTTACAAAATGAGATCTTTGAGGTGATTAAGACCTGAAAGCAGGCAAGAGTCCGGCCCCAGATGGCTTTTCTCCAAGATTTTGTAAATTATTTAAAGATCACTTGGCTCCTATTCTTTTACATTCCTACAATTCAGTTGATCAGGGGAAACATTCCCATCACAATCACTGCTACCCCCCAATAAAAGTCATCCCCAAGGATGGTAAGGATCATGCACATTGTAATAATTTCCTACCAATCTCACTAATTAACATAAAAATGTGCTAAATAAAATTAGTACTTAGGTTGCAGCCTTTGATACGGAAGATTATTAATAATAATAATAATAATAATCTAAGATTATACACAAAGAGCTGGTGAGCTTTGTAATGGGAAGGGAGTGTAGGGATAATACTATTAAAACAGTGATTGGGTGCGTTCCCGGGGGGTTCCATCCTTCTTATTGTCCTTTGATGCCAAGAAAGCTTCAGATAGAGTGGGGTGAGATTTCCTGGGAGTGACCTTAAAGAAGATTAACCTGGGTAATAACATGATTGCATGGATTATGGCCCTATATACAGTGGGTACGGAAAGTATTTAGACCCCTTTACATTTTTCACTCTTTGTTTCATTGCAGCCATTTGGAAAGTTGCTCCCAGGGTCTCCTACCTCCTCCTCCCTGCAGACCCGGATCCAAAATGGCCGGGGGGCCTTCCGGGTCCTGTAGGGAGGTGGCTTGCAAGCGCTTGCTCAGAGCAGGTGCCGGCAAGCCTCCCTGCAGTGCCTGTCAGATCGCTGATCTGACACAGTGCACTGCAAAGTGTCAGATCAGCGGTCTGTCACTAAAATGTGAGGTCCCCCCCTGGAGCAATGTGAAAATGTAAAAAATATATATTTACACGTGTAAAAAAATAAAAAAATTCTTAAATAAAGAAAAAAAATACCGTTCCAATAAATACATTTCTTTATCTAAATAAAAAAAAACAATAAAAGTACACATATTTAGTATCGCCACGTCCGTAACGACCCAACCTATATAACTGTCCCACTAGTTAACCCCTTCAGTGAACACCGTAAAAAAAAAAAACCGAGGCAAGAAACGACGCTTTATTATCATACCACCAAACAAAAAGTGGAATAACACGCGATCAAAAAGACTGATATAAAAACCAAAGTACCGCTGAAAACGTCATCTTGTCCCGCAAAAAACAAGCCGCCATACAGCATCATCAAAGAAAAAATAAAAAAGTTATAGTCCTCAAAATAAAGCAATGCAAAAATAATTATTTTTTATATAAAATAGTTTTTACCGTATAAAAGCAACAAAACATAAAAAAATAAATGAGGTATCGCTGTAATTGTTCTGACCCGAAGAATAAAACTGCTTTATCAATTCTACCAAACGGGAAGGGTATAAGCGCCCCCCCCAAAAGAAATTCACGAATAGCTGTTTTTTGTTCATTTTACCTCACAAAAATCGGAATAAAAGGTGATCAAAAAATGTCACGTGCCCGAAAATGGTACCAATAAAAATGTCAACTCGTCCCGCAAAAAACAAGACCTCACATGACTCTGTGGATCAAAATATGGAAAAATTACAGCTCTCAAAATGTGGAGACACAAAAACTATTTTTTGCAATAAAAAGCATCTTTTAGTGTGTGACGGCTGCCAATCATAAAAATCCACTAAAAAACCCGCTAAAAGTAATTTAAACCCCTCTTCATCGCCCCCTTAGTTAGGGAAAAATAAAATTAAAAAAATGTACTTATTTCCATTTTCCCATTAGGGTTGGGGCTAAAGTTAAGGTGAGGTTTGGGGTTAGGGTTGGGGTCAGGGTTAGGGTTGGGGCTAAAGTTAGGGTTAGTGTTGGGGCTAAAGTTAAGGTTGGGGCTAAAGTTAGGGTTAGGGTTGGGGCTAAAGTTAGGATTAGGGTTGGGGCTAAAGTTAGGGTTAGGGTTAGTGTTGGAGCTAAAGTTAAGGTTAGGGTTGTGGCTAAAGTTAAGGTTGGGGCTAAAGTTAGGGTTAGGGTTGGGGCTAAAGTTAGGGTTAAGGTTGGGGCTAAAGTTAGGGTTGGGGCTAAAGTTAGGGTTAAGGTTGGGGCTAAAGTTAGGGTTAGGGTTAGTGTTGGAGCTAAAGTTAAGGTTAGGGTTGTGGCTAAAGTTAAGGTTGGGGCTAAAGTTAGGGTTAGGGTTGGGGCTAAAGTTAGGGTTAAGGTTGGGGCTAAAGTTAGGGTTGGGGCTAAAGTTAGGGTTAAGGTTGGGGCTAAAGTTAGGGTTAGGGTTGGGGCTAAAGTTAGGGTTGGGGCTAAAGTTGGGGTTAGGGTTGGGGCTAAAGTTAGGGTTAAGGTTGGAGCTAAAGTTAAGGTTAGGGTTGTGGCTAAAGTTAAAATTGGGGCTAAAGATAGGGTTAGGGTTGGGGCTAAAGTTAAGGTTAGGGTTGTGGCTAAAGTTAAGGTTGGGGCTAAAGTTAAGGTTAGGGTTGGGGCTAAAGTTAGGGTTAAGGTTGGGGCTAAAGTTAGGGTTAGGGTTGGGGCTAAAGTTAGGGTTGGGGCTAAAGTTAGGGTTGGGGCTAAAGTTAGGGTTGGGGCTAAAGTTAGGGTTAGGGTTGGGCCTAAAGTTAGGGTTTGGGTTGGGGCTAAAGTTAGGGTTGGGGTTAGGGCTAGAGTTGGGGTTAGGGCTGGGGCTAAAGTTAGGGTTGGGGCTAAAGTTAGGGTTTGGGCTAAAGTTAGGGTTGGGGCTAAAGTTAGGGTTAGGGTTGGGCCTAAAGTTAGGGTTTGGGTTGGGGCTAAAGTTAGGGTTGGGGTTAGGGCTAGAGTTGGGGTTAGGGTTGGGGCTAAAGTTAGGGTTGGGGCTAAAGTTAGGGTTAGGGTTGGGGCTAAAGTTAGGGTTAGGGCTAAAGTTAGAGTTGGGGCTAAAGTTAGGGTTTGGATTACATTTACGGTTGGGATTAGGGTTAGGGGTGTGGTTAGGGTTAGGAGTGTGTTTAAGTTAGGGTTTCAGTTAGAATTGGGGGGTTTCCTCTGTTTAGGCACATCAGGGGCTCTCCAAACGCGACATGGCATCTGATCTCAATTCCAGCCAATTCTGCATTGAAAAAGTAAAACCGTGCTCCTTACCTTCCGAGCTCTCCCGTGCACTCAAACAGGGGTTTACCCCTTGGCAAAATACAAAACCGGGGGCTAAAAAATAATTTTTGTGGAAAAAAAAGGATTTTTTATTTTTACGGCGCTGTGTTATAAACTGTAGTGAAACACTTGGGGGTTCAAAGTTCTCACAACACATCTAGATGAGTTCCTTGGAGGTCTAGTTTCCAATATGGCGTCATTTGTGGGGGGTTTCTACTGTTTAGGTACATCAGGGTCTCTGCAAATGCAATGTGACGCCTGCAGACAATCCATCTAAGTCTGCATTCCAAACGGCGCTCCTTCCCTTCTGAGCTCTGCCATGTGCCCAAACGGTGGTTCCCCCCACATATGGGGTATCAGCGTACTCGGGACAAATTGGACAACAACTTTTGGGGTCCAATTTTTCCTTTTACCCTTAGGAAAATAAAAAACTGGGGACTAAAAAATAATTTGTGTGGATAAAAAATGATTTTTTATTTTTACGGCTCTGCGTTATAAACTGTAGTGAAACACTTGGGGGTTCAAAGTTCTCACAACACATCTAGATAAGTTCCTTGGGGGTCTAGTTTCCAATATGGGGTCACTTGTGGGGGGTTTCTACTGTTTAGGTACATCAGGGTCTCTGCAAATGCAATGTGACGCCTGCAGACCATTCCATCTAAGTCTGCATTCCAAACGGCGCTCCTTCCCTTCTGAGCTCTGCCATGTGCCCAAACGGTGGTTCCCCCCACATATGGGGTATCAGCGTACTCGGGACAAATTGGACAACAACTTTTGGGGTCCAATTTTTCCTTTTACCCTTAGGAAAATAAAAAACTGGGGACTAAAAAATAATTTGTGTGGATAAAAAATGATTTTTTATTTTTACGGCTCTGCGTTATAAACTGTAGTGAAACACTTGGGGGTTCAAAGTTCTCACAACACATCTAGATAAGTTCCTTGGGGGTCTAGTTTCCAATATGGGGTCACTTGTGGGGGGTTTCTACTGTTTAGGTACATCAGGGGCTCTGCAAACACAATGTGACGCCTGCAGACCATTCCATCTAAGTTTGCATTCCAAACGGAACTCCTTCTCTTCTGAGCTCTGCCATGTGCCCAAACGGTGGTTCCCCCCTTTATATGGAGTATCAGCATACTCAGGACAATTTAAACAACAAATTTTGGGGTCCAATTTCTCCTGTTACCCTTGGGAAAATACAAAACCGGGGGCTAAAAAATAATTTGTGTGGAAAAAAAGAATTTTTATTTTCATGGCTCTGCCTTATAAACTGTAGTGAAACACTTGGGGGTGCAAAGTTCTCACAACACATCTAGATAAGTTCCTTGGGGGGTCTAGTTTCCAATATGGGGTCACTTGTGGGGGGTTTCTACTGTTTAGGTACATCAGGGGCTCTGCAAATGCAACGTGACGCCTGCAGACCTTTCCATCTAAGTCAGCATTCCAAACAGCACGCCTTCCCTTCCGAGCTCTGCCATGCGCCCAAACGGTGATTCCTCCCCACATATGGGGTATCAGCGTACTCAGAACAAATTGGACAACAAATTTTGGGGTCCAATTACTCCTGTTACCCTTGGGAAAATACAAAACTGGGGGCTAAAAAATAATTTTGTGAAAAAAAAAGAATTTTTATCTTCACTGCTCTGCGTTATAAACTGTAGTGAAACACTTGGAGATTCAAAGTTTTCACAACACATCTAGATAAGTTCTTTAGGGGGTCTTCTTTCCAAAATGGTGTCACTTGTGGGGGGTTTCAATGTTTAGGCACATCGGGGCTCTCCAAACGCGATATGGTGTCCTATCTCAATTCCAGTCAATTTTGCATTGAAAAGTCAAACTACGCTCCTTCCCATCCAAGCTCTGCCATGTGCCCAAACAGTGGTTTACTCCCACACATGGGGTATCAGCGTACTCAGGACAAATTGCACAACTCTTGGTGTCCAGTTTCTTCTGTTACTCTTGGGAAAATAAAAATTTGGGGCGAAAATATCATTTTTGTGAAAGAATATGATTTTTTATTTTTTCGGCTTTACATTATAAACTTCTGTGAAGCACTTGGTGGATCAAAGTGCTCACCACACAACTAGATAAGTTCCTTAGGGGGTCTACTTTCCAAAATGGTGTCACTTGTGGGGGGTTTCAATGTTTAGGCACATCAGAGGCTCTCCAAACGCAACATGGCGTCCCATCTCAATTCCAGTCAATTTTGCATTGAAAAGTCAAACGGCGCTCCTTCCCTTCTGAGCTCTGCCATGCTTCCAAACAGTGTTTTACCCCCACATATGGGGTATCAGCGTACTCAGGACAAATTGCACAACTCTTGGTGTCCAGTTTCTTCTGTTGCCCTTGGAAAAATAAAAAAATGGGGGCAAAAAGATCATTATTGGTAAAAAATATGATTTTTTATTTTTACAGCTCTACATTATAAACTTCTGTGAAGCACTTGGTGGGTCAAAGTGCTCACCACACATCTAGATGAGTTCCTTAGGAGGTCTACTTTCCAAAATGATGTCACTTGTGTGGGGTTTCAATGTTTAGGCACATCAGGGGCTCTCCAAATGCGAGATGGCGTCCCATCTCAATTCCAGTCAATTTTGCATTGAAAAGTCAAATGGCGCTCCTTCCCTTCTGAGCTCTGCCATGCGCCCAAACAGTGGTTTACCCCCACATATGGGGTATCAGCGAACTCAGGAGAAATTGTACAACAACTTTTGGGGTCCAATTTCTCCTGTTACCCTTGGTAAATTAAGCAAATTGGAGCTGAAGTCACACCTGAAGGGTTAATAAACTTCTTGAATGTGGTTTTGAGTACCTTGAGATGTGCAGTTTTTAGAAGAGTGTCACACCTGGGTATTTTCTATGATATAGACCCCCAAAGTGACTTCAACTGTGATGTGGCCCCTAAAATAAATGGTGTTGTAAAAATGAGAAATTGCTGGTCAACTTTTAACCCTTATAACTCCCTAATAAAAACAAATTTGGCTCCTAAATTGTGCTGATGTAAAGTAGTTATGTGGGAAATGTTACTTATTAAGTATTTTGTGTGATATCTCTGTGATTTAAGGGCATAAAAATTAAAAGTTGAAAAATTGCGAAATTTTCAAATTTTTGCCAAATTTCCATTTTTTTCACAAATAAATGCAGGTAATATCAAAGACATTTTACCACTATCATGAAGTACACTATGTCACGAGAAAACAATGTCAGAATCATCAGGATCCGTTGAAGCGTTCCAGAGTTATAACCTCATAAAGGGACAGTGGTCCGAATTGTAACAATTGGCCCGGTCATTAAGGCTACTTTCACACTAGCGTCGGTACGGGCCCGTCACAGTGCGTCGGGCCGACGTACCGACACATACTGTGAAATAAAATCACAACGGGGGCAGCGAATGCAGTTTTTCAACGCATCTGCTGCCCCATTGTAAGGTCCGGGGAGGAATGGGCGGAACCGACGGACAAAAAAACGTTGCATGGAACTTTTTTTGTCCCGACAGACTGCAAAAGCACAACGCATCCGTCGCACGACGGATGCGACATGTGGCAATCCGTCGCAATGCGTCGCTAATGAAACTCTATGGAGAAAAAACGCATCCTGCGGGCAACTTTGTAGGATGCGTTTTTTCTCCAAAACGACGCATTGCGACGGAGGCAAAACGACGCTAGTGTGAAAGTAGCCTAACATGCAAACCACCCTTGGGTGTAAATGGGTTAATGTACACTCTGCACCCCATCTTGGCTGAAAAAAAAAACAGAAATGTAGAAATTTTTGCAAATGTATTAAAAAAGATAACACAAAATATCACATGGTCATAAGTATTCAGACCCTTTGCTCAGACACTCATATTTAAGTCACATGCTGTCCATTTCCTTGTGATCCTCCTTGAGATGGATCTACTCCTTCATTGGAGTCCAGCTGTGTTTAAATAAACTGCTAGGACTTGATTTGGAAAGGAACACACCTGTCTACATAAGACCTCACAGCTCACAGTGCATGTCAGACCAAATGAGAATCATGAGGTCAAAGGAACTGGCCAAGCAGCTCAGAGACAGAATTGTGGCAAGGCACAGATCTGTCCAAAATTACAAAAGAATTTCTGCAGTACTCAAGGTTCCTAAGAGCACAGTGGCCTCCATAATCCTTAAATGGAAGAAGTTTGGGACCACCAGAAGTCTTCCTACACCAGAAGTCTTCCTAGACCTGGCCATGCAGCCATACTGAGCAATCGTGGGAGAATAGCCTTGGTGAGAGAGGTAAAGAAGAATCCCAAGATCACTGTGGATGAGCTCCAGAGATGCTGTAGGAAGATGGGAGATAGTTCCACAAAGTCAACTATCACTGCAGCCCTCCACCAGTCGGGCCTTTATGGCAGAGTGTCCCAACGGAAGCCTCTCCTCAGTGCAAGACATATGAAAGCTCGCACAGTTTGCTAAAAAACACACAAAGGACTCCCAGACCATGAGAAATAAGATTCTCTGGTCTGATGAGACGAAGATAGACCTTTTTGATGATAATTCTAAGCGGTATGTTTGGAGAAAAACAGGCACTGCTCATCACCTGCCCAATACAATCCCAACAGTGAAACATGGTGGTGGCAGCTTCATGCTATGGGGGAGGGGGGTTTCAGCTGCAGGGACAGGACGACAAGTTGCCATTGAAGGAAACATGAGTTCTGTGGACCTCAGTTTTGGCTGAAGGTTCACCTTCCAACAAGACAATGACCCTAAGAACGCAGTTAAAATAACAAAGGAGTGGCTTCAGAACAACTCTGTGACCATTCTCGACTGGTGCAGCCAGAGCCCCGACTTAAATCCAATTGAGCATCTCTGGAGAGACCTAAAAATGGCTGTCCACCAATGTTCACCATCCAACCTGACGGAACTGGAGAGGATCTGCAAGTTAGAATGGCAGAGGATTCTCAAATCCAGTTGTGAAAAACTTGTTGCATCATTCCCATGAAGACTCATGGCTGTACTAGCTCAAAAGGCTGCTTCTACTCAATACTGAGCAACGGGTCTGAATAGGTAGACCATGTAATATTTCAGTTTTCCTTTTTTAATAAATTTGCAAAAATTTCTACATTTGTTTTTTTTCAGTCAAGATGGGTGCAGAGTGTACATTAATGAGAAAAAATGAACTTTTTTGAATTTACCAAATGGCTGCAATGAAACAAAGAGTGAACACTTTCCATACCCACTGTGTATATATATATAAATATATATATATATATGTGTATATATATATATATATATACAGTGGGGCAAAAAAGTATTTAGTCAGTCAGCAATAGTGCAAGTTCCACCACTTAAAAAGATGAGAGGCGTCTGTAATTTACATCATAGGTAGACCTCAACTATGGGAGACAAACTGAGAAAAAAAAATCCAGAAAATCACATTGTCTGTTTTTTTAACATTTTTTTTGCATATTATGGTGGAAAATAAGTATTTGGTCAGAAACAAACAATCAAGATTTCTGGCTCTCACAGACCTGTAACTTCTTCTTTAAGAGTCTCCTCTTTCCTCCACTCATTACCTGTCGTAATGGCACCTGTTTAAACTTGTTATCAGTATAAAAAGACACCTGTGCACACCCTCAAACAGTCTGACTCCAAACTCCACTATGGTGAAGACCAAAGAGCTGTCAAAGGACACCAGAAACAAAATTGTAGCCCTGCACCAGGCTGGGAAGACTGAATCTGCAATAGCCAACCAGCTTGGAGTGAAGAAATCAACAGTGGGAGCAATAATTAGAAAATGGAAGACATACAAGACCACTGATAATCTCCCTCGATCTGGGGCTCCACGCAAACTCCCACCCCGTGGGGTCAGAATGATCACAAGAACGGTGAGCAAAAATCCCAGAACCACGCGGGGGGACCTAGTGAATGAACTGCAGAGAGCTGGGACCAATGTAACAAGGCCTACCATAAGTAACACACTACGCCACCATGGACTCAGATCCTGCAGTGCCAGACGTGTCCCACTGCTTAAGCCAGTACATGTCCGGGCCCGTCTGAAGTTTGCTAGAGAGCATTTGGATGATCCAGAGGAGTTTTGGGAGAATGTCCTATGGTCTGATGAAACCAAACTGGAACTGTTTGGTAGAAACACAACTTGTCGTGTTTGGAGGAAAAAGAATACTGAGTTGCATCCATCAAACACCATACCTACTGTAAAACATGGTGGTGGAAACATCATGCTTTGGGGCTGTTTCTCTGCAAAGGGGCCAGGACGACTGATCCAGGTACATGAAAGAATGAATGGGGCCATGTATCGAGAGATTTTGAGTGCAAACCTCCTTCCATCAGCAAGGGCATTGAAGATGAAACGTGGCTGGGTCTTTCAACATGACAATGACAAAGCACACCGCCAGGGCAACGAAGGAGTGGCTTCGTAAGAAGCATTTCAAGGTCCTGGAGTGGCCTAGCCAGTCTCCAGATCTCAACCCTATAGAAAACCTTTGGAGGTAGTTGAAAGTCCGTGTTGCCAAGCAAAAAGCCAAAAATATCACTGCTCTAGAGGAGATCTGCATGGAGGAATGGGCCAACATACCAACAACAGTGTGTGGCAACCTTGTGAAGACTTACAGAAAACGTTTGACCTCTGTCATTGCCAACAAAGGATATATTACAAAGTATTGAGATGAAATTTTGTTTCTGACCAAATACTTATTTTCCACCATAATATGCAAATAAAATGTTAAAAAAACAGACAATGTGATTTTCTGGATTTTTTTTTCTCAGTTTGTCTCCCATAGTTGAGGTCTACCTATGATGTAAATTACAGACGCCTCTCATCTTTTTAAGTGGTGGAACTTGCACTATTGCTGACTGACTAAATACTTTTTTGCCCCACTGTATATATGTATACATATATATACATACTGTATACACACTGCTCAAAAAAAATAAAGGGGATACTAAAATCCCACATCCTAGTAATCACTGAATGAAATATTCCAGTTGTGAATCTTTATTCATTACATAGTGGAATGTGTTGAGAACAATAAAACGTAAATCACAACTAATATCCCACGGAGGTGTGGAGTTGGAATGATGCTCAAAATCAAAGTGGAAAATTGGAAAATGAAGTTACAGGCTGATCCAACTTCATTGGAAATGCCTCAAGACAAGGAAATGATGCTCAATAGTGTGTGGCCTCCTCGTGCCTGTATGACCTCCCTACAACGCCTGGGCATGCTCCTGATGAGGCAGCGGATGGTCTCCTGAGGGATCACCTCCCATACCTGGACTAAAGCATCCGCCAACTCTTGGACAGTTTGGTGACGTCACATACTGTCCTCTATACTATATATGCGGCTTGGTGATGTCATATTGGTTTTTATGCTATATACATATACACTGCTCAAAACAATAAAGGGGACACTAAAATCCCACATCCTAGATATATCTGAAATATTCCAGTTGCTAATTTTTTTCATTGCATAGTGGAATGTGTTCAGAACATGGAACAAAACATAACAATTATCAATGTAAATCAAAATGAATATCCCATGGAGGTCTGGAGTTGGAATGATGCTCAAAATCAAAGTGGAAAATCAAATTACAGGCTGATCCAACTTCAGTGGAAATGCCTCATGACAAGGAAAAGAAGCTCAGTATTGTGTGTGGCTTCCAAGTGCCTGTATGACCTCCCTACTGTACAACGCCTGGGCATGGTCCTGATGAGGCGGCAGATGGTCTCCTGTGGGATCTCCTCCCAGACCTGGACTAATGCATCCGCCAACTCCTGGGCAGTCTGTGATGCAATGTGATGTTGGTGGATGGTGCGAGACATGATGTCCCAGATGTGCTCAATCGGCTTCAGGTCTGGGGAACGGGCGGGCCAGTCCATAGCTTCAATGCCTTCATCTTGAAGGAACTGCTGACACACTCCAGCCACATGAGGTCTGGCATTGTCCTCCATTAGGAGGAACCCAGGTCCAACCGCACCAGCATATGGTTTCACAAGGGGTCTGAGGATCTCATCTCAGTACCTAATGGCAGGCTACCTCTGGCGAGCACATGGACGGCTGTGCGACCCTCCAAAGAAATGCCACCCCACACCATTACTGAACCACTGCCAAACCGGTCATGCTGAATGATACTGCAGGCAGCATGTCGCTCTCCATGGCGTCTCCAGACTCTGTCATGTCTGTCATATGTGCTCAGTGTGAACCTTTTTTTATCTGTGAAGAGCACAGGGCGCCAGTGGCGAATTTGCCAATCCTGGTGTTCTGTGGCAAATGCCAAGCGTCCTGCACGGTGTTGGGCTGTGAGTACAACCCGCATCTGTGGACGTCGGGCACTCAGACCATCCTCATGGAGACGGTTTCTAACCGTTTGTGCAGACACATGCACATTTGTGGCCTGCTGGAGGTCATTTTGCAGGGTTCTGGCAGTGCTCCTCCTGGTTTTCCTTACACAAAGGCTGAGGTAGTGGTCCTGCTGCTGGATTGTTGCCCTCCTACAGCCCCCTCCACATCTCCTGGTGTACTGGCCTGTCTCCTGGTAGCGCCTCCAGCCTCTGGACACTACGCTGACAGACACAGCAAACCTTCTTGCCACAGCTCGCATTGATGTGTCATCCTGGATGAGCTGCACTACCTGAGCCACTTGTGTGGGTTGTAGAGTCCGTTTCATGCTACCACGAGTATGAAAGCACATCCAACATTCAAAAGTGACCAAAAGATCAGCCAGAAAGCATTGGTACTGAGATGTGGTCTGTGGTCCCCACCTGCAGAACCACTCCTTTATTAAGTGTGTCTTGATAATTGCCAATAATTTCCATCTGTTGTCTATTTCATTTGCACAACAGCATGTGAAATTGATTGTCAAACAGTGCTGCTTCCTAAGTGGACAGTTTGATTTCACAGAAGTTTGATTTACTTGAAGTTATATTTTGTTATTTAAGGGTATGTGCACACGTAGAATGGAGCTCTGCGGATTTTTCCGCAGCGGATTTTAGAAATCCGCAGGTAAAAGGCACTGCGTTTTACCGCGGATTTACCACAGTTTTTATGCAGATTTTGTGCGGTTTTACACCTGCGGATTCCTATTGTGGAGCAGGTGTAAACCGCAGCGTAATCCGCACAAAGAATTGACATGCTGCGGAATGTAACCCGCAGTGTTTCCTCACGTTTTTTCCGCAGCATGGGCACTGCAGATTGCGGTTTCCATAGGTTTACATTGTACTGTAAACGCATGGAAAGCTGCTGCAGACCCGCAGCTGCGGATCCGCAGCAAAATCCGCAACGTGTGCACATAGCCTTAGTGTTCTCTTTATTTTTTTGAGCAGTAAACATAAATATAGATAGATAGATAGATAGATAGATAGATAGATAGATAGATAGATAGATATGTGTGTATATATACACACTGTATATTAAGAAAGAAGCAGCACTCCCTTTTTTTGGTGGAAAAAAACTATTTTTATAGCCCATTGGGTCTCGACGTTTCGGCTCTGTGTGTGAGCCTTTTTCAAGCAGTGTACAAGTGCACATTCAGAATATTTAAAGTATGCAATGAGGTGAATGCAACTTGCATCAATTAGTGTCAAAACAGTACAATTTCATATCTGTTATTCAATATTTATATATAAAGTGCAGAAGGATTTTGTTTGCAACACTATAAAGTGAAAAACAAAAGTGCCTATAATGCAATATAACATAAAAATTCATAAACAAGTCAATTGATTGTAATCTGAACAGCTGAAAAGGATTATAATGCCACATGACACACCCCATTTCTAATAACGCTGTTACCAGCGTCCTATGAAATCAATTGCGCATGTCAGGAAGAAACCACAATCCCATCTGTGCCATTCTCGGTGTCTCAAAACATCAACTGCGCATGTCAGAAAATAAACACATCATCAAAAGCAAAACAAAAGTTTGCGCCATCTTTATTATTAGAGATCCTACAAAAGATTCACTGACCAACCACTGACTAAAAAGACCATAGAAAAGGCAATGGATTATTTCTTAAAGGAACACACACACATCTATAATATAACGCTGGGAGCGTCACTCTGTCCGAAGCCTTTATAGACTGCGCAGGCACAAGCGGCGGCGCAGTCTGGGCCTCCCAGAGTGACGCTCCCGGGAAATCGTGGTATGCGTTCACACTGAACGCACACCGTGATCTCCAACAGAGAAGCAGGGACCGCCAGGAGGGTGAGTATCGGCCATATTCACCTGTCCTGCGTTCCACCGCTGAGCGCCGCCATCTTCCCGGTCTTTGGCCTGTGACCTTCAGTTCAGAAGGCGCGATGACGCGCTTAGTGCGCGCCGGCACCGCCCTCTGACTGAACAGCCAGGAGATCGGGAAGATGGCGGCGCGCAGCGCTGGAACGGGACAGACAGGTGAGTATTGTAAGTGCTGGGGGGCCTGAGCTGGCGGCGATACCGGCACCTGACCCCCACAGCGCGTCGGTGTCCCCGCCTGCTCAGGCCCCCGGATGGGTGCAGCACATGACAGGATGGGGACGCAGGATGGTTGCAGCACATACTAGGATGGGGACGCAGGATGGTTGCAGCACATACCAGGATGGGGATGCATGATGGGGACGCAGGATGGTTGCAGCACATACCAGGATGGGGACGCAGGATGGGTGCAGCACATGACAGGATGGGGACACAGGATGGGTGCAGCACATACCAGGATGGGGACGCAGGATGGGGACGCAGGATGGGTGCAGCACATACCAGGATGGAGACGCAGGATGGGTGCAGCACATGACAGGATGGGGACGCAGGATGGGTGCAGCCCATGACAGGATGGGGATGCAGGATAGGTGCAGCACATACCAGGATGGGGACGCAGGATGGGTGCAGCACATGACAGGATGGGGACGCAGGATGGGTGCAGCACATGACAGGATGGGGACGCAGGATGGGTGCAGCACATGACAGGATGGGGACGCAGGATGGGTGCAGCACATACCAGGATGGGGACGCAGGATGGGTGCAGCACATGACAGGATGGGGACGCAGGATGGGGACGCAGGATGGGTGCAGCATATGACAGGATGGGGACGCAGGATGGGTGCAGCACATACCAGGATGGGGACGCAGGATGGGTGCAGCACATGACAGGATGGGGACGCAGGATGGGGACGCAGGATGGGGACGCAGGATGGGTGCAGCACATGACAGGATGGGGACGCAGGATGGGTGCAGCACATGACAGGATGGGGGCGCAGGATGGGTGCAGCACATGACAGGATGGGGAAGCAGGATGGGTGCAGCACATGACAGGATGGGGACACAGGATGGGTGCAGCACATACCAGGATGGGGACGCAGGATGGGGACGCAGGATGGGTGCAGCACATACCAGGATGGGGACGCAGGATGGGTGCAGCACATGACAGGATGGGGACGCAGGATGGGTGCAGCACATAACAGGATGGGGACGCAGGATGGGTGCAGCACATATCAGGATGGGGATGCAGGATGGGTGCAGCACATGACAGGATGGGGGCGCAGGATGTGTGCAGCACATGACAGGATGGGGACGCAGGATGGGTGCAGCACATGACAGGATGGGGACGCAGGATGGGTGCAGCACATGACAGGATGGGGGTGCAGGATGGGTGCAGCACATGACAGGATGGGGGCGCAGGATGGGTGCAGCACATGACAGGATGGGGACGCAGGATGGGTGCAGCACATGACAGGATGGGGATGCAGGATGGGGTCGCAGGATGGGAGCAGCACATACCAGGATGGGGACGCAGGATGGGTGCAGCACATGACAGGATGGGGACGCAGGATGGGGACGCAGGATGGGTGCAGCACATGACAGGATGGGGACGCAGGATGGGTGCAGCACATGACAGGATGGGGACGCAGGATGGGTGCAGCACATGACAGGATAGGGGCGCAGGATGGGTGCAGCACATGACAGGATGGGGACGCAGGATGGGTGCAGCACATGACAGGATGGGGACGCAGGATGGGTGCAGCACATGACAGGATGGGGACACAGGATGGGGACGCAGGATGGGTGCAGCACATACCAGGATGGGGACGCAGGATGGGTGCAGCACATGACAGGATGGGGGCGCAGGATGGGTGCAGCACATGACAGGATGGGGACGCAGGATGGGTGCAGCACATGACAGGATGGGGACGCAGGATGGGTGCAGCACATGACAGGATGGGGACGCAGGATGGGTGCAGCACATGACAGGATGGGGACGCAGGATGGGTGCAGCACATACCAGGATGGGGACGCAGGATGGGTGCAGCACATGACAGGATGGGGGTGCAGGATGGGTGCAGCACATGACAGGATGGGGACGCAGGATGGGTGCAGCACATGACAGGATGGGGACGCAGGATGGGTGCAACACATGACAGGATGGGGGCGCAGGATGGGTGCAGCACATGACAGGATGGGGACGCAGGATGGTTGCAGCACATGACAGGATGGGGACGCAGGATGGGTGTAGCACATGACAGAATGGGGACGCAGGATGGTGCAGCACATGACAGGATGGGGACGCAGGATGGGTGCAGCACATGACAGGATGGGGACGCAGGATGGGTGCAGCACATGACAGGATGGGGGCGCAGGATGGGTGCAGCACATGACAGGATGGGGACGCAGGATGGGTGCAGCACATGACAGGATGGGGACGCAGGATGGGTACAGCACATGACAGGATGGGGACACAGGATGGGGATGCAGGATGGGTGCAGCACATACCAGGATGGGGACGCAGGATGGGTGCAGCACATGACAGGATGGGGGTGCAGGATGGGTGCAGCACATGACAGGATGGGGACCCAGGATGGGTGCAGCACATGACAGGATGGGGGCGCAGGATGGGTGCAGCACATGACAGGATGGGTACGCAGGATGGTTGCAGCACATGACAGGATGGGGACGCAGGATAGGTGCAGCACATGACAGGATGGGGACGCAGGATGGGTGCAGCACATGACAGGATGGGGACGCAGGATGGGTGCAGCACATGACAGGATGGGGACGCAGGATGGAGCAGCACATACCAGGATGGAGACCATATACCAATATAAATGCTCGCCACCCGGGCGTAGAATGGGTTCAATAGCTAATATATATATATATATATATATATATACAGTGGGGCAAAAAAGTATTTAGTCAGTCAGCAATAGTGCAAGTTCCGCCACTTAAAAAGATGAAAGGCGTCTGTAATTTACATCATAGGTAGACCTCAACTATGGGAGACAAACTGAGAAAAAAAAATCCAGAAAATCACATTGTCTGTTTTTTTAACATTTTATTTGCATATTATGGTGGAAAATAAGTATTTGGTCAGAAACAAAATTTCATCTCAATACTTTGTAATATATCCTTTGTTGGCAATGACAGAGGTCAAACGTTTTCTGTAAGTCTTCACAAGGTTGCCACACACTGTTGTTGGTATGTTGGCCCATTCCTCCATGCAGATCTCCTCTAGAGCAGTGATGTTTTTGGCTTTTCGCTTGGCAACACGGACTTTCAACTCCCTCCAAAGGTTTTCTATAGGGTTGAGATCTGGAGGCTAGCTAGGCCACTCCAGGACCTTGAAATGCTTCTTACGAAGCCACTCCTTCGTTGCCCTGGCGGTGTGCTTTGGATCATTGTCATGTTGAAAGACCCAGCCACGTTTCATCTTCAATGCCCTTGCTGATGGAAGGAGGTTTGAACTCAAAATCTCACGATACATGGCTCCATTCATTCTTTCATGTACCCGGATCAGTCGTCCTGGCCCCTTTGCAGAGAAACAGCCCCAAAGCATGATGTTTCCACCACCATGATTTACAGTAGGTATGGTGTTTGATGGATGCAACTCAGTATTCTTTTTCCACCAAACACGACAAGTTGTGTTTCTACCAAACAGTTCCAGTTTGGTTTCATCAGACCATAGGACATTCTCCCAAAACTCCTCTGGATCATCCAAATGCTATCTAGCAAACTTCAGACGGGCCCGGACATGTACTGGCTTAAGCAGTGGGACACGTCTGGCACTGCAGGATCTGAGTCCATGGTGGCGTAGTGTGTTACTTATGGTAGGCCTTGTTACATTGGTCCCAGCTCTCTGCAGTTCATTCACTAGGTCCCCCCGCGTGGTTCTGGGATTTTTGCTCACCGTTCTTGTGATCATTCTGACCCCACGGGGTGGGATTTTGCGTGGAGCCCCAGATCGAGGGAGATTATCAGTGGTCTTGTATGTCTTCCATTTTCTAATTATTGCTCCCACTGTTGATTTCTTCACTCCAAGCTGGTTGGCTATTGCAGATTCAGTCTTCCCAGCCTGGTGCAGGGCTACAATTTTGTTTCTGGTGTCCTTTGACAGCTCTTTGGTCTTCACCATAGTGGAGTTTGGAGTCAGACTGTTTGAGGGTGTGCACAGGTGTCTTTTTATACTGATAACAAGTTTAAACAGGTGCCATTACTACAGGTAATGATTGGAGGAAAGAGGAGACTCTTAAAGAAGAAGTTACAGGTCTGTGAGAGCCAGAAATCTTGATTGTTTGTTTCTGACCAAATACTTATTTTCCACCATAATATGCAAATAAAATGATAAAAAAAACAGACAATGTGATTTTCTGGATTTTTTTTCTCAGTTTGTCTCCCATAGTTGAGGTCTACCTATGATGATGTAAATTACAGACGCCTCTCATCTTTTTAAGTGGTGGAACTTGCACTACTGCTGACTAACTAAATACTTTTTTGCCCCACTGTATATATATATATATATATATATATATATATGTGTGTGTGTGTGTGTGTATACACTCTGTACATATGTTTTGCAGCATATTTTTGAGTGCTGAGCTTCATACTCTACATATACCCTGTATATATATGTATGTGTGTGTGTATATATATATATGTGTGTATATATATATATAATACAGAGCATAGCATACATAGGCACACAATGTCTATTTATATTATTTTTTCTTTTATTATAAGAAGGTAGGTAGACCTTACCCCGATGGATTTTTTTTTACTTTTGGGCAGTTATCAAAGATTAGGGTATATCCAGGAAAGCCATCCACAATTGATAACATGATTATAATTCAACTATTATTTAAACTCTATAATTTATAGAGTTTAAACAACTCTATAATTTAAACTCTATAATTTTAATTTAATAAATGCACCTCACTGTCTATAGCCACTGCTACACTCGGGCCTTCAGCTCTCTATTAGGTGTAACCATGGTGACAGAGGATGGAGTGGCAGCCATTTTAGGAGCAGAGACCTGATGTGGATGAACAGTGTCTGGTCCAACAGTGAGAAAAACAGAGTACATATTATTATAGATAGATATGAGATAGATAGATAGATAGATAGATAGATAGATAATAGATGTGGAGATAGATTACAGCTGCTGTCCTCTATACACAGAGTTGTGACTGAACCGGCGCTGCCCCTGTGACTGAAACCTTAACGCTGCCTGGAGGAATAATGGTTATTTCCTCGAATCAGCAGATATCTAATTGCAGGCGCTGGGCAGGTTCACAATGTTATTAACCTGCAGATTAACCCCATATCTTCAGGTTAATAGAGTTTTTTCCCGGGACAGCTTCCCTTTAACAAAGGTTCACGCTATAAGTTGTCACAATGGGCTATTAAAATTCAGACGTTTTGCTAATTTATATTTGAAGGATTTGATTTTTGCCTGGGAGGCTTAGCACTCCTGATATTTGCTGTTGCCGATTTTATGTTTTTTTTTTTTTTCCTAGATAGGGCACCCCTGGTCAAAATTACTGTTATTGTGAACATTTAAAGGGACTCTGTCACCTGAATTTGGAGGGAACAATCTTCAGCCATGGAGGTGGGGTTTTGGGGTTTTTGATTCACCCTTTCCTTACCCGCTGGCTGCATGCTGGCTGCAATATTGGATTGAAGTTCATTCTCTGTCCTCCATAGTACACGCCTGCGCAAGGCAAGATTGCCTTGTACAGGCATGTACTACGGAGGACAGAGAATGAACTTCAATCCAATATTGCAGCCAGCATGCAGCCAGCGGGTAAGGAAAGGGTGAATCAAAAACACAAAAACCCCGCCTCCATGGCTGAGGATTGTTCCCTCCAAATTCAGGTGACAGTGTCCCTTTAAGCAAGTTGAATATGAAATGATGTCTAAAAGGCCTAACATGAACTCCTTCCTGACATGTGCCATATACATAAGTTGCCAAGGGAGCTGCGTTCCCTGGAGCAACGCCCACGATCTGTACCAGCACCGATCGCGGATGTTTAACCCCTCTGATGCTACTATCAATAGTTCGAGAAAATTGGTGCGCACTCGATATACTACGGGAGCGAGGTGCAGGTGTAATGTGCTGTGAAAAGCCCCAATATAATAGAAAATATGGAATACACCGCACACTCTACGCAAATATAATGCAACTAGATGGTAGCCCGATTCTAACGCATCGGGTATCTACTATATAATTGTCTAAGGGTCACTTCCGTCTTTCTGTCTGTCTGTCACGGATATTCATTGGTCGCTGCTTCTGTCTGTCAAGGAAATCCAAGTTGCTGATTGGTCGCGGAAAAAAAGCCACGACCAATCAGCGAAGGGCACAGTCCGGAAGAAAATGGCCGCTCCTTGCTCCCCGCAGTCACTGCCCGGCGCCCGCATACTCCCCTCCAGCCACCGCTAACACAGGGTTAATGCCGGTGGTAACGGACCGCGTTATGCCGTGGGTACGCACTCCGTTACCGCTGCTATTAACCCTGTATGTCCCCAACTTTTTACTATTGATGCTGCCTATGCAGCATCAATAGTAAAAAATCTAATGTTAAAAATAATAAAAAAACAAAAAACCTGCTATACTCACCCTCCGTTGTCCGCCGAGCCGCTCGCGCCGACCGCCATCTTCCATTCCCGGCAATGCATTGCGAAATTACCCAGAAGACTTAGCGGCCTCGCGAGACCGCTAAGTCATCTGGGTAATTTCACAATGCATTCTGGGAACGGAAGATGGCAGCAGCCTCGTGCTCATCGCCTGTGCCAGATCCGAAGGTGAGTATGTTTATTTTTTTTTTTTAACCTGTGACATACGTGGCTGGGCAATATACTGTGTGACTGGGCAATATACTACGTGGCTGTGCAATATACTACATGGCTCTATGCTTGAAACATCAAATGCTGTAATAGCACGTATAGAGCAGGAGAAGATACAAACGGAAAACCCGTAGGTATGCCAGCGGTACAAGGGAGTGTAATTGCCCCAAAATGGGCATATATAAGCGTCATATATTTATCCTGGGAATATGTGAGGGGAAACCCATAATCAAAGACAGGTTGTGAGGCACATAATTGTGCAAAAATACGCCTCCATATTACACCCCAGTCAAATTGTAAGGTATCATAGCTTACCCATGCAGGAGGCAAGAAGACTCTCCCTGTTCCACTGGCGGCCCCCTGACGCACGTTTCGCGGTCAGCTTTCTCAAAGAGAATACCTGGCATACCTACGGGTTTTCCGTTTGTATCTTCTCCTGCTCTATACGTGCTATTACAGCATTTGATGTTTCAAACTATTGTTACTTATTGGTAAATAAAATTTATATGTTTTTGAACATGTGTTTTGGGATTTCCTTACTCCGGTTTTTTGTGGTATATGTGTTTTGGAGTTTCCTTACCAGCCATTTTGGTGTGGTTAATATTAGTGGGGGAGCGACATTCCTGTGCTCTCAGCCATTAACCCGTGACAGGCTTTGTGGTTTTTGTTTAGATTCTAGTGGCTCTATGCTGTATACTACGTCGCTGTGCAATATACTACGTCGCTGTGCAATATACTACGTGGCTCTGTGCTGTATACTACGTAGCTGGGCAATATACTACGTGGCTGGGCAATGTACTACGTCACTGGGCAATATACTACGTCACTGGGCAATATAGTACGTGACTGGGCAATATACTACGTCGCTGTGCAATATACTATGTAGCTGTGCAATATACTACGTGGCTCTGTGCTGTATACTACGTAGCTGGGCAATATACTACGTGGCTGGGCAATATACTACGTCACTGGGCAATATACTACGTCACTGGGCAATATACTACGTCACTGGGCAATATACTACGTCACTGGGCAATATACTACGTGACTGGGCAATATACTACGTCGATGTGCAATATACTATGTCGCTGTGCAATATACTATGTGGCTCTGTGCTGTATACTACGTAGCTGGGCAATATACTACGTGGCTGTGTTAAATATTAATTATTCTTATTTTTATTCTGTACTGAGCACATGGTTTCTTGCTGACACTATCAAAAGCTATTTCTGTGTATGTAGCTCAGAGTATAAGTTAACTCCATATACAGAAGACACGTGATCAGTGTTGAACATATATAAGCGTCTCTTAGGAGGGTGTGGGGGCTTTTGTCACGTGGGACGGTCACCTCCCTTCCTGCACATTCATTCTCCATGGACAACCGATGAAGAAGCAACAGCTGATAGCGGAAGCCATGATGAACTTCACACAGACAGATGACTTTTACCATTCTACCTTTTAAAGATGAGTAACAAGAAAAGCGCTGATATTTACACATGGACACTGTTTGTAATTGTTTCATCTACCTTTTATGTTTTTGCTGCGATGGTGGATAACTCAATAAACCACTATACTTTCGTCAGAATATCATGACATTTTTCTTTTAAGAATAACGCACCTGGTTAAGTCTTGATTAGATATTTTTGCGAAATAACGATTTTTAACATTTGGCCAAGCCAGCCAGTTTTGATTTTTGTGCTATTTTTGCGTGAATTTCCTTCTTCTTGCACACGGGGGAAGACAGAAGAGTTCCGCTAGATTGTGCAAGTATTCAGGAATTCCACTTCAAAATTTCAAGTCACAAAGAACTCATACAAGAACCTACGAATTACGAAGACTTTAACAGGTGTCAGACGGATTGACAGCAAGCACTGGTAGTGCTGAAGATAGACGTGCTGAAAATAGCCGTGCTGAAGTCCGGAGCCCAGCGTTGTAAAAGCAAAGGGACTACAAGCTGAGATTTCAAGGTAAGACAAATGGATTTGATTAATTCATATGCTAAATCAAGTCAGATAGACTTTGTAAGTTTGTACGGATCTAGCCTAGAAATATTTTGAAGTTAGATTCTAAGCTAATGTCTAGGAAAAAAAAGAAAAAGAGCAACTGAAGAATATTTTACATATGGTGTATGTATTTAACGAGTTTGTCATAGAGAAGTCCAAAAAAGACAGTGTAGAAAGAATTTCTAAGGAAACTAATGATGTTCCCAAGATTGACTGTAATGGGAAGAGTGATGAAGATGTGACACACGTATCTGTAATGACGATGACCACCCAAAGTGACATTGACTTTGTGACACAAGATGAAAAACAAGATGGAGGAAGTGTAGGAGTCATGACAATTGACAAAGATGATCTACGAGGGACAGATGTACAAGGGCCACTAAAAATAGAAGATGACTCAGAGTCCCAACAGCTCCAACTTAAATCTAGAAAAATCTTGCTTAAATTATGCAAAATCAAATCTATGAAGTACGAAGAAAATTACATATTTGTTACAAACCCTATGAAAAGATTCAGGAGTCTATCAAAGAAATTCCTCTGAAAGGGTTAAATGTTGAAGGCTCAGATCTTTCTGAGATGTCGAAAATTGACAGATGGAAGCAGGTGAGTATCTCAGGGGGTGCTCAGCTGAACACTCCATTAACACAGCTCTTCAAAGAGTCCATAGGGTTAAAGTTACATTTTGGGATAGGAATTGGCTAAAAATGTAATTATATTATATGATGAGTTATACAATGTATTATTTATTAATGTAATTATTTTATTCAATATAATTCTGCAGTTACATATATTAATATAATATACAGTAAATACTGTAGCATATTTGTATAAGTAGAGATTATATTAACTGCATTTTTATATGTATAGTGAAATAATTAAAATTTACTCCAGTAATAATATTTAGAATTACAATTAAATACATTTATTAAGTATATACATATGTATAAGATATCTAAATTATTTTGTTTTGAAATAAATATGAAATTAACCTTTATCTTTCATTTTCCCTTAGAATTTTACTTTCAAAGCGAGGATTGAACAAAAAATACCTGTTTCATGAATTTATGTCTTATTCACATAGGAAGCTATATTAACTGCATGATTTTTATATATATATATTTAACACTTAAAAATAAATAATATATCTAACAACCTAAAAATGTGTGTACTACATGTAAATTTTCTTTCTGTAATAATCTAAAACGTGTTTTTTTTCCTCCCACTGCATGGTGTGACATATGTGAGTTAAAGATATCATATAGCCTTGTTTTAATTTTAGGAATTTTCCTCAGCCTTTACATTCAAATGGTTTCAGTAACAGGCTTGTACCGAAATAGCGTTGAAACATTCAACTCGGGTTTCTTGTGAATGGAGGAGTCCTTTCTATAGGTTAAAACATACTGATACTGTTAGATAATATTTGGGGAATATTCAAAGGAATATTAGAATACTAAATTTAATAGATTACAATGCGCATTGATTGATAATTAGGATACAATATTTTGGGTTAATATATGTGTATTCTTTGTATGTGAAATATACATTGTGAACGTCTATATGTGTGTCACATGTGACAGGTGACAGAAGTGTATGGGCAGCTGCTAAGGGTGAATCCAATGTAAGAGTGAACCTAATGCTAAGTGTGTAATGTAAGAGTGAACCTAATGCTAAGTGTGTAATGTAAGAGTGAACCTAATGCTAAGTGTGTAATGTAAGAGTGACCAGAGCGTGGTATGTGGAATGTGGAATGTGTATGCACAGTTTGACTGAGGCCTCATGATTTATGGTATGTTTGAAAAAAAAAAAAAAAAAAAAACACCTTGTGTTAATGAGAAAATAAGATTCAGTTAAATTATTAGAATATTAAGATATATTTAAATATTATTATTCAACATATATTTCTTTAGTGATTATTAGTGAATAAGTACAATAACATTTTCCAAATTATAATTTTTTTTCATATTCAGTGTTTTTTTATGGTTACATAGATGAGTACACATTTTCAAACAAATATATGGCACAAGTTGATATGACAGTTATAAAAATAATGATTTTTCACTTGGGTTTTTACAAATTAATTTTTTCATAAAATAATATTTTTTTATATTAAGGGGGAAATGTGTTTTTGATCCTGATCACATCATCACATTTCATCAATACCTCTTCTTCACACATTTTAATAAAGAAGAAACATTAATAAGGTATTATTGGATATAATAACATTAAATATTATAAATGTCATTTTTTTCCTCAATTAAGGGTATTATATGCCAAGCTGCATAATTTCAATATTTTGGTGATCCAAGGTTATGACAACATCTACATGAGGAAGTATTAAGGGAATGTGTTACTGAGACATAACCTCAGCATTTGTCATGAACATATAAAGGCCTTATTCTTATTTTTATTTTTTATTCTCATTTTTATTTTTCATTTTTTATCAACAAATGAAGGCCTTATTTTTATTTTTCATTTTTTTCACTTTTTCTTCAATTTTTATTCTTAATTTTTATTTTTCATCTCAAGAAAAAAATCAATATTTAATAAAGTAATGTCTACAAGCATATTGCTTTATCAAATATAGTGATCATATGGTTTCATTATATAAGAAATGTTTCAATTCCAAGTTAAATACAACAATTCTTTCACTCATTCATTCATTCATACATATATTTTTATTTTGGTTCATGGCTATACATACTTACATATTATTGGTCTACTGAACATAAATTAATAAAGTTTTAATACTAAATATCAGCACTTGTTACATAAAAGACATACTGACATCTATGGGTTCAAAAAGAAATTACACCTATGACATAAAAATGTCCAATCACATGAAGAATATGGTTAATAATATACTATCATTTATCATATATTATTATTATTATTTTATTTTTCCAAATATAAACTCCATTTTAATATCATTTAATAATTATATGGATATTATTGATTGCTATGGTACGCTGTGATATTATAAGTTAGGAAAATTACCAGATTTGGTATAGAATAGGGAATGAAGACTTCAATCAAGATACCGGAGATACGTTAATAAAGACTTTTCATTTTTCTAAATTCAATTGATTCTTAAAAGTTGCAAGAAGAAAAGCCGTTATCCAGAAGTTCCACAAGGTAACAATGCTCTGATTTCTGAGTAATAATAGACTGTGTCAAATACAATTCATGTCACCACTGACAACAACTACAGCATCCATCACTGACTATGAGTACAGTATCAAAGATGAATTGTGTTATCACGTTCCAGTGGTTTCCTATCACCTATAAGACTTCCATGAAAGCTGGTGAACACTCAGGTAATAACCCTGACATGTGTCCTGTGTACTAAGGACTGGTTATGGTGCTATGTTTGTCAAGGAAGAGTCAATGTAACCCTTGCTGTGCTGACCAAAGACGTCACACCTGTCCCAAGACCAGTGCGGATGATATGAGGATTCTAGATGATTTCCAAGGCGAGCCAATGTAAGTCCAGGTCTCTAAAGGTGACACTGCACAGATATTAAAGCTACATTTCATCTATTAACTTTGTTTTCTTATCAACATTTAAATTTATGGACTTTGATTGACACATGACACACAGTCTCTACATATCTACATGCTATCATCTATTTCAAAAGACTTATATTAAAGAAGAAGAACCAAGATGAAGACCAGATGACATCAGATGACATCAGACCTGAGATGCTTCAAGTAGATATAGGGAAGTATAATTATATATTTTATATGAATATTGGTCACGGCTTACCATAACATGAATTTACATATCATTATATTATTGAGAACATATAGCAATATTATTATTGATATTATTTATTGCATCATTTTGCCAAAGAAGAAAGTAGATTTTATTAATATTTTAATTTGAGGGTTCCAATCAATGTCTGTCACCCTCAAAAGGGGGAATTGTTAAATATTAATTATTATTTTTATTCTGTACCGAGCACATGGTTTCTTGCTGACACTATCAAAAGCTATTTCTGTGTATGTAGCTCAGAGTATAAGTTAACTCCATATACAGAAGACACGTGATCAGTGTTGAACATATATAAACGTCTCTTAGGAGGGTGTGGGGGCTTTTGTCACGTGGGACGGTCACCTCCCTTCCTGCACATTCATTCTCCATGGACAACCGATGAAGAAGCAACAGCTGATAGCGGAAGCCATGATGAACTTCACACAGACAGATGACTTTTACCATTCTACCTTTTAAAGATGAGTAACAAGAAAAGCGCTGATATTTACACATGGACACTGTTTGTAATTGTTTCATCTACCTTTTATGTTTTTGCTGCGATGGTGGATAACTCAATAAACCACTATACTTTCGTCAGAATATCATGACATTTTTCTTTTAAGAATAACGCACCTGGTTAAGTCTTGATTAGATATTTTTGCGAAATAACGATTTTTAACAGGCTGGGCAATATACTACGTCACTGGGCAATATACTACGTGACTGGGCAGTATACTACATCACTGGGCAATATACTACGTGACTGGGCAATATACTACGTCGCTGTGCAATATACTACGTCGCTGTGCAATATACTACGTGGCTCTGTGCTGTATACTACGTAGCTGGGCAATATACTATGTGGCTGGACAATATACTACGTAACTGGGCAATATACTATGTCATTGGGCAATATACTACGTGAATGGGCAATATACTACGTGGCTGGGCAATATACCGTACTACGTGGCTCTGTGCTGTATACTATGTGGCTGTGCAATATACTACGTGGCTGTGCAATATACTACGTGGCTCTGTGCTGTATACTACGTCACTGTCCACCGGAGCGGACCTGAGAAACCAATTTGACCAGACCGCAGCGGGACCGCCCCTGGGTGAGTATAATCTAACCTCTTTTTCTCCTCTTTCAGGTTACATCAGGGGCATTACAGAATGCTGTAGATAAGCCCCTGATAACGGTGAGCTTACCTCACCATCGATTTTGGGGGTGACAGGTTCCCTTTAAGGACATGAACATAGAGTGATGTATGTTGAAAGCGACCTGAAGTAAATTGATGTTTCGGCTCTGCCGGAGCCTTAATCATATAATCGCTTCACTAGAGATAGGGTGGACGATAAGGAAAATCCTTGGGTGTCGTAGAGTAAACTTATAGAATAGCGTAATGTCCTGGTGACAATGTTGTATGAACTCCCTGGTATGGGGTCTGGTTGATCTGCTGATGAACGGCGCTCCCGCACCCTGCTATAGAGGTGTGACACATACAACATTGTCACCATGACATTACACTATTCTATAAGTTTACTCTACGACACCCAAGGATTTTCCTTATCCTCTACCCTAACTCTATTGAAGCAATTATATGATTAAGGGTACCGTCACACAGTGGCATTTTGATCGCTACGACGGCACGATTCGTGACGTTCCAGCTATATACTTACGATCTTGCTGTGTCTGACACGCTCCTGCGACCAGGGACCCCGCTGAGAATCGTATGTCGTAGCAGATCGTTTGAAACTTTCTTTCGTCGTCTAGTGTCCCGCTGTGGCGGCATGATCGCATGGTGTAACAAAGGTGTGCACGATATTGTATACGATGTGCGCATAGTAACCAACAGCTTCTACATCGCAAATACGTCGTGAAGTTATCGCTCCAGCGTCGTGCATTGCGAAGTGTGACCGCAGTCTACGACGCTGGAGCGATATTGGAGCGATGCTGGAGCGTCACGGATCGTGCCGTCGTAGCGACCAAAGTGCCACTGTGAGACGGTACCTTAAGGCTCTGGCAGAGCCGAAACGTCAATTTACTTCAGGTCGCTTTCAACATACATCACTCTATATTCATGTCCTTAATAAATTTACACTATTATTGCATTATATTTGCGTAGAGTGTGCGGTGTATTCCATATTTGCTACTATCAATAGTGACAGTAACATCGAGGAGCATCGCACAGGGAAGGAGCTCCCGGTCTGCTCCTATCGCCACAAAGCGATGTAATCGCGTTGCGCCGATGGTCTCCACGGTGAACCCGGGCCACAAGATGGCCTCGGGGTACTTTAGGGTCCTTCAGGGAAAGTGGCCTGTGAGTGCCTGCTCTTAGCAGGAGCTAACAAGTAGAGATGAGCGGTGTTCGAGTCGAACTGTTCGCCAATTTCAAATTCGAGCTGTTTTGGGCGGTGTTCAAGTCGTTCGACGAACTCAAACAATGTGCTTAAAATTCGGCTGTTCAAGTTTCTTTTCGATAACTGTTCGTTCACCAAAAGCCTAACTTGATTTGCACATAAAAACGGTTTATCATTGTTAATAGACTGTTTCAGTGTATAGTGGGCCGGGGGGGGGGGGGGGGGCGGGGGATAGATCTGTGCTGAAATAACGCCGATCTCCATTTTGGGCCTCGGAGCAATGTCTGCACGTCAGCAGAGTAGCCTGCCTGTGAAACTAACTACACCGCCTGTGTATCTCAATTTTTACTGCATCTAACCCAGTTAATAGTTTTGGGCCTAGGAGCAGTGTCTGCACATCAGCAGAGTAGCCCGCCTGTGAAACTAACTACACCACCTGTGTATCTCAATTTTTACTGCATCTAACCCAGCTCATAGTTTTGGGCCTAGGAGCAGTGTCTGCAAGTCAGCAGAGTAGCCTGCCTGTGAAACTAACTACACCGCCTGTGTATCTCAATTTTTACTGCATCTAACCCAGCTCATAGTTTTGGGCCTAGGAGCAGTGTCTGCACGTCAACAGAGTAGCCCGCCTGTGAAACTAACTATACCGCCTGTGTATCTCAATTTTTACTGCATCTAACTCAGTTCATAGTTTTGGGCCTAGGAGCAGTGTCTGCAAGTCAGCAGAGTAGCCCGCCTGTGAAACTAACTACACCTCCTGTGTATCTCACTTTTTACTGCATGTAACCCAGTTCATAGTTTTGGGCCTAGGAGCAGTGTCTGCAAGTCAGCAGAGTAGCCTGCCTGTGAAACTAACTACACCGCCTGTGTATCTCAATTCTTACTGCATCTAACCCAGTTAATAGTTTTGAGCCTAGGAGCAGTGTCTGCACGTCAGCAGAGTAGCCCGCCTGTGAAACTAACTATACCGCCTGTGTATCTCAATTTTTACTGCATCTAACCCAGTTCATAGTTTTGGGCCTAGGAGCAGTGTCTGCACGTCAGCAGAGTAGCCCGCCTGTGAAACTAACTACACCGCCTGTGTATCTCACTTTTTACTGCATCTAACCCAGTTAATAGTTTTGGGGCTAGGAGCAATGTCTGCACGTCAGCAGAGTAGCCCGCCTGTGAAACTAACTACACCACCTGTGTATCTCAATTTTTACTGCATCTAATCCAGTTCATAGTTTTGGGCCTAGTACCACAGTTTGGCCACTCAGTTCTGCTCGGTTTTCATCCATCGGTTGTTGTGCCAACAACTACAGATACAGAGTTGCCAATTAGTTAAGCACTAAAATGAGTGGCAAAAGGTCTGCTGCTGGTGGAAAGGGGAATAGGCGTGTTGGAAAGGGAAAAAAAGGTTGTGTCCGTTGGGAAGGTGGTAAAGCAACAGTAACATCTGCAGAAGAAAGACCATCTTCAAGCCAAAGTAAGATGTCTACTTCTTTTCATGGACAATCTGATATGATTACTTTCTTACAACCATCGCTACAAGCATCGCCAAAAATTCCAGATGAGGCACAAAAGCAGCATTTGCTTGAACGGATATCAAGTGCTCGTTCAAGTGGGCTCTCCTCCATGTCAACTTCAACATCACAACTACTCCAGTCTTCAGAGTTGTCACCCCAATCGCACTTGCTTCCTCACAGCTCCCAAGTCTCCAGCTGCCCGTCTGAGCATGGGGTAACACACATGGTTGAGTCTGTAGAGCTGTTTACGCATACTATAGCCTGGGAATCAGAGGTCTGCTCCAGAGCTTCTGTGAATCCAGACGAGGAAATGACCTGCACTGATGCCCAGAATCTTTGTGAGTCGGATCCAGGCCCAGATGAAGAAGGTTCTGAGCATAATGTAGACCCTCGTTCCCAAACTGTAACTCCTGTTGGTGGAGACAATGAGGAAGATGATGATGAGACTGAGATACCTGATTGGAACGAAAACTTGAGTTTTCGGTCAGGGCAGGAAGAGGTTGGCTCTGAGGACGACGGGTGTGAGAACACACAGGATGATGATGACAAGGTTGTAGACCCCACTTACTGTCAACCCCCAGTCCGCCAGTCCATGAGGTCAGCAGAGGGGGTGGAGGAGAATGCTAGTGACGAGTCTGACGACGAGGTAACGGTGCGTCTTCCTGGACAGAGACAGAGTACTGGAAGCACGTCAACAACTGCATGCTCAACCCCAACTGTGCCTCAGACCAGAAGTCGTGGTGGCTCTTCAGGTAGCACGGGCTCTAAGCCTTGCATAGCCTGGGCATTTTTTGACATTGCAAAGGATGACCCAACTCATGTTGTCTGTAAGATTTGTCAACAAAATGACTAGCTTGAGTACTTCATGCATGAACCGTCACATGGATATGAGGCATAAGTTGCAATAGGAAGCTCACTGTGCTACAATGCGGCCTAGTGGGCCGGGCCAACCACCGTCTGCCCCATCAACTGCATCCACGTCCTCTTCATCCTCTGTGACTGTGGGGGCAGCAGTCGCACATGGTTTTGGACGCAGACCTTACACCTTTTTACCCGCAACAGCCAGTGTGATTGGTAGGTCGTCAGGATATTCGCAAGTGGAAACACCTGCTGTTGCTGAGCGCTCTCCGACATCGACACCACATTTTGATCAAGGCAACATAACATCTCCGCCTGCACCTTCCTCACAGACCAGCAGTTTACCGGGGACACCCTTCTCAACTCCGTCTAAGCACGGCAGCCAGCCCTCAGTCCCTCAGATGTGGACAAGTAAAAGACCATTTCCTCCTAGCCATGACAAAGCTAAGAGGTTGAATTTCTCCATCTGCAAGCTGTTGGCTACAGAAATGCTGCCTTTCTGCCTGGTGGACACAGAGGATTTTCAAGACCCTATGTCCGTTGCAGTGCCCCAGTACCAGATGCCCAGTCGCCACTACTTCTCAAAGAAAGCTGTGCCTGCGCTACACCAGCATGTCGCACACAACATCATCGCTTCATTGAAAAACTCTGTCTGTGACAGGGTGCATTTCACCACAGACACTTGGACGAGTAAACATGGACTGGGGCGTTACATGTCGGTGACTGGGCACTGGGTAACTACGGCGACATCAGGAGAAGGGGCTGCTTCCAAGTCTTGCCGTCCCCACGAGTTGCTCGTCGATCCTCTGTATCTAGAAGTTCCTCCACTGCTTCTGCCTCCTCAACCTCCTCTCGTTCCTCCATCTGCACCCAAAGCCTGTCTGGTAATGCCACCCGCGTTGTAACTGCGCAGAAGGAATCCTGCACACCTCCTCACTATGCTGTCACCAGGGCTCAACAGCATCAGGCAGTGTTTACATTAAAATGTCTGGGAAATGTGAGTCACACAGCTGAAGAGTTGTGGTCAGCTCTGGAGACTGAGTTCCATCAATAGTTGTCTCCACTCAACCTGCAGCCAGGGAAGGCTGTGTGTGACAATGCTGCAAACCTGGGTGCGGCCCTTCGCCGGGGCAATGTCACACACGTGCCTTGTATGGCTCACGTTTTGAACCTGGTTGTCTAGCAATTTTTATCCCACTATCCTGGACTAGATGGGCTTCTGCAGAGGGCATGGTCCCTGTGTGCTCACTTCTGCCGTTCGCATCCCGCAGCTCACCGATTTACATCTCTACAGAAGTCGTTGGGCCTGCCAGTTCACCGGCTGAAATGTGATGTGCCCACACGGTGGAATTCAACTCTGCACATGCTGCAGCGACTGTGGCAGCAACGACGAGCCCTGGTGCAATACGTTATGACGTATAGCCTGGGCCAAAGAGATTAAAAGGTGGGGCAAATCACGCTGCTGGAGTGGTCTCAGATCAGGGACCTATGCACCCTTCTGCACAGTTTTGAAAGAGCTACGAAGATGTTTAGTGCTGACGATGCCATTATCAGCATGACCATTCCGGTGATTTACATGCTGGAGCACACCTTACACATTGTTCAGAGTCAGGTGGTGGAACAAGAGGAGGAGGAGGAACAGGAGGAGTCATGTGCGGAAGGGATAATATCTCCAAGGTCAAGAAGGTTGGCAGCACCAAGGCGGCTGGCATTGGAGGCTGGGGGAGAGGGATTACCGAGGGCGCATGGTAGCAGCCAAACTGTTGAGGAAGGTGCAGGAGGCGAGGAAGAAGTGGAGGATGAACTGGCATGGAAGGCTCATCAGATGAGGGAGACCTTGATCAAATTTCTGTTGTGCGAGGTTGGGGGGATAGGGCAGACGAAGGAAGCATGATTCTCACCTCGCCACCATCAAGACAACAAGGACTTGGTCCTCCTGGATGCGCAAGACACATGAGTGCCTTCTTGCTGCACTACCTGCAACATGACCCTCGGATTGTCAGAATCCAAAGTAATGCCGACTACTGGGTTGCCACACTCTTAGATCCCCGGTACAAAAGTAAATTTGGCGAAATAATTCCTGCCATAGAAAGGGATTCACGCATGCAGGAGTATCAGCAGAGACTGTTACAGAATCTAACATCTGCTTTTCCACAAAACACCAGTGGTGCACATAGTGAATCTCTGAGTTTTAACTTGCCAACCGTGGGACTATCGAGTCATCACTCAAAGCGTAACAGTAACATCGTATCTGGTGGTAACAGCAATTTTTTCCAATCGTTTCACGATTTTTTTAAACCATCCTTTGCAAGGCCACATGAGACAAGTCTGATGCACAGCCAACGCCTAGAGAGGATGGTACAAGAGTATCTCCAAGTTAACATCGATGCCATGACTGTGGAACTGGACCCTTGCTTATTTTGGGCTTCCAATCTTGAAAAATGGCCTGAGCTCGCCACTCACGCCTTGGAGATCTTGTCGTGCCCCACAGCCAGCGTTCTCTCTGAACGTGTGATCAGAGCTGCTGGTGGTGTGCTGACAGACAAGCGCACGCGCCTGTCCAGTGACAATGTAGACAGACTAACGTTCATCAAGATGAACAAATCCTGGATCCGCAAGGACTTTTCTACCCCTGTGTCATCTTGGGGAGACTAAAAGCTTGATGATTTTTGAAAATCACCTCACCAACCGTTGTAAAAAACTCTGGCGAAATTGATTCCACTTAAGTGGTGTCTGTGGCTGAATTTTTGGAAAAAATTGAGACTCTTTATTGAGTCCCCTTGCTGTGTTTTACTTGACGTTGCCATCGTCAATTCCAGGTGGGTGGGGTCGTCTGCAGAGTTGTTTACTCATACTATGGCCTGGGATTCATAGGTCTGCTCCAAAGTTTCAGTGTCTGCTAGTCAGCAGAGTAGCCCAGCCACCCACCGCCTGTTTACCTAAGTGTTGTGAATTCTGTGGCTGAGTTCACTTCTGTGGTCACAAGTGGTATTGCAGTCTCTGGGCTTCCTCCCTCAGGTGTTTTGGTGAGCTCGTTGGCTGCCTTGCTATTTAGCTCCACCTGAGTCTGTCTTCCTTGCTCCTTGTCAATGTTCCAGTGTTGGATCTGAGCTACTGCATCTTTCCTTGGGCCTGCTGCTCTGCTAGATAAGTGCTTCTAGTTTGTTTTCTGTTTTTTCTGTCCAGCTTGCTATTAACTTTTGCTGGAAGCTCTGAGAAGCAAAGGGGTGCACCGCCGTGCTGTTAGTTCGGCACGGTGGGTCTTTTTGCCCCTTTGCGTGGTTTTCGTTTTAGGGTTTTTTGTAGACTGCATAGTTCTCTTTGCTATCCTCGCTCTGTCTAGAATATCGGGCCTCACTTTGCTGAATCTATTTCATTCCTACGTTTGTCTTTTCATCTTGCTAACAGTCATTATATGTGGGGGTGCGTATAATCTGGTGAGAATCAGGCAGGGAGATGAATGGAAAACGGCATTTAATATGCCCGAGGGTCATTTTGAGTATCTGGTGATGCCGTTCGGACTTGCCAATGCTCCATCTGTTTTTCAGTCTTTTATGCATGACATTTTCCGTGAGTATCTGGATAAATTCTTGATTGTTTACTTGGATGACATTTTGATCTTCTCAGATGATTGGGAGTCTCATGTGAAGCAAGTCAGAATGGTTTTCCAGGTACTGCGTGCTAATTCCTTGTTCGTGAAGGGATCAAAGTGTCTCTTCGGTGTGCAGAAAGTTTCATTTTTGGGGTTCATCTTTTCCCCTTCTACTATCGAGATGGATCCGGTTAAGGTTCAGGCCATCCAGGATTGGACTCAGCCGACATCTCTAAAAAGTCTGCAGAAATTCCTGGGCTTTGCTAATTTTTATCGTCGCTTCATCTGTAATTTTTCTAGCATTGCCAGACCATTGACCGATTTGACCAAGAAGGGTGCTGATTTGGTTAATTGGTCTTCTGCTGCCGTGGAAGCTTTTCAGGAGTTGAAGCGTCATTTTTGCTGTGCCCCTGTGTTGTGTCAACCTGATGTTTCTCTTCCGTTCCAGGTCGAGGTTGATGCTTCTGAGATTGGTGCAGGGGCGGTTTTGTCACAGAGAGGTTCTGGTTGCTCAGTGTTCAAACCATGTGCTTTCTTTTCCAGGAAATTTTCTGCTGCTGAGCGTAATTATGATGTGGGCAACCGAGAGTTGCTGGCCATGAAGTGGGCATTCGAGGAGTGGCGTCATTGGCTTGAGGGTGCTAAGCATCGCGTGGTGGTTTTGACTGATCATAAGAACCTTACTTATCTTGAGTCTGCCAAGCGCTTGAATCCTAGACAGGCCCGTTGGTCGTTATTTTTTGCTCGTTTTGATTTTGTGATTTCATACCTTCCGGGCTCTAAAAATGTGAAGGCGGATGCTCTGTCTAGGAGTTTTGTGCCCGACTCTCCGGGGTTATCTGAGCCGGCGAGTATCCTCAAGGAAGGAGTCATTGTGTCTGCCATCTCCCCTGATTTGCGGAGAGTGTTGCAGAAATTTCAGGCTAATAAACCTGATCGTTGTCCGGCCGAGAAACTGTTCGTCCCTGATAGGTGGACTAGTAAAGTTATCTCTGAACTTCATTGTTCGGTGCTGGCCGGTCATCCAGGAATCTTTGGTACCAGGGAGTTGGTTGCTAGATCCTTCTGGTGGCCATCTCTGTCACGGGATGTGCGTGCTTTTGTGCAGTCCTGTGGAATTTGTGCTAGGGCTAAGCCCTGCTGTTCACGTGCCAGTGGGTTGCTTTTGCCCTTGCCGGTCCCGAAGAGGCCTTGGACACATATTTCGATGGATTTCATTTCTGACCTTCCCGTTTCTCAAAAAATGTCGGTCATTTGGGTGGTCTGTGATCGCTTTTCTAAAATGGTCCATCTGGTGCCCTTGGTTAAATTGCCTTCCTCCTCTGATTTGGTGCCTTTGTTCTTCCAGCATGTGGTTCGTTTACATGGCATTCCTGAGAATATTGTTTCTGACAGAGGTTCCCAGTTTGTCTCGAGGTTCTGGCGAGCCTTTTGTGGTAGGATGGGCATTGACCTATCTTTCTCCTCGGCCTTCCATCCTCAGACTAATGGCCAGACCGAACGAACCAATCAGACCTTGGAAACATATCTGAGATGTTTTGTTTCCGCTGACCAGGATGATTGGGTGTCATTTTTGCCGTTGGCTGAGTTCGCCCTTAATAATCGGGCCAGCTCGGCTACCTTGGTCTCTCCATTTTTCTGCAATTCTGGGTTCCATCCTCGTTTCTCTTCAGGACAGGTTGAGTCTTCGGACTGTCCTGGTGTGGATTCTGTGGTGGACAGGTTGCAGCAGATCTGGACTCAGGTAGTGGACAATTTGACCTTGTCCCAGGAGAAGGCTCAGCTTTTCGCTAATCGCAGACGCCGTGTGGGACCCCGACTTCGTGTTGGGGATCTGGTTTGGTTATCTTCTCGTCATATTCCTATGAAGGTTTCCTCTCCTAAATTTAAACCTCGTTTTATTGGTCCGTATAGGATTTCTGAGATTCTCAATCCGGTGTCTTTTCGTCTGACCCTCCCAGACTCCTTTTCCATACATAATGTATTCCATAGGTCGTTGTTGAGGAGATACGTGGCACCTATGGTTCCATCTGTGGAGCCTCCTGCCCCTGTTTTGGTGGAGGGGGAATTGGAGTATATTGTGGAGAAGATTTTGGATTCTCGTGTCTCTAGACGGAAACTCCAGTATCTGGTCAAATGGAAGGGTTATGCTCAGGAAGATAATTCCTGGGTTTTTGCCTCTGATGTCCATGCCCCAGATCTTGTTCGTGCCTTTCATGTGGCTCATCCTGGTCGGCCTGGGGGTTCTGGTGAGGGTTCGGTGACCCCTCCTCAAGGGGGGGGTACTGTTGTGAATTCTGTGGCTGAGTTCACTTCTGTGGTCACAAGTGGTATTGCAGTCTCTGGGCTTCCTCCCTCAGGTGTTTTGGTGAGCTCGTTGGCTGCCTTGCTATTTAGCTCCACCTGAGTCTGTCTTCCTTGCTCCTTGTCAATGTTCCAGTGTTGGATCTGAGCTACTGCATCTTTCCTTGGGCCTGCTGCTCTGCTAGATAAGTGCTTCTAGTTTGTTTTCTGTTTTTTCTGTCCAGCTTGCTATTAACTTTTGCTGGAAGCTCTGAGAAGCAAAGGGGTGCACCGCCGTGCTGTTAGTTCGGCACGGTGGGTCTTTTTGCCCCTTTGCGTGGTTTTCGTTTTAGGGTTTTTTGTAGACTGCATAGTTCTCTTTGCTATCCTCGCTCTGTCTAGAATATCGGGCCTCACTTTGCTGAATCTATTTCATTCCTACGTTTGTCTTTTCATCTTGCTAACAGTCATTATATGTGGGGGGCTGCCTATTCCTTTGGGGTATTTCTCTGAGGTAAGTCAGGCTTGTATTTCTATCTTCAGGCTAGTCAGCTCCTCAGGCAGTGCCGAGTTGCATAGGTAGTGATAGGCGCAATCCACTGCTGCTTATAGTTGTGTGAGGATAGATCAGGTACTGCAGTCTACAGAGATTCCACGTCTCAGAGCTCGTCCTATTGTTTTTGGTTATTGCCAGATCTCTGTATGTGCGCTGATTACTGCACGCTGTGTTGCCTGATTGCCAGCCATAACACCTAAGTACTATTTTATGGCATCTAGCCCAGGAAATCCTTTTGGGCCTAGTAGAATTTAGTGCTAGTCAGCAGCGTACCCCACCCATGAAGCAAGCTACACCGCCTGTTTACCTAACTACTATCTTGTAATGGCATCTAGCCCAGGAAATCCTTTTGGGCCTAGTAGAATTTGGTCTACTCAGCAGCGTACTCCACCCATGAAGCAAGCTACACCACCTGTTTACCTAAGTACTATTTTGTAACGGCATCTAGCCCAGGAAATCCTTTTCGGCCTAGTAGAATTTAGTGCTAGTCAGCAGCGTACCCCACCCATGAAGCAAGCTACACCGCCTGCCTGTTTACCTAACTACTATTTTGTAACGGCATCTAGCCCTGGAAATCCTTTTGGGCCTAGTAGAATCTGGTGCTACTCAGCAGCGTACCCCACCCATGAAGCAAGCTACACCGCATGTTTACCTAAGTACTATTTTGTAACGGCATCTAGCCCAGGAAGTCCTTTTGGGCCTAGTAGAATTTGGTGCTACTCAGCAGCGTACTTCACCCATGAAGCAAGCTACACCGCCTGTTTACCTAAGTACTATTTTGTAACGGCATCTAGCCCAGGAAATCCTTTTGGGCCTAGTAGAATTTGGTGCTACTCAGCAGCGTACTTCACCCATGAAGCAAGCTACACCGCCTGTTTACCTAAGTACTATTTTGTAACGGCATCTGGCTCAGGAAATCCTTTTGGGCCTAGTAGAATTTAGTGCTACTCAGCAGCGTACCCCACCCATGAAGCAAGCTACACCGCCTGTTTACCTAAGTACTATTTTGTAACGGCATCTAACCCAGGAAATCCTTTTGGGCCTAGTAGAATTTGGTGCTACTCAGCAGCGTACCCCTCCCATGAAGCAAGCTACACCGCCTGTTTACCTAAGTACTATTTTTTAATGGCATCTGGCCCAGGAAATCCTTTTGGGCCTAGTAGAATTTAGTGCTACTCAGCAGCGTACCCCACCCATGAAGCAAGCTACACCACCTGTTTACCTAACTACTATTTTGTAACGGCATCTAGCCCAGGAAATCCTTTTGGGCCTAGTAGAATTTGGTGCTACTCAGCAGCGTACCCCTCCCATGAAGCAAGCTACACCGCCTGTTGATCTAATTACTAATTTTTAACTGCATCTAGCCCAGGAAATCGTTTTGTACCTAATAGCATTTTGTTTTACTCAGCAGAGTACCCCACCCATGAAGCAAGCTACACCGCCTATTTACCTAAGTACTATTTTGTAACAGCATCTAGCCCAGGAAATCCTTTTGGGTCTAGTAGAATTTAGTGCTACTCAGCAGCGTACCCCACCCATGAAGCAAGCTACACCCCCTGTTTACCTAAGTACTATTTTTTAACGGCATCTGGCCCAGGAAATCCTTTTGGGCCTAGTAGCAATTTCTGCTACTCAGCAGAGTACCCCATCCATGAAGCAAGCTACACCACCTTCTTTCTTTCTCAATCAAACCCCTCGGCTCTGGGGTGTCAACTCTCCCTCCAGCTCTCTCCTTCTCACAGGTGGACTTCCGCGTGTTTTCACACTGTGGCGAATCTTTTGGGCCCAGGCATAAGAAGTCGTCGAGGTAATGGATAATATGTGCCGCCTTACAAACATCCATGACGACACATTCGAGGAAGCAACTAAACGCCTCAAATAGTGAGCAGGATATGGAGCACCCCATGGGCAAACAGCGATCTATGTAGTATGCTCCTTCACAGAAGCAGCCCAATGGGAGGACACTATTCGAAGGCACAGGTAGTAACCGGAATGCCCCCTCAATGTCTGTTTTGGCCATTAGGGTGCCCCTTGCCAACTTCTTGACTCGCCTGATTGCCTCGTCAAAGGAGGTACAGTACATAGTACTGTACTTGGTTCCGCGTCGATGTTGTCGTTTACTGACCTGCCCCTTGGATATGACAAATGGTGGATTAGTCTGAATGTATTGGGTTCATTTTTTGGCACAACTCCCAACGGGGGTACCACTACGTCTTCTAAGGAAAGTTTTCTGAATGGACCCGCCGCCATTCTAACTAAAGATATTTCTTTTTTTATTTCTTTTTTTTTTTTTGTCAAGACGTCTGGGTGTTGGTAGAGTGATTTTAGATTTTTACTCCAGCCTTTCTTGATTTTAGAAGGGCATGGCATGCCTATATCTGTGTCTCCTCCTCCTTTTACTCCTCCACCTCTTTTCTTTTCGCATGACTATATGTAGTTGTGACTTTTCCATGTGTTTGTTGTATCTTCTGGAAAGAAATATATCTTGTTACCGTGTTAGCCAGTAGATAGAAAAATATTTAGAATTGAGAGTCCTCAGTGGTTGATACCTTTTAATGGCTAACTGAAAAGATGGTAACAAATTGCAAGCTTTTGAGACTACATAGGTCTCTTCATCAGGCAAAGACTAAAACAAATTCTGAAGAATCACATATTTATGCACAACATAGCATAAAGAAAAAAAAAAAGGGGAAAAACCATGGATAAGCCAGGTGACATGAAGCAGAATTACCATGGGTGATAAACAGTTAGGTCCATAAATTTTGGGCCAATTCTTAGATAAGGATTGTTTTATTGTCCTGTGAATAGGGTCTCTGTTGTGATGACCCCACATGGTCTGAGGGGCAAGTTTCTTAGTTGATGTAAAAAGACATAAATCCGTGCAACACATTCATTCCTGCAGTGTGAGTGTCAAAGGTCGTCATCAGTTTATATTCCCAGACTCTTCTGTCTTTCTGCGATTTGAAGCTACCTTTTAACACAAGTAATTTCATATCAATAATGTTATGATGTGGGAGACAGAAATATATTGCCACAGGTAGATCCATTCTTTTTTCTCTTATTGTATGGCGATGAGAGTTTGTCCTGAGAGTTTGTCCTTGTTCTCAGTTTCTGCCCTGTCTCCCCCACATACAGACCCCCAGTTGGACATTTAGTACAAATAATTAGGTACACCACATTAGAAGAGACGCAGCTGAAAGTGCCTGGTATCTTGTAGTCCTCATGTGAATTGGGGATCTTTATCTTGTCTGTGGTCATTATAAATGGACAGGTTTTACATTTTTTCTGGTTGCAAGGAAAGGTACCTGCAGCTGTTGGAGAGGACAGGGAGCTCTTGACAATGATGCTTCTTAGATTTGGGGGCTGCCTAAAACACAGTAGTGGGGGGTCTGGAAAAATGAATTGTAATCCGGCATCTTTTTGCAGTAAAGGTTGTAATTTCCGTGCAGCTCCCCTTAGCACCTCCAGATTTGGATTGTAGGTAACCACTAGAGGTACCCGGTTATTTTCTTCTTTAGCTTTGTAATGTAGCAGGTGATTCCTTGATATTCTGGTGGCTCTTGTGTTCTGATTTTCAATTGTTCTTGGATGGTAGCCCTGATTCAAAAAGGTCTTTATGAGGCGACCAAGGTGTTCATCCCTATCCATTGGGTTGGAACCAGCGTCGGACTGGAGCACCTTGGGCCCACCAGAGAAAATCATTCTTGGGGCCCACTATGTAGCTACATAGAAATAGATACAAGACCAACAATTGTGCGGTAAAAAGCGCTAATATCAGGGTATAATATAAGGTAGTTCACGTCTTAATAATGTAGCAAGGGTTGGGGTAGCCCCCTCACAGAATATAATGTAGCCCCCTCATAAAATATAATGCAGTCCCCTCTCATAGAATATAATGCAGCACCCCACAAAATATAATGCAACCCTCTCAGGTATGACGCAGTCCCCACCATAGAATATAATGTAGCACCCCATAGGGTATAATGCAGCCCCCCCCATATAGTGTAATGCCACCCACCACAGAATATAATGTAGTCCCCTGAGAGAATGCAGTTCCACCACAGAATATAATGCAGCCCCCCATAGAGTATACTGTAGCCCCCTCATATAGTATGATGTAGCCCCCATAATATTATGTAGTCCCCTGAGAGAATAAGGCAGCCCCACCACAGAATATAATGCAGCCCCCCATAGAGTATACTGTAACCCCTCATAATATAATGTAGTACCTTGAGTATAATGCAGTCCCCCCACAGAATATAATGTAGCCCCCCAGGGCCGTATTTAGAGTTTCTGCTGCCCTAGGCACTTTTAGCTCTGCCTTCCCTTTTGGTGAGTATGACACTATCGGCAGTGACTTTGGCAAGAATCGCTGATGTGAAAGTCGCCTTTTGCAGCAGATCGTGCAGTTTTTCTGCATCTGCCGCGTAACGGATCACTTACAGCAACACTGCGTTCGGCCTCATTCATTCCCTATGGGATTTGCGGCACTTGCCGTGATCTGGCAAATGTGGTACCATACCTCCCAACTTTTGAAGGGAAGGAGGTATTAAGTTTGCGGCGCGCGTAGTGCGCCGCGGCAAATTTTAGGCCACGCCTCTGACCAGACCCATTTCACAACTAGTCACACCCATATCCACGTCCCAACCACAGCCATTTAGCACTGCTGATCACACTGTTTTATATACAATAATTATAAGCAAACAAAAATATGGCCACACAGTGCTCCATACTGTATAATGGCCACACATGATGCTCAATACTGTATAACGGTCACCACACATGATGTTCCATACTGTATAATGGCCACACATGATGCTCCATACTGTATAACGGCCACACATGATGCTCCACACTATATAATGGCCACACATGATGCTCCATACTGTATAATGGCCACACATGATGCTCCATACTGTATAACGGCCACACATGATGCTCAATACTGTATAACGGCCACCACACATGATGTTCCATACTGTATAATGACCGCACATGATGCTCCATACTGTATAACGGCCACACATGATGCTCCACACTATATAATGGCCACACATGATGCTCCATACTGTATAATGGCCACACATGATGCTCCATACTGTATAACGGCCACACATGATGCTCCATACTGTATAATGTCCATTGGCCACACATGATGCTCCATACTGTATAACGACCACACATGATGCTCCATACTGTATAATGGCCACACATGATGCTCCATACTGTATAACGGCCACACATGATGCTCAATACTGTATAATGACCCCCCTCCTGTATGCATGGCTCATCTCCCTCCTATCCCATATACATAGCTCATATTACCCCCTCCTGTATGCATGACTCATATCTCCCCATGTATTCATGGCTCATATCCCCCCCCCTGTAGTCATGGCTCATATTCCCCCTGTATGCATGGCTTATATTCCCCCCTGCATGGCTCATATTCCCTCCTGCATGGCTCATATATATTCCCCCCTGCATGGCTCATATATATTCCCCCCTGCATGGCTCATATATATTCCCCCCTGCATGGCTCATATACATTCCCCCCCTGCATGGCTCATATACATTCCCCCCCTGCATGGCTCATATACATTCCCCCCTGCATGGCTCATATACATTCCCCCCTGCATGGCTCATATACATTCCCCCCCTGCATGGCTCATATACATTCCCCCCTGCATGGCTCATATACATTTCTCCCCTGCATGGCTCATATACATTCCCCCCTGCATGGCTCATATACATTCCTGTTGTGAATTCTGTGGCAGAGCTCCCTCCTGTGGTCACAAGTGGTACTTCGGCTGATTCTCTCTGGGAGCTTCCGTTTGTGGAGGAAACTGGTACTGCTGCTTCTGAGTTTCCTCCCTCAGGTGATCTGGTGAGGTCGTTAGGTGCTTCTCTACTTAACCCCACCTAATGCTTTGATTCATGCTTCCTGGCAATGTTCCAGTGTTGGACTTGTGTTTCTCTGGATCATTCCTGTGGCCTGCTGCTCTGCATAGCTAAGTGCTTCTTTGCTATTTGTTGCTATTTTTTTCTGTCCAGCTTGTCTATTTGTTTTGCTGGAAGCTCTGGGACGCAAAGGGTGTACCTCCGTGCCGTTAGTTCGGTACGGAGGGTCTTTTTGGCCCCTTTGCGTGGTTTTCTTTAGGGTTTTGTGTAGACCGCAAAGTTATCTTTCCTATCCTCGTTCTGTCTAGAATATCGGGCCTCACTTTGCTTAATCTATTTCGTCCCTACGTTTGTCTTTTCATCTTACTCACAGTCATTATATGTGGGGGGCTGCCTTTTCCTTTGGGGTATTTCTCTGAGGCAAGGTAGGCTTATTTTTCTATCTTCAGGCTAGTTAGTTTCTCAGGCCGTGCCGAGTTGCATATGGAGCTTTAGGCGCAATCCACGGCTGCCTCTAGTTGTGTTTGGAGAGGATCAGGAATTGCGGTCTGCAGAGTTCCCACGTCTCAGAGCTCGTTCTGTTATTTTGGGTTATTGTCAGATCACTGTGTGTGCTCTGACCTCCATGTCCATTGTGATACTGAATTGCCTTTCATAACAGTACAGGAAGCCAAAAGTACTAATGATTCTCAATAGAGGGAAAAAAGAAGTTCTGAGACCATTTTTTTTTCTTGGCATTGTGTTTTGTCTTTTTTTTCCCCTAGACATTTGGGTGGTTCAGTACACAGGTGTAGCGATGGACATTAGAAGTCTGTCTTCATTTGTGGATCAGCTCTCGGCAAGAGTACAAAAGATTCAAGACACTATTGATCAAAAATCTATGTTAGAACCAAGAATTCCTATTCCTGATTTGTTTTTTGGAGATAGAACTAAGTTTCTGAGTTTCAAAAATAATTGTAAGTTATTTCTGGCCTTGAAACCTCGTTCCTCTGGTGATCCAGTTCAACAGGTTTTGATTATTATTTCTTTTTTGTGCGGCGACCCTCAGGACTGGGCATTTTCTCTTGCGCCAGGAGATCCTGCATTAAGTAATATCAATGCGTTTTTCCTGGCGCTCGGATTGCTGTACGATGAGCCTAATTCAGTGGATCAGGCAGAAAAGAATTTGCTGGCTCTTTGTCAGGGTCAGGATGAGATAGAGGTATATTGCCAGAAATTTAGAAAATGGTCAGTGCTCACTCAATGGAATGAATCTGCGCTGGCAGCTATGTTCAGAAAGGGTCTCTCTGAAGCCCTTAAGGATGTCATGGTGGGATTTCCTATGCCTGCTGGTTTGAATGAGTCTATGTCTTTGGCTATTCAGATCGGTCGACGCTTGCGTGAGCGTAAATCTGTGCACCATTTGGCGGTATTACCTGAGCTTAAACCTGAGCCTATGCAGTGCGATAGGACTTTGACCAGAGTTGAACGGCAAGAACACAGACGTCTGAATGGGCTGTGTTTCTACTGTGGTGATTCCACTCATGCTATCTCTGATTGTCCTAAGCGCACTAAGCGGTTCGCTAGGTCTGCCACCATTGGTACGGTACAGTCAAAATTTCTTCTGTCCGTTACCTTGATCTGCTCTTTGTCATCATATTCTGTCATGGCCTTTGTGGATTCAGGTGCTGCTCTGAATTTGATGGACTTGGAATATGCTAAGCGTTGTGGGTTTTTCTTGGAGCCCTTGCAGTGTCCTATTCCATTGAGAGGAATTGATGCTACGCCTTTGGCCAAGAATAAGCCTCAATACTGGACCCAGCTGACCATGTGCATGGCTCCTGCACATCAGGAGGTTATTCGCTTTCTGGTGTTGCATAATCTGCATGATGTGGTCGTGTTGGGGTTGCCATGGCTACAAGCCCATAATCCAGTATTGGATTGGAAATCCATGTCGGTGTCCAGCTGGGGTTGTCAGGGGGTACATGGTGATGTTCCATTTTTGTCAATTTCGTCATCCACCCCTTCTGAGGTTCCAGAGTTCTTGTCTGATTACCGGGATGTATTTGATGAGCCCAAGTCCGATGCCCTACCTCCGCATAGGGATTGTGATTGTGCTATCAATTTGATTCCTGGTGGTAAATTCCCAAAAGGTCGACTGTTTAATTTATCCGTGCCTGAGCACACCGCTATGCGCAGTTATGTGAAGGAATCCCTGGAGAAGGGGCATATTCGCCCGTCATCGTCGCCATTAGGAGCAGGGTTCTTTTTTGTAGCCAAAAAGGATGGTTCGCTGAGACCTTGTATAGATTATCGCCTTCTTAATAAGATCACTGTTAAATTTCAGTACCCCTTGCCTTTGTTATCTGATTTGTTTGCTCGGATTAAGGGGGCTAGTTGGTTCACCAAGATTGATCTTCGTGGTGCGTATAATCTGGTGCGAATCAGGCGAGGCGATGAATGGAAAACTGCATTTAATACGCCCGAGGGTCATTTTGAGTATCTAGTGATGCCATTCGGACTTGCCAATGCTCCATCAGTGTTTCAGTCCTTTATGCATGACATCTTCCGAGAGTATCTGGATAAATTCCTGATTGTGTACTTGGATGACATTTTGATCTTCTCGGATGATTGGGAGTCTCATGTGAAACAGGTCAGAACGGTTTTCAGGTCCTGCGTGCTAATTCTTTGTTTGTGAAGGGATCAAAGTGTCTCTTTGGTGTGCAGAAGGTTTCATTTTTGGGGTTCATCTTTTCCCCTTCTACTATCGAGATGGATCCTGTTAAGGTCCAAGCCATCCATGATTGGACTCAGCCGACATCTCTGAAAAGTCTGCAAAAGTTCCTGGGCTTTGCTAATTTTTATCGTCGCTTCATCTGCAATTTTTCTAGTATTGCCAAACCATTGACCGATTTGACCAAGAAGGGTGCTGATTTGGTCAATTGGTCTTCTGCTGCTGTGGAAGCTTTTCAAGAGTTGAAGCGTCGTTTTTCTTCTGCCCCTGTGTTGTGTCAACCAGATGTTTCTCTTCCGTTCCAGGTCGAGGTTGATGCTTCTGAGATTGGAGCAGGGGCTGTTTTGTCGCAGAGAGGTTCTGATTGTTCTGTGATGAAACCATGCGCTTTTTTTTCCAGGAAGTTTTCGCCTGCTGAGCGGAATTATGATGTGGGCAACCGAGAGCTGCTGGCCATGAAGTGGGCATTCGAGGAGTGGCGTCATTGGCTTGAAGGAGCTAAGCATCGCGTGGTGGTATTGACTGATCATAAGAACTTGACTTATCTCGAGTCTACTAAGCGTTTGAATCCTAGACAGGCTCGTTGGTCGCTGTTTTTCGCCCGTTTTGACTTTGTGATTTCGTACCTTCCGGGCTCTAAAAATGTGAAGGCGGATGCTCTGTCTAGGAGTTTTGTGCCCGACTCTCCGAGTTTATCTGAGCCGGCGGGTATCCTCAAGGAAGGAGTAATTGTGTCTGCCATCTCCCCTGATTTGCGGCGGGTGCTGCAAAAATTTCAGGCTAATAAACCTGATCGTTGTCCAGCGGAGAAACTGTTTGTCCCGGATAGGTGGACAAATAAAGTGATCTCTGAGGTTCATTGTTCGGTGTTGGCTGGTCATCCTGGAATCTTTGGTACCAGAGAGTTAGTGCCAAATCCTTTTGGTGGCCATCTCTGTCGCGGGATGTGCGTACTTTTGTGCAGTCCTGTGGGATTTGTGCTCGGGCTAAGCCCTGCTGTTCTCGTGCCAGTGGGTTGCTTTTGCCCTTGCCGGTCCCGAAGAGACCTTGGACACATATCTCTATGGATTTTATTTCAGATCTTCCCGTCTCTCAAAAGATGTCAGTCATTTGGGTGGTCTGTGATCGCTTTTCTAAGATGGTCCATCTGGTACCCTTGTCCAAGTTGCCTTCCTCCTCTGATTTGGTGCCATTGTTCTTCCAGCATGTGGTTCGTTTGCATGGCATTCCAGAGAATATCGTTTCTGACAGAGGTTCCCAGTTTGTTTCGAGGTTTTGGCGAGCCTTTTGTGGTAGGATGGGCATTGACTTGTCTTTTTCCTCGGCTTTTCATCCTCAGACTAATGGCCAGACCGAACGAACCAATCAGACCTTGGAAACCTATCTGAGATGCTTTGTTTCTGCCGATCAGGATGACTGGGTGTCCTTTTTGCCTTTGGCTGAGTTCGCCCTTAATAATCGGGCCAGCTCGGCTACCTTGGTTTCGCCATTTTTCTGCAATTCTGGGTTCCATCCTCGTTTCTCTTCAGGACAGGTTGAGTCTTCGGACTGTCCTGGTGTGGATACTGTGGTGGACAGGTTGCAGCAGATTTGGACTCATGTAGTGGACAATTTGACCTTGTCCCAGGAGAAGGCTCAACGTTTCGCTAATCGCAGACGCCGTGTGGGTCCCCGACTTCGTGTTGGGGATCTGGTTTGGTTATCTTCTAGTCATATTCCTATGAAGGTTTCCTCTCCGAAGTTTAAACCTCGTTTCATTGGTCCTTATAGGATTTCTGAGGTTATTAATCCTGTGTCTTTTCGTCTGACTCTCCCAGATTCTTTTTTCATACATAACGTCTTCCATAGGTCATTGTTGCGGAGATACGTAGCACCTATGGTTCCATCTGTTGACCCTCCTGCCCCGGTTTTGGTGGAGGGGGAATTGGAGTATATTGTGGAGAAGATTTTGGATTCTCGTGTTTCAAGACGGAAACTCCAGTATCTGGTTAAATGGAAGGGTTATGCTCAGGAGGATAATTCCTGGGTTTTTGCCTCTGATGTCCATGCTCCCGATCTTGTTCGTGCCTTTCATGTGGCTCATCCTGGTCGGCCTGGGGGCTCTGGTGAGGGTTCGGTGACCCCTCCTCAAGGGGGGGTACTGTTGTGAATTCTGTGGCAGAGCTCCCTCCTGTGGTCACAAGTGGTACTTCGGCTGATTCTCTCTGGGAGCTTCCGTTTGTGGAGGAAACTGGTACTGCTGCTTCTTAGTTTCCTCCCTCAGGTGATCTGGTGAGGTCGTTAGGTGCTTCTCTACTTAACCCCACCTAATGCTTTGATTCATGCTTCCTGGCAATGTTCCAGTGTTGGACTTGTGTTTCTCTGGATCATTCCTGTGGCCTGCTGCTCTGCATAGCTAAGTGCTTCTTTGCTATTTGTTACTATTTTTTCTGTCCAGCTTGTCTATTTGTTTTGCTGGAAGCCCTGGGCCGCAAAGGGTGTACCTCCGTGCCGTTAGTTCGGTACGGAGGGTCTTTTTGGCCCCTTTGCGTGGTTTTCTTTAGGGTTTTGTGTAGACCGCAAAGTTATCTTTCCTATCCTCGTTCTGTCTAGAATATCGGGCCTCACTTTGCTTAATCTATTTCATCCCTACATTTGTCTTTTCATCTTACTCACAGTCATTATATGTGGGGGGCTGCCTTTTCCTTTGGGGTATTTCTCTGAGGCAAGGTAGGCTTATTTTTCTATCTTCAGGCTAGTTAGTTTCTCAGGCTGTGCCGAGTTGCATAGGCAGAGTTAGGCGCAATCCACGGCTGCCTCTAGTTGTGTTTGGAGAGGATCAGGAATTGCGGTCTGCAGAGTTCCCACGTCTCAGAGCTCGTTCTGTTATTTTGGGTTATTGTCAGATCACTGTGTGTGCTCTGACCTTCATGTCCATTGTGATACTGAATTGCCTTTCATAACACATTCCCCCCTGCATGGCTCAAACATTCCCCCCTGCATGGCTCATATACATTCCCCCCCTGCATGGCTCATATACATTCCCCCCTGCATGGCTCATATACATTCCCCCCCTGCATGGCTCATATAATACATTCCCCCCCTGCATGGCTCATATACATTCCCCCCTGCATGGCTCAAACATTCCCCCCTGCATGGCTCATATACATTCCCCCCCTGCATGGCTCATATACATTCCCCCCCTGCATGGCTCATATACATTCCCCCCCTGCATGGCTCATATACATTCCCCCCTGCATGGCTCATATACATTCCCCCCTGCATGGCTCATATACATTCCCCCCTGCATGGCTCATATACATTCCCCCCTGCATGGCTCATATACATTCCCCCCTGCATGGCTCATATACATTCCCCCCTGCATGGCTCAAACATTCCCCCCTGCATGGCTCATATACATTCCCCCCCTGCATGGCTCATATACATTCCCCCCTGCATGGCTCATATACATTCCCCCCCTGCATGGCTCATATAATACATTCCCCCCCTGCATGGCTCATATACATTCCCCCCTGCATGGCTCAAACATTCCCCCCTGCATGGCTCATATACATTCCCCCCCTGCATGGCTCATATACATTCCCCCCCTGCATGGCTCATATACATTCCCCCCCTGCATGGCTCATATACATTCCCCCCTGCATGGCTCATATACATTCCCCCCTGCATGGCTCATATACATTCCCCCCTGCATGGCTCATATACATTCCCCCCTGCATGGCTCATATACATTCCCCCCTGCATAGCTCAAACATTCCCCCCTGCATGGCTCATATACATTCCCCCCCTGCATGGCTCATATACATTCCCCCCTGCATGGCTCATATACATTCCCCCCCCCCTGCACGGCTCAAATACATTCCCCCCCTGCATGGCTCATATACATTCCCCCCTGCATGGCTCATAGATATTCCCCCCTGCATGGCGGCTTATCTCTCTGCACCAGCACCCGCTCCTGCTCGGCGCGCCGGCTTATGTCCTCCATCCCCCCTGTCCCTCATACTCACCTGTCCCACTGCACGGCCGTGCCGACATCCCTCGCTGTTGTGAATTCTGTGGTCACAAGTGGTATTGCAGTCTCTGGGCGTCCTCCCTCAGGTGTTTTGGTGAGCTCGTTGGCTGCCTTGCTATTTAGCTCCACCTGAGTCTGTCTTCCTTGCTCCTTGTCAATGTTCCAGTGTTGGATCTGAGCTACTGCATCTTTCCTTGGGCCTGCTGCTCTGCTAGATAAGTGCTTCTAGTTTGTTTTCTGTTTTTTCTGTCCAGCTTGTTATTATCTTTTGCTGGAAGCTCTGAGAAGCAAAGGGGTGCACCGCCGTGCTGTTAGTTCGGCACGGTGGGTCTTTTTTGCCCCTTTGCGTGGTTTTCGTTTTAGGGTTTTTTGTAGACTGCATAGTTCTCTTTGCTATCCTCGCTCTGTCTAGAATATCGGGCCTCACTTTGCTGAATCTATTTCATTCCTACGTTTGTCTTTTCATCTTGCTAACAGTCATTATATGTGGGGGCTGCCTGTTCCTTTGGGGTGTTTCTCTGAGGTAAGTCAGGCTTGTATTTCTGTCTTCAGGCTGGTCAGCTCCTCAGGCAGTGCCGAGTTGCATAGGTAGTGATAGGCGCAATCCACTGCTGCTTCCAGTTGTGTGAGGACAGTTCAGGTACTGCAGTCTACAGAGATTCCACGTCTCAGAGCTCGTCCTATTGTTTTGGGTTTTTGCCAGATCTCTGTATGTGCGCTGATTACTGCACGCTGTGTTGCCTGATTGCCAGCCATAACAGTACAAGGAGCCAATTCAATGATTTCCAATAGAGGGAAAAAAGAAATCCTGACATCATTTTTTTTTCTTAGCTCTGTCTTCAGTCTTTTTTTTCCCCTAGACATTAGAGTGCTTCAGGACACAGCTGTGGACATGGATATTCAGGCTCTGTGCTCCTCAATGGATAATCTCATTGTAAATGTACAAAAGATTCAAGATACTATTGATCAGAAATCGATGCTAGAACCAAGAATTCCGATTCCTGATTTGTTTTTTGGTGACAGAACTAAGTTCCTGAGCTTCAGAAATAATTGTAAGCTATTTTTGGCCTTGAAACCTCATTCTTCTGGTAATCCTATTCAACAGGTTTTGATTATTATTTCTTTTTTGCGCGGCGACCCACAGGACTGGGCGTTTTCTCTTGCACCAGGAGATTCTGCATTGAGTAATATTGATGCATTTTTCCAGGCGCTGGGATTGCTTTACGATGAGCCTAATTCAGTGGATCAAGCTGAGAAAAATCTGCTGGCTTTATGCCAGGGTCAGGATGATGTAGAACTATATTGTCAGAAATTTAGAAAATGGTCAGTACTCACTCTGTGGAATGAATCTGCACTAGCGGCTTTGTTCAGAAAGGGTCTCTCTGAAGCTCTTAAGGATGTAATGGTGGGATTTCCTATGCCTGCTGGTTTGAATGAGTCTATGTCCTTGGCCATTCAGATCGGTCGTCGCTTGCGCGAGCGTAAATCTGTGCACCATCTGGCGGTATTGTCTGAGAGTAAGCCTGAGCCTATGCAGTGCAACAGGACTATGACTAAAGTAGAACGGCACGAACACAGACGTCTGAACAGACTGTGTTTCTATTGTGGTGATTCTACTCATGCTATTTCTAATTGTCCTAAACGCACTAGGCGGTTCGATAGCTCTGCCGTTATTGGTACTGTACAGTCCAAATTCCTTTTGTCCATTACCTTAATGTGCTCTTTGTCATCATATTCTGTCATGGCGTTTGTGGATTCAGGCGCTGCCCTGAATCTGATGGATTTGGATTATGCTAAACGTTGTGGATTTTTCTTGGAGCCTTTGCGGTGTCCTATTCCGTTGAGAGGAATTGATGCTACACCTCTGGCCAAGAATAAGCCTCAGTACTGGGCCCAGCTGACCATGTGCATGGCTCCTGCACATCAGGAAGTTATTCGCTTTTTGGTACTGCATAATTTGCATGATGTGGTCGTGTTGGGGTTGCCATGGCTACAAACCCATAATCCAGTATTGGATTGGAACTCTATGTCGGTAACCAGCTGGGGTTGTCAGGGAGTACATGGTGATGTTCCATTTTTGTCTATTTCGTCATCCATTCCTTCTGACATCCCAGAGTTCTTGTCGGACTTTCAGGATGTATTTGAAGAGTCCAAGTCTGATGCCCTTCCTCCGCATAGGAATTGTGATTGTGCTATCGATTTGATTCCTGGTAGTAAATTCCCTAAGGGTCGTTTATTTAATTTGTCCGTACCTGAACACACCGCTATGCGCAGTTATGTGAAGGAGTCCCTGGAGAAGGGACATATTCGCCCATCGTCGTCACCATTGGGAGCAGGGTTCTTTTTTGTAGCCAAGAAGGATGGTTCGCTAAGACCGTGTATTGATTACCGCCTTCTTAATAAGATCACTGTTAAGTTTCAGTATCCCTTGCCATTGATTTCTGACTTGTTTGCTCGGATTAAGGGGGCTAGTTGGTTTACTAAGATTGATCTTCGTGGTGCGTATAATCTGGTGAGAATCAGGCAGGGAGATGAATGGAAAACGGCATTTAATACGCCCGAGGGTCATTTTGAGTATCTGGTGATGCCGTTCGGACTTGCCAATGCTCCATCTGTTTTTCAGTCTTTTATGCATGACATTTTTCGTGAGTATCTGGATAAATTCTTGATTGTTTACTTGGATGACATTTTGATCTTCTCAGATGATTGGGAGTCTCATGTAAAGCAAGTCAGAATGGTTTTCCAGGTACTGCGTGCTAATTCCTTGTTTGTGAAGGGATCAAAGTGTCTCTTCGGTGTGCAGAAAGTTTCATTTTTGGGGTTCATCTTTTCCCCTTCTACTATCGAGATGGATCCGGTTAAGGTTCAGGCCATCCAGGATTGGACTCAGCCGACATCTCTAAAAAGTTTGCAGAAATTCCTGGGCTTTGCTAATTTTTATCGTCGCTTCATCTGTAATTTTTCTAGCATTGCCAGACCATTGACCGATTTGACCAAGAAGGGTGCTGATTTGGTTAATTGGTCTTCTGCTGCCGTGGAAGCTTTTCAGGAGTTGAAGCGTCGTTTTTGCTGTGCCCCTGTGTTGTGTCAACCTGATGTTTCTCTTCCGTTCCAGGTCGAGGTTGATGCTTCTGAGATTGGTGCAGGGGCGGTTTTGTCACAGAGAGGTTCTGGTTACTCAGTGTTCAAACCATGTGCTTTCTTTTCCAGGAAATTTTCTGCTGCTGAGCGTAATTATGATGTGGGCAACCGAGAGTTGCTGGCCATGAAGTGGGCATTCGAGGAGTGGCGTCATTGGCTTGAGGGTGCTAAGCATCGCGTGGTGGTTTTGACTGATCATAAGAACCTTACTTATCTTGAGTCTGCCAAGCGCTTGAATCCTAGACAGGCCCGTTGGTCGTTATTTTTTGCTCGTTTTGATTTTGTGATTTCATACCTTCCGGGCTCTAAAAATGTGAAGGCGGATGCTCTGTCTAGGAGTTTTGTGCCCGACTCTCCGGGGTTATCTGAGCCGGCGAGTATCCTCAAGGAAGGAGTCATTGTGTCTGCCATCTCCCCTGATTTGCGGAGAGTGTTGCAGAAATTTCAGGCTAATAAACCTGATCGTTGTCCGGCCGAGAAACTGTTCGTCCCTGATAGGTGGACTAGTAAAGTTATCTCTGAACTTCATTGTTCGGTGCTGGCCGGTCATCCAGGAATCTTTGGTACCAGGGAGTTGGTTGCTAGATCCTTTTGGTGGCCGTCTCTGTCGCGGGATGTGCGTGCTTTTGTGCAGTCCTGTGGAATTTGTGCTAGGGCTAAGCCCTGCTGTTCACGTGCCAGTGGGTTGCTTTTGCCCTTGCCGGTCCCGAAGAGGCCTTGGACACATATTTCGATGGATTTCATTTCTGACCTTCCCGTTTCTCAAAAGATGTCTGTCATTTGGGTGGTCTGTGATCGCTTTTCTAAAATGGTCCATCTGGTGCCCTTGGTTAAATTGCCTTCCTCCTCTGATTTGGTGCCTTTGTTCTTCCAGCATGTGGTTCGTTTACATGGCATTCCTGAGAATATTGTTTCTGACAGAGGTTCCCAGTTTGTCTCAAGGTTCTGGCGAGCCTTTTGTGGTAGGATGGGCATTGACCTATCTTTTTCCTCGGCCTTCCATCCTCAGACTAATGGCCAGACCGAACGAACCAATCAGACCTTGGAAACATATCTGAGATGTTTTGTTTCCGCTGACCAGGATGATTGGGTGTCATTTTTGCCGTTGGCTGAGTTCGCCCTTAATAATCGGGCCAGCTCGGCTACCTTGGTCTCTCCATTTTTCTGCAATTCTGGGTTCCATCCTCGTTTCTCTTCAGGACAGGTTGAGTCTTCGGACTGTCCTGGTGTGGATTATGTGGTGGACAGGTTGCAGCAGATCTGGACTCAGGTAGTGGACAATTTGACCTTGTCCCAGGAGAAGGCTCAGCTTTTCGCTAATCGCAGACGCCGTGTGGGACCCCGACTTCGTGTTGGGGATCTGGTTTGGTTATCTTCTCGTCATATACCTATGAAGGTTTCCTCTCCTAAATTTAAACCTCGTTTTATTGGTCCGTATAGGATTTCTGAGATTCTCAATCCGGTGTCTTTTCGTCTGACCCTCCCAGACTCCTTTTCCATACATAATGTATTCCATAGGTCGTTGTTGAGGAGATACGTGGCACCTATGGTTCCATCTGTGGAGCCTCCTGCCCCTGTTTTGGTGGAGGGGGAATTGGAGTATATTGTGGAGAAGATTTTGGATTCTCGTGTCTCTAGACGGAAACTCCAGTATCTGGTCAAATGGAAGGGTTATGCTCAGGAAGATAATTCCTGGGTTTTTGCCTCTGATGTCCATGCCCCAGATCTTGTTCGTGCCTTTCATGTGGCTCATCCTGGTCGGCCTGGGGGTTCTGGTGAGGGTTCGGTGACCCCTCCTCAAGGGGGGGGTACTGTTGTGAATTCTGTGGTCACAAGTGGTATTGCAGTCTCTGGGCGTCCTCCCTCAGGTGTTTTGGTGAGCTCGTTGGCTGCCTTGCTATTTAGCTCCACCTGAGTCTGTCTTCCTTGCTCCTTGTCAATGTTCCAGTGTTGGATCTGAGCTACTGCATCTTTCCTTGGGCCTGCTGCTCTGCTAGATAAGTGCTTCTAGTTTGTTTTCTGTTTTTTCTGTCCAGCTTGTTATTATCTTTTGCTGGAAGCTCTGAGAAGCAAAGGGGTGCACCGCCGTGCTGTTAGTTCGGCACGGTGGGTCTTTTTTGCCCCTTTGCGTGGTTTTCGTTTTAGGGTTTTTTGTAGACTGCATAGTTCTCTTTGCTATCCTCGCTCTGTCTAGAATATCGGGCCTCACTTTGCTGAATCTATTTCATTCCTACGTTTGTCTTTTCATCTTGCTAACAGTCATTATATGTGGGGGCTGCCTGTTCCTTTGGGGTGTTTCTCTGAGGTAAGTCAGGCTTGTATTTCTGTCTTCAGGCTGGTCAGCTCCTCAGGCAGTGCCGAGTTGCATAGGTAGTGATAGGCGCAATCCACTGCTGCTTCCAGTTGTGTGAGGACAGTTCAGGTACTGCAGTCTACAGAGATTCCACGTCTCAGAGCTCGTCCTATTGTTTTGGGTTTTTGCCAGATCTCTGTATGTGCGCTGATTACTGCACGCTGTGTTGCCTGATTGCCAGCCATAACACCTCGCGCTCTGTCCCGACTCCAGGCGGCGGCGCCGGCGCAGCACCTTCTTCCTGCTTGAGCGGTCATGTGACACCGTTCATTAAGATCATGAATATGCGCATATTCATGATCTTAATGAGCGGTGTCACGTGACAGCTCGTTCAGGACGAGCTGCGCCTGCAGTGCAGACGCCGAGACCATCGCTGGAGCAGGCAGGGTGAGTATTCAAGGCAAGGCGGGCGGCGGCGGCAGGGGAGGGGGCCCTGGAGCGGGGGGAGGCCCTGGAGCGGGGGGAGGCCCTGCCAGCAGGTGTCAGTGCCAGGGCCCACCGGAGGATCCTCCGGTTCCCCGGTGGGCCAGTCCGAGCCTGGTTGGAACATATACGATTGTATCTTTCCTTGCAACCAGAAAAAATGTAAAACCTGTCCATTTATAATGACCATGGACAAGATAAAGATCCCCAATTCACATCAGGACTACAAGATACCAGGTACTTTCAGCTGCGTCACTTCTAATGTGGTGTACCTAATTATTTGTACTAAATGTCCAACTGGGGGTCTGTATGTGGGGGAGACAGGGCAGAAACTGAGAACAAGGATGAACTCTCATCGCCATACAATAAGAGAAAAAAGAATGGATCTACCTGTGGCAATACATTTCTGTCTCCCAAATCATAACATTATGGACATGGAATTACTTGTGTTAAAAGGTAGCTTCAAATCGTAGAGAGACAGAAGAGTCTGGGAATATAAACTGATGACGACCTTGGACACTCACACTGCAGGAATGAATGTGTCGCACGGATTTATGTCTTTTTACATTAACTAAGGAACTTGCCCCTCAGACCATGTGGGGTCATCACAACAGAGACCCTAATCACAGGACAATAAAACAATCCTTATCTAAGAATTGGCCCAATATTTATGGATGTAACTGTTTATCACCCATGGTAACTCTGCTTCATGTCACCTGGCTTAACCATGGTTTTTCCTTTTTTTTTCTCTATGCTATGTTGTGCATAAATATGTGATTCTTCAGAATTTGTTTTAGTCTTTGCCTGATGAAGAGACCTATGTAGTCTCGAAAGCTTGCAATTTGTTACCATCTTTTCAATTAGCCATTAAAAGGTATCAACCACTGAGGACTCTCAATTCTAAATGTTTTTGTATCTTCTGAGCAGTTTGTCAGCTTTTGGACACCTTTTAAGGTGTTTTCTATGTGTTTTCTATGTGTTTGTATGTGTTTGTGTTTGCCTGCCATTGGTTTCAATGGGGTTCGACGGTGTTCGTTGAACGTTCGACGAACATTCGTCGAACACTTCCCTGTTCGACGAACCAAACCCGAACACTAGGGAGGTGGCTCAACACTACTAACAAGCCTCTTCCCTGTCTGTCAGGCGCTGCTCTGATGCTCTGCACTGCAGAAGCATTGCAGAGTATCAGATCAGCGATCTGTCAGTGTAATGATGATGTCCCATAGTGTGACAATGTAAGAAAGTTAAAAAAGAAAAAAGGTATTAAAAATTGTAAAAATATTTTATAAAACTCCCCAAATAAAGAAAAAAAAAGAAACAATATTAATAAAATAAAATAAATTATAAAAAAAATCAACAAAAAAAGTACACATATTTGGTACTGCTGCGTCCGGAAAGACCCGACCTATAAAACTGTTACACTAGTTAACCCCTTAAGTGAACACTGTGAAAAGAAAAAAAAATAGGCAAAAAACTATGTTTATCATAATTCTGCCAAACAAAAAGTGAAATAAAACGCAATCAAAAAGTCGATGTAAATAAAAATGGTACTGCTGAAAACGTCATCTTGTCCCGCAAAGACAAGTCACCACACAGCTCAGTCAGAAGAAAGATAAAAGTTATACGTCTCAGAATAAAGCGATGCAAAATTATTTTTTCTATAAAATACTTTTTATTGTGTAAAAGCTCCAAAACATAAAAAAATTATATAAATGTGGTATTGCTGTAATCGCACTGACCACATGCGGGACAGTATTAAAAAATAAACAAAAACAAATACTTCATTGCTGTATTTTTCAGTCTGCGTCCCAAAAATCTGAATAGAAAGCGATCAAAAATGTCATGTGCCTGGAAATGGGACCAAAAAAAAACATCAAGTGGTCCCGCAAAAAAAAAGAAGCTGTCACATGTCTCTGTGGGATGAAATATGGAAAAATTATAGCTGTCTGAATATGGGAAAGCAAAAACTAGTTTTTGCAATAAAAAGTGTCTTTTAGCGTGTGACAGCAGCCAAACATAAAAACCCGATCTAAATATGGTATTGCTGTAATTGCACTGACCCGAAGAATAAAGTCTCCTAATCCCTTATACAGCACAATGCCAGAATAAAGAAGAAAAAAGAATGGACTAAAAAAGGCCTGCACAACCGTGTAATGTAGAAAAATAATGCAACCATTTTATTAAACACCACAAAATCAACATAAAAACATTTAAAAATACATAACAATGTATACCACACCCCTAGTCATCCTAATAAATATGCAGCAATTATAGAATGTACATATTCTGGCCAATAGAAAAACACACAACACAACACAACACCATGTACTAGCTATAAAATATGTGCCAGGGATAGAAGAAATCCGCGTATGCGTAATTATAACAATATAGAAAAGGTACACAGCAGCATAAATGCAATACTGGATCCCCTAATAGAAATACCCCCAAAGTAGGCACAAAAAATATCAATATATTAAATATGACACATAGGTGTCCAGATAATGTTAGCTAGATGTTGCATCCATGGGGTTTGACCTAGATGTAGCGATCAACAAATCCCCCCTAGACAATGAAGATGGCATCATGCCAGGAAAATACTCAGCTGAGTCTGAAGTGAGCCAAAAGGAAGCCAGAGAACCAGTAAGGCCGAAATGGTGCTGCCAGACCGAAAGTCATGAATGACCGGCATATGATAAGGAGGGGGTGTGAGGAGAGAGCCCCACGCATATCGCCGCCGCAGCGGCTTCGTCAGGGGAAGTGGGGTAAGTGGTGAATAACGAGCATATATGTAGAGGCTGTAATGACAACGATATCCTACCGGTGTGTCGCTCAGAGGATGAGGAGGAAGGCGGAAGTGGCGTATAGCCGCCGATGAGAGGAGTAAGGCAGAAACAACGGAGGCCTCCGTAGTACAAGACGGGCGCATGCGCAGACGCGGCTCAAGATTGTAGCCGCACTGCGCATGCGCCGGGCGCAAATGGCCCATAGAATGAAAACAAAGAACCGAAGTGGACATACAAGAAATGTATTGTCAAATATGATGCAAAAGGAAAGTGTATATAAGTCAGACCAACGATATGTGGTGCCTACCAGACCTAAATAATGAAAAATACAAAATAAAGGGATGTTAAGCATAACATAATACAACAATATAGGGGATAACTCCAATAGGAGAAGCCCAGGCACGAACACAGAAAAATGAAGAAACTTCATGGCAAGAAAGACCATAAGTGGAGGAGTTCAGGTATGAAAAGAAATGGCCGCATAATGCAACAAAGATTTTATTTGTATGCGGGCATATTTTCCAAAGAGGTATTAAATAACAGCAAGTATATCGAAAATATATACTTGTCCCGATAGCCTCCACCATGGTCAATAGTTTAGCAGTGTGGTTCCTCACAAGTATTATACCAAACCGCTGACATATGGTTGATAAAAAATTGAAGCACTTGTTATCCCAGGAAGCCTGTGAAGAGGAGCTCTTCATTTAGGCCCAAGGGGGCAACTGATTGTAGTTCCTTTTGCATCATATTTGACAATACATTTCTTGTATGTCCACTTCGGTTCTTTGTTTTCATTCTATGGGCCATTTGCGCCCAGCGCATGCGCAGTGCGGCTACAATCTTGAGCCGCGTCTGCGCATGCGCCCGTCTTGTACTACGGAGGCCTCCGTTGTTTCTGCCTTACTCCTCTCATCGGCGGCTATACGCCACTTCCGCCTTCCTCCTCCATCCTCTGAGCGACACACCGGTAGGATATCGTTGTCATTACAGCCTCTACATATATGCTCGTTATTCACCACTTACCCCACTTCCCCTGACGAAGCCGCTGGGGCGGCGATACGCGTGGGGCTCTCTCTTCACACCCTCTCCTTATCATATGCCGGTCATTCATGACTTTCGGTCTTACTGGTTCTCTGGCTTCCTTTTGGCTCACTTCAGACTCAGCTGAGTATTTTCCTGGCATGATGCCATCTTCATTGTCTAGGGGGGATTTGTTGATCGCTACATCTAGGTCAAACCCCATGGATGCAACATCTAGCTAACATTATCTGGACACCTATGTGTCATATTTAATATATTGATATTTTATGTGCCTACTTTGGGGGTATTTCTATTAGGGGATCCAGTATTGCATTTATGCTGCTGTGTACCTTTTCTATATTGTTATAATTACGCATACGCGGATTTCTTCTATCCCTGGCACATATTTTATAGCTAGTACATGGTGTTGTGTGTTTTTCTATTGGCCATAATATGTACATTCTATAATTGCTGCATATTTATTAGGATGACTAGGGGTGTGGTATACATTGTTATGTATTTTTAAATGTTTTTATGTTGATTTTGTGGTGTTTAATAAAATGTTTGCGTTATTTTTCTACATTACACGGTTGTGCAGGCCTTTTTTAGTCCATTCTTTTTTCTTCTTTATTCTGGCTACTATACAATAGTGGACTTGGCATTGCACCCGGTTTATTATTAGTTCTCTTTTACAGCTAGAGTGCACCCTTTACCTATATCTTATACAGCACAATGAACGGCGTAAAAAATAAATAAAAACAATTCTTCATCTGCTGTTGATTTGTTCATTCTGATTCCCAAAGATCATAGTACGGCTTGACTCACATTTATCCTGCTCTCTGCGCTGACGTCACCGCTCTGCTTTCCGGCCGCTGTGCTTACACAGGGCAGAGAAGCAGAGCGCCGAGGGACAGACAGCGGAAGGTAAGTATATAGTGTTTTTTTTTTTTTAACTTTTACGCTGGTAACCAGGGTAAACATTGGGTTACTAAGCGCGGCCCTGCGCTTAGTAACCCGATGTTTACCCTGGTTACCAGCGAAGACATCGCTGAATCGGCGTCACACATGCCGATTCAGCGATGTCAGCAGGAGGTCCAGCGACGAAATAAAGTGCTGGACTTTCTGCAGCGACCAACGACATCACAGCAGGATTCTGATCGCTGCTGTGTGTCAAACTGAACGATATCGCTTGCCAGGACTCTGCAATGTCACGGATCGCTAGCGATATCGTTCAGTGTGACGGTACCTTTAATCTCTGAAATAAGCGATTCAGACGGAATCCCCGGCAGAAGATTCCCTATAATGAGGCAGATGAAGGCACTGTGGATGCCGTCTAACCTGTAATCCAGCAGTGTCTGTCTTTTTAGGCGAGCATAAAAGCACGGTCAATGACAGTTTTGTGCACTTCTGAAAAGAAGGACACCACTGAACAGAGGCCAGACAAAGTCCAGAGTAACTCTGCTGCCTCATTATAGTGAATGAATCCCTCGGGAGTTTCATCTGAATCATGTCACTCAGAGATTTAGATGGAAACCCCAAAGTAAGTGCTCAGCGTAGAGCGCCAGATAAATGTGACCCTTAATGTTCCCAATAAAATGTTTTCCTAAATGTAAAATTTTCACAAAAAAAGCTTCAACTCAATCCACAAAAAAAGCAAGTCCTCACTCAGGTCCGTCATCTGTTAATGGAAATTTAGGGGGCTTCCACCTTACTGGTAGTACAAAGGCTCTGGAAAAGCGATATGGCTCCTCGCCTCTCAAAAGAAATCCAGTGAATTCTGCGCACCCAAATCCTAACACCCCCCCTCCATTCTAAGCCCCAGTGTGTCTAAACCACATTTATTGCCCACATGTTTGGCATTTCTGTAACGATGAGAGCCCGCCTAATTTACGGATACGTGTCTCCAGAAGCTTGAGCTGGGCATAATGTACTGGTCACTACAACGTACTAGGCACTACAATATACGGCACTACAATAGCAGATTAGCAATTTACACTCAGCAACATCCAAACCTGCTTGTTTCTAGAAAACATCCAAGAAGTCAAAATTGTCACTATACCTGTAGATAAATTCCCAAAGGGGTATACTTTACAAGATGTGGTCACTTGAGAGGGGATTCTGCTTTTCTAGCACTTAAGGGCTCTGTGTATGGAGTCCGCAAACTATTCTAGGAAAATCTGTGCTTGAAGAGGTAAATAACGCTCCGTCACTCTGAAGTTTCGCCGTGTGGCTAAGCAGTACTGTACAGCCACATATGGGTTATTTCTAGATTCAGCTGAAATTTTGGGACAAATTTTGGAGCCATTTTTACCCATTTCCCAGTATGAAAATGTAAAAACAGGGCCTAACACACAATCTTGGGGGTAAAAATGTACAGTAATTATTTTTCTTCACTTCCCAATAGTTAAAAAAAATCTGTGACACACTTGTGGTGTCCATATGATCACTGCAGCCCTAGATTAATTCGGTGTAGTTTTTGATATGGGGTCACTTTTGGGGGTTCTGCTGGTCTGGCACCTCAGGGGCTCTACCAATGTGACATGGCACCGTCAAACCAGTCCAGCAAAATGTGAACTCCAATATGATGCTTCTTACCTTCTGAGCTTTGCACTGTGCCTCAAAAGTAGTTTTCGACCACATGTGGGTTATTTGTGTACTGAGGAGAAATTGCACAACAAATTTTGGGGTCTATTTTCTTCCGTTACCCTTGTGAAAATGCAAAATTTGAGGCTAAAAAACATTGTTGTGGGGAGGAAAAAGTAATTTTTTTTCACAGCTCAATGTTATAAACTTCTATGAAGCAACTAGGGGTTTAAGGTTCTCACCACACATCTAGATAAGTTCTCTGAGGGGTCTAGTTTCCAAAATGGTGTCACTTGTGGGGGGGGGGGGGGGTTCACTGTTTAGGCACATCAGGGGCTCTGAAATTATTCCAGCAAATTTTATTAATATTATAATAATAGTTATTTATTTGCTATTTTATGTGACATGACTCTCTGATTTAAGGGCATAAAAATTAAAAGTTTGAAAATGGCAAAAAAATGTTCTCCAAATTTCCAATTTTTTCACAAATAAACTTAAGTCATATCAAATAAATTTTACCACTATCATGATGTCCAATATGTCACGAAAAAGCAATCTCAGGATCAGTGTGATCAACTGAAGTGTTCCAGAGTTATTACTGTTACAGTGGTCAGAATTGAAAAAAATGTCCTGGTCAGGAAGGTGAAACAGCTTTTGGGGTGAATTTGTTAAAGATGAAACATTTCCTTTGTATTTTAGACAAAAAAAGGAAAATGGGCCAATGCAAAAGTTTGGCCGCCCTTGGAGATTTGTGTGCTCAGATAACTTTGACCAAGGTTTCTGACCTTAATTAGCCTGTTAGGGTTATGGGTTGTTCACTATCATCTTATTAAAGGTTAGGTGATGCAAATTTCTCAGCTTTATAAAAATAAAGCCTCCTCTAACCTTGTACCAAAAGTGTTTTTGGAGGCTTAGAGCTGGATCATCCGGGCAGAAAGAAAAGATGATTATAGTTGCTTTAGTTGTTTTTTTTTTTTTATAATATCCACAGCTGGATGCCCCTGTGACTGCCATCTTGTTCCTCCTGTGAAGCTCAACCAGACTGATCTTAATACGTGAACCATCATTTTTCATTACATACTACAATACTAAGTTAATGCAGTACATAGTATAAGCAATCAGACGATTGCTTATACTGAAGAGAGTCTCCTGAAGAGAGTAAAAAATATTTAAAAAAAAATTCTAATCAACCCTCTTATCCCCCATTCAAAATAAAAAAATATATATGGAGCACCCGCGTGTGCAGTGGGGTACTCGGTACCGGGTCCTTCGGTTCTCAAGGGGGATGTCACGGTGGCTGACCCGGTCCATGGCCCTCGGGAGGTCCGTTGTAAAAAGGGAAAGGTCTTTAAAGGGATATGTTCGTGCCACCTGTGGTATTCGGTCAGGGTGACCGACGCTGCTAAGGGGTCCGCTGGGGTGATGTTATGGCAGCTAGATGGTATACCTTCCCACAGATGAAGTATGCCCCCAGGGCTTCCCAGTGTGTAAGATGGTGGATGGTGAGGGCGCAGAGAAGAACGAGGACACAAGGTTGCAGTATCTTTACCTTTTACTGAAGGCTTCAGCATCCACAGTCCAGAGCACCAGATCACAGGGCAAGCAGAGTCCGGACGGTTTGGAGGCAAATCCAGAGTCCCCTTATCCAGGTGGAAATCAGTAGCCTTCCTCTAGCGCCTGGGTGTTATAGTACCTTACTGTTGAGCCTCTCATAAAGTCCTCACAACTGTTGTAGATGTTCTAGATGTTATGTCTCTCTCTCTATCCCCCAGATGGATAGGACAAAGCCGTATGACCGGTGACCTCAGGCTTTTTACAGGGACTCTAGCATGCCCCGGCCTCTTGTGGGTGCCACCTTGCCTCCTGGGTATGGGGTGGATCAGTAACTTGCAATTAGCTGTCCTGCAGGTCTCTAGAGCAAGGCATAAAGGACTGTTGCTCCCTCGGTGTTCCGGCTACCGGATCCTGCGCCTTAGAAGGAGGCAACCTTTGCAGGGCAGAACTCCTTCTGGTTTCCACTCCTTTGCTATGACTTCTTCTCACTCTCTACAATACAATTCTCTGTTCGTATCCTTTCTTAGGAACTGCCGCACGTGGGGCAGGCGCAGCTCCGTGACCTTCCGTCTAGGCCTCTGAGAGGCTCCCACCCCTGTCAGGGACCAACTACCTGAGCGAAGCTCAGATAGCAACTGCCTGCGTAAAGCTCAGATAGCATCTGCCTAACTCCCTCTCCAGGCCACCAGTTTTACCTAAATGTGAAGAGTGCCCTAATAAATAGGAGCATAGCTCCCCCTGGTGGACTGGAGTATGAAATGTGTTGTGTGTTGGTGTTACCTGGTAAAGAGATCTCCTTTATTGCCTCCAAACGTAACATCACTCCCCCCAGAGGAGAATGATATTACTGCAACGACCTGGACCCTGGGGCGCTGCATATATACCGTATATACTCGAGTATCAGCTGAGGCAGCTAATTTTACCACAAAAACTGGGAAAACTTGTTGACTCATGTATAAGCCTGGTTTGCATGGCACCCTCATCCGTATACTGGTATGCCTGGCCTCCTCATCCCTATCCTGGTATCCATGTCTCCATCATCCCTATCCTGGAATGCATGGTCCCCTGATCCTTATGCTGGTATGCATGGCCACCTCATCCCCATCCTGGTATAAATGACCCCTTCATCCCTATCCTGGTATGCATGGTCCCCTGATCCTTATACTGGTATGTATTGCCACCTCATCCCCATCCTGGTATGAATTACCCCTTCATCCCTATCCTGCTATGCATGCCACCCTCATCTCCATCCTTGTATTCATTGTCCCCTCATCCCTATACTGGTATGCATGGTCTCCTGATCCCAATCCTGGTATACATGACCTCTTCATCCCAATCCTGGTATGCATGGCCCCCCATCAGAAAAACACTAAAGCGTAAACCATCCTACTTACCATCCTACCCCCATCCCTATCCTGGTACGCATGGCACACTTATCCCCATCCTGGTATGCATGGCCCCTTATCAGAAAAACATTAAAAAAACATAAACCACTTGCCTCCCCTGTGCCTTTCGCAGCATTCTGATACCAGTCGTTGATTTATGCTTGTAAGCAGAGCATGGCAGTGACATCATGCGCTGCTTACAAGCAGAAGACAGCTGACTGAATACTCACTACTCACTGATCTTTAATAGCTGGCACAGTAACCTCTGCCACTGGCTTGCTGCTAATGGTAAAGAATATTCCCTGCTCTCCATGCCCATGGGTGTGGAGAGCAGTGAATATTCTTTCCCTTAAGTAGGGAGCACACTTGAGAACCCAACAGCTGCAGGAAGCCAGCTGCTGCAGCTAATAGCGTGTCCACTATTAAAGAGAAATTAATATTCTCTGCTCTCCACTACATTTCTCTTTAGCAGCGGGTACAGCTGTTAGCAGCAGCAGCTGGCTCCTGCCTCCTGTGACCCGCTGCTCTGCCACTGCTGCTTCCTCTCCATCTTAAAGTTCAAATAAGACTGGAGTTACACTTAAAAAAAAATCGGTCCGATTTTGATGGACGAGAATAGCATCAATGTTCTCTGAACAGTGATCCGTGTGTAATCCGTTTGCTATGTGATGATGCAATTTCCTCGCATCAAGTAACCGTGTGACATCCGTATGGCATCCGTATGCAGTGCGATTTTAACATGAGCTTTTACATACAGCAGTTATCTGTATGTAAAAGCTCATGTTAAAATCACATTGTAATACACAACTGTACACATCCTATAAAAACCAAATATTCTTCAAAACATATTACATATTGTCACGATTCCCACCGTGCTGCCAATATGTCACGAATCGGGGGTGACCTTTGGCCAGCACACGGCTATCACATGTGCAGGGGGGCTTATCTTAGTTATCCCTCCACCACTTCAATGTGATGAAAACACACACAAGGCTATCGACCTATCAATATACCGCAGGGGCTTATTTTAGTTATCCCACTGCTACTAAAATATCACGAACTGCAAGGATTTATGTATATCCCACTTTCCAGTTCCGCTTCGGAGCTTGCAGCTCTCCGGCGCCCCCCTTACCCTCAGGTCAGTCAGGGAACTACACCTGGGATATTTAGTCGCCGGACAGGCCGTTTCACTGTGGACTGGCTAGCAGGCATGCTGCAGCGAGGGAATTATAAATGCTCAGGCCGCAGCCAGACAATAACTTATAAAATCCCGTTCCGTCGCTGCCAGCGGTACCCAACTAGCCCAGAACACATTTCGCTGCCACCAGCTCAGATTTTTCACAGAGAGGGGTTCAGAGCCAACCCAATTTAGTAGCGTAATTAACTTCAGAAAACTTAGGGTACGTTTTACAGCAAGGGAACGAAACTAGAAAATATAACTTTTACTCCATAAAAAGATTAGGCAGGGTTTATAAAAGGTATATCAAGGTTTTACAATATGAGACAATTTAAAGTATGTACTGCTATTATAAAAAACATGGATTAAAGAAAGATAAAATTCACATTTGCTTAGATCATTTCAGCTAACCATGCTGGTAGGCGGAGCCAAATATCCCAGTGCATCAGGGGACTTTCTGTAGTGAAATCCCAGGCAAGAATGAAGGCTGGGTTGAGTGCAGTAACTTATACCTGAAGGCTTGTGACATCACTAAAGGGGCTGGTTTGCCTGCACCCTCCCCTAGCTGCCAGGGGGCACATTTTGGTACGAAAATTTCTATAAATCCTAGATGTGCTTGCAAACCTAGCAGAATCACAGCACACACTGTTAGGGCTAACGGAACACACCGAGTAAATATAGATGTTATTATCGATGCATTCGCAGCCCAGAGTCTACCATGCAGGAGGAACCTGCTGCTAGCAAATGACAGCACTATATGGCGGTATAAGCGAACTCTGTTACTTCACAAAGTCGCACAGAAAGAAGACGCTGTGCCCTATTAATGTCACAGGGAAACACAGGTAACTTCTGAGCTGATGGCAGTCAGTGGTCACGCACTCAGAAACATACAAAACACTCCTCTCCGGTGGAACCGGAATTCTAGAGGCTATGAGCCAGCCCTGAATACATTCATACAATACTCCTCACCGGAGGTGCCGGTATTCTAGGAGCTTATTTCAGCCAAACCCTATACAGCCGTGACCCCAAAGCAAAGCTCATACACATATTGATACTAGCGCATGGCCATGCGAACCTTTTATATCTGCAGCAACTTCAGGAGCTTCCTAGAGGACCAATGGGAGCTGCCACAGCACCTGAGCAATTTCAGGACCTTCCTAGAGGACCAATGGGAGCTGCTGCAGTACCTGAGCATGTGACCCCTGACCTCCAATGAGAGGTCTTACCTTGGGCATGATCAGAAGGGGAAAAGCAGGACTTAGTCTCAGAGACGTCTGCTCGCCACTGACCAGTACTGGCTATAATGACAGAACCTGGAAGAACAGCAGTAACCAGGCACAGAGTATCTGCCTGAGCCAGACGCTGGGACCAACGTCTCCGCTGAGCAGGCTCCACTGCGGCTGGAGAAGGATGGGAGATCGCAGCGGAGATGGCTCGAGATTCCCCCTGTGCGACACCTAACATGCCCCCCCTCGTTGGACCTCGCTACGTTCGAAGGCAGCAATGAGCTGCGGAGCTTGAATATGCTCAGCAGGCTCCCAGGACCTGTCCTCTGGGCCATAACCCTTCCAATCCATTAAATAAAATTTTTTGCCACGTACCACCTTGCACCCCAAGACAGCGTTCAACTCGTAATCGTCCGAAGATTAACCCGATGTCCCGGCAGATGACACAGAAAACCGGGACATGTATACGGGCTTTAAGAGGGACACATGAAAGGTGTCGGTGATACCTAGGCGTGGAGGAAGGGCCAGATGGTAGACTACAGGGTTAACCTGTCCGAGGACCTTGAAGGGACCCAAGTAGCAAGGTGCAAACTTAGTGGACTCAACTCGCAGCCTGATGTTACGGGCAGAGAGCCACACTAAGTCGCCAGGAGCAAAGGTCGGAGCGGGGCGCCGATGTGCATCGGCGGAGGACTTCATTATCTCCTTGGAAGCCCGGATGGCATCCTGAGTGCGGTCCCAAATGTCCCGTGCCTCCACAGCCCAGTCTGCCACCCTGGAGTCGGCAGAAGACACGGGCATAGGCACAGGAACCCGCGGATGCTAACCATAATTAAGGAGGAATGGAGCCTGACCAGTGGAGTCGGCTACGGCATTGTTAAGCGCAAACTCCGCCTACGGTAGCAAGGATGCCCAGTCATCCTGCCTGGAAGAAGCAAAATGTCGCAGATATGTGACCAGAGTCTGGTTGGCCCTCTCTACCAACCCATTCGTCTCGGGATGATATGCTGAAGAGAGATTCAACTCAATGCTGAGTAGACGACAAAGCTCTCTCCAGAACCGAGACGCAAACTGGGGACCCCGATCACTGACAATTTTCTCCGGCATACCGTGTAGGCGAAAGACATGTTTAATAAACAACGCTGCCAGAGCCCGTGCAGAAGGTAGCCGTGAAAGAGGCACCAAATGCACCATTTTTTAAAAATGGTCTGTGATCATCCAAATAATGGTGCAGCCATGGGACTTGGGTAAGTCCACCAGAAAGTCCATCCCGACCATCTCCCAGGTCCTGTCTGCCACCGGCAGGGGATAAAGTAACCCAGCTGGCCATTGTCGAGGAGACTTATTTTTGGTGCAGGAGACACACGCCCAAATATAGTCTCCAATGTCACGGCCATATGCGGCCACCAGTACGTCCTCGCCAGAAGCTCAGATGTCCTTTTGGTCCCAAAGTGTCCACCCACCCTGGACAAGTGAGCCCAAGAGAGAACCTCTGGTCGCAAATTTGCTGGCACGAAAGTCTTACCTGGGGGCACAGACTCTAGCGAAACCGGAGCCACGGTCCTCAGGCTCTCAGAAGGGACAATAAGCCAAGGTTCCTCGTCCTCCGGTGATGACACTACGGAGCGGAAGAGAGCGTCGGCACGAATGTTCTTCTTCCCAGAGAGAAAATGGAGGGTGAAATGGAACCGGGAGAAGAACAGGGACCATCTGGCCTGGCGAGAATTTAGCTGCTGGGCAGTCTGAATATAGACCGTTCTTGTGGTCGGTGAAAACTTGGAAGGGAAAACGAGCCCCCTTCAAGAGGTGTCTCCACTCCGAGAAGGCCAACTTCATAGCTAGCAACTCCCTGTCCCCGATGGAATAATTCTTCTCCGTCGGTGTGAAGGTCTTAGAGAAAAAGAAGCAGGGATGCTTCCAACCTTTGAGCATCCTTTTGGAATAGGACTGCTCCAGCACCAACAGATGAGGCATCACCTCCATTATGAAAGGTTTATCTACATCGGGGCGATGTGGAATGGGAGCGCTAGCAAAGTGGGACTTATGAGAGAGGAAGGCCTTGGAGAATTCCTCTGACCACAATTTGGGATTTGCTCCCTTTTTGGTGAGGGCAACCATAGGAGCTACCAAAGTTGAGAAGTGGGGAATGAACTGGCGATAGTAATTAATGAACCCCGTAAAGCACTGCACCGCTTTGAGAGAATGGGGTTCCTGCCAGTCCATCACAGCCTGTAGCTTAGCAGGATCCATAGCCAATCCTTGGGCCAAGATGATATAGCCCAGGAAAAGCAAAGACTCCTGCTCAAACACACACTTCTCCAACTTGGCATAGAGGGAATTAGCCCGTATGAGGTCGAAGACTTTGCAAACATCTCTCCAGTGGGAGTCTAAATCTGGAGAGTAGATGAGAATATCATCCAGGTAGACTACAACCGAGGTGGAGACCATATCCCGGAAGATATCATTTACAAAGTCTTGGAAAACGGGCATTACAAAGCCCAAAGGGCATCAACAGATATTCATAGTGCCCATCCCTGGTGTTAAAAGCTGTCTTCGATTCGTCCCCCTCACAGATTCAAATCAGGTTGTAAGCACCCCGCAGATCTAGTTTAGTAAACACTCTTGCTCCCCGAAGCCTGTCAAAAAGCTCAGATATCAGGGGCAATGGGTACTTGTTCTTAACGGTGATGGCGTTAAGACCCCTGTAATCTATGCATGGACGTAATTCTCCGTTCTTCTTCTGCACGAAGAAGAACCCAGCCCCTGCAGGTGACACAGACTTCCTAATGAATCCCCTTGCCAGATTCTCCTGGATGTACTGAGACATTGCCTCCATCTCTGGGAGAGACAATGGGTAGACTCGACCCCGGGGAGGCTCAGCACCAGGCAAGAGGTCAATAGGACAGTCATAGGGGCGGTGAGGCGGAAGGGTCTCCGCAGCCCTTTTGGAGAACACGTCCGCATAGGGCCAATATTGCTTGGGGAGAGAGGAGAGATCTTCGGGTACCTCTGTAGTAGCAACCTGAATGCATTCCCCCTGACATCTACCCCTAAAAGATTCATTCCATCCCAAAATCCTGCCTGTGGACCACTCAATATGAGGAGAGTGGTACCGTAGCCAAGGTATCCCTAACATGACCTCATGAATTCCCTCAGGAATGACGAGCAGAGATATTATCTCCTGATGAGATGGCAACATGGATAGAGTAAATGGGATGGTCTGGTGTGTAATCTGTGAGGGCAGTGTTGACCCATTCACCACTTGTACGGTCACTGGTTGGGCGAGCATCACCAGAGGTATTGCATGTCGTTGGGCGTAGGCAGAAAACATAAAATTGCCCTCCGCCCCGGAATCCACGCAAAGCTCTACCGAATGAGTAGATGGGCCAATGGTAATTGTACCCTTAAAGTACAATTTGGAGGCAAACGTCGCCGTGTCTAGTGAACCTCCACCTACCACTTGACGCTGACGTTTCCCAGACCGCTGGCGACATCTGGTGGCAAGATGTCCTGACTGCCGGCAAACATGACAGACCCTAAGTGCACGAGCGGTCCGGGACTTAGATCCCGCTCGTGACACCTCCATGGCCTCATGTGACTCGCGCGCCTGGACCGCAGATTCCAACGGTTTGGCGAAGGTGGGAGCCAACCGAAATCTCTGCCTACACTGGGCTTGCTCTAACCTCCGCTCGTTAAAACGGAGGTCAATACGAGTAGATACAGCTATTAGCTCCTCCAGTGTGGCAGGAATCTCCCTAGTGGCCAAAGCATCCTTAACATGGTCAGCCAGCCCCCTCCAAAATATAGGGATGAGTGCTTTATCCGACCACTCCAGCTCAGATGCTAAGGTGCGGAAGTGGACGGCAAAATGGCTGACCAAGGTCGAGCCCTGAGTTAATGCCAACAGTCGGAGTGCCGTATCATGGGTGACTCGAGGTGCTAAAAAGGCCTGTTTCAGAGTGCTCAGGAACAGCGGAGCACTCTGCACCACATGATCGCCATGCTCCCACAGCGGCGTAGCCCACTCCAACGCCCTGTCCGACAGGAGAGACATAATGAATCCCCACCTTTGCCAGCTCTGTAGGGAAAAGTGCAGCCAGGAGCTCGAGGTGTATAGAGCACTGGCTCACGAAACCCCTACAAGATTTGCCATCACCAGAAAATTTTTCTGGCAGCGGGAGGCGAGATAGGGTCGGAACAGGGGTGGCAGTGGACAAAGTTGCTGCAGCCACGCTAGCAGCCTGAACAGCTACTGCAGTAACATCAACAGCTGAGGTTGTGCGCTCAAGAGCCACCAACCTGCCCTCCAGCTGCTGGATGTACAGCAAAGATTGTTGTTTGTCCACCATTGCTAGCCAGACCCTGGTGCTAGTATTATTTAGGGCTAGCGGAACGCACCAAGTAAATATAGATGTTATTATCGGTGCGTTCGTTCGCAGCCCGGGGTCCACCGTGCAGGAGGAACCTGCTGCTAGCAAATGATGGCACTATATGGCGGTATAAGCAAACTGTTACTTCACAGAGTCGCACAGAAAGAAGACGCTATGCCCTATTAACGTCACAGGGGAACACAGGTAACTGCTGAGCTGATGGCATTCAGTGCTCACGCACTCAGAGAAGCACACAAAACACTCCTCTCCGGTGGAACCGGAATTCTAGAGGCTATGAGCCAGCCCTGAATACATTCATACAAAACTCCTCACCGGAGGTGCCGGTATTCTAGGGGCTTATTTCAGCCAAACCCTGTCCACATACAGCCATGACCACAATAGAAAAGCTCATACACATATTGATACTAGCGCATGGCCATGCGGCCATGCGAACCTTTTATATCTGCAGCAACTTCAGGAGCTTCCTAGAGGACCAATGGGAGCTGCTGCAGTACCTGAGCATGTGACCCCTGACCTCCAATGAGAGGTCTTACCTTGGGCATCCTCAGAAGGGGAAAAGCAGGACTTAGTTTCAGAGACGTCTGCTCGCCGCTGACCAGTACTGGCTATAATGGCAGAACCTGGAAGAATGGCAGTACCCAGGCGTAGAGTATCTGCCTGAGCCAGACGCTGGGACTGACGTCTCTGCTGAGCAGGATCCACTGCGGCTGGAGAAGGATGGGAGACCGCAGCGGAAATGGCTTGATATTCCCCCTGGGCAGAGGCGGGAACTCGACACCTAACACACACATCCCTCATCTTATATCGAAATTAGCTTTCTATTGAATCCAAATGTGATCTAACTATCCCACACGGTTCAGGAGAAATCCGATTCTCTTGGGGCCAGACTCCCGCAAGAGGCCCTGTTGTGAGCTCTATTAAATCATATTCCGAATATGTATCCAGAATATTCCTATCATACACTGGCGGCGCAGTAAGGCTTATTGAATATCTCTCCCATACACAGCAACCACATGGAGTTAGACAAAGAAATTCCTATGGGAGGGTGGAAGGAGCAGAGAGGAGTTTCAATGTCTCATGCTTCTTGTGGACAGAGACAGCTCTGGGTTAATTAACATTCCTGATGGGAGGGGAAAAGAGCAGAGAGGAGTTTCAAGGCTCCCCGCTGGATTTCAGTTACACAGGGATTGTGCCTAGGCAAAGTGAAGGCTGTGGGAAAAGGAAGGGGGGTTGGAGCTCACAGCGTGTGTGCTAACAGGGGAACATGAAAAATCATACGCCATGTCATACATTAACGTGACACATAGATATATTAGATAGATAGTTAGCTTAAAAGCCGGCAAATGATCTGCCACTACAGTATAGAATAGGTTTTAATAGAATCTATAATATAACGCTGGGAGCGTCACTCTGTCCGAAGCCTTCATAGACTGCGCAGGCGCGACGCTCCTAGCGTTACATTATAGAGTGTCAGGAAAAAAAATGGCGCCGGAAGGCGCTGACTGCCGGGAGCAGGGGGTCGTGAGCAGGAGGACACCGTGCACATATTTGCGCTTCATGCCACAGCAATTTGTTACTTACGCCATTCCTTTCCGCCCCGCCCATTTTCTTCGTCCTCCTGCTGCTGGAATCGGCGCCTGCGCAGTCCGCGCTTTCCGGCGCCATTTTCTTGAAGACACACTGCAGGCGGAAAGCGCGGACTGCGCAGGCGCCGATTCCGGCAGCAGGAGGACAAAGAAAATGGGCGGAAAAGAATGGCGTAAGTAACAAATTGCTGTGGCATGAAGCTGTGGCACTTCATGCCACAGCAATTTGTTACTTACGCCGCCTGATTCCTTTGTCCTGCTGCCGGAATCGGCGCCTGCGCACTGCAGTGTGTCTTCAAGAAAATGGCGCCGGAAAGCGCGGACTGCGCAGGCGCCGATTCCGCCAGCAGGAGGACCAAGAAAATGGCGGCGGAAAGGAATCAGGTGGCGAAAGTAACAAATTGCTGTGGCATGAGGCTGTGGCACTTCATGCCACAGCTATTTGTTACTTACGCCACCTGATACGGGGCATATATTATGGAGCAGCGTATGGGGCATATGGATGGGAGCAGCAAATTAAAGAACGGTGGCGCAGGATGGGAGCAGCACATGACAGAACGGGGGCGCAGAATGGGAGCAGCACATGACAGAATAGGGCAGCACATGACAGAACGGGGGTGCAGGATGGCAGCAGCACATGACAGAACGGGGGTGCAAGAAGGAAGCAGCACATGACAGAACAGGGCGCAGGATGGGAGCAGCACATGACAGAATGGGGGCGCAGGATGGGAGCAGCACATGACAGAACCGGGGCGCAGGATGGGAGCAGCACATGACAGGATGGAGGCGCAGGATGGGAGCAGCACATGACAGAACGGGGGCGCAGGATGGGAGCAGCACATGACAGAATGGGGGCGCAGGATGGGAACAGCACATGACAGAACGGGGGCGCAGGATGGGAACAGCACATGACAGAATGGGGGCGCAGGATGGAGCAGCACATGACAGAACGGGGGTGCAGGATGGCAGCAGCACATGACAGAACAGGGGTGCAAGATGGAAGCAGCACATGACAGAACGGGGGTGCAGGATGGGAGCAGCACATGACAGAACTGGGGCGCAGGATGGGAGCAGCACATGACAGGATAGGGGCGCAGGGTGGGAACAGCACATGACAGAATGGGGGTGCAGGATGGAGCAGCACATGTCAGAATGGGGGCGCAGGATGGCAGCAGCACATGACAGAATGGGGGCGCAGGATGGGAGCAGCACATGGCAGGATGGGGACGCAGGATGGAGCAGCACATACCAGGATGGAGACCATATACCAATATAAATGCTCGCCACCCGGGCGTAGAACGGGTTCAATAGCTAGTATATATACAGTGGGGCAAAAAAGTATTTAGTCAGTCAGCAATAGTGCAAGTTCCACCACTTAAAAAGATGAGAGGCGTCTGTAATTTACATCATAGGTAGACCTCAACTATGGGAGACAAACTGAGAAAAAAAAATCCAGAAAATCACATTGTCTGTTTTTTTAACATTTTATTTGCATATTATGGTGGAAAATAAGTATTTGGTCAGAAACAAAATTTCATCTCAATACTTTGTAATATATCCTTTGTGGGCAATGACAGAGGTCAAACGTTTTCTGTAAGTCTTCACAAGGTTGCCACACACTGTTGTTGGTATGTTGGCCCATTCCTCCATGCAGATCTCCTCTAGAGAAGTGATGTTTTTGGCTTTTCGCTTGGCAACACGGACTTTCAACTCCCTCCAAAGGTTTTCTATAGGGTTGAGATCTGGAGACTGGCTAGGCCACTCCAGGACCTTGAAATGCTTCTTACGAAGCCACTCCTTCGTTGCCCTGACGGTGTGCTTTGGATCATTGTCATGTTGAAAGACCCAGCCACGTTTCATCTTCAATGCCCTTGCTGATGGAAGGAGGTTTGCACTCAAAATCTCATGATACATGGCCCCATTCATTCTTTCATGTACCCGGATCAGTCGTCCTGGCCCCTTTGCAGAGAAACAGCCCCAAAGCATGATGTTTCCACCACCATGCTTTACAGTAGGTATGGTGTTTGATGGATGCAACTCAGTATTCTTTTTCCTCCAAACACGACAAGTTGTGTTTCTACCAAACAGTTCCAGTTTGGTTTCATCAGACCATAGGACATTCTCCCAAAACTCCTCTGGATCATCCAAATGCTCTCTAGCAAACTTCAGACGGGCCCGGACATGTACTGGCTTAAGCAGTGGGACACGTCTGGCACTGCAGGATCTGAGTCCATGGTGGCGTAGTGTGTTACTTATGGTAGGCCTTGTTACATTGGTCCCAGCTCTCTGCAGTTCATTCACTAGGTCCCCCCGCGTGGTTCTGGGATTTTTGCTCACCGTTCTTGTGATCATTCTGACCCCACGGGGTGGGATTTTGCATGGAGCCCCAGATCGAGGGAGATTATCAGTGGTCTTGTATGTCTTCCATTTTCTAATTATTGCTCCCACTGTTGATTTCTTCACTCCAAGCTGGTTGGCTATTGCAAATTCAGTCTTCCCAGCCTGGTGCAGGGCTACAATTTTGTTTCTGGTGTCCTTTGACAGCTCTTTGGTCTTCACCATAGTGGAGTTTGGAGTCAGACTGTTTGAGGGTGTGCACAGGTGTCTTTTTATACTGATAACAAGTTTAAACAGGTGCCATTACTACAGGTAATGAGTGGAGGAAAGAGGAGACTCTTAAAGAAGAAGTTACAGGTCTGTGAGAGCCAGAAATCTTGATTGTTTGTTTCTGACCAAATACTTATTTTCCACCATAATATGCAAATAAAATGTTAAAAAAACAGAAAATGTGATTTTCTGGATTTTTTTTTCACAGTTTGTCTCCCATAGTTGAGGTCTACCTATGATGTAAATTACAGACGCCTCTCATCTTTTTAAGTGGTGGAACTTGCACTATTGCTGACTGACTAAATACTTTTTTGCCCCACTGTATATACCTATACTATATATCCCAATTCATTACCAGTGACACTGTCATCCTCAATGTCCCTTACTCTGTACCTTCCGCTTCATTATATTTACATGCACTCCTCTGCCCCAATTCAATATGTCATGTCCTCTCTCTCCCATCCCCATCCTCTATTCATCATTTACTCTCCCCATACCCAATTCATCATTGTCTGTTGTCCTCTACCCTCAATTCATCATGTGCTCCCCCACCCTGAAATCATTATCATTTGCTCTTCCCCTTCTCACTCAAGTCATCATTTGCTCTCCCACCCCCACCTTCAATTCATTGTTTGCTCTCCTTACCCTCAGTTCATCATTTGCTCTCCCCAACACCCAATTTGCCATTCTCTCTCACCCCACCACCCACTCCCAATTTATCTTTTTCTCTCCCCACCCCCACTCTCAATTCATAATTTGCACTCCCAATTCATTACTTGCTCTCCCCACTCCCAGTTCATCATTTGCTCTCCTTATATCCCAATTGGCAATTTGCTCTCCTTACCCTCCATTCCAATTCATAATTTACTCTCCCCCCACTCCCAATTCATCACTTGCTGTCCCCAAGACGATTTAATTAATTCTATTTAAAAAAAAAAAAAAAAAGATTTCTATACTTACCTCTCTTACGATCCCATGCAGCTCCACTTCTGGACTGATATCCTGCTGCTCTTACATGATGGCATGCCTCTTTTACATGACATGATCGCATATGCGCCATCAGCAGTGCGTCACAGAGGAAGTGGAGGGACTGACTCCCTTGGAGCTGCACAGCTGAGAGCTCCAAACCTACCTGTGCTATGCTATATCCTGGGGCCTGATGAGCAGAAGCTCTTTACTTCTGTTCACCAGGCCCCATACAGCAGTAAGGGCAGTAATGCCTTAGAAGGCAGCCCAGCCTTTATGTAACACAGGCGATCGGGTCATCTCAGCTTCAAGTCTGCTGAGGAGACTATTGAAGCAAGTAAGATGTAGAAAAAAAAGTTTTAAAAAATACTAAAAAAAATAAACGTTGAAATCACCCCCATTCAAAATAAAACACTAAAAAAATAGAAGAAAAAAGGAAGTAAATCCCCAGCGTGAAACTTGGATAAAAGTTCAATTTATTTAGACAAATCCATTAACATCCTTGTTTCATAGTGGTACAGCAAATAATGGAGTACATGATGCGACCAACACATTTCGACCTGTTAAGGTCTTAATCATGGTACCATAATCATGAATCATGATCATGGTACCATGATTAAGACCTTAACAGGTCGAAATGTGTTGGTCGCATCATGTACTCTATTATTTGCTGTACCACTATGAAACAAGGATGTTAATGGATTTGTCTAAATAAATTGAACTTTTATCCAAGTTTCACGCTGTGGATTTACTTCCTTTTTTCTTCTGTTGTGGACAACACCTCTGATCCAGGCACCTTCCTGCGTGAATTTCATTCTGAGTCAATCAAGACTTTTGATCCTGTGCAAGCTTTCACACAAGGACTTCTGCTTCAATCTAGTGAGCTGAATGTTACCCCTTCCTTTTTCCCTTCAGTGGCGTAGGAAGGGGGGTGCGGGGGGGGGCGGGCCGCCCCGGGCGGCACAATGTGGGGGCGGCTGCGCGCACTCATTCTCTGCTCCTTCCTCCCTGCATAGTGAGGACTGGAGCAGAGCGCTGGGCGTGCGCGCGGCCGTGCAGAGTTGCTGGCTGCAGTGTAGCAGGGGCACACAGTCACACACGCTGTGACTCACCCCCGCACCTGCAGTCAGCAGCAGAAGCTCCGATCCCGCCCCTCCAGCAGCGTCACAGCTCTCACAATGTGAAGAGCCATGGAGGGGCGGGCTAAATGTCGGGGGCGGAGCCACGGTCAAGCAGGAAGAAGAGGCAGAAGGAAATATGAAAATCAGAGCGGGAGACAGAAAAGATGTGAGAGACAGAAAACAACAGAGAGGCAAAACACAGGTGAGAAGTATATATGTATATATATATATATATATATATATATATATATTACATCATTGTCTAAGGGTCACACTTCCGTCTTTCTGTCTGTCCTTCTGTCTTTCTTTCTTTCACGGATATTCATTGGTCGCGGCCTCTGTCTGTCGTCGCTGATTGGTCTCGGCAGCTGCCTGTCATGGCTGCCGCGACCAATCAGCGACGGGCACAGTCCGATTAGTCCCTCCGCTGCAGTCAGTGCCCGGCGCCTGCTCTATACTCCCCACAATCAGCGCCCGCTCCATAATCCCCTCCAGTCACCACTCACACAGGGTTAATAGCAGCGGTAACGGGCCTCGGTGTAACGCACTCCGTTACCGCTGCTATTAACCCTGTGTGTCCCCAACTATTTACTATTGATGCTGCCTATGCAGCATCAATAGTAAAAATATGTCATGTTAAAAATAATAAAAAAATGAAAAAACCTGCTATACTCACCCTCCATCGCCTTTCCCGCTCCTCGCAACGCTCCAGTGCCCGCTCCATGCAAGCGGCAGCTTCCGGTGCCAAGGATGGTATGTGAGAAGGACCTGCCATGACGTCACGGTCATGTGACCGCAACGTCATCACAGGTCCTGCGCTCATACCAACCCTGGGACTGGAAGCTGCCTCGTGCGATACAGGGCCAGAATTCATCGGAGGGTGAGTATATGTTTATTTTTTATTTTAAGTCTGTATACTACGTGGCTCTGTGCTGTATACTCCATCACTGGGCAATATACTACGTGGCTGGGCAATATACTACGTGACTGGGCAATATACTACGTGGCTGGGCAATATACTACGTGGCTGGGCAATATGCTACGTGGGCTGTGCAATATACTACATGGCTGTGTTATATACTACGTGGCTGGGCAATATGCTACGTGGGCTGTGCAATATACTACATGGCTGTGTTATATACTACGTGGCTGTGTTATATACTACGTGGCTGTGCTATACGCTATGTGGGCTGTGCTATATACTGCGTGGGCTGTGTTATACACTACGTGGCTGTGCTATATGCTACGTGGGCTGTGTTATATGCTATGTGGGTATGCTATATTTCTCTGCTGTATCTGCATCATGAATCATGCTATGTGTTAAAGGGGGGGCCCACTGAGACTCTTTCGCCCGGGGCCCTCTAAAACCGCGGCCGGCGCTGCAGCTGTTTAACGCTATTGACGTGCGGGCCCGCGCCCGTACGTCAATAGTTAACAACAGCCACCAGCCATTTGGAGGCTGGCAGCTGAAGTCGGCCGCAGCGCACACGTCGACGGCTTCTGACGTCATTGTCAGTCGCCGGCGAGTGCACGCTTCAGCTGCGTGGAGCGAGCAGGAGCGCGGTCAGGTAAGCAGAACTTGTTTTTTTTTTTTGCAGACCCTATCATGTGTGTTGCCCTACTTTTGGTAACCTTTGTGTGTATTGAGCCGAGGGGGGGGGGGGGGGGCGCCAAACTCGGGAGCAGCCCCGGGCGGCAAAAGCTCTAGCTACGCCCCTGTTTCCCTTGCATATATTAAAAAAATACACATATTTGATATCGCTGGGTTCAGAAACGCCTGATCTATCAAAATATAACAACAATTAATCAGATGGGTAAAAGGTGTAATGCGAAAAAAATCAAAACGCCAGAATTACAGTTTTTTAGTTGCTGCAACATGGCATTAAAATGCAATAAGAAGCAATAAAAACATCGTATCTACCCCAAAATGGTATAAATAAAAATTTTAGCACGGGGCCCAAAAAAAAGCCCTTACCCAACCGCAGATCCTGAAAATGTAAACGCTGAGAGTGTCTCGGAAACTGGCACCACTTTTTTTTCTTACAAACTTTGGATTTTTTCTCACCACTTCAATAAAAAAGAACCTATACTCCCTGACAGAAGTTATGTCGCTTATCCATTTTATGTAAATAAAATCTTTTAGCCTGATGTTAAATTCATCCATTGGTTGTATAAATTATTCTTTTGAAAGCCGAAACCCTCTGAAATGTGGTTTAGATTAAGAAAATAAATTGGCATCAATGCAGAAATATTGATCAGTTAATGGACACAGAATGGTCAGATTTTGGCAAGACAAAATTTTTGTCGCCTGGTCATATAATGCACCCAATCCTAATTTACATCCTCACCTGTGATCAGTAAATGATCAGTTACCGTAATTAGTGTGTGTGTATAAAAAGAAACCCAGCACCCCAGACCTTCACTTGAACTGCAACTTGAGCTCTGACAACATGCCAAAAATCCACCCTGCGACCAAAGCCTGGATTATCAAGAGGCTGAAGACCAGATCCACTGCAGAGGTGGCTGGCACCTTTAATGTGTCTCAGCGTCAAGTACAAAGAATTAAAAAAAGATTTGAAGAGACTGTAGATGTGTTTGACAAGCCCAGGTCCGGCAGACCCTGCAGACAACTGCTCAGGAGGAACATTTGTTGGTTAGAAAATCCAAAGCAAGCCCCTCTCCCACTGCAGTAGAGCTCCAACAGGCCTGGTCACCTCAAGTCCCTGTGTCAACTAGAACAGTTTGTAGGATTCTGTCTCGAAATGGCCTCCATGGTCGAATCAGTGCCCAGAAGCCAGCACTAAACAAAAGGCAAATAAAAAACCATGTGGCATTTGCAAAGTCCCACAGCTTGCTAAACAGATGGACGCTGGAAAAGTGTCAGAATGTGGATTTCTCTGATGAATCTTCAGTAGCATTACACCACAGCCGCCACAAATACTGCAGGAGACCTACTGGAGCCCGTATGGACCCAAAATACACCCAGAAAACAGTTAAATTTGGTGGTGGAAAGATCATGGTCTGGGGTTACATTCAGTATGGGATTGTGCGAAACATTTGCAAGGTGGAAGGCAATATCAATAGACTAAAATATCAAGAAGTATTAGCTACCTCTTCCAAGTCATAAAATGGGTCAAATTCTGCAGCTGGATGGTGCTCCATCTCATACATCCATCTCTACAACAAAGTTCCTCCAGGCAAAAAAGATCAAGGTGTTCAAGGACTGGCCAGTCCAGTCACCTGACATGAACATCATTGAGCATGTTTGGGGTAGGATGAAAGAGGAAGCTTGGAAGACAAAACCAAAGAATCTAGATGAACTCTTGGAGGCATGTAAGACTGCATTCTTTGCTATTCCTGATGACTTCATTAATAAATTGTATGAATCATTGTTGAACCTCATGGATGCAGTCCTTCAAGCTCATGGAAGTCACACAAAATATCTATAATATAACGCTGGGAGCGTCACTCTGTCCGAAGCCTTTATAGACTGCGCAAGCGCAAGCGCCGGCGCAGTCTGGACCGCACAGAGTGACGCTCCCAGGAGATCGCGGTATGCGTAAGCACTGAACGCACACCGCGATCTCCACCGGAGAGGCAGGGACCGTGGACGCGCCAGGAGGGTAAGTATTATATTCACCTGTCCCCCGTTCCAGCGCTGCGTGCGGCTCCGTGTCCCGGTCCTCTGCTGTGACGTTCACAATTCAGAGGGCGCGATGACGCGCTTAATGCGCGCCGGCGCCGCCCTCTGACTGAACAGTCACAGCCAGAGGAGCCGGAACACGGAGCGGACGCAGCGCTGGAACGGGGGACAGGTGACTATAGCAAGTGCTGGGGGGCCTGAGCTAGCAGCGATACCGGCACCTGACCCCCACAGCGCGCCGGTGTCCCCGCCTGCTCAGGCCCCCCAGCACTCGGCGCCCAGCGACGATAGGTGAGTATGGTATCTTTTTTTATATATTGCTGCAGCATACTGGGGCATACACTATGGAGCATCTTATGGGGCCATAAACCATAATGGAGCAGTGTACGGGGCATATACTATGGAGCATCTTATGGGGGCCATAAACCATAATGGAGCAGTGTACGGGGGCATACACTATGGAGCATCTTATGGGGGCCATAAACCATAATGGAGCAGTGTACGGGAGCATACACTATGGAGCATCTTATGGGGGCCATAAACCATAATGGAGCAGTGTACGGGGGCATATACTATGGAGCATCTTATGGAGGCCATAAACCATAATGGAGCAGTGTACGGGGGCATACACTATGGAGCATCTTATGGGGGCCATAAACCATAATGGAGCAGTGTACGGGGGCATATACTATGGAGCATCTTATGGGGGCCATAAACCATAATGGAGCAGTGTACGGGGGCATACACTATGGAGCATCTTATGGGGGCCATAAACCATAATGGAGCAGTGTACGGGGGCATACACTATGAAGCATCTTATGGGGGCCATAAACCATAATGGAGCAGTGTACGGGGGCATATACTATGGAGCATCTTATGGGGGCCATAAACCATAATGGAGCAGTGTACGGGGGCATACACTATGGAGCATCTTATGGGGGCCATCAACCATAATGGAGCAGTGTACGGGGGCATACACTATGGAGCATCTTATGGGGGCCATAAACCATAATGGAGCAGTGTACGGGGGTATACACTATGGAGCATCTTATGGGGCCATCAACCTTAATGGAGCAGTGTACAGGGGCATACACTATGGAGCATCTTATGGGGGCCATAAACCTTTATGCAGCACTGTACGGGGCATACACTATGGAGCATCTTATGGGGGCCATCAACCATAATGGAGCAGTGTACGGGGGCATACACTATGGAGCATCTTATGGGGGCCATCAACCATAATGGAGCAGTGTACGGGGGCATACACTATGGAGCATCTTATGGGGCCATAAACCATAATGGAGCAGTGTACGGGGGCATACACTATGGAGCATCTTATGGGGGCCATAAACCATAATGGAGCAGTGTACGGGGGCATACACTGTGGAGCATCTTATGGGGGCCATAAACCAAAATGGAGCAGTGTACGGGGGCATACACTATGGAGAATCTTATGGGGCCATCAATCATAATGGAGCAGTGTACGGGGGCATACACTATGGAGCATCTTATGGGGGCCATAAACCTTTATGGAGCAGTGTACGGGGCATATGGATGGGAGAAGCAAATTAAAGAATGGTGGCGCAGGATGGGAGCAGCACGTGATAGAACGGGGCGCAGGATGGGAGCAGCACATGACAGAATAGGGCAGCACATGACAAAACGGGGGTACAGGATGGGTGCAACACATGACAGGATGGGGGCGCAGGATGGGTGCAGCACATGGCAGGATGGGAGCAGCACATACCAGGATGGAGACCATATACCAATATAAATGCTTGCCACCCGGGCGTAGAACGGGTTCAATAGCTAGTTAAATATGACTCTAATAGCACCACAACTTCATTCACCAATGTTATGCAACATATAGTTGTATTTTAAGTTAATTATCTGTTTGAATATCACATTACTTTCTGTGTGCGACAAAACTTTTGTCTTGCCAAAATCTAACCATTCTGTGTCCATTAACTGATCAATATTTCTGCATTGATGCCAATTTATTTTCTTAACCTAAACCACATTTTGGAGGGCTTCAGCTTTCAAAAGAATAATTTATACAACCAATGGATGAATTTAACTATAAGCTTTTATTTACATAACATGGGTAAATGACATAACTTCTGTCAGAGAGTGTATACATGTTTGGTACCTACAATTTCATACTGACCTAGAGAATCATAATGGCAGGTCAGTTTCAGCATTTGGTGAACTTGGTAAAAAAATATATATATAGATTTGCACTTTTTGTTTACAATTTCACAGCACTTACATTTTTTCCCATTTTCCAGTACACTATATGGTAAAATCAATGGTGCCATTCAAAAGTACAACTCGTCCAGCAAAAAATAAGACCTCCATTTCTCTATTATTGCGGCACCTGTGCCACATCATTATTAGTCAGTGCCATTCCTCCTCTGGTAGCTGAAAATGTGGTTCGCAGTCAGTCTCCTTCCCATTAGGCTAGGACTACTTTTGCACGCAACATTAGGATAATATTTCCACTAATGATGGTAAATACGGTCCACAAATTAATACAACCACAATATGATTGCTGGATTTCACACAACTACACTCACTGTCAATTCTACTAGTGCAACAATCAGTGGCTGCCACTTAGAGTCGAGCAAACAGATATGTGCTGCCCTCCTGGTTTGGTCTGGGGCACTGTATATTTCTGCCCCCGGCATCCTGGGTACCTCTTGAGTTTACCAAGCCCTGCGACACCCAGCACTCCTGCCAATCAGCTACTCCCGGTACGAGCGCCCAGAAGTACTCAGTTGCAAAGCTGCACAGTTCCGGTAACTGCATAGTGGCCGGGACGGGTACTGCAAATCCGCCCCCTATTTGAATTAATACAGTTGACAGGGCTCTGCACTTCTAGCAATTGAGCACTTCCGTCCACCGCCGGCACCAGCAACAGCTGATTGGGGGGAGTTGCTGAGTGTCACTACCCTACCAATTAGATATTGATGACCTATCCTAAGGACAACCTCTTTAACACCTTCCTGACCTCTGCCGTACTATTACTGCAGAGGTCGGGTCCCCTGTTTTGATGTGGGCTCCGGCGCTGAGCCCACCTCAAAGCTGGGACATGTCAGCTGTTTTGAACAGCTGACATGTGCCCGCAATAGCGGCGGGTGAAATCGCGATTCACCTGCCGCTATTAACCAGTTAAATGCCGCTGTCAAACGCTGACAGCGGCATTTAACCGGCGCTTCCGGCCGCATGGCAGGAAATGATCGCATCGCCGACCCCGTCACATGATCGGGGGTCGACGATGCGTCAGGGTGGTAACCATAGAGGTCCTTGAGACCTCTATGGTTACTGATGCCGGCCTGCTGTGAGCGCCCCCTGTGGTCAGCGCTCATAGTAACATAGTAACATAGTTAGTAAGGCCGAAAAAAAGACATTTGTCCATCCAGTTCAGCCTATATTCCATCATAATAAATCCCCAGATCTACATCATTCTACAGAACCTAATAATTGTATGATACAATATTGTTCTGCTCCAGGAAGACATCCAGGCCTCTCTTGAACCCCTCGACTGAGTTCGCCATCACCACCTCCTCAGGCAAGCAATTCCATAGCACACCTGCATTTCTGCTGCATAGCAGCGATCTAATGATCGCTGCTATGCAGCAGAGCCGATCGAGTGGTGCCAGCTTCTAGCCTCCCATGGAGGCTATTGATGCATGGCAAAAGTAAAAAAAAATGTTTTAAAAAATATGAAAAAAATAAAAAAAAACATAAATGGGGAAAATGTGTGTAAATGGGTTAGTAACTGGCTTAGTGATAGAAAGCAGAGGGTGGTTATAAATGGTATAGTCTCTAACTGGGTCGCTGTGACCAGTGGGGTACCGCAGGGGTCAGTATTGGGACCTGTTCTCTTCAACATATTCATTAATGATCTGGTAGAAGGTTTACACAGTAAAATATCGATATTTGCAGATGATACAAAACTATGTAAAGCAGTTAATACAAGAGAAGATAGTATTCTGCTACAGATGGATCTGGATAAGTTGGAAACTTGGGCTGAAAGGTGGCAGATGAGGTTTAACAATGATAAATGTAAGGTTATACACATGGGAAGAAGGAATCAATATCACCATTACACACTGAACGGGAAACCACTGGGTAAATCTGACAGGGAGAAGGACTTGGGGATCCTAGTTAATGATAAACTTACCTGGAGCAGCCAGTGCCAGGCAGCAGCTGCCAAGGCAAACAGGATCATGGGGTGCATTAAAAGAGGTCTGGATACACATGATGAGAGCATTATACTGCCTCTGTACAAATCCCTAGTTAGACCGCACATGGAGTACTGTGTCCAGTTTTGGGCACCGGTGCTCAGGAAGGATATAATGGAACTAGAGAGAGTACAAAGGAGGGCAACAAAATTAATAAAGGGGATGGGAGAACTACAATACCCAGATAGATTAGCGAAATTAGGATTATTTAGTCTAGAAAAAAGACGACTGAGGGGCGATCTAATAACCATGTATAAGTATATAAGGGGACAATACAAATATCTCGCTGAGGATCTGTTTATACCAAGGAAGGTGACGGGCACAAGGGGGCATTCTTTGCGTCTGGAGGAGAGAAGGTTTTTCCACCAACATAGAAGAGGATTCTTTACTGTTAGGGCAGTGAGAATCTGGAATTGCTTGCCTGAGGAGGTGGTGATGGCGAACTCAGTCGAGGGGTTCAAGAGAGGCCTGGATGTCTTCCTGGAGCAGAACAATATTGTATCATACAATTATTAGGTTCTGTAAAAGGACGTAGATCTGGGGATTTATTATGACGGAATATAGGCTGAACTGGATGGACAAATGTCTTTTTTCGGCCTTACTAACTATGTTACTATGTTACTATGTATAAAAGTTTAAATCACCCCCCTTTCGCCCCATCCAAAATAAAACAATTAAAAAAAAATATCAAACCTACACATATTTGGTATTGCCGCGTTCAGAATTGCCCGATCTATCAATAAAAAAAAGCATTAACCTGATCGCTAAACGGCGTAGCGAGAAAAAAATTGAAGCACCAGAATTACGTTTTTTTGGTCGCCGCGACATTGCATTAAAATGTAATAACGGGCGATCAAAAGAATGTATCTGCACCAAAATGGTATAATTATAAAGCCAGCTCGGTACACAAAAAATAAGCCCTCAACCGACCCTAGATCACGAAAAATGGAGACACTAGGGGTAACGGAAAATTGCGCAATTTTTTTTTTTTTTAGCAAAGTTTAGAATTTTTTTTTACCACTTAGATAAAATGTAACCTAGTCATGTTTGGTGTCTATGAACTCGTAATGACCTGGAGAATCAAAATGGCAGGTCAGTTTTAGCATTTAGTGAACCTAGCAAAAAAAGCCAAACAAAAATCAAGTGTGGGATTGCACTTTTTTTGCAATTTCACCGCACTTGGAATTTTTTTCCCGTTTTCTAGTACACGACATGCTAAAACCAATGATCTTGTTGAAAAGTGCAACTTATTCCGCAAAAAACAGGCCCTTACATGGTCATATTGACGGAAAAATAAAAAAGTTATGGCTCTGGGAAGGAGGGGAGCGAAAAACGAGAACGCAAAAACGGAAAAGGGCAAGGTCGTGAAGGGGTTAAGTATTAGTGACTAACGTCATGGCATCACAGAGCTTAGTAAGCACAAGAAGGGCTGCCACCACTATGGTCTGGAATTTGATCTAAATGCTATTGAGAATGTCTTGTCCATGTTTCTTTTAGGCCATTACTCAGTAGAAAATGATTTTTATAGCTGAACTCATGCAATTCACTGCACAGGACCCTTGTCTACGGTTCATAAAACCCTGGTGGGACGTCATGTCTGATTACCTCAACCTCCTTATGCTTCTCGTGTCTGTATTCTCCTCCACTTTGCAGGTGAGCAAAGAAATCAGCTGGACATTGCACAATATAGAAAAACCAAAGAAATGAGCCAGACTATAAGCCGGTTAATGTTCAAAGTGTAAGAGCATGTTCACACTGTGTCCATTTCACAGACAAAACCCCAGAAAAAAACAAAGCTACCATATACCCTACAGCAAGTACATGGTAATAGTACATGTAAATAACATCGTGTACTTAGTTAATGCTATTTTGATTAAAAAAAATGCGCCATCCCACCGCGACAAGGTGTACCCAACGGAATGGTCCTAACCTGTCTCTAGTATTAAAACCTATTGTACAATATGGAATCTCCTTCTTCAAAAGGAAGCATTAGGTAAAAGAGCTTCAGCTGGTTTGTTTGGGAATGTACACAGTTTACTGCTTTGTTGTAGACCAAGAAAACTAATTTGTACCTCCATCATCCTAACATTGTTGTCTAGATAATTCGAAAACAAGGAGTGGTTTACTTTATTGTATGAGATGCATCAAAAATGCGCATAGACAATGGTAAATCCATGTCAGCACCTGAATTACTTTTTTACCAAAAGAATATTTTTAAACAAGTCTTATGAGATGGTATTTGATCATCTACTACAGGTTTTACTAAAGGCGTGTTTGGACCATTGTGACGCAGTTGGTCCCCTTTCCACTCTCACTTGGGCAAGCCAAACTTACCCATATCTTTTTGGGCATCCAATCTTTGTGGACCCTGGCATTTGCCCAGATTTGCCTTGCACTACCTTCAGTGTCTGATCAAATGCGCCTAAGATCTGATCATATATATAATTATCAACACAAATTGCATTGTTAAGTGATGATATTATTCTTTTTATATTAACAGGCATATAGTGAGAACGTGCTTTGTGTGCCTGTAGCCCCAAAAGCTTTATTTGAAATTGTCATCAATCTTACCTCAATGCATGGATTTCCAAGTTACTATTTCCCATCGGGACACAAGACTATAATGGAGTCACAATACTATTTAATAATCAACCAATGGTGCTATGAACACGTGGTCCCAAATTTTACAAGGTTCTTTCCTTACCTTATCTTAGCAAATTCAACATTTTTTATGGTTACCAGCAATTTTTGGTTTAAGTTTCCAGTGACACATTCAAGGATCAAGCATTTTATTACTGTTCTTGAAATGTGCCTAGATTCGCCTTGGACCACCAAAGCCCTTGCAAATACAGTGCATGAGGAGAGCAGGATCCATGTGGCTCCATCAAAAACTAGGTCTGAAGCACCAGAACCCATTAGTCCATCTGTCTCTCACATAAACAATATAGAACAACCATTAATCACAAAACAGTCTGAACATCCACTGACACCACCAGAAAAACAAGTTAGTTTCAGCTTGGAAGGAGCTGAGCGACCTAGTGTGACAGATAGGATGTCTAAGAGGTCAACTAAAGCGGTAACAGACAAAAGAACCAACGTGTCAATTGTTAACAAGAAAGAAGGAGAGCAGGCAAAGGCTCTTTTTGAAAGAGTTAAAAATTTCCGTCTTTACACAGAGGGGAAGAGCTTACTTTATTATACGTACAAGACGCAAGCTATATTAAGAGTGCTGCTGGCAACAGCCTTGTTCTCATATGTTACTTATCATACATCAGACATTAAATTTGAATTCTACTGTGTGGAGCCACAAAACATTTCAGGGTACACTGAGTTCAACTGTATTTACGCGCCTTGGAGAATGTTTAACATGGTGTCCATCATCTTCCTGCTACTACTTTTCGTGTACATCTTGATGTGCCTCTACACCTTGTACTGGATCTTCTGTTACAAGTTACAAGAATACTCTTTTGAACTAATCCGAAATGGATCAAGTATAGATGACATCCCTGTTGCGATGAATGATTTTGCTTTCCTTCTTCATTTGATCGATCAGTACAATCCACTTTATGTGTGTGATTTTGCAGTCTTTCTATCAGATGTTAGTGAAACCAAGCTAAACCATATTAACATGAACATCATCTGGACCCAAGAGAAACTTAAGCAGTGTTTAAGCATCAACTCAGAAGGCAAGAGGGAGATTCGATTACCAATACTCCCAGGCTTCCCAGAACAGCTCTTCCAGTTGAAAGAAATTGAGGTACTAAAAGTAGAGAAGATAAAAAGTGCAACGTTAACAGGTGATGTCTCCAACTTGTGGATGCTGAAAGAACTTTGGATCACTAATTGTAACATAAAAGTCAAAACAAGAGCACTAAACTTTTTGAAGAAGAATCTACGCATCTTGAGAGTGAATTTCAGCAATCCATATGAGATTCCATCTTGGATGTATAACCTATCCTCTCTACGAGAGCTATACATCAGTGGCCAAGTTCAGTCAGAAAGAAGAACCATTGTCGCATTACAATCCTTTAAGGAACTTACAAAGCTCAAGTTTCTTTTCCTCAATCTTCACACATCTTCTATTCCTTCAGCCATAATATGTTTGGCCCAAACTTTGGAAAGCCTTACCATTCACAATGATTATGTTAAACTGTCTTCTGTCTCCATCTTGAAAAAGTTCACAAATCTTAAACAGCTGACACTCAACTTTTGCCAATTGGATCACATACCCAGTTCTATATTCAACCTTGCGAAACTCCAAGAGGTGGACTTCAGCAATAACAACCTGAGCTTTCTGGCAGAACTGGCCAGCCTACAGCAATTGGAGAATCTAGTTTCTTTGCATCTTTCTAGAAATGACATCTCCTCTATTCCACCACATATTGCTAAAGTATCGAGTCTTAAGAAGCTGTACATAAACAATAATCATCTAAAATCCATCTCCTCAGCAATCTTCAAACTGACAAGATTGACCTATTTGAATTTCTCAAATAATCATATCCAAGTGCTTCCTGCTGAAATTGGGAATCTCGTTGACCTGCAGTACCTCTCGATTTCTCATAACAAGCTAGCCGTTTTGCCTCATCAACTTTTCTCCTGCAAAAAGCTTCAGACTCTGGTGCTTTCTCATAACAAAATATCTATTATTTCATCATATATTGGAGAATTAACACAGTTAACCTACCTAGATCTCATGGAGAATAATTTGGAGAAGCTACCTCCAGAACTGGAGAAATGTACCTACCTAAAAAGGAACCAATTGTTGGTTGAGAAGGAGGTATTTGACACCCTGCCCTATGAAATAAGAGAGAGGATGGATTTCAAGAATTATTTTGTGAGTAATTACATTTTTTATGGATACAGGGTAGCCCTAAACTGTATTCAAATGTGGGCTTCTTGTGGGTGGACTTATCACATATGATGGCCTGTGTGCATAATATATGGTGGAGATAAAAATCACTAGTCAGGCCACACTTAAGCTGGCCAACAGTCATCTCATTCGACTTTCTCATACTCTCCAGGCCGAGCGCTCCTGTGTTCTTAATGAAAAAGTGACACATCGGCCGGTCACTTATCTCTGGGATAACGAATGCAATTGGCAGTCCAAAATCAGATATGTCTTATCAACATCTCTCCCAATGATAAGTCGGCCAGCTTCCCCATACACATTAGACAGTGAGCTGAACCCATTGATATTGGCGGGTTCCACAGACATTAGTCTAATGTCTATGGAGACCTTGAGTTTGTATTTACACTGAAATATTATCATGAACATTTCACGATAATCTGACAGTGTACACAGCAAAATGCTTGTTCATCAGGTGAAATGATCTTTTGTGCAGCACAAAAGAACATCGTGTTCAATGCTGCATCATCCTGTGTAACCAGGCTAGTAAATGATAGCCAATTAGTTCCATCAGTCTGTTCGTGTAAACAGATCTTCAGAATACTGAAAGCAATTTATTATTATAGCGCCATTTATTCCATGGCGCTTTACATGTGAGGAGGGGTATACATAATAAAACAAGTACAATAATCTTGAACAATACAAGTCACAACTGGTACAGGAGGAGAGAGGACCCTGCCCGCGAGGGCTCACAATCTACAAGGGATGGGTGAGGATACAGTGGGTGAGGGTAGAGCTGGTCATGCAGCGGTTTGGTCGATCGGTGGTTACTGCAGGTTGTAGGCTTGTCGGAAGAGGTGCGTCTTCAGGTTCTTTTTGAAGGTTTCGATGGTAGGTGAGAGTCTGATATGTTGTGGTAGAGAGTTCCAGAGTAGGGGGGGATGCACGAGAGAAATCTTGTATGTGATTGTGGGAAGAGGAGATAAGAGGGGAGTAGAGAAGGAGAACTTGTGAGAATCGGAGGTTGCGTGCAGGAAAATACCGGGAGATGAGGTCACAGATGTATGGAGGAGACAGGTTGTGGATGGCTTTGTATGTCATTGGTTAGGCTTTTGTACTGGAGTCTCCGGGTGATGGGGAGCCAGTGCAAGGATTGACAGAGGGGAGAGGCCGGGGAATAGCGGGGGGACAGGTAGATTAGTCTGGCAGCAGAGTTTAGAATAGATTGGAGGGGTGCAAGAGTGTTAGAGGGGAGGCCACAGAGCAGGAGGTTACAGTAGTTGAGGTGGGAGATGATGAGGGCATGGACTAGGGTTTTTGCAGATTCTTGGTTTAGGAATGTACGGATCCGTGAAATATTTTTGAGTTGGAGGCGGCAGGAAGTGGAAAGGGTTTGGATATGTGGTTTGAAGGAGAGATCAGTGTCAAGGATTACCCCAAGACAGCAGGCTTGTGGGACTGGGGAGAGTGGGCAGCCGTTTACTGTAATGGATAGGTTTGTTGGGGAGGTCGTGTGAGATGGGGGAAAGATGATGAATTTTGTTTTGTCCATCCATATTAAGTTTTAGAAATCTAGTGGAGAAGAAGGATGAAATAGCAGACAGACATTGAGGGATTCTGGTTAGAAGGGAGGCGATATATAGGGGGATGTCAGCATAATTAATTCTGCTCAATATTAGGTGATACAATTAATATTAATATCATTATCAATAATATATTTATTATAATATATCGATATTAACCCCTTAGTGCCATCGGACGTACTATTACACTGATGGCAGTATCCCCCGCTTTGATGTGGGCTTTGGCGGTAAGCCCACCTCAAAGCTAGGACATGTCAGCTGTTTTAAACAGCTGACATGTGCCCGCAATAGGCGCGGGTGGATTGCAATCCACCTGCGCCTATTAACTAGTTAAATTCCGCTGTCATGCCGGGGTCATCTGCACGTCGGCATGACAACCAGAGGTCTCCTTGAGACTTCTATGGTTGTTGATGCCGGATTGCTGTGAGCGCCACCCTGTGGTCAGCACTCATAGCAACTCAGCAATTCAGCTACATAGAGGTGATCTGAACATCGCCTCTATGTATAGTCCGGTTCACTATGTATTGATTTAGGCCTTCGCCGGATTTTTTTGGAGAGTCTGAAAACTATACATTTTTGGAAAGGTTATAGTATAAGCAATACGAAAAACAATGTTTCCATTTGCCCCGAGTCCCACGTGACCGCCATATTGGATTTTACAAAATGGCTGACGTAAAACCAATTTTCGTTAATATCTCAGCTTATAAATAACATAAAAATAAAATTTGACAGCTAAACATACATTTTAGGGCTAAGAAATGCAATATTACTAGTTGCAGATGTGTTTTAGATATTTACTACAGCAGTTTTTTATAATTAATTAGCATTGACATAATAATACATAATGACAGGAATCACATGTTTTTTTTTTCTTTTATTACAGGAGTTGAACATGACAGACAAACCACAAGCTACTGAAGTCACTTGTGAAGGTGAGGCACCTATCAACTGGAAGCTATGTATGCTCTGTCAGTCTTCCAATGGCAATGAGAAGTTGGTGCAAAATCCTCGGATACAGTCTTACCAGCGCGTTTTGGACATAGTAGCAGAGAGGGCAAGTTTACAAGATGGCAACTATGTTGATATCCATCGACGGATTAGCAACAGGAAAGACACAATCGCTACACATCAGGCAGTCTACCATCGAAGTTGTTACACAAATGCAATTAACAACGACCAAATACAACGAGCCCGGGACCGTTATGCACATGCATTAGCTACTGGTAGCCACATTACCAAGAAACGAGGATTAAAAAGAGGACGTGCTGAAATGGACGAATCAGGTTCATTAACATCTGACTCTTCATCACCATTCACGAGGTCACATACATGGCCACTGGATAAGGAAAAATGTTTCTTTTGTCAGAACGATGAGAATGAGAAGCTTTATAATGTGAGGACAGTCAACGCAGGGAAATCGTTGAAACAAGCTATTGAAACATCAGATAATTTAACACTGAAAACAAGACTGAACACATGCATTGCACCAGGGGATGCACATTCTATTGACGTCCGGTACCACAAAAGCTGTTGGACAAAGCATGTTTTTCATGGACAACGAGAACGTAGTACCAACAGAACAGACCACAAAGAACCCTTATTACAACGTGCAAGTCTGCTAGAGTTGATAAACCTAGTGGATATTCAAACACAGAACCAATCATATCTATCTATACAAGATATCGAAACCACTTATTTGAATATGCTTGGTATAGAAGGCGTGGAAAATCACAAACCTACATTCACTAGAAAGTGGCTCAAAGAAATTATAATGAATGCCTTGCCACATCTGAAATCCTGTCTTTCAAAAAACAGAAGGGAATCAGCAGTTCTTTATTCACCAGAAGCCTGTGAGGAAATCATGGTTAATTCTGCAATGGAATGTCGTAGTGATGATGCAGACAACATGCAGACAATCTACAAAGCAGCACAGTTAATTAGGAAAAGCATTGCTAATTTTACAACGGAAGTCAATGATAAAAACACCATAACGGTCACTAGTGACATAAACGACGTTCCAGCAGAATTATATTCCGCTATCCGTTGGATCATAACAGGGCCGATTGACAGCCTTGAAACTCAAAGAAGGACCAAAATTGTTGACCGAGCAGCACTCACTATGAGTCAGAACATCATGTATGAATTCAAATCAAAACGCCAGGTCAACTACAAGCCAAAAACCGAATCATCAGTATTCAGACAACCCAACGCACGAGAAAACCCACAGGTCCTGGGGCTAGCTCTGACTGTTCATCACACAACTCGCGATAAGAAATTAATGAATCTTCTTAGTTCACATGGGTTTTGTGTTCCCTATGGCCGTACCCTACGAATGGAAACTGCTTTGGCTAATGCTGTTGTAGAAAACACCCGAGAGTTAAAAGGTCTTTACGTGCCACCATTCTTGAAGAAGGGTACCTTTGTGTTCTTTGCAGTTGATAACACAGACTTTGCAGAGGATACCCCTGATGGGAAAGGAACCACACATGGAACTATTACTGCTGTATATCAGCAAGTAGATGCTGTTGGAGAACCAGTTGCACCACCCTTGAAGATAACAGATGCCCACACTTTATCTGTCACTCCATATCATGTACATATGTTGCACTGTGACAAGCCAAAAGTACAACATACCCAAAGATCAGAACACTTTGTCACAAACAAGGAAATATCAGGTTCTTCCCAACTTTCACAATTTGGATGGATTGTTGCTACTGCTGTATCCAGAATGCAGCAACTAGAGAAAGCATCGAGCAAAATTCCTGGATGGTCAGGATACAACTCACTGTTGTCCGAAAGCAAGCGATTTACCAACGTTGGAGCCTTACCACTGCTACCAGAGCTAGCACACGAGTGGTCAACCTTGCTGACTGTGATCATGCAAGCAAGTGAACTGAGGAAGTTGACTGTTGGTGAAGATCATCCCACTGTTATTTCATTTGATATGGCTCTGTATGAGAAGGTTGTCCAACTTCTAGATGCAAGACCTGATCTGAAACGCACCGTTGTTCCACGACTGGGAGAGCTACATGTTGTAATGGCTGCCCTGCGCGCTCTGGGTACCTCTACGGAGAACTCGGGTATTGATGATGCATGGATAGAAGGTGATGTGTATGGGTCTGCAACAACAAGGCAAATACTGAAATGTACCCATTACAAGCGTGCTCTTCGTGCTCACACATATACATATGTTGCTCTGTATGAACTGTTGCTGGACGAGTTCTTCATTGATAATCCAGAACTAAAACAGGTGTGTTTGATGGCAACAGAGGGAATTGAAGCTGCCTGTTCTGAGGGAAACAAGAACACAAAAAGTAAGTCAGTGAAACAAGCAAGCACTACCCTACTAGAGGCCTTGACCACTGCTGACATAATCACAGTCTTTCAAACATGGGTGAAACAGAGATCCAAAAATGCAATGTTCAAGTCAATGATGAACTACCTACAGCGAGTGGAAACAATCCTTTTATTTGTTGCTGCAACCAGGAATGCAGACCTTGAGCTTCATCTTCAAGCCGGAGAGCAGCTCAGCAAGCTCTTCTTTGCATTTGACCGGATGAAATACAAGCGATTGTGGCCAAGGTATATCACGGACATGCATGACCTTAAAATAAATCACCCTCAAACATGGGAAGAAATGAAAGCGGGTAACATTTCAGTCACGAAAAGTGCTATCCCATTTGTATCCATTGGGGCGGACCATGCATGCGAGCATCTGAACAAGCTGATCAAAATCCATGCTGGCATAGTCGGCATCTCGAACAATGCCAATGCTCGTCAGAGATTCTTCATGGCCACACCTGAACTCTCCCGAGTTGTCAAAGAATATACCAGACAGTTTGATTTAGAACGTGACAAAACCAGAGAGCATCACGATCTTGGGCCAAGTGCAGTCAAGAAGTGTCATCATGTTATTGACAAGATTAAGGAAGCAATTTTGAAACATGGCAACCCATTTGCTGTTGTAGGTGACAAGTTGCACAATGTAATCACCCATGCCTACATCCCTGATGAGTATGTAAAAATGATCCTGAATGCAGATGAGACAGGTCAAAAGCTGTATGAAGACTATGTGTTGGCGCGAATCAATGGGGATGTTAGCCTATGGGCACCAGTAAAGAAGGAGAACAACAGGATGTTCATGTCGGCAAACAAGAAAACCACAGTAAAACTCCGAGACAAGACTGTTGATCTTAAGGAGACCAAGGACTTGTATGGAAGAATGATGGTTTTGGCAAGGTCCAACAGAGACATAAACCAGAAAGTGGCCATTGGGAACTACGAATTCACTCTGACCCCAAGAGCCTTTTTTGCTCCAGATGGAACAATGTTACCATGCCATGACAAATCGAAACTGATCAGTCTCCTTAACAAGTTGGTTATAGTAGAAACTCCACAGAAAGATCTGCAGCCAGAAGATAGGATGGACACAAGATCAGATGATCCAAGTCGCAAGATAGCCCTGGTAGATGGAATGGTTCTTCTGCAAAAGATGGCCAAGAAACCGGCAACACTAGTGACAGTCAAAGATCTCAGTTACTGCTTCAATGACAGGCTTATGTCTCTCACAGAAAATTACGATGAAATAATCCTTGTGTTTGATACGTATAGGGAAAATTCTCTCAAGGATGCTACCAGGGATAAAAGAAGAAAAGGAAAGGCACCAATTCAGTACCAGGTCAGAGATGAAACAAACATTAATCATATTCCAATGAACAGGTTCCTTTCACATGACAAGACAAAGGCTGACCTGACCAACTATCTTGCTGCAAAGACTCTAGAGTTCAACAGTTCATCACAAAAACTGGTCATCACTTGTTCTTCAGGGTGTACCAGGAGCAACAAAAACTTAGTTTTCGACGACAACAATCACGAAGAAGCAGACACACTGTTGATCTACCAAGCTGTCTTGGCAACACAACGAAACCCACCGGATGCAAGGATGGTTTTCTTCTCCCCTGATACCGATGTACTGGTGTTGGTCATAGCTAACTATGACCTCATGCTGAAGAATACATCGATTTCAATGGTCTCTGGGATGATCGAGATAGAGCCAATAAGGAGAGTCATAGGGGCAGACAGAGCAAAGGCTTTGACAGCCTTCCATGCATTCACTGGTGCTGACACAACTGGAAGGTTCTCTCGAATTGGCAAAGCAATCTGGCTGCAAGCTTACATGAACGCAACACCAGATGTAATCAGTTCTCTGCAGATGCTTTCGACTGAAAAAGAAGTGAGCAAAACTATGTTGTCAACTCTTGCTACCTTCGTATGTTTTGCTTACTCTCCAAAAGGCATTTTTATTAAGAATATTCCCGAACTGCGATGGCATCTATTTTGCAAGCATATGGCAGAAAGTGACAGGTTACCTCCTACACTCGGAGCTCTAAAACAACATGTCCTCAGAGTCCATATCCAAGCCAGAGTGTGGGGACAAGCTAACATTGCTTTGCAGGATTCTCAGCTGGATCCCGAGAAGAATGGCTATCACAAAGGGTTGGATGGACAGTTGAAACCAACCATGACAGATGTTCTTCCAGCTCCAAAAGCAATAATCGAGATGATTAGTTGTCAATGCAAACATGACTGTTCTTCTTCAAGGTGTTCGTGTCGAAAAAATAACTTATCCTGTACCGATCTTTGTCAGTGTGACAGCGAGTGTATGAATGACGAGGACACTCAGGCCAAATATGAAACTGATGATGACAGTGATGGTGGCGATATGTAAAGACACTCTGGTTGTTCAAAAGTTAAAAACATTAACTCTCTGCTTTTCGAGTTCGAAAATTTGTTCAAATATAAACCGATACAATTTGTAGTCGTATATAGAGTATTTATTTGGATACCACTGCATTTCTTAGTACTCAAAATGTATGTTTAGCTGTCAAAATTTAAGTTTTACGTTACTTACAAGCTGAGATATTAACAAAAATCGATGTAAATCAGCCATTTTGTAAAATCCAAGATGGCGGCCACTTTGGACTCGGGGCAAATGGAAACATTGTTTTTCTTATTGCTTATACCATAGCCTTTCCAAAAATGTACATATTTGAAACTCTCCAGAAAATTCCGGCGAAATTACATAGTGAACCGGGCTAGTAGCTGAGCCGATCAAGTTGTGCCAGCTTCTAGCCTCCCATGGAGGTTGTTGAAGCATGTCAAAAGTAAAAAAAAGTTTTTAAAAATATGAAAATATATCGTTTGAACCCAAGTAAAGCTCTTTCTGTATATCGTATGAGCCCCCCAACAGTACTTTATACGCTGCATGAGCCCCACACAGCCTCCCCCATATGCGGCATGACCCCACACACCCTCCCCCATATGCGGCATGAGCCCCACACAGCCTCCCCCATATGCGGCATGAGCCCTACACTTTCCTCCTCCATATGTGGCATGCGCTCTAAACAGCCTCCGCTGTATTCACCATGAGCTCTAAATAGCCTTCCTATACTCAGGATGAGCCCCACACAGCCTCCCTATACACTGCATGAGCCCCTCACAGCCTCCCCTATATGCAGCATGAGCCCCACACAGCCTCCCTATAAACTGCATGAGCCCCACACAGCCTCCCTATATACACTGCATGAGCCTCACACATCCTTCCTGTTTTGGAGCGCCCCATCAGGCAGTGGGGTACTTGGTACCGGGTCCGGTGTTCAAAGGGGGATGTCACGGTGACTGACCCGGTCTGTGGCCCTGGGATGTCCATATTAAAAGGAAAGGTTATGTTCGTGATGCCACCTGTGGTATTCGATCAGTGGGGACCGACGCTGCTTTAAGGGGTCCGCTGGGGTGATGTTATGGCAGCTAGATGGTATAACTTCCCACAGGTAAAGTATATCCCTAGGGTTCCTGGTGTGTCGATGGTAGGATGGTGAGAGGCGCAGTGAAGATCGAGGACACATGGTTGCAGTCTCTTTACCTTTACTGAAGACTCCAACATCCACCATCAGCATCTGGTCCAGGGCACCAGACCACAGGGCAGGTAGGGTCCAGCCGGTTTGGAGGCAAGTCCAGAGTGCCCTTGTCCAGGTGGAGAATAAAAGCCTTCCTTTGCGCTGTAGTGGTGTAGTCCCTTACTGCTAAGCTTCACATAAGGTCCTCACATATGTTATCTCTCTCTCTGTCCCCCGGATAGGATAGGACAAAACCCGTATGACTGGTGACTTGAGCCTGTTTATAGGATCTCTTAGATGACCCGACTCTGTGGGGTGTCACCGTGCCTCCTGGGTGTAGGTGCGGACAGGTAATGTGCAATTAGCTGTCCTGCCGGTCTCTGATGTAAGGCGTGGAGGTCCTCACAACCTCGGTGTTCCGGCTACCGGCGTTTCTGCACCTCAGAAGGAGGCAGCCTGCTCGGGGCTCGTCCCCTTCTGGTATCCTCTCCTGTGCTTCCTCTCCTGCATGCTTGCTGCAAACAATTCGGCCTTCAATGTCTCTTTCTGGGAGCTACAGCTCTGCGGGCATGCACAGCTCCGTAGACCCTCTGTCCTCCTCAGACGGCTGTCTGGAACTAACTGAGCTGAGCTCAGCCAGCAACTGACTTCTTTCTGGAACTAAATTTTCCTACAGACTACCAGTTATATATATACAGTACAGACCAAAAGTTTGGACACACCTTCTCATTTAAAGATGTTTCTGTATTTTCATGACTATGAAAATTGTACATTCATACTGAAGGCATCAAAACTATGAATTAACACATGTGGAATTATATACTTAACAAAAAAGTCTGAAACTATTGAAATTATGTCTTATATTCTAGGTTCTTCAAAGTAGCCACCTTTTGCTTTGATGACTGCTTTGCACACTCTTATCATTCTCTTGATGAGCTTCAAGAGGTAATCACCGGGAATGGTTTTCACTTCACAGGTGTGCCCTGTCAGGTTTAATAAGTGGGATTTCTTGCCTTATAAATGGGGATAGGACCATCAGTTCTGTTGTGCAGAAGTCTGGTGGATACACAGCTGATAATCCTACTGAATAGACTGTTAGAATTTGTATTATGGCAAGAAAAAATCAGCTAAGTAAAGAAAAACGAGTGGCCATCATTACTTTAAGAAATGAAGGTCAGTCAGAAAAATTGGGAAAACTTTGAAAGTGTCCCCAAGTGCAGTGGCAAAAACCATCAAGCACTACAAAGAAACTGGCTCACATGAGCACCGTCCCAAGGAAGACCAAGAGTCACCTCTGCTTCTGACGATAAGTTTATCTGAGTCACCAGCCTCAGAAATCGCAGGTTAACAGCAGCTCAGATTAGAGACCAGGTCAATGCCACACAGAGTTCTAGCAGCAGACACATCTCTACAACTGTTAAGAGAAGACTTTGTGCAGCAGGCCTTCATGGTAAAATAGCTACTAAGGACAGGAAACAAGCAGAAGAGACTTGTTTGGGCTAAAGAACACAAGGAATGGACATTAGACCAGTGGAAATCTGTGCTTTGGTCTGATGAGTCCAAATTTGAGATCTTTGGTTCCAACCACCGTGTCTTTGTGCGACGCAGAAAAGGTGAACGGATGGACTCTACATACCTGGTGACACTGTTGGGGATTTATTCAAAATTGAAGGCATACTGAACCAGCATGGCTACCACAGCATCTTGCAGCGGCATGCTATTCCATCCGGTTTGCGTTTAGTTGGAGCATCATTTATTTTTCAACAGGACAATGACCCCAAACGCACCTCCAGGCTGTGTAAGGGCTATTTGACCAAGAAGGAGAGTGATGGGGTGCTGCGCCAGATGACCTGGCCTCCACAGTCACCAGACCTGAACCCAATCAAGATAGTTTGGGGTGAGCTGGACTGCAGAGTGAAGGCAAAAGGGCCAACAAGGGCTAAGCATCTCTGGGAACTCCTTCAAGATTGTTGGAAGACCATTACCGGTGACTACCTCTTGAAGCTCATCAAGAGAATGCCAAGAGTGTGCAAAGCAGTCATCAAAGCAAAAGGTGGCTACTTTGAAAAACCTAGAAAATAAGACATATTTTCAGTCGTTTCACACTTTTTTGTTAAGTATATAATTCCACATGTGTTAATTCATAGTTTTGATTCCTTCAGTGTGAATGTACAATTTTCATAGTCATGAAAATACAGAAACATCTTTAAATAAGAAGGTGTGTCCAAACTTTTGTTCTGCACTGTATATGGGGAGTGACCTAATAAATAGGAGCAGAAGCTCCCCCTGGTGGCCTGGAGTGTGAATGTGTTGCATGTTTGTGATACCTGGATGCAGTTATTCTTCCTTGCCTCCAAATGTAGCATCACTGCAATACCATTGTGACGACCAGGACCCTGGGGCGCCACATATACACTGAATGAGCCCTGTCATGATCCCAATGGCAGGGGATCACAAAAGGACAAGCACACAAAAAACAGAACAAGCTCTAGGGTGATGGAAACTGAGCTGACCGCGATCCTGAACCTAATTCACAACACTAGCAGTAGCCGGGGAACGTGCCTACGATGATTCTAGACGTCTCACGCCAGCCGAAGGACTAGCTTCCCCTATTAGAAGAAACAAAGACCTCTCTTGCCTCCAGAGAAACACCCCACAGAAATAGCAGCCCCCCACATGTAATGACGGTGAAATGAGAGGAAAGCACATACGTAGTAATGAAAACAGATTCAGCAAAATGAGGCCCGCTAAAACTAGATAGCAGAGGATACAAAAGTGAACTGCGCGGTCAGCGAAAAACCCTACAAAAAACCATCCTGAAATTACTTGAAGTCATGTGCCAACTCATGGAACATGAGGAGTAATATCAGCCCACTAGAGCAACCAGCAACAAGGAATCACATAACTGCAAGCTGGACTAAAACAAAAATAAAGCAAAACGTGGAACAGGAAAATCAAAAACTTAGCTTGTCCTGAAGATTACTGAAGCGGAAAGCAGAGGTAACAAGACACACTAATTACATTGATCGCCGGCGAGGAAATGACAAGAAAGCCAGGTTAAATAGGAAACTCCCATATCCTGATAGAACAGGTGGACACCAGAGACCGCAGAGAACACAAGTCACCCAGTACCATCTGTAACCACCAGAGGGAGCCCAAAAACAGAATCCACAACAGTACCCCCCCCTTGAGGAGGGGTCACCGAACCCTCACGAGAACCACCAGGGCGACCAGGATGAGCCCTATGAAATGCACGGACCAAATCAGCAGCATGAACATCAGAGGCAACCACCCAAGAATTATCCTCCTGACCATAACCCTTCCACTTGACCAAATACTGAAGTTTCCATCTGGAAACACGAGAATCCAAGATCTTCTCCACAACATACTCCAATTCTCCCTCCACCAGCACCGGAGCAGGAGGCTCAAGCGAAGGAACAACAGGTACCTCATACTTCCGCAACAACGACCGATGGAACACATTATGAATAGCAAACGATGCCGGGAGATCCAAACGAAACGACACAGGGTTAAGAATTTCCAAGATCCTATAGGGACCGATGAACCGAGGCTTGAACTTAGGAGAAGAGACCTTCATAGGAACAAAACGAGAAGATAACCACACCAAGTCCCCAACACGAAATCGAGGACCCACGCGGTGACGGCGATTAGCAAACTGCTGAGCCCTCTCCTGGGACAACTTCAAATTGTCCACCACATGACTCCAAATCTGATGCAACCTATCCACCACCATGTCCACTCCAGGACAATCAGAAGGCTCCACCTGACCAGAGGAAAAACGAGGATGAAACCCCGAATTACAAAAGAAAGGAGAAACCAAGGTAGCAGAACTAGCCCGATTATTAAGGGCAAATTCGGCAAGCGGCAAAAAGGTAACCCAGTCATCTTGATCAGCAGAAACAAAACACCTTAAATAAGTTTCCAAGGTCTGATTAGTTCGTTCCGTCTGGCCATTCGTCTGAGGATGGAATGCAGACGAAAAGGACAAATCAATGCCCATCTTAGCACAGAACGTCCGCCAAAATCTAGACACAAACTGGGATCCCCTGTCAGAAACAATGTTCTCCGGAATCCCATGCAAACGAACCACGTTCTGAAAAAACAGAGGGACCAACTCAGAGGAGGAAGGTAACTTAGGCAAGGGTACCAGATGAACCATCTTAGAAAAGCGGTCACACACAACCCAGATGACGGACATTTTTTGAGAGACAGGGAGATCCGAAATAAAGTCCATGGAAATGTGCGTCCAAGGCCTCTTCGGGATAGGCAAAGGTGACAACAATCCACTGGCCCGAGAACAGCAAGGCTTAGCCCGAGCGCAAACTTCACAAGACTGCACAAAAGAACGCACATCCCTCGACAAGGAAGGCCACCAAAAAGACCTGGCCACCAAGTCTCTAGTACCAAATATTCCAGGATGACCTGCTAACGCAGAAGAATGGACCTCGGAGATGACTCTACTGGTCCAATTATCCGGAACAAAGTCTTTCAGGCGGACAACGATCAGGTTTATCCGCCTGAAACTCCTGCAAAGCACGTCGCAAGTCTGGGAAGACAGCCGACAAAATCACCCCATCCCTAAGGATACCAGTGGGCTCAGAATTTCCAGGGGAATCAGGCACAAAACTCCTAGAAAGAGCATCCGCCTTCACATTCTTTGAACCTGGCAGGTATGAAACCACAAAATCGAAACGGGAGAAAAACAGTGACCAACGAGCCTGTCTAGGATTCAGACGCTTGGCAGACTCAAGGTAAATCAGATTTTTGTGATCAGTCAAGACCACCACACGATGTCTAGCACCCTCAAGCCAATGACGCCACTCCTCAAATGCCCACTTCATGGCCAAAAGCTCCCGATTACCAACATCATAATTCCGCTCAGTGGGCGAAAACTTTCTAGAAAAGAACGCACATGGCTTCATCACTGAGCAATCGGAGCTTCTCTGTGACAAAACTGCCCCCGCTCCAATCTCAGAAGCATCAACCTCAACCTGAAAAGGAAGCGAAACATCTGGCTGACGCAACACAGGAGCAGAAGAAAACCGGCGCTTAAGTTCCTGAAAGGCCTCCACAGCCGCAGGAGACCAATCAGCAACATCAGCACCCTTCTTAGTCAGATCCGTCAAAGGCTTAACAACACTAGAAAAATTAGTTATGAAACGACGATAAAAATTAGCAAAGCCCAAGAACTTCTGCAGACTCTTAAGAGATGTAGGCTGCGTCCAGTCACAAATAGCTTGAACCTTGACGGGATCCATCTCAATAGTAGAAGGGGAAAAAATATACCCCAAAAAATAAATCTTCTGGACTCCAAAGAGACACTTTGAACCTTTTACAAACAAAGAATTGGCCCGCAGGACCTGAAACACCTTCCTGACCTGCTGAACATGGGACTCCCAGTCATCAGAAAAAACCAAAACATCATCCAAATACACAATCATAAATTTATCCAGATATTCACGGAAAATATCGTGCATAAAGGACTGGAAGACAGAAGGAGCATTAGAAAGTCCAAAAGGCATCACCAAATACTCAAAATGGCCCTCAGGCGTATTAAATGCGGTTTTCCACTCATCACCCTGCTTAATCCGCACAAGATTATACGCACCCCGAAGATCAATCTTAGTGAACCATTTAGCCCCCTTAATGCGAGCGAACAAATCAGTCAACAATGGCAAAGGATACTGATATTTGACCGTAATCTTATTCAAAAGACGGTAATCTATACAAGGCCTCAAGGAACCATCTTTTTTGGCCACGAAAGAAAAACCTGCTCCCAAAGGAGACGAAGAAGGACGGATATGTCCCTTTTCCAAGGACTCCTTAACATAATCCCGCATAGCAGCATGCTCTGGCACTGACAGATTGAACAAACGACCTTTAGGAAATTTACTGCCAGGAATCAAATCTATAGCACAATCGCAATCCCTGTGAGGAGGAAGCGAATTGAGCTTAGGCTCCTCAAAAACATCCCGATAATCAGACAAAAATACAGGAACCTCAGAAGGAGTAGATGAAGCGATAGAAATCGGAGGTGCATCATCATGAACCCCCTGACATCCCCAGCTTAACACAGACATCGTTTTCCAGTCCAAGACTGAGTTATGAGTTTGTAACCATGGCAGACCAAGCACTAAGACATCATGTAAATTATACAGTACCAGGAAGCGAATCACCTCCTGATGAACGGGAGTCATACGCATGGTCACGTGTGTCCAGTACTGAGGTTTATTCATAGCCAAAGGTGTAGAGTCAATTCCTTTCAAAGGAATAGGGACTTCCAGAGGCTCCAGACTAAACCCACAGCGGTTGGCAAATGACCAATCCATAAGACTCAGGGCAGCGCCTGAATCCACATAGGCATCGACGGAAATGGCTGATAATGAACAAATCAGAGTCACAGACAGAATGAACTTAGACTGTAAAGTACTAATGGCAACAGACTTATCAACCTTTTTTGTGCGTTTAGAGCATGCTGATATAACATGAGCTGAATCACCACAATAAAAACACAACCCATTTTTCCGCCTATAGTTTTGCCGTTCACTTCTGGACTGAATTCTATCACATTGCATTGTCTCAGGTGCCTGTTCAGAAGACACCGCCAAATGGTGCACAGGTTTGCGCTCCCGTAAACGCCGATCAATCTGAATAGCCATAGTCATAGACTCATTCAGACCTGTAGGCGCAGGGAACCCCACCATAACATCTTTAATGGCCTCAGAAAGGCCATCTCTGAATCTTGCAGCCAGGGCGCACTCATTCCACTGAGTAAGCACCGACCATTTCTGAAATTTCTGACAATATATTTCTGCTTCATCTTGCCCCTGAGAGAGAGCCAATAAAGCTTTTTCAGCCTGAATCTCTAGGTTAGGTTCCTCATAGAGCAAACCCAATGCCAGAAAAAACGCATCCACATTGAGCAACGCAGGATCCCCTGGTGCCAATGCAAATGCCCAATTCTGAGAGTCACCCCGCAGGAAAGATATTACAATCTTGACTTGCTGAGCAGGGTCTCCAGAGGAGCGAGATTTCAAAGAAAGAAACAACTTGCAATTGTTCCTAAAATTCAGAAAACTAGATCTATCTCCAGAAAAAAACTCTGGGATAGGAATTCTAGGTTCAGACATAGGAGCATGTACAACAAAATCTTGTATATTTTGAACCTTAGCAGCAAGATTATTCAGGCTGGAAGCCAAACTCTGGACGTCCATGATAAACAGCTGAGGTCAGAGCCATTCAAGGATTAAGAGGAGGTAAGACGCAGCCAGGCTGCAATTAAGGCTAGGCAGCAAACTCTGAGGGAAGGAAAAAAAAAAAAAAAACTTCCTCAGACTACTTTTCCTCCTACTTCAGCCAATACGATTACCACTTTTCGGGCCGGCGATACTGTCATGATCCCAATGGCAGGGGATCACAAAAGAACAAGCACACAAAAAACAGAACAAGCTCTAGGGTGATGGAAACTGAGCTGACCGCGATCCTGAACCTAATTCACAACACTAGCAGTAGCCGGGGAACGTGCCTACGATGATTCTAGACGTCTCGCGCCAGCCGAAGGACTAGCTTCCCCTATTAGAAGAAACAAAGACCTCTCTTGCCTCCAGAGAAACACCCCACAGAAATAGCAGCCCCCCACATCTAATGACGGTGAAATGAGAGGAAAGCACATACGTAGTAATGAAAACAGATTCAGCAAAATGAGGCCCGCTAAAACTAGATAGCAGAGGATACAAAAGTGAACTGCGCGGTCAGCGAAAAACCCTACAAAAAACCATCCTGAAATTACTTGAACTCATGTGCCAACTCATGGAACATGAGGAGTAATATCAGCCCACTAGAGCAACCAGCAACAAGGAATCACATAACTGCAAGCTGGACTAAAACAAAAATAAAGCAAAACGTGGAACAGGAAAATCAAAAACTTAGCTTGTCCTGAAGATTACTGAAGCGGAAAGCAGAGGTAACAAGACACACTGATTACATTGATCGCCGGCGAGGAAATGACAAGAAAGCCAGGTTAAATAGGAAACTCCCATATCCTGATAGAACAGGTGGACACCAGAGACCGCAGAGAACACAAGTCACCCAGTACCATCTGTAACCACCAGAGGGAGCCCAAAAACAGAATCCACAACAGAGCCCCACACAGCCTCCTTATATACACTGCATGAGTCCCATACAGACTCCCTATACACTGCATGAGCCCCACACAGCCTCCATATACAGTATGCAGCATGAGCACCATACAGCCTCCCTAAACACTGCAAGAGCCCCACACAGCCTCCCTATATACACTGCATGAGCCCCACACAGCCTCCCCTATATGCAGCATGAGCCCCACACAGCCTCCCTATATACACTGCATGAGCCCCACACAGCCTCCTCTATATGCAGCATGAGCCTACACAGCCTCCTAATATACAACATGAGCCCCATACAGCCTCCCTATGTACACTGAATGAGCCCCACATAGCCTCCCCATATACACTGAATAAGCCCCACACAGCCTCCCTATATACACCGCAAGAGCCCTACACAGCCTTCCCATACACTGCATGAGCCCCTCACAGCCTCCTTACATGTACTGCATAATGCCTTCATAGCCTCCCCAAATGCAGCATGACGCCCCCATAGCCTCCTCATGTGCAGCATGTCACCCCCTTAGACAGCACCATATGTAGAATGTCACCCCCATATGCAGCACCATGTGCAGCATGTCACCTGTTGTGAATTCTGTTGTCGAACTCCCTCCTGTGGTCGTGAATGGTACTTCGGCGAGTTCTGTCTATGGGCTCCCTCTGGTGGCTATGAGTGAAGCTGCTGCTTCTGAGGTTCCTTACACAGGTGACGTGGTTTATCCTTTGGTAGGCTTCTCTTTTTAACTCCACTCAGATCGTTACTCCATGCCAGCTGTCAATGTTTTAGCATTGGTTCAGTTCGCTCCTGGATCTGCCTGGTGACCTGTCTTCTCCTGCAGAAGCTAAGTTCCTTATTGTTATTTTTGCTCATTGTTTCTTTGTCCAGCTAGTTATCCTGATTTTGTCTTGCTAGCTGGAAGCTCTGGGATGCAGAGTGGCACCCCCCGCACCGTGAGTCGGTGCGGAGGACCCTTTTGCACACTCTGCGTGGTCTTTTGTGGGTTTTTGTGCTGACCGCAAAGATTCCTTTCCTATCCTCTGTCTATTTACTAAGTCTGGCCTCCCTTTGCTGAAACCTATTTCATTTCTGCGTTTGTGACTTTCATCTTTACTCACAGTCATTATATGTGGGGGGCTGCCTATTCCTTTGGGGAATTTCTCTGAGGCAAGGTAGGCTTTATTTTCTATCTCTAGGGCTAGCTAGCTCTGAGGCTGTGACGAGGCGCCTAGGGAGCGTCAGGAGCGCTCCACGGCTAGTTTTAGTGTGTGCGATAGGATTAGGGCTTGCGGTCAGCAGAGCTCCCACATCCCAGAGCTCATCCTGTATGAGTTTAACTATCAGGTCGGGTGCTCCTAACCACCAGGTCATAACAGTACAGCTGGCCCAAAGTATTAATGCATCTCAATAGAGGGATAAGAGGACTTCTGAGACCATTTTTTTTTCTTTGCACTGCGTTTTGTCTTTCTTTTCCCCTAGACCTTTGGGTGGTTCAGGACACAGGTGTAGAGATGGACATTCAGGGTCTTTGTGTGGATCATCTCACTGCAAGGGTACAAAACATTCAAGATTTTGTGGTTCAGAATCCTATGTTAGAGCCTAGAATTCCTATTCCTGATTTATTTTCTGGGGATAGATCTAGATTCTTGAATTTCAAAAATAATTGTAAACTGTTTCTAGCTTTGAAACCCCGCTCCTCTGGTGACCCCGTTCAACAAGTAAAAATCATAATTTCTTTTTTGCGTGGTGACCCTCAAGACTGGGCATTTTGCCTTGCGCCAGGAGATCCTGCATTGCGAGATGTAGATGCGTTTTTTTTATGGCGCTTGGATTGCTTTATGATGAACCAAATTCAGTGGATCCGGCAGAAAATCTTGCTGGCTTTGTGTCAGGGTCAGGATGAAGCGGAGGTGTACTGTCAGACGTTTAGAAAGTGGTCTGTGCTTACTCAGTGGAATGAATGTGCCCTGGCAGCAATTTTCAGAAAGGGTCTTTCTGAAGCCCTTAAGGATGTCATGGTGGGATTTCCCACGCCTGCTGGTCTGAATGAGTCTATGTCCTTGGCCATTCAGATCGATCGGCGCATGCGTGAGCGCAAAGCTGTCCACCATCTGGCGGTATTCTCTGAGCATAGGCCTGAGCCTATGCAATGTGATAGGACTTTGACTAGAGCTGAACGGCAAGAATACAGACGTCGGAATGGGCTGTGTTTTTACTGTGGTGAATCCACTCATGCTATCTCCGATTGTCCTAAGCGCACTAAGCGGTTCGCTAGGTCTGCCACCATTGGTACGGTACAGTCTAAATTTCTTTTGTCCGTTACTCTGATTTGCTCTCTGTTGTCCTATTCTGTAATGGCATTTGTGGATTCAGGCGCTGCCCTGAATTTGATGGACTTGGAGTTTGCCAGGCGCTGTGGTTTTTTCTTGGAGCCCTTGCAGTATCCTATTTCATTGAGAGGAATTGATGCTACGCCTTTGGCCAAGAATAAGCCTCAGTACTGGACTCAATTGACCATGTGCATGGCTCCTGCACATCAGGAGGATATTCGCTTTTTGGTGTTGCATAATCTGCATGATGTGGTCGTTTTGGGGTTGCCATGGCTACAGGTCCATAATCCAGTGTTGGATTGGAAATCTATGTCTGTGTCCAGCTGGGGTTGTAAGGGGGTACATGGTGATGTTCCATTGCTGTCAATTTCGCCTTCCACTCCTTCTGAAGTCCCTGAGTTTTTATCAGATTACCGGGATGTATTTGAAGAGCCCAAATCTGGTGCCCTACCTCCTCATAGGGATTGCGACTGTGCTATTAATTTGATTCCTGGTAGTAAGTTTCCTAAGGGCCGTCTGTTTAATTTATCTGTGCCAGAGCACGCCGCTATGCGGAGTTATATAAAGGAATCCTTGGAGAAGGGTCATATTCGTCCGTCGTCGTCACCATTGGGAGCAGGGTTCTTTTTTGTGGCCAAGAAGGATGGTTCTTTGAGACCTTGTATTGATTACCGCCTTCTTAATAAGATCACAGTCAAATTTCAGTATCCTTTGCCACTGCTGTCTGATTTATTTGCTCGGATTAAGGGGGCTAGTTGGTTCACCAAGATAGATCTTCGAGGGGCGTATAATCTTGTGCGAATTAAACAGGGTGATGAATGGAAAACAGCATTTAATACGCCCGAGGGCCATTTTGAGTGCCTGGTTATGCCATTCGGGCTTTCTAATGCTCCATCTGTGTTTCAGTCCTTTATGCATGACATCTTCCGAGAGTCCCTGGATAGATTTATGATTGTATATTTGGATGACATTTTGGTCATTTCGGATGATTGGGAGTCTCATGTGAAGCAGGTCAGAATGGTGTTCCAGGTCCTTCGTGCGAATTCCTTGTTTGTGAAGGGGCCAAAGTGTCTCTTTGGAGTTCAGAAGGTTTCATTTTTGGGTTTCATTTTTTCCCCTTCTACTATCGAGATGGACCCTGTTAAAGTTCAGGCCATTTACGATTGGACTCAGCCGACATCTGTGAAGAGCTTGCAGAAGTTCCTGGGCTTTGCTAATTTTTATCGTTGCTTCATCGCTAATTTTTCCAGTATTGCTAAACCGTTGACTGATTTGACCAAGAAAGGTGCTGATGTGGTCAATTGGTCCTCTGCGGCTGTAGCGGCTTTTCAGGAGTTGAAGCGTTGTTTTGCTTCTGCCCCTGTGTTGTGCCAGCCAGATGTTTCGCTCCCTTTTCAGGTGGAGGTTGATGCTTCTGAAATTGGAGCAGGGGCTGTTTTGTCGCAAAGAAGTTCTGATGGCTCGGTGATGAAACCCTGTGCCTTCTTTTCTAGAAAATTCTCACCTGCTGAGCGCAATTATGATGTGGGCAATCGGGAGTTGTTGGCCATGAAGTGGGCATTCGAGGAGTGGCGACATTGTCTTGAAGGAGCTAAACATCGCGTGGTGGTCTTGACGGATCACAAGAATTTGACTTATCTCGAGTCTGCCAAACGGTTGAATCCTAGACAGGCTCGATGGTCGCTCTTTTTCTCCCGTTTTGATTTTGTGGTTTCATACCTTCCGGGATCTAAGAATGTGAAGGCTGATGCCCTGTCAAGGAGTTTTGTGCCTGACTCTCCGGGTGTTCCGGAGCCGGTGGGTATTCTTAAAGAAGGGGTAATTTTGTCTGCCATTTCCCCTGATTTGCGGCGTGTGCTGCAAAAGTTTCAGGCTGATAGACCTGAGCGTTGTCCTACGGAGAAACTGTTTGTCCCTGATAGATGGACTGGTAGAGTTATCTCGGAGATTCATTGTTCAGTATTGGCTGGTCATCCTGGAATCTTTGGTACCAGAGATTTGGTGGCTAGATCTTTTTGGTGGCCTTCTTTGGCACGGGATGTGCGTTCTTTTGTGCAGTCCTGTGGGATTTGTGCTTGGGCTAAGCCCTGCTGTTCTCGTGCCAGTGGGTTGCTTTTGCCCTTGCCGATTCCGAAGAGGCCCTGGACGCATATTTCCATGGATTTTATTTCTGATCTCCCTGTTTCTCAAAAGATGTCAGTCATTTGGGTGGTTTGTGATCGCTTCTCTAAGATGGTCCATTTGGTGCCCTTGTCTAAATTGCCTTCCTCCTCTGATTTGGTGCCATTGTTTTTCCAGCATGTGGTTCGTTTGCATGGCATTCCGGAGAACATCGTCTCGGACAGAGGTTCCCAGTTTGTTTCGAGGTTTTGGCGGTCCTTTTGAGCTAAGATGGGCATTGATTTGTCTTTTTCTTCGGCTTTCCATCCTCAGACTTATGGCCAAACCGAACGAACTAATCAGACTTTGGAGACATATCTGAGATGCTTTGTTTCTGCTGATCAGGATGATTGGGTGTCCTTCTTGCCTTTGGCTGAGTTCGCCCTTAATAATCGGGCCAGCTCGGCTACTTTAGTTTCTCCTTTTTTCTGCAATTCTGGTTTCCATCCTCGTTTCTCTTCAGGGCAGGTTGAGCCTTCGGACTGTCCTGGTGTGGATGTGGTGGTGGACAGGTTGCAGCAGATTTGGACTCATGTGGTGGACAATTTGACATTGTCCCAGGAGAAGGCTCAACGTTTTGCTAACCGTCGGCGTTGTGTTGGTCCCCGACTTCGTGTTGGGGATTTGGTTTGGTTGTCATCTCGTCACGTTCCTATGAAGGTTTCCTCTCCTAAGTTTAAGCCTCGTTTCATTGGACCATATAAGATTTCTGAGGTTCTTAATCCTGTGTCATTTCGTTTGGACCTTCCAGCTTCTTTTGCCATCCATAATGTGTTCCATAGGTCGTTGTTGCGGAGATACGTGGCGCCTATGGTTCCCTCCGTTGATCCTCCTGCCCCGGTGTTGGTCGAGGGGGAGTTGGAGTATGTGGTGGAGAAGATTTTGGATTCTCGTGTTTCGAGACGGAAACTCCAGTACCTGGTCAAGTGGAAGGGTTATGGTCAAGAAGATAATTCCTGGGTTTTTGCCTCTGATGTTCATGCTGCCGATCTTGTTCGTGCCTTTCATTTGGCTCATCCTGATCGGCCTGGGGGCTCTGGTGAGGGTTCGGTGACCCCTCCTCAAGGGGGGGGGGGTACTGTTGTGAATTCTGTTGTCGAACTCCCTCCTGTGGTCGTGAATGGTACTTCGGCGAGTTCTGTCTATGGGCTCCCTCTGGTGGCTATGAGTGAAGCTGCTGCTTCTGAGGTTCCTTACACAGGTGACGTGGTTTATCCTTTGGTAGGCTTCTCTATTTAACTCCACTCAGATCGTTACTCCATGCCAGCTGTCAATGTTTTAGCATTGGTTCAGTTCGCTCCTGGATCTGCCTGGTGACCTGTCTTCTCCTGCAGAAGCTAAGTTCCTTATTGTTATTTTTGCTCATTGTTTCTTTGTCCAGCTGGTTATCCTGATTTTGTCTTGCTAGCTGGAAGGTCTGGGATGCAGAGTGGCACCCCCCGCACCGTGAGTCGGTGCGGAGGACCCTTTTGCACACTCTGCGTGGTCTTTTGTGGGTTTTTGTGCTGACCGCAAAGATTCCTTTCCTATCCTCTGTCTATTTAGTAAGTCTGGCCTCCCTTTGCTGAAACCTATTTCATTTCTGCGTTTGTGACTTTCATCTTTACTCACAGTCATTATATGTGGGGGGCTGCCTATTCCTTTGGGGAATTTCTCTGAGGCAAGGTAGGCTTTATTTTCTATCTCTAGGGCTAGCTAGCTCTGAGGCTGTGACGAGGCGCCTAGGGAGCGTCAGGAGCGCTCCACGGCTATTTTTAGTGTGTGCGATAGGATTAGGGCTTGCGGTCAGCAGAGCTCCCACATCCCAGAGCTCGTCCTGTATGAGTTTAACTATCAGGTCGGGTGCTCCTAACCACCAGGTCATAACAGTCACCCCCATGTGCAGAACCATGTGCAGCATGTCACCCCCATGTGCAGCATGTCACTCCCATATGCAGCACCATGTGCAGCATGTCACCTCCATAGTCTCCCTATGCCCACCCAAACATCCCATACACATGGAGCGCCCCCAGGGGCCGTGGGGAATCGGTACCGGGTCCTTCGGTTCTCAGTGGGGATGTCACGGTGGCTGACCCGGTCCGTGGCCCTCGGGAAGGTCCGTTGATGAAATGGGGGAAAGGTCTTTAAAGGGATAATGTTCATGACGCCACCTGTGGTATTCGGTCAGGGTGACCGATGCTGCTTAGGGGTCCCCTGGGGTGATGTTATGGCGGCTAGATGGTATACCTTCCCACAGGTGAAGTATGTCCCCAGGGCTTCCCAGAATGTAGATGATGAATGGTGGATGTTGTGAGGCGCAGTGAATAACGAGAACACAAGGTTGCAGTCTCTTTACCTTTACTGAAGGCTTCAGCATCCACAGTCCAAGGTAGGGACCACAGGGCAGGCAGAGTCCGGCCGTTCTGAAGGCAAATCCAGAGTCCCCTTATCCAGGTGGAATTCAATAGCCTTCCTCTAGCGCCTGGGCGTTGTAGTACCTCCCTGCTGAGCAACTCGGAAAGGTCCTCACAACTATTGTAGATGTTAAGTCTCTTCTCTATGTCCCCCTTACGGATAGGACAAACCCATATGACTGGTGGCTGAGGCTTTTTATAGGGACCCTAGAGACGCCCTGGCCCCCACAAGTTGCCACCCTGCCTCCTGGGTAAATGGTCGGGCAGCTAACGTGGAATTAACTGTCCTGCCAGTCTCTGAAGTAATGGCATAGCGATCCTTACTCCCTCGGTGTTCTGGCTACCGGTAGTGCGCTTCAGAAGGAGGCAGCCTGCTTCTAGCTGGTCTCCCTCTGATGTTCCTCTCCTTTTTGCTATGACTTCGTTGCTCACTCACTGCAACACAATTCCTTTCGTGTCCTTTCTTAGGATGCTGCCGCATGGGATGCAGGCGCAGCTCCGTGTACCCTCGCCTTCCGCAGGCCGCAGTCTGGGGCTGGCTGGAACCCACTCCAACCAGCCTCTGCCAAGCTCGGTTGGGACTCACTATCTCCTACTCCCTCCAGTCAGCGTCTGTCTGGGTGAAGCCCAGACAGCTTCTGTCTCACTTCCTAACCAACCCACCAGTTTTACCTAAATGTGAGGAGTGCCCTAATAGATAGAAGCATGGCTCCCCCTGGTGGACTGGAGTGTGAAGTGTGTTTTGTGGTTGTGATACCTGGACAGAAGATCTTCTTCATTGCCTTCAGACGTAACATCACTCCCCCTGGTGGAAGAATAACATTACTGCAACGAGCCAGGACTCTGGGGCGCTGCACACATAAAAAAAAAAGAATACGACATACTTGCATGGGTCCTGTTCCCTGTCGCTCTGCTTCTTATCTCTCTGCCTCCTGTGCGCTGACTCTCCGCAGTACACAGCTGTTGCGATGAAATAACATCATCGCGTCAGCCGTTTCACACGCTGATTGGTGGAGGAAGTGGCCGGAGGCCCCTCCTCCACCCAAAAAGTCAGCGCAGATGGAGACAGCGATCTGGCGGGCACGGTGCGGCCCGTGGACTTCTGGTTTCCAGCCCCATGGCTGTCTTGGTCCGTGGGCCGGACTGAGACAGCCAGAGGGCCGGATTTGGCCCGCGGGTCGCACTTTGCCCAGGTCTGCTCTAGAGGAAAGAAGGTTTCATAGTCACAGACTGTGATTCTTGAGGGTATGTGCACATGTTGATGGAACCTCTGTGGATTTTTCCGCACCTGTTTTGAGAAATCCGCAGGTAAAAAGCACTGCGTTTTACCTGCGGATTTATCGCGGATTTTATGCGTTTTTTGTGCGGATTCCACCTGCGGTTTTATACCTGCGGATTCCTATAATGGAGCAGGTGTAAACCGCTGCGGAATCCGCACAAAGAATGAACATACTGCGGAATAAACAACGCAGCGTTTCCGTGCGTTTTTTTTCACAGCATGTGCACTGCGGATTTTGGTTTACATGGTACTGTAAACTCATGGAAAACAGCTGCGAATCCGCAGCAAAATCCGCAACGTGTGCACATACCCTTACTGTAAGAGCAGTGAAACTTTGGAACTGTCTGCCTCTTGATGTTGTAATGGTCAACTCACAAAACAAGTTCAAAGAGGCCTGGATTCCTTTCTTGAAAAAATATATTACAGGTTATGGGTACTAGATTCTGTAATGGGGCGTTGATCTAAGGAATTACGGTAGTCTGATTGCCATATGTGGAGTTGGGAAAGATGTTTTACCCCCTAATATGGGGCAATTAGCATCTGCCTCATGTTTTTTTTCCTGTGAATTAGTATGTTAGGTTGCAGGTTGAACTTTGTGCCTTTTTTTCAATCTGAATTGGATAAGGCAGTGGTCTTCTGAAAGAGGTGGTCTTTTGGAGAGGTTTCCCTTTATCTACGCACTTCATGTAAGGACATATCCATGTAACATAATAAATATTTGGAGTATGGTGATTTTAAAACAATTTGAGAACAAAATTTAAAGTAATACAATTTATATTGAAGAACCTGTCATTTGGTACTGCTGAAAATAAAGGCAAGAAAGTAGACAACGATTTGCAGTTTTTGTCTGTTAAAGGGAACCTGTCACCCCGTTTTTTCAGTATGAGATAAAAATACCGTTAAATAGGGCCTGAGCTGTTCTTTACAATAGGGTATTTTTTGTCCCGATTCCCCACCTATGCTGCCGAAATACCTTACAAAAGTCGCCGTTTTCGCCTGTCAATCAGGCTGGTCTGGTCAAAAGGGCGTGGTCACAGCGCTGTTTCTCCCCAACATCTTGCTTATGTTCCCGTTGGTGGCGTAGTGCTTCTCGCATGTGCAGCGCCCCAGAGACCTGGTCGTTGCAGTATAGCGCTCTGCCACTAAGGGGAGCAGCGGTACGTCTGATGGCACTAAGGAGTTCTCCTGACCAGGTATCACTAGAACACACTATACTTCACACTCCGGCCACTAGGGGTAGAAAAAGGCTTTATTTATTGGGCCACTCCTCACACTGGTAAAACTAGGGGCTGGGGAGGAAGTTAGTCAGAAGCTGACTCGGTTGGAACCAGGCAACATCCCGTGGCAGGGGGTGTTGCAGGGAGAAGGCACAGGGGGGTCCCTGTAAGGCGTGGGAACCTGGCAGGTGCCTAGCGAACAGAACGTAACGGAACCGCGCCTGCACACCTTGCGGCGGTATCCTAAGAGAGAGACAAGAAGGGAAGAATATTGTGGAACAGTGTAAACGAGATCAGCACAAAGGAGAGCCAGTAAGAGTCGTGCCGAGAGAGAAAGGCAACATCTTACTGAGGCGCGTAGTCAGTGGCCGGATCACCGTAGGAGTAACTGACTTCAGGCCTTACTTCAAATTCCGCTGGACAGTTGATTATAGGTTGGCTGTCTACCTTTTACACCTATGAAGACATAGGGGGCAACATTGGGAGAGGGGCGTCTCTAGGGTCCCGGAAGACCTCCAAGCCTTCCCGTCAAACGGGTGGCGTCCTAGCCAAACTATATCTGGGGGACGTTAGAAACTAGCAACATCTGGAACCAAAGAACGAGAGAGAGAGAGAAAGCTGTAGAGAACGAACGAAGGGGAACAGCAGTTGTGAGGACTATTCCGAATGCTCAGCAGGGTAGGACTACAACACACAGGCGCTATTGGTAGGCAACGATTTCCATCTGCGAGGGAAACTCTGGATGTGCCCATCGGACCGGCCGGTCTCTGATAGCCTGGTTGAACGTGCTCTGGACTGAGTATATTGAAGCCTTCAGTAAAAAGGTAAAGAGACTGCAACCTTGTGTCCTCGTTATTGCCTGCACCTCACACCATCACCATCTACCTTACTGGGAAGCCCTGGGGATATACTTCACCTGTGGGAAGGTACACCATCCAGCTGCCATTCCATCACCCCAGTGGACCCCACAGCAGCGTCGGTCACCCTGACCGAATACCACAGGTGGCGTCACGAACCCCTGACAGACTGTACTACCACCTTCATTGGACGCCCCTTAGCAGGGTCACGACCGGGTCCAGTCACTGTGACAACCGCAGAACCGAAGGAGAAGGGACCGGTACCGAGTGACTTGTGGCCCTGTGTCTGGGGGCGCTCCACATGCGCAAGTGCCGAATGCACTGCGCAGCTGTAGAAAAAGAGCGCGCTCTCCGCTATTCAGCGGTTTCTCGGTGGGCGCGGCCATCTTCCTGAGGCCGCGCGTGCGCAGATGGAGTGTCCTGCTTCCTGGGGCTTCAGGAAAATGGCCGTGGGATGCCGCGCGTGCGCAGATGGAGATCGCGGCGGCCATTTTCCTGAAGCCGAGTTCGCAGACGAAAACGGCGACTTTTGTAAGGTATTTCGGCAGCATAGGTGGGGAATCAGGGGACAAAAAATAACCTATTGTAAAGCTCAGCTCAGGCCCTATTTAACAGTATTTTTATCTCATACTGAAAAAACAGGGTGACAGGTTCCCTTTAAATGTTTACATTTAAAGAGGACCAGTCACCTGCAGAAAAACATGTTAAAAATCCACAAGCACCTCTGATTATTCCACTCTTTTCTGTTTTATGCTGCATTGCTCAATTGTAGAGATATTCACATTTCTTTCTGCTGGACAGCAGGATGTGAAATCTCTGTTTGTAGACCAACTGAGCGTTTCTTCAGAGTCTTCTCTCCCAGATGCTGCCAATCACAGCTCAGCAGCTGATTTAGCAGTCTATCAGTCTCAGACGCTGCCGAGCTGTGATTGGCAAGGATTAGTAGGGTGGGATAAAAACACCCCCCCTTCCCCCCACAGAAAAGACTCTGAAGAAATGCTGAGTTGGACTGCAACGCAGAGATTTCACATACTGCGCTTCAGAAGCAACAAATTTGAAAATCAGTACAGCTCAATGCAGATAAAAAGTAGCAGAACAAGGAGAGCTCAAATATTTTTACAAGGTATTTAACTAAAACAATGTTTAAGCAAGTTAAAGGTCCTCTTTAAAGAGAAGCTCAAGATAAACAAGCAGTCTCATCTGCGAACATCAGCCTGTACCAGAGCAAAAAGAAAGGAGCAGATTGGTATATAGATTTATATAGAAACAAATAAATTTAACTTGTATTCTCAGAGAACTGCCCACTGGAGTCCTAACTAGAATGAGCAGAGATTTCAATCTATAAGTTAGAAGCAATAATATTTCTACTATTTCTATGCAAAACTATATGTCAATGTATTCTACTGCTCCTACTCTCTATTATGATGCCAGAATGGACTGCATTTTCAAGGTGACAGGTTCCATTTAAAGGATTTTTTTCTGCTATTAGGACATATTAATGTGATAGAGCCCCCCACTTTATAAACCAGAGCTCATAGCCAATAATTTAAAAGAGGGCCATTAATGCTTGACAACTCCTTTAAAGGTATGCTTTTAAACAGGGGTTATTCTGCAGTACCAGGCAGAGGCTGCTGCACATTAAAAGGAGCGGAGCTTTACAGCTCTGATCACAGTGTTTTCATCTGTGCAAATAACAGTTGATCGGTGGGAGTGCAAGGTGTTGGACCCCCACCAATCCGCTTCTGTGAATAGATCATCAATTTGCTGTGACCAGACAAACCCTTAACCCCTTCATGACCTTGGGATTTTTTGTTTTTCCGTGTTCGTTTTTCACTCCCCTCCTTCCCAGAGCCATAACTTTTTTTATTTTTCCGTCAATTTGGCCATGTGAGGGCTTATTTTTTGCGGGACGAGTTGTACTTTTGAACGACATCATTGGTTTTAGCATGTCGTGTACTAGAAAACGGGAAAAAAATTCCAAGTGCGGTGAAATTGCAAAAAAAGTGCAATCCCACACTTGTTTTTTGTTTGGCTTTTTTGCTCGGTTCACTAAATGCTAAAACTGACCTGCCATTATGATTCTCCAGGTCAGTACGAGTTCATAGACACCTAACATGACTAGGTTATTTTTTATTTTTTTTCCGATACTCATAGCTTCTCCATTTTTCGTGATCTGGGGTCGGTTGAGGGCTTATTTTTTGCGTGCCGAGATGAAGTTTTTAATGATAGCATTTTGGTGCAGATATGTTCTTTTGATCGCCCGTTATTGCATTTTAATGCAATGTCGCGGCGACCTAAAAAACGTAATTCTGGCGTTTCAAATTTTTTTCTCGCTACGCGGTTTAGCGATCAGGTTAATGCTTTTTTTTAATTGATAGATCGGGCGATTCTGAGCGCGGCGATACCAAATATGTGTAGATTTGATTTTTTTTTATTGATTTATTTTGATTGGGGCGTAAGGGGGGTGATTTAAACTTTTATATTTTTTTCACTTTTTTTTAACTTTTGCCATGCTTCAATATCCTCCATGGGAGGCTAGAAGCAGGCACAACTCGATCGCCTCTGCTACATAGCAGCGATCTACTGATCGCTGCTACAATATGTAGCAGAAATGGAGGTGTGCTGTGAGCGCCGACCACAGGGTGGCGCTCACAGCCACCGGTGATCAGTAACCATAGAGGTCTCTAGGACCTCTATGGTTACCATCCTGACGCATCGCTGACTCCCGATCATGTGACGGGGGTCGGCGATGATGTCATTTCCAGCCGCCCGGCCGGAAGCGATAGTTAAATGCCGCTGTCTGCGTTTGACAGCGGCATTTAACTAGTTGATAGGTGCGGGCAGATCGCGATTCTGCCCGTGCCTATTACGGGCACATGTCAGCTGTTCAAAACAGCTGACATGTCCCGGCTTTGATGCGGGCTCACCGCGGAGCCCTGCATCAAAGCAGGGGATCTGACCTCGGACGTACTATCCCGTCCGAGGTCAGAAAGGGGTTAAATAATAAAATCTTGTTTAGAGTGCAAAAGCAGCTGTAGCGGGATGGGTTGTGGAACTACTGTGCCGGGGCCCAAGGAAAGCCTGGAGGGGCGTAACTAGGAACCTCACCTGATCCAACCTCGGATACACAGTGTCATACGATACCATGATCTGAGGAGAGACAAAGGAGGTGGACCAGGTGTTATACCAGGACTGACCTTGGGTAGACGGCAGTTGGCCCCCTAGGGTTTGGGTATCTGTGACTGCCCAAAGGAAGGTACAGTAGATGCAGGCAAGTGATGTAAGTATACAGGAACCATGAATGCAGGCTGGATTGGCTAATGTAAAGATGAGCACTGGCAGTTGTGGCTGGACCGCCTGAAGTAGAGATAACCACTGGCTGGTGCAGTTGGACCGGCTGACGTAGAGATGAGCACTGGCAGGTGCAGCTGGAACAGCTGATGTAGAGATGAGAACTGGCAAGTGCAGCTGGACCGGCTGATGTAGAGATGAGAACTGGAGGATGTAGCTCAATCGGCTTATGTAGAGATGAGCGTGGCAGGTGCAGCTGGATTGGCTGAGGGACAGACAGGTAGGCACGACTGACAGACAGGCAGGCACGGCTGATAGACAGATGGGCAGGCACAGCTGATAGACAGGCAGGTATACAGGAATACAAGCACTGGGACCTGAGTACTAACAAGAGTGTTACAGAACAAACTTACGATGTTGCACAGGCACCTCCCTTCAGATGGAGATGCCTTAAATAATGAGTGACTCTCAGCCATTGGCTGGGGACATTTTAGGATGGCATGTGCTGTCCCTTTAAGAGGACGAGACAGAGGGCCCAGGGATCTGCGTGCTGTGCGTGCACCTCGGGCATCAGCAGCCGAAGCAGGAGGTGGGGAATAGTGACTGCAGTGGTAAGTCGGCAATTCTGCTGGGAAAGAGGGGCAAAGGGCAAAGACGTCGGCGCTACAGAACTCCCCCTTTATGCCACTTCTTTTCCAAGCCCCCAAGAAATCTCTCCAGTAGGAGAGAGGCATGGATTTTCTCCCTGGCTCCCAGGACCCCCTCCTTAGGACTGAAACCCTTCCAATACACAAGAAAAAAGGTCTTTCCCCTTACCCTCTTGGTGGCCAGAATGTTCTCTACCTTGAAAACATTGTCTGTGTTGAGAAGCAGTCTGGGAGCCAGCGGATTCCATAGCCTGTACAAACTTTAATGGGCTGGGGCCCAAGGAAAACCTGGAGGGGCATAACTAGGAGCCAACTCTGATCCAACCTCGGATACACAGCACCATACGATATCGTGATCCAAGGAGAGACAAAAGAGGTGGACTAGGTGCTACACCAGGACTGACCATGGGTAGATGGCAGCTGACCCCCAAGGGACGGGTAGCTGGGACGGTCCGAAGGAAGGTCCAGTAGATGCAGGCAAGTGCTGTAAGCACACAGGAGCTACAGATGCAGACAGGACCAGCTGATGTACAGATGAGCACTGGCAGGTGTGGTTGGCCCGGCTGACGTAAAGATGAGCACTGGCAGGTGCAGCTAAACCGACTGACGTAGAGATGAGCATAGGCAGGCGCAGCTGGACCAGCTGACATAGATATGAGCACTGGCAGGTGCAGGCTGGACCGCCTGATGTAGAGATGAGCATTGGCAGGTGCAGCTGGACTGACTGACGTAAAGATGAGCACTGGCAAGGGCAGTCTGGACCGGCTGACAGACAGGTGGGCATGGCTTATAGGCAGGCACGACTGATAGACAAGCTGGTATGCAGGAAACTAAGCAATGGGACCTGAGAACTAGCAAGAGTGTTAAGGAGAAAACTTACAACATTGCACAGGCACCTCCCAACAGGTGGAGGTGTCTTAAATAATGAGTGCCTCTCAGCTATTGGCTGGGGACACTTAATGCCCTAAGCACAGTGCCTGTAGATCTGCGTGCACCCTGGGCATCAGCAGACAATGCAGGAAGTGAGGAACGGAGACTGCGGTGGTGAGTAAGTTGGCGACTCTGCAGGGGAAGAGGGGCAGAGGTCAGAGACGCTGGCGCTACAGCAGCATCGGGGAGTTCAGTCCCTGGAAGTAATTTTGATTTCTTATCTTCTGTTCATGCTGTGTCTTCCTGCTATGAGAGGGGATAAAGTATTAGTTCATGCATTCAGGCGCAGGTGGAGCACAGAACTGTTACCATTGGCTGCTCCAGAGATTACATACAATATTGTATATTTTCACATGCAAAATATGGGCCAGCAGCTGTTAGGGCATACTGAAAGTGATACTTGTTCAAGTACATGGCCACAAGTTAATGGACATTGTTCTCATAGCTCTTCTACACTTTCCTCTCTGTTTCGCAGACTTCAGAATTAATAACGAGCAGTGAAGACTGAACCGACCCTCCAGAAAAGGCTCCCAGATATGAAGATGCTCATCTCAACAGACCTGCTTTTACAGTTTTTTTAGTGCATTCAATACTTAGAGAAAGTTTCAAGTTCTTACAAGATAAGAGATAAACATGGCTGCTATCTTCCAAAAACTGCACCACTCCTGTCCATGTCCTGTGAATGGCAGCACACCGCAGCTATTTTCCACTCAATGGAGCTGAACTGCAATACGATACACTGATAGGTTGTGGACCTGTTCCTGGAAGAAAGCAGTCATGTTTTCCTATTCTGTAAAGCCCTGTTTTTTAATGGTTTGTAAAAGTAAAGAAGGATTAAAAAAAGTCAATGTTTACAACCCCCTGTTTGTAGATACAGCGCTAAGTTGTCCCAAAGGTCCTCAAATTTGTGTTAAAAATTGATAGATTTTTAGCTGAAAATATAGAAATGTGCTACAGTATTTATTCACAGGGCATCCCCTTTAATACAGGAAAATATATTAAAGAGTGATAAAATCTAGTAAGATATAGTTCCACAGAATCTCTTTAGTTAAAGGGGTTTTCTCAAATTTGAAAATGATCCCCTATCTGAAGAGCCCGGTGTGAATGGAGTGGTCATTGGTCGTGCTTGTTGCTGCTCCATTCATTCTTATGGGTCCAATTAAGAAAGAATGAAGCGGCAATGCGCATGATTGACCTCCACGCTATTCATTCTTATGGGAGTTCTGAAGACTAGCTGAGTGCAGCACTCGCCTGTCATTGGTGGTTTCATTAAGAAAGAATGAAGCGGCAATGCGCATGATTGACCTCCACGCTATTCATTCTTATGGGAGTTCTGAAGACTAGCTGAGTGCAGCACTCGCCTGTCATTGGTGGTTCCATTAAGAAAGAATGAAGCGGCAATGCGCATGATTGACCTCCACGCTATTCATTCTTATGGGAGTTCTGAAGACTAGCTGAGTGCAGCACTCGCCTGTCATTGGTGGTTCCATTAAGAAAGAATGAAGCGGCAATGCGCATGATTGACCTCCACGCTATTCATTCTTATGGGAGTTCTGAAGACTAGCTGAGTGCAGCACTCGCCTGTCATTGGTGGTTCCATTAAGAAAGAATGAAGCGGCAATGCACATGATTGACCTCCACTCCATTCATTCTTATGGGAGTTCTGAAGACTAGCTGAGTGCAGCACTCACCCATCTCTGGTGGTTCCAATTAAGAAAGAATGAAGCGGCAATGCGCATGATTGACCTCCACTCCATTAATTCTTATGGGAGTTCTGAAGACTAGCTGAGTGCAGCACTCGCCTGTCACTGGTGGTTCCATTAAGAAAGAATGAAGCATCAATGCTCATGATTGACCTCCACTCTATTCATTCTTATGGGAGTTCTGAAGACTAGCTGAGTGCAGCGCTCGCCCATCTCTGGCGGTTCCATTAAGAATGAAGCATCAATGCACATGATTGACCTCCACTCCATTCATTCTTATGGGAGTTCTGAAGACTAGCTGAGTGCAGCGCTCGCCTGTCACTGGTGGTTCCATTAAGAAAGAATGAAGCGGCAATGCACATGATTGACCTCCACTCCATTCATTCTTATGGGAGTTCTGAAGACTAGCTGAGTGCAGCACTCACCCATCTCTGGTGGTTCCAATTAAGAAAGAATGAAGCGGCAATGCGCATGATTGACCTCCACTCCATTAATTCTTATGGGAGTTCTGAAGACTAGCTGAGTGCAGCACTCGCCTGTCACTGGTGGTTCCATTAAGAAAGAATGAAGCATCAATGCTCATGATTGACCTCCACTCTATTCATTCTTATGGGAGTTCTGAAGACTAGCTGAGTGCAGCGCTCGCCTGTCATTGGTGGTTCCATTAAGAAAGAATGAAGCGGCAATGCACATGATTGACCTCCACGCTATTCATTCTTATGGGAGTTCTGAAGACTAGCTGAGTGCAGCGCTCGCCTGTCATTGGTGGTTCCATTAAGAAAGAATGAAGCGGCAATGCGCATGATTGACCTCCACGCTATTCATTCTTATGGGAGTTCTGAAGACTAGCTGAGTGCAGCGCTCGCCTGTCATTGGTGGTTCCATTAAGAAAGAATGAAGCGGCAATGCACATGATTGACCTCCACTCCATTCATTCTTATGGGAGTTCTGAAGACTAGCTGAGTGCAGCACTCACCCATCTCTGGTGGTTCCAATTAAGAAAGAATGAAGCGGCAATGCGCATGATTGACCTCCACTCCATTAATTCTTATGGGAGTTCTGAAGACTAGCTGAGTGCAGCACTCGCCTGTCACTGGTGGTTCCATTAAGAAAGAATGAAGCATCAATGCTCATGATTGACCTCCACTCTATTCATTCTTATGGGAGTTCTGAAGACTAGCTGAGTGCAGCGCTCGCCCATCTCTGGCGGTTCCATTAAGAATGAAGCATCAATGCACATGATTGACCTCCACTCCATTCATTCTTATGGGAGTTCTGAAGACTAGCTGAGTGCAGCGCTCGCCTGTCACTGGTGGTTCCATTAAGAAAGAATGAAGCGGCAATGCGCATGATTGACCTCCACTCTATTCATTCTTATGGGAGTTCTGCAGACTAGCTGAGTGCAGCGCTCACCCATCTCCGGCAGTCCAATTAAGAAAGAATGAAGCGGCAATGCTCATGATTGACCTCCACTTCATTCATTCTTATGGGAGTTCTGAATACTAGCTGAGTGCAGTGCTTGCCCATCTCTGGTGGTTCCAATTAAGAAAGAATGAAGCGGCAATGCGCATGATTGACCTCCACGCTATTCATTCTTATGGGAGTTCTGAAGACTAGCTGACTGCAGCACTCACCCATCTATGGTGGTTCCAATTAAAAAAGAATGAAACGGCAATGCGCATGATTGACCTCCACTTCATTCATTCTTATGGGAGTCCTGAAGACTAGCTGATTGCAGCGCTCGCCTGTCACTGGTGGTTCCATTAAGAAAGAATGAAGCGGCAATGCGCATGATTGACCTCCACTCCATTCACAGGGGCTCTTCCCAGTTCTTGGCTCTGGATCAGTGGTGGTCCCAGAGGCAGACCCCTAGCTATTGGGTAGTTATTTGCTATCCAATAGATAAAGGATATTTCCAAACTTAAGAATACCTCTTTTAGATATGTCCTGTGCAGTGAATAAAACTAAAATACTCAACCCCCCAACCTTAGTATTAATAGAAACTAAAGCTCACAGATATGTCAAGTTCATTATTGTTTCTAAGCCGAAAAAAAAATTTGAACAGGTTTTAATTAAAAATATCTTGCCGTTGTGTATACGGCTCCCATGCAGACCCCAGTTTTGTCTGTTCCTGTAGTCTTACAGTCTTACATTACTCTACTGCAATTGCCCCCCTCTGCTACAGAGAATAAACGTATACAAAGGGAGAGGAATAACTGAAGTGTCAGACTACAAATGACTTGTTTGTCATCTGTAACCATGGAGACACATAGGTCTGCATAAGAGCTGAAGACGCAGTAAGATATTTGTAATCAAGACAATTTGCAAAGTTGCTTCAGTTTTTATTTTAGGAGCATTGGATGAAAAATATGGCTAAGAAATAGGAAATACCCTTGATTGCATACCCTTCCTTTTTGTTTAGGTGGAATACTGTTGTATCAATATAGGAAGCTTTCTATAAGCAATGTGTATAAAAAAAACAATTGCCAAAGTGGCACAAATTATTAGTTATGTTTCATATTTGTTAGAATGTTAATTATTCTAATGTTTTTCTGGTTAAAATTTACAATTAAAAAATGTAAAAAAAAATAATGTCATTGGGCTATTTCTCACAGTACAGTACAGGTTGATTTACCCTTTTATGGCTTTTTGGACCACACTATTTTCTTCTTGCTATTACAGATAAGAACATATTTCATGAATTAGTGTTTTTGGAGTAAAATGTGGCAAATTGGCAATGCAGGTACAAATTCACATGGCACAGATAGGTTGTCACAAGGAATTAAAGGGGTTGTCCAGGCTTGGGGCTGAAGTCTGCTGTCGCGCTGTGTGATTGCAGACTTGTGAATCCTGACAGATGGCACAGTCAGGATTCTCTGGCGCCAGTGGCAGGCAAGTATGCAGACATGTGGTCACATGCTAACTAGAAGTGTGCAGTCTCACTGAATACAGTGAACAAGTCTAGTCGAAATGTGTCAGGAAGAATGCAAATCACTTACTAGCGATCACTGGCCCACTTGATCCTGGCACCAGAGAATCCTGACAGCGTGAATTGTACACACTGTGAGGAGTCAAAAATCTTCAGTTATATAAAGCGACTGCAGATGTGAGTCCCAACTCTTTAAAAGGAATTACAAAATGGGTTTAGAAGACACATGCGTCACCATGTAAAGAAAAATGACCACTCCAAACTGATAACATGGACTAATACCTTACCAATCCCCTGACATTCCTGTGCCAGTTCTTCCATGGTCCTCTGCCAGTCTTGGTATATTGGACTTCAGAGATGACATGGCGTGCTGACACGTGATTTCTGTTCCCTTTCGTTGTGTACGCTGACATCACACGTCTTGTCTGCATGGCATCACTGGAGCCAGGTGAAAAGGGAAAAGTCGGTGTGGGAGCAGCAAGGCATTGGAGGCATTGTAGGTCATCAAACTGTTAATATTAGGCAAAAAATAACCAAAGTGACCACAAAATTATGTTATTAGTGATGATTTCATTTAGTGAAGGAAAAATGCTGTTCAGCCCTCCTGGCACCCAGCCATGATTATTGCCAGTAATCATCACTTACAGTTGTAATCAAAATGATTGCACCGCCATTGAAAATTAGGTTTCTTATTAAGATGCAGAGCCATATTTGTCACTTGGCACTGGAAGGCGGGAGCCATGGCGGCTGGTTGCAGAAGGCAGTTCCAAAGAAAGACATTGTTTTTATATACAGCTCTGGCAAAACTTAAGAGACCACTGCAAAATGTTCAGTTTGTCTGATTTTTCTCTTTATAGGTATATTTTTGAGTAAAATGTAAATTGTTCTTTTATTCTCTAAACTACTGACAACATGTCTCCGAAGTTCCAAGCAATACATTTTGTATTTATTTTCTGAAAAAGAAAAATGGTCAGAATAAAAAAAAAACAACCAGTGCTTTCAGACCTCAACTAATGCAAAGAAAACAAGTTCATAATCATTTAGAAACAACAATACTAATGTTTTACCTCAGGAAGAGTTCAGGAATCAATATTTTCTAGAATAACCATGATTTTTAATCACAGCTTTCCTGTGTCTTGGCATGCTTTCCACCAGTCTTTCACACTGCTCCTGGCGCAAAAATTTAAGCAGTTCTTCTTTGTTTGATGGCTTGCGACCAGGGCCGGCGTCAGTACCCGGCGTACCCAGGCAAGTGCCGGGGCCCTGGCAAGACAGGGGGGCCCATTCAGGGCCAGCGATAGGGGCAGGCAGCTGCCAGTGCCTAGGGCCCCCGCCCTCCCAGGGGCCCTCAGCTAGCGGCACATCACGCAGCTGCTATGGGGCCCCTGTGAGGCAGGGGGGCCACCTGTCGCAAGCACCAACTCCCCCGCCGCCGCTTTGAACTTCTGCCGGTAAAGTTGAAAGCAAATGATGGAGAAGAGAGCGTCACGTGACGCTCCTTCTCCCATCATTCCCCACTCTGCCTCTGACACTGCCGCTGCGGGTGCGTGATGACGTCATCACGCACTCGTTGTGTGTCAGGCAGTGCAGCGGCAGCCGCCGAGACCGGAGCAGGGAGGGAGCAGCGCGGCGCGGGAATGTTTTTTTTCTGTAGCTAACACTGAGTACTGGACTATTGGGCCATTCTTGGGGGGAGGGGGGCTGTGCTGTATACTACATGTCTGTGCTATATACTACATGGCTGTTCTATATACTACATGGCTGTTCTATATACTACGTGGGCCGTGTTATATTCTACGTGGGCTGTTATATGCTACGTGGGGTATATACTACATGGCTGTTCTATATACTACATGGCTGTTCTATATACTACGTGGGCCATGTTATATACTACGTGGGCTGTGCTATATACAGTACTACATGGCTGTTCTATATACTACGTGGGCCGTGTTATATACTACGTGGGCTGTTATATGCTACGTTGGCTGTGCTTTATACTACATGGCTGTTCTATATACTACGTGGGCCGTGTTATATAATACGTGGGCTGTTATATGCTACGTGGGGTATATACTACGTGGCTGTTCTATATACTACATGGGCCGTGTTATATACTACGTGGGCTAGTATATGCTACGTGGGCTGTGCTATATACTACATGGCTGTTCTATATACTACATGGCTGTTCTATATACTACGTGGGCCATGTTATATACTACGTGGGCTGTTATATGCTACGTGGGCTGTGCTTTATACTACATGGCTGTTCTATATACTACATGGGCCGTGTTATATACTACCTGGGCTTTTATATGCTACGTGGGCTGTGCTTTATACTACATGGCTGTTCTATATACTACGTGGGCCGTGTTATATACTATGTGGGCTGTTATATGCTACGTGGGCTGTGCTATATACTACATGGCTGTTATATAAACTACGTGGGCCATGTTATATGCTACGTGTGCTGTGCTATATACTACGTGGCTGTGTTATATGCTACGTGGGCTGTGTTATATACTACATGGCTGTGTTTATATGCGATCATGAAACATGGTATGTGTTAAAGGGGGGCCCACTGAGACTCTTTCGCCCGGGACCCTCAAAAACCTGGAGCCGGCCCTGCTTGCAACTATTCATCATCCTCTTGATTACTTTCCAGAGGTTTTCAATGGGGTTCAGGTCTGGAGATTGGGCTGCCCATGACAGGGTTTTGATGTGGTTGTCTCTTAATTTTTACAACCTTCCACTCTGCCAGACCACATAACAAAAATGGAATCTCTGCGGAGGGGCAAGTGCTTTTATTTGTATTCATAAATGCAAATGAATCTTTCGGGGTAAGAGGTGCACCAGTCAACTCTCTGCACTCATGTACAGCAATGTGATCACTCTACTGACATTACTGCATTATGATGAGGTCACCTTATAACACTACTGGCATCAATACAGCACCACAGAGGAGTAGAAAACACAGGAGCCAGGAGAAGGTAAGAACTGATAGAACTGTAGGTTCAAGGAACTTTTACTTTAGACAGTGAGGGAATATCATGAGGGGGAGGTAGTAGAGAAAGTGAGAGCACAGTATGAGGTCTCAGTATAATAAGTGAGGGCACAGAATGGAGACTCAGTATAGAAAGTGAGGGCACAGAAAGGGGGCTCATAGAAAGCGAGGACCCAGAATGGGCACTCAGAATAGAAAGTGAGGGTCCAGAATGTAAACTCAGAATAGAAAGTAAGGGCACAGAATGGGGACTTAGAATAGAAAGTGAGGGCCCAGAATGGGGACACAGTGTAGAAAGTGAGGGCCCAAATTGGGGACTAAGTACAGAAAGTGAGGGCACATAATGGGGACTCGGTAGAGAAAGGGAGGTCCAGAATGTGGACTCAGAATAGAAAGTGAGGCCACAGAAAGGGGACTCAGAAAAGAAAGCGAGGGCACAGAATGGGGACAAAAGTGAGAGCCCAGAATGGGGACTCATAGAAAATGAGAGCACAGAATGGTGTATAATAGATAGTGAGGGCGCAGTATATAAAGTGAGCGCACAGTATCTGGGGCAGTATAGGGAATAAAAGCACAGTATGGGAGCAGAATAGAAAGTGAGGGCACAGTATGGGGGAGCATCTAGAGCAGGTGTGGGAACCTTTTCTCCGGCCATTGGACAAATTCCTGGGGACCGCAGTGCTCAGGCTGGTGGCCATGTTATGCCGGCCTCCAGCCCTTCAATAGCTCATTACACTGCGAGCATGCGCACACAGCATTCACTATGTCTCAGCCTCAGCATCTACTGTAATGTATATGCTGCAACCCCAGTATCTCCTATGTTGTATATGCCCCAGTGTCACCTGTGCCATATATGCATCAGCATCTGTTGGGCTGTATATGCCCCTGCGTCTCTGGCATCGTATATTCCCCAGTATCTTCTATAAAATGTATATACAGCAGTCTCCTTGTCTGATATGTGATGTATATACTGTAGAGTAGTCTCTATGTCTCCTATGTGATGTATGTAAAGCAGTCTCAGTGTCTTCTATGTGATGTATGTATAGCAGTCTCAGTAGCTCAATTTGGCCCCATTGAACTTTTCAACCTTTTCCCACATATCATTCTTCAAACAAATAGATACCAAATGTAAATTTTTGATGAAGAATCAACAACAAGTGGAACACAATTGTGAAGTTGAACGAAATCTATTGGTTATTTTAAATTTTTGTGGAAATTCAAAAACTGAAAAGTGGGGCGTGCAATATTATTTAGCCCCTTTAACTTAATACTTTGTTGCGTCACCTTTTGCTGCGCTTACAGCTGCAAGTCACCTGGGGTATGTCTCTATCAGTTTTGTACATCAAGAGACTGAAATTCTTGCCCATTCTTCCTTGGCAAACAGCTCGCGCCCAGTGAGGTTTGATGGAGATCGTTTATGAACAGCAGTTTTCAGCTCTTTCCACAGATTCTCCATTGGATTGAGGTCTGGATTTTGACTTGGCCATTCTAACACCTGGATACGTTTATTTGTGAACGATTCCATTGTAGACTTTGCTTTATGTTTGGGATCATTGTCTTGTTAGAAGACAAATCTCCTTCCCAGTCTCAGGTCTTTTGCAGACCCCTACAGGTTTTCTTCAAGAATGGTCCTATATTTGGCTCCATCCATCTTCCCATCAATTTTAACCATCTTCCTTGTCCCTGCTGAAGAAAAGCAGGCCCAAACCATGATGCTGCCACCACCATGTTTGACAGTGGGGATGGTGTGTACAGGGTGATGAGCTGTGTTGCCTTTACGCCAAACATATCCTTTGGCATTGTTGCCAAAAAGTTCGATTTTGGTTTCATCTGACCAAAGCACCTTCTTCCACATGTTTGGTGTGTCTCCCAGGTGGCTTGTTGCAAACTTCAAACACAACTTTTTATGGATATCTTTGAGAAATGTTTTTTTTCTTGCCACTTTTCCATAAAGGCCAGATTTGTGCAGTGTACGACTGATTGTTGTCCTATGGGCAGACTGTCCCACCTCAGCTGTAGACCTCTGCAGTTCATCCAGAGTGATCATGGGCCTCTTGGCTGCATCTTTGATCAGTCTTCTCCTTGTTTGAGATGAAAATATGGAGGGAAAACCGGGTCTTGGTAGATTTGCAGTGCTATGATACTCCTTCCATTTCAATATGATCGCTTGCACAGTGCTCCTTGGGATGTTTAAAGTTTTGGAAATCATTTTGTATCCAAATCAGACTTTAAACTTCTCTACAACAGTATCACGGACCTGCCTGTTGTGCTCCTTGGTCTTCATGATGCTGTCTGTGCTTCATACAGAAGCCTGAGACTATCACAGAGCAGGTGCATTTATACGGAGACTGGATTACACACAGGTGGATTATATTTATCATCATTAGGCATTTAGGACAACATTGGATCATTCAGAGATCCACAATGAACTTGAGTAAGTTTGCTGCACTGAAAGTAAAGGCCAAATAATATTGCACGCCCAACTTTTCATTTTGAATTTCCACAAAAGTTTAAAATAACCATTAAATTTCGTACAACTTCACAATTGTGTTCCACTTGCTGTTGATTCTTCTCCAAAAATTTACATTTGGTATCTTTATGTTTGAAGCATGATATGTGGGAAAAGGTTGAAAAGTTCCAGGGGTCCGAATACTTTCGCAAGGCACTGTATAGACAGCAGCTTTTGTTTTGGCCAAAATAATTTTTAAGCCGCCATCCCGACAAGGTAGACTCTTTTGGCCGGGCTCTACTCTACTGTAACCTATTAAACATTTCTTAAAATATCCCAAACTCTTTTTAGGTATTTTTTTCTATTTTTCATTAAGGGAATGAGTCACATATATTTTTTAGAATGACCATTAATATCACATATTACCACCACATAGTGACCGAATACTACCACATACAAGGAAGAAATACCTCCTCACCATCACCAGACCACATATTACCATCGCATAGTGACCAAATAATACCACATACAGGGAACAAATACTGCAACACCATGACCAGATCATATATTACCACCACATAGTGACCAAATACTACAATACTGATCATGAATAAACAAAATACAATACTAATGCCATTATACACAGGAGCTCTGTATATAGTGTCAGTGTACACATAATACAGTGATCACTAGTGACATTATACATAGGAGCTCTGTGTATAGTGTCAGTGTACAGATAATACAGTGATTACCAGAGACATTATACACAGGAGCTCTGAATATAGTGTCAGTGTACAGGTAATACAGTGATCACCAGTGACAATATCCACAGCAGCTCTGTATTTGGTGTATAGTGTACAGGTAATACTGTTAGAATATGTTTTGCTTTTTTGACCATCCACCATCTTGTTGTGGTTTTCTGGCTGCTGGTCTTTTTTCCCTGGTGCTGGATTGTCTTAGGTCAGGTGATTGATTCACCCTTTATTACCCAGCACCTGCTTCCCATTCCTTGCTGGACAACAGTGTTAATCCACTAGAGTTCTGGCTAGGTGCTTTGTTAGCTTTCTATGTTTGTTATTGTGCAGTTCTGGGATCTCTGGTTCTGCTATCCTTAGTTTCTGTTTTCAGTTGGGTTCTGCAACCGTCTCTGTGTTTTCTATTAGGAGGTGACCTGTTTTTATACCCAGTCCTTAGATCTTTCAGGGACCTCCTTCACCCTGTCCAGGGCCGCCATCAGGGCATTACAGCCATTACTGCTGTATGGGGCCCGGTCAGCAGCAGTACACAGAGGGGCCCGCAGATCCGGGGCCCCACTGTTGTGCTTCTACTGATCGGGCCCCATCATGCAGTAAAATACTGTGCACTGCGGCGCTGGGGCCCGGGAGCCTTTTTGGAGCTGTGCACGGCCGTCTCACCTAGTCGGCTGCACAGCTCCTGCTCGGCTGTGGCTAGAATGTATGGGCTCCCTGCAGGTCCTGACTACAGCCCATACATTCTAGCCGTCTCAGTAGTGAATGTGCTAGAATGTAGGGGCTCCTGTCAGGTCCTCTCAGCAGCCCATACATTCTAGATGCTGCTTCACTGCTGGAAACACTAGACGCCCCGGGAACGACTGAGGTAAGTATAAAAAACATTTTTGTTTTTTTAACCCTGCTGTTCTGTTCGGTCTGGGGAGACCTATTTTGAACTTTGGTATTTTTTGGGGTGTTCAAGATGCGGTTCTGAAACTTGTGGTTGATTGACTTAAATGAGGATGGGTCGGTCGGCCACGGGTTTCAGAGCCGCATCTTGAATATTTTAAAGAATATTGAAGTTCAAAGTCGGTCATTTTTGACCAACAGAACAGCAGGGTTAATAGGTGAGGTGAGGTGGGGGGGAGTGAGACTGCAGATGATGGGGTGTGTTTTAGGGAGTACTGTACATGATGAAATAATAGGGGGCTGCAAATGATAAAGTGTATTTGAGGGGGTACTACACATGAAATGATTGGGGCTGCAAATGAAGTAAGGGGGACTGCAGATGAAGTGAAGGGGGGATAGGGGACTGCAAATGATGATGTGGGGGTGATGGGGACTGCAAATGATGTGGGGGGACTGCAAATGATGTGGGGGGACTGCAAATGATGATGTGGGGGTGATGGGAACTGCAAATGATGTGGGGATGATGGGGACTGCAAATGATGATGTGGGGGTGATGGGGACTGCAAATGATGATGTGGGGGTGATGGGGACTGCAAATGATGTGGGGGTGATGGGGACTGCAAATGATGTTGGGGGACTGCAAATGATGTGGGGGTGATGGGGACTGCAAATGATGTGGGGGTTATGGGGACTGCAAATGATGATGTGTGGGGGATGGGGACTGCAAATGATGTTGGGGGACTGCAAATGATGATGTGGGGTGATGGGGACTGCAAATGATGTGGGGGTGATGGGAACTGCAAATGATGTGGGGGTGATGGGAACTGCAAATGATGTGGGGGTGATGGAGACTGCAAATGATGTGGGGGTGATGGAGACTGCAAATGATGATGTGGGGGTGATGGGGACTGCAAATGATGTTGGGGGACTGCAAATGATGATGTGGGGGTGATGGGGACTGCAAATGATGTTGGGGGACTGCAAATGATGATGTGGGGGTGATGGGGACTGCAAATGATGTGGGGGTGATGGGGACTGCAAATGATGTGGGGGTGATGGAGACTGCAAATGATGATGTGGGGGTGATGGGGACTGCAAATGATGTTGGGGGACTGCAAATGATGATGTGGGGGTGAGGGGGACTGCAAATGATGTGGGGGTGATGGGGACTGCAAATGATGTGGGGGTGATGGGAACTGCAAATGATGTGGGGGTGATGGAGACTGCAAATGATGTGGGGTGATGGAGACTGCAAATGATGATGTGGGGGTGATGGGGACTGCATATGATGTTGGGGGACTGCAAATGATGATGTGGGGGTGATGGGGACTGCAAATGATGTTGGGGGACTGCAAATGATGATGTGGGGGTGATGGGGACTGCAAATGATGTGGGGGTGATGGGGACTGCAAATGATGTGGGGGTGATGGAGACTGCAAATGATGATGTGGGGGTGATGGGGACTGCAAATGATGTTGGGGGACTGCAAATGATGATGTGGGGGTGATGGGGACTGCAAATGATGTTGGGGGACTGCAAATGATGATGTGGGGGTGATGGGGACTGCAAATGATGATGTGGGGGTGATGGCAACTGCAAATGATGTGGGGGGACTGCAAATGATGATGTGGGGGTGATGGGGACTGCAAATGATGTGGGGGTGATGGGAACTGCAAATGATGTGGGGGTGATGGAGACTGCAAATGATGTGGGGGTGATGGAGACTGCAAATGATGATGTGGGGGTGATGGGGACTGCAAATGATGTTGGGGACTGCAAATGATGATGTGGGGGTGATGGGGACTGCAAATGATGTGGGGGTGATGGGGACTGCAAATGATGTGGGGGTGATGGGAACTGCAAATGATGTGGGGGTGATGGAGACTGCAAATGATGATGTGGGGGTGATGGGGACTGCAAATGATGTTGGGGGACTGCAAACGATGTGGGGGTGATGGGGACTGCAGATGATGATGGGGGGTGATGGGGACTGCAAATGATGTGGGGGGACTGCAAATGATGATGTGGGGGTGATGGGGACTGCAAATGATGTGGGGGTGATGGGGACTGCAAATGATGATGTGGGAGATGGGGACTGCAAATGATGTGGGGGTGATGGGAATTGCAAATGATGTGGGGGGGATGGGGATAGGTAATGATGTGGGAGTGATAGGGACTGCAGATGATGAAGTGTGTTTGAGGGGGTTCTGCACATGATGAAATGATAGGGGGCTGCAAATGATGAAGTAAGGGGGACTGCAGATGAAGTGACGGGGGGGATAGGGGACTAAATGATGATAGGGGACTAAATGATGAAGTGGGGGTGATGGGGACTGCACATGAAGTGAGTGTGAGGGACGTGGACAGCAATTGAATTGAACTTGGGGGTGGGAAGAGCAAATGATGTATTGAAGGTGGGGAGAGCAAATAATGAATTTTGAGGGTGGGGAAGATCAATTGATAATGAATAGAGGGTGGGAGAGAGAGAAGACGTGGCAATGAATTGAGGCAGAAGGGGCATGTAACTATAATGAATTGGGGTAAGGGTTAGAGCGGGAGGTACATAGTGGGTTCGTTGAGGATAAAGTAACTGGTAATAAATTGGAAGAATACAGGTGCTAATTAATTTATATATTAAATGAGGAAAGTGGCTATATACAGATAGTGGGGGCACAGTGGCGGATTATAATTTATATTTGGAATGGTGGGTTGCATAATAACCAATTATATATTAATGGTGGGTGAACGTCTGTAGTCAGATGTGTAGTGTAGAAGAAAGGGAAAAAATGGGGAATGTGCTCTGGAAGCGGTGCTCTAGATAACTGTGTTATTTTATGCAGATGAGACGAGTCCTGGCAGAAAGAAGTGATAGCGGTCTGCGCTGGATTAAAAAGAAACGCAAAGATGAAGGACTTTAGCTAGAGACGTCACTGGTGAGTATGTTACCTGTACACTGACACCATACACTGTATACTGTATACAGTGCTCCTGTGTATAATGTCACTGGTGATCACTATACTATCTGTACACTATACACTATATACAGAGCTCCTTTGTATAATGTCACTAGTGATTGCTGTATTACATGTACACTGTACCCTATATACAGAGCTCCTGTGTATAATGTCACTAGTGATCACTATATTATCTGTACACTATACACTATATACAGAGCTCCTGTGTATAATGTCACTAGTGATCGCTGTATTACATGTACACTATACACTATATACAGAGCTCCTGTGTATAATGTCACTAGTGATCGCTGTATTACATGTACACTGACACTATATGAAGAGCTCCTGTGTATAATGGCATCGGCGACCACTGTATTACCTGTACACACACTGCATACTAAGTACAGATCTCCTGTGTATAATGGCACTTATGGTGATAGTATTTTTTTTTTTATTAATGATCAGTATTGTACTATTCAGTCACAATGTGGTGGTAATATGTTGTCCGGCCATGGTGTAGCGGTATTTGTTCCTTGTATGTGCTATTATTCGGTCACTGTGTGGTGGTAATATGTGGTCTGTTCATGTTGTGTTGGTATTTGTTCCTTGTATGTAGTTGGTCACCATGTGATGGTAATATGTGGTCTGCACATGCTGCGGTGGTATTTGTCCCTTGTATGTGATATTGTTCAGTCACTGTGGTGGTAATATGTGGTCTGCACATGGTGTGGCGGTATTTGTTCCTTGTAGATAGTATTATAGGTCACTATGTGGTGATAATATGGTGTCTGGTCATGGTGTTGTGGTATTTGTCCCTTGTATGTGGTATTATTGGTCAATTGAAAAATAAATAAAAATACACCTAAATTGTATTGCATATTTTAACAAATGTTTAATAGATTAGAGTAGAGTAGGGCTCGGCCAAAAGAGTCTACCTTGTTGTCGTCTCAAATTTAAAAAAACCTTTTGGCCAAAACAAAAGCTGCTGGCTATGTGTTTGATCTGGTAATGGGAACTGTTAATGTGTGATTTGTGAGAAGTGGAGTTTTGGCAAGAGACAGCGGTGGGGCTGTTGACAGTTCGAGGGGTGGAGGCGGGGCTGGGGTGGAGCCTGGGCGGAGTCTTAAGGGGCCCTGAAAATTTTGCCAGTATGGGGCCCTGAAATTCCTAGTGGCAGCCCTGACCCTGTCTATAGGTCTTCATTTGAGTTTAACCTAGGATCGTTGTTGGGTTTATTCACAAGGAATGGTGTTGTGATAGGCAATTCAGTAACACAATGTACATAGCGATCAGAGCACATACAGTGATCTGACAATAACCCAAAATAATAGAACGAGCTCTGAGACGTGGGAACTCTGCAGACCGCAATTCCTGATCCTCTCCAAACACAACTAGAGGCAGCTGTGGATTGCGCCTAACTCTGCCTATGCAACTCGGCACAGCCTGAGAAACTAACTAGCCTGAAGATAGAAAAATAAGCCTACCTTGCCTCAGAGAAATACCCCAAAGGAAAAGGCAGCCCCCCATATATAATGACTGTGAGTAAGATGAAAAGACAAACGTAGGGATGAAATAGATTCAGCAAAGTGAGGCACGATATTCTAGACAGAACGAGGATAGGAAAGATAACTTTGCGGTCTACACAAAACCCTAAAGAAAACCACGCAAAGGGGGCAAAAAGACCCTCCGTACCGAACTAACGGCACGGAGGTACACCCCTTGCGTCCCAGAGCTTCCAGCAAAACAAATAGACAAGCTGGACAGAAAAAATAGCAACAAATAGCAAAGAAGCACTTAGCTATGCAGAGCAGCAGGCCACAGGAATGATCCAGAGATACACAAGTCCAACACTGGAACATTGACAGGAAGCATGGATCAAGGCATTAGGTGGAGTTAAGTAGAGAAGCAGCTAACGAGCTCACCAGATCACCTGAGGGAGAAAACGCAGAAGCTGCAGTACCACTTTCCTCCACAAACGGAAGCTCCCAGAGAGAATCAGCCGAAGTACCACTTGTGACCACAGGAGTGAACTCTGCCACAGAATTCACAACAGTACCCCCCCCTTGAGGAGGGGTCACCGAACCCTCACCAGAGCCCCCAGGCCGACCAGGATGAGCCACATGAAAGGCACGAACAAGATCGGGAGCATGGACATCAGAAGCAAAAACCCAGGAATTATCTTCCTGAGCATAACCCTTCCATTTAACCAGATACTGGAGTTTCCGTCTTGAAACACGAGAATCCAAAATCTTCTCCACAATATACTCCAATTCCCCCTCCACCAAAACCGGGGCAGGAGGCTCAACAGATGGAACCATAGGTGCCACGTATCTCCGCAACAATGACCTATGGAATACGTTATGTATGGAAAAAGAATCTGGGAGGCTCAGACGAAAAGACACAGGATTAAGAACCTCAGAAATCCTATACGGACCAATAAAACGAGGTTTAAACTTAGGAGAGGAAACCTTCATAGGAATATGACGAGAAGATAACCAAACCAGATCCCCAACACGAAGTCGGGGACCCACACGGCGTCTGCGATTAGCGAAAAGTTGAGCCTTCTCCTGGGACAAGGTCAAATTGTCCACTACCTGAGTCCAAATCTGCTGCAACCTGTCCACCACAGTATCCACACCAGGACAGTCCGAAGACTCAACCTGTCCCGAAGAGAAACGAGGATGGAACCCAGAATTGCAGAAAAACGGCGAAACCAAGGTAGCCGAGCTGGCCCGATTATTAAGGGCGAACTCAGCCAAAGGCAAAAAGGACACCCAGTCATCCTGATCAGCAGAAACAAAGCATCTCAGATATGTTTCCAAGGTCTGATTGGTTCGTTCGGTCTGGCCATTAGTCTGAGGATGGAAGGCCGAGGAAAAAGACAAGTCAATGCCCATCCTACCACAAAAGGCTCGCCAAAACCTCGAAACAAACTGGGAACCTCTGTCAGAAACAATATTCTCTGGAATGCCATGCAAACGAACCACATGCTGGAAGAACAAAGGCACCAAATCAGAGGAGGAAGGCAATTTAGACAAGGGTACCAGATGGACCATCTTAGAAAAGCGATCACAGACCACCCAAATGACTGACATCTTTTGAGAAACGGGAAGGTCAGAAATAAAATCCATAGAGATATGTGTCCAAGGCCTCTTCGGGACCGGCAAGGGCAAAAGCAACCCACTGGCACGAGAACAGCAGGGCTTAGCCCGAGCACAAATCCCACAGGACTGCACAAAAGTACGCACATCCCGCGACAGAGATGGCCACCAAAAGGATCTAGCCACTAACTCTCTGGTACCAAAGATTCCAGGATGACCAGCCAACACCGAACAATGAAGTTCAGAGATAACTCTATTCGTCCACCTATCAGGGACAAACAGTTTCTCCGCTGGGCAACGATCAGGTTTATTAGCCTGAAATTTTTGCAGCACCCGCCGCAAATCAGGGGAGATGGCAGACACAATTACTCCTTCCTTGAGGATACCCGCCGGCTCAGATAAACCCGGAGAGTCGGGCACAAAACTCCTAGACAGAGCATCCGCCTTCACATTTTTAGAGCCCGGAAGGTACGAAATCACAAAGTCAAAACGGGCAAAAAACAACGACCAACGAGCTTGTCTAGGATTCAAGCGCTTGGCAGACTCGAGATAAGTCAAGTTCTTATGATCAGTCAATACCACCACGCGATGCTTAGTTCCTTCAAGCCAATGACGCCACTCCTCGAATGCCCACTTCATGGCCAGCAACTCTCGGTTGCCCACAGCATAATTTCGCTCAGCAGGCGAAAACTTCCTGGAAAAGAAAGCGCATGGTTTCATCACTGAGCAACCAGGACCTCTCTGTGACAAAACAGCCCCTGCTCCAATCTCAGAAGCATCAACCTCGACCTGGAACGGAAGAGAAACATCTGGTTGACACAACACAGGGGCAGAAGAAAAACGACGCTTCAACTCCTGAAAAGCCTCCACAGCAGCAGAAGACCAATTGACCAAATCAGCACCCTTCTTGCTCAAATCGGTCAATGGTTTGGCAACACTAGAAAAATTGCAGATGAAGCGACGATAAAAATTAGCAAAGCCCAGGAACTTTTGCAGACTTTTCAGAGATGTCGGCTGAGTCCAATCATGGATGGCTTGGACCTTAACCGGATCCATCTCGATAGTAGAAGGGGAAAAGATGAACCCCAAAAATGAAACCTTCTGCACACCAAAGAGACACTTTGATCCCTTCACAAACAAAGAATTAGCACGCAGGACCTGAAAAACCGTTCTGACCTGCTTCACATGAGACTCCCAATCATCCGAGAAGATCAAAATGTCATCCAAGTACACAATCAAGAATTTATCCAGGTACTCACGGAAGATGTCATGCATAAAGGATTGAAACACTGATGGAGCATTGGCAAGTCTGAACGGCATCACTAGATACTCAAAATGACCCTCGGGCGTATTAAATGCAGTTTTCCATTCATCGCCTTGCCTGATTCTCACCAGATTATACGCACCACGAAGATTTATCTTAGTGAACCAACTAGCCCCCTTAATCCGAGCAAACAAATCAGATAACAATGGCAAGGGGTACTGAAATTTAACAGTGATCTTATTAAGAAGGCGATAATCTATACACGGTCTCAGCGAACCATCCTTCTTGGCTACAAAAAAGAACCCTGCTCCTAATGGCGACGATGACGGGCGAATATGCCCCTTCTCCAGGGATTCCTTCACATAACTGCGCATAGCGGTGTGCTCAGGCACGGATAAATTAAACAGTCGACCTTTTGGGAATTTACTACCAGGAATCAAATTGATAGCACAATCACAATCCCTATGCGGAGGTAGGGCATCGGACTTGGGCTCATCAAATACATCCCGGTAATCAGACAAGAACTCTGGAACCTCAGAAGGGGTGGATGACGAAATTGACAGAAATTGAACATCACCATGTACCCCCTGACAACCTCAGCTGGACACCAACATGGAATTCCAATCTAATACTGGATTATGGGCTTGTAGCCATGGCAACCCCAACACGACCACATCATGCAGATTATGCAACACCAGAAAGCGAATAACCTCCTGATGTGCAGGAGCCATGCACATGGTCAGCTGGGTCCAGTATTCAGGCTTATTCTTGGCCAAAGGTGTAGCATCAATTCCTCTCAATGGAATAGGACACTGCAAGGGCTCCAAGAAAAACCCACAACGTTTAGCATAATCCAAGTCCATCAAATTCAGGGCAGCGCCTGAATCCACAAACGCCATGACAGAATACGACGACAAGGAGCATATCAAGGTAACGGACAGAAGAAATTTTGACTGTACAGTACCAATGGCGGCAGACCTAGCGAACTGCTTAGTGCGCTTAGGACAATCAGAGATAGCATGAGTGGAATCACCACAGTAGAAACACAGCCCATTCAGACGTCTGTGTTCTTGCCGTTCAACTCTGGTCACAGTCCTATCGCACTGCATAGGCTCAGGTTTAATCTCAGGTAATACCGCCAAATGGTGCACAGATTTACACTCACGCAAGCGTCGACCGATCTGAATGGCCAAAGACATAGACTCATTCAAACCAGCGGGCATAGGAAATCCCACCATGACATCCTTAATGGCTTCAGAGAGACCCTTTCTGAAAATGGCTGCAAGCGCAGATTCATTCCATTGAGTGAGCACGGACCATTTTCTAAATTTCTGGCAATATAGCTCTATCTCATCCTGAGCCTGACAAAGAGCCAGCAAATTCTTTTCTGCCTGATCTACTGAATTAGGCTCATCGTACAGCAATCCAAGCGCCAGGAAAAACGCATCGATATTACTTAATGCAGGATCTCCTGACGCAAGAGAAAATGCTCAGTCCTGAGGGTCGCCACGCAAAAAAGAAATGACGATCCCAACCTGTTGCGCTGGGTCATCTGAAGAGCGAGGTTTCAAAGCCAGAAACAGTTTACAATTATTCTTGAAACTCAGAAATTTAGTTCTATCTCCAAAAAACAAATCTGGAATAGGAATTCTCGGTTCTAACAAAGAATTCTGAACCACAAAATTTTGAATATCTTGAACTCTTGCCGTGAGCTGATCTACACATGAAGACAGACCTTTAATGTCCATTGTAACACCTGTGTCCTGAAGCACCCAAATGTCTAGGGGAAAAAAAGACAAATCACAGTGCAAAGGAAAAAAAATGGTCTCAGAACTTCTTTTTTCCCTCTATTGAGAATCATTAGTACTTTCGGCTTCCTGTACTGTTGTGATAGGCAATTCAGTAACACAATGTACATAGCGATCAGAGCACATACAGTGATCTGACAATCACCCAAAATAATAGAACGAGCTCTGAGACGTGGGAACTCTGCAGACCGCAATTCCTGATCTTCTCCAAACACAACTAGAGGCAGCTGTGGATTGCGCCTAACTCTGCCTATGCAACTCGGCACAGCCTGAGAAACTAACTAGCCTGAAGATAGAAAAATAAGCCTACCTTGCCTCAGAGAAATACCCCAAAGGAAAAGGCAGCCCCCCACATATAATGACTGTGAGTAAGATGAAAAGACAAACGTAGGGATGAAATAGATTCAGCAAAGTGAGGCCCGATATTCTAGACAGAACGAGGATAGGAAAGATAACTTTGCGGTCTACACAAAACCCTAAAGAAAACCACGCAAAGGGGGCAAAAAGACCCTCCGTACCGAACTAACGGCACGGAGGTACACCCCTTGCGTCCCAGAGCTTCCAGCAAAACAAATAGACAAGCTGGACAGAAAAAATAGCAACAAATAGCAAAGAAGCACTTAGCTATGCAGAGCAGCAGGCCACAGGAATGATCCAGAGATACACAAGTCCAACACTGGAACATTGACAGGAAGCATGGATCAAAACATTAGGTGGAGTTAAGTAGAGAAGCAGCTAACGAGCTCACCAGATCACCTGAGGGAGTTAACTCAGAAGCTGCAGTACCACTTTCCTCCACAAACGGAAGCTCCCAGAGAGAATCAGCCGAAGTACCACTTGTGACCACAGGAGTGAACTCTGCCACAGAATTCACAACAGAATGGGTCGCCCACTCTATCAGAGGGTATCGGCCTAGTCTCAGTGCAGGGTCAGTTTACCCCCCTTCTATCCTAGTTCTGTGTTCCAGTTCTATAGCAGTTTGTCCAGCCACACATATTAAAAAAAAATCCTTTCTCGGATTCCTTCAATATCTGCAGCATCCAAGAACTTGCTCAATGCTTGCAAGAGTTAACTTTGGAAGTAGCCAACCTGTAACAGCGCGTGAGTAATTACTCTGGAGCACGCTCTGAAGAACCCAAGGTAGGATTACCTGAGTTTTTTTCTGGTAAACGGCAGGAATTTTTTACTTTTAAAAATTCATGTTTACTATATTTTCGGCTTAGACCCAGATCCTCTGGGAGTGAATTACAGCGTGTGGGGATTATTATGTCTTTATTGTGAAATGAACCCCAAATCTGAGCATTTTCATTTTATCCTGATGATCCTTGTTTGACATCAGTAGAAGCATTTTTTTCTGCTATGGACTTTTCCATATTTATATGGGCCACTTGTTGTTCCCCTATGTGCAGTGTTGCTATTTTGGATGAAGCACTGTATTCTTATTTAATTATTTTACTAAAAGCTTATTTTTTATATAATAATATGATACTGTATTCATATTTTTTCACTATTATCACTAAATGTTACATCGCTTGTGTCATTTGTATGGGATGTTTTTTTGCTATACAGGTCCTTCTCAAAAAATTAGCATATAGTGTTAAATTTCATTATTTACCATAATGTAATGATTACAATTAAACTTTCATATATTATAGATTCATTATCCACCAACTGAAATTTGTCAGGTCTTTTATTGTTTTAATACTGATGATTTTGGCATACAACTCCTGATAACCCAAAAAACCTGTCTCAATAAATTAGCATATTTCACCCATCCAATCAAATAAAAGTGTTTTTTAATAACAAACAAAAAAACCAACAAATAATAATGTTCAGTTATGCACTCAATACTTGGTCGGGAATCCTTTGGCAGAAATGACTGCTTCAATGCGGCGTGGCATGGAGGCAATCAGCCTGTGACACTGCTGAGATGTTATGGAGGCCCAGGATGCTTCAATAGCGGCCTTAAGCTCATCCAGAGTGTTGGGTCTTGCGTCTCTCAACTTTCTCTTCACAATATCCCACAGATTCTCTATGGGGTTCAGGTCAGGAGAGTTGGCAGGCCAATTGAGCACAGTAATACCATGGTCAGTAAACCATTTACCAGTGGTTTTGGCACTGTGAGCAGGTGCCAGGTCGTGCTGAAAAATGAAATCTTCATCTCCATAAAGCATTTCAGCCGATGGAAGCATGAAGTGCTCCAAAATCTCCTGATAGCTAGCTGCATTGACCCTGCCCTTGATGAAACACAGTGGACCAACACCAGCAGCTGACATGGCACCCCACACCATCACTGACTGTGGGTACTTGACACTGGACTTCAGGCATTTTGGCATTTCCTTCTCCCCAGTCTTCCTCCAGACTCTGGCACCTTGATTTCCGAATGACATGCAAAATTTGCTTTCATCAGAAAAAAGTACTTGGGACCACTTAGCAACAGTCCAGTGCTGCTTCTCTGTAGCCCAGGTCAGGCGCCTCTGCCGCTGTTTATGGTTCAAAAGTGGCATTACCTGGGGAATGCGGCACCTGTAGCCCATTTCCTGCACACGCCTGTGCACGGTGGCTCTGGATGTTTCCACACCAGACTCAGTCCACTGCTTCCTCAGGTTCCCCAAGGTCTGGAATCGGTCCTTCTCCACAATCTTCCTCAGGGTCCGGTCTCCTCTTCTCGTTGTACAGCGTTTTCTGCCACATTGTTTCCTTCCAACAGACTTACCATTGAGGTGCCTTGATACAGCACTCTGGGAACAGCCTATTTGTTGAGAAATTTCTTTCTGGGTCTTACCCTCTTGCTTGAGGGTGTCAATGATGGCCTTCTTGACATCTGTCAGGTCGCTAGTCTTACCCATGATGGGGGTTTTGAGTAATGAACCAGGCAGGGAGTTTATAAAAGCCTCAGGTATCTTTTGCATGTGTTTAGAGTTAATTAGTTGATTCAGATGATTAGGGTAATAGGTCGTTTAGAGAACCTTTTCTTGATATGCTAATTTATTGAGACAGGTTTTTTGGGTTATCAGGAGTTGTATGCCAAAATCATCAGTATTAAAACAATAAAAGACCTGACAAATTTCAGTTGGTGGATAATGAATCTATAATATATGAAAGTTTAATTGTAATCATTACATTATGGTAAATAATGAAATTTAACACTATATGCTAATTTTTTGAGAAGGACCTGTATATACTCTTTTTTATCAATGTTGTTTATTTTCATAATCTTTATTCTGTACTTTATTATTCAATATTGTCACTTCCTTATTGATCCTGTCCATATAATTTTTGATATTTTGCATACACTAACACCTGCGATATATGACAGGGCGTTGGTATATCATCCTTCTGGTCTTCAACATCATGGCCGCTGAGAGTGCGCGTGCGCATTGTGTTCACCCGGCACTGTCTCTTCATCTGCCGTCTGCAGTACACTCAGTGCGCATGTCTATTGACGTCATAGGGTGATAGGTCACCCGCATGCGCAGTGTGTGTCTGACGGCGGTGGGATAGAAGATTTTCTAGTGCATGGGGTCATATGCGCATGCGCCATTATCAATTGGCGAGCTGTGGATCTATAAATGGTGCATTATGGACCGGACTATGCTACTTCCCCTTTTGAGAAAGCGGGCATGCGAAAGGTGCGTCAGGGGTTGCGGGGGGATCCTTGCCGGTCCTGATTCACCATGGGTAAGCACATCATTTAATATAGCGCTTTACTTGGAGGTGGCTGTACCTTGGGGTTCACTATGGAACGATATGTGTTTGGTGATTGAAATTATTATGCGGACGTGAGTCTGCACCTGTGTGCTGCTGCCTTTGTCTGCTCATGCTACACTATTGATCGGCAGGATCCCCGCTGGGTACTGGCATTGTTTCCTCCTTATCTTACTTGTGATCCTTTGTATTTAAAGGTACTTGAGCTCCTAAGAATCCAAATGGATTTACAATCTAAATAGTTTGGCTCCGGCGGGTATAAATGAGGAACTCTTGTACACCGGCTTTTATAAGCAAACATGAAGGATTGGAACCTCTTTTACCTACCTCCCCCCATAGCCCTACTTTGACATTTTTTGCATTTATATATATTTTTGTGCTTTGTGTCTTGTTTCAGATCCTGTGGACATATTTACCTTCTTTGACCCTCTCCTAGGTGTGACACGGGGAATCACTACGGACCTTTGGGATGGCTTATCTTTTGACTCCAGGCTTGCCGGCTCCTTCTATGACCCATCTATTTGTTTATGTCATATCCTGCCCAATTTTTGTCTGCTGCCGGCTGTACTGTATGTTATGCACCACTGCCTGAACTTCTTCCATTGCGGTACCTGCTGGCTTATTTATGAGATTATTGCATTACCTTATGAATGAATAAATATATGTGTATAATTGGCGGTTTCGCCATACATAATGTCTGCATTCTGATGTCATACTATTTGATGTGGATTATGCCCTCTAAATATTGGGTTCCATTAGTTTGGGTGAGCGTTTATTCGTCGGGTTTACGCCATTGCTTGTCTGTGCTTGTCTTTCGGATTATCTCATAGAAAGTGCTTTTTACATAAATGCCTTTTTTGGTTTAATCTGGCATCTTTCGTCTAAACACCTTCTGGACCGGGGGACTCTGCTTTTTGCGCAGCCTCGGCGAATTGCTATAAATGACAAATTGTATAAGACGCAATCACGTCTATGTATACAATTATTCCTAAGGATTAAGGGACAGTCCCATTATTGTGGACATGTACGCCTGCTTTCAACATGCATTCCCCTTTAGGGGCCAGCGTTCTGTTGGCGGATTGAAAATGTTTGATTTATCTAGCTGAGCATCTCTTTGCCGTCTTTACATCTGTGTTACTGGCCGAGTCCTTGGACTAGGCTATTATATTGTGCAGGCATTTATTACTATGCTTCCTTATTACAAAGAGGTTTTTATTATGTTTATGCGCAGGTGCATTTCTCAACCATTTCAGCGTCGCTTAAAACTATGGTAACCTTGGTACCGGGACTGTAGTCACGGCGACCTAACTGGAACAACTCCTAACATTTTGCTGGGTGGTGGGATTGCAGGGCTGGTGGGTCTAGTCTTTTACTGCTGTTCCGGCGCTGATATTTTCCTTTAGGCTACTATACTGCGCGGACATTGTTTACTGTGCTTTCTGAATGGAGGCATGTTTCCCCAGTGTGTATGGGTGTAGCTGTTTTGATAAATTCGGCGTGTTTGTGGTAATCCGTTTTCCACAGCGGCGCCTGCGATTTTGCAGGTTTGGCGACATAGCTGCAAGATACAGATTGTGCAACAGTATTTTGTTAAACTTATTGAACCAGCTGGTTTTCCTGGCTGGGTTGTCACTTTGCGCAGGCGCCGAATTGTGCGATCTATGTTCTGAAGGAGCTTTTCCAAATGCGCAGGCGCAGCCTTTCACTATTTCAGCGATCTTCTAATTATGGTAAATGCGCAGGCGCAGCATCTGATTAATCCAGCGCTCTTCTAACCGCGGCAATCTTTATACCGGGACTGCACTCATCAGTGTGCAGCCTCGGCAACATAGTTGGAGAAATTTACTACGCACGCGCAATGAGGGGAAACCCTTTGAACCGGAAGTGTTTGCGGGTCTGTGTTTACTATGGGGAAACTACATGCGGCCGCAGCCTCACAGGTGGCAAAAATCGTACTTCATTATTCCATCATACAAGAGCAGGGTAAGGCAGTTTTTTGTACATTTTCCCTGATGAAGACGCTCTTGTAGCGTCGATACGCGTGGGGCTCAGTTCCCCCCCTCCCAGCACTAGCACCTTAATTTTGGCCGCTGCATCTCTGTCTGGCGCCCTCTCCTTTAGACTTTCTAAGGACTTTGGACCTCAATATCGATCTTACCCCCAGGCTCTCTTCTTTTGGGTGATATCTACCGCAATCCTGTGACATCTATCCTTGTATGGTATTATTTTGGTTGATATATCTGAGATGCATGATTTGTGTCCTGTCCTTACCACTATTGTGTGGTTCAGAGTGTCTGATTTTGGTGGGATATAGCCGGCAGCAGATGGGCGATTATCATATGTGTGTATGCATATCTTTCATCTGCTATATTATCAAAATATTGGGTGCTGGTTGGTATTTGTTTCCATTTACTGGGGGGGGGAGGGGGGGTTTGCATGTGGCTTATTAGCCATATGCTTGTCTTTTGGTTTTTTAATATGTTTTTAAATGTGTGTCTTACCTTGCTGTGCTTTTTATATTAATATAATAAAATTCATTTTTTGATGGTTGATCCCTTTTGTTATGCATATCTTTTCTCTTGCTTGATTTTCTATGGTCCCTTTTATATGCATATGGTTGATCCCTGATTTATTTGGTTTTGTGGTGCCCGCTACTTTTTCTTGTACACAATTGGATGACTTGTCCCCACAGTCCCGTGCGCGATGTGTTCTTCTTAACTGTAATTATTTTCCCGAAACAATTTATGAGTCTGCGCTAATTTTATATTGTTATTTGTTTTTAACTCTATGTTGTCTTTGTCCTTTTCAGTTATTAATTTCAATGGATGTCTCACATGTCGTCTTTCTGATGGAACCATCTTACAAATTAGGGATCCCATTCATTTAGGCCATCATTAAAACTTGCGGATTTGGAGTCATATCTGTTCTCACGATTTGGACTTTTCCATATTTATGTGGGGCACTTGTTGTTCCACTATGTGCAGTGTTGCTATTTTGGATGAAGCATTGTATTCTTATTTATTTTACTAACTGCTTATTTATTATATAATAATATGATACTGTATTCATATTTGTTCACTATTATCACTAAATGTTACATCACCTGTGTCATTTGTATGGGATTGTTTTTTGCTATATATACACTTCTTTATCAATGTTGTTTATTTTCATAATCTTTATTCTGTACTTTGTTATTCAATATTGTCACTTCCTTATTGATCCTGTCCATATAATTTTTGATATTTTTAATACACTAACACCTGCGATATCTGACAGGGCGTTGGTATGGGGACTCAGCTTCCGCTTTATATCAACCTTCTGGTCTTCAACATCATGGCCGCTGAGAGTGCGCGTGCGCATTGTGTTCACCCGGCAGTCTCTTCATCTGCCGTCTGTAGTACACGCAGTGCGCATGTCTATTGATGTCATAGAGTGATAGGTCACCCGCATGCGCAGTGTGTGTCTGACGGCGGTGGGATAGACACTTTTCTAGTGTGCGGGGTCATATGCGCATGCGCCATTATCAACTGGCGAGCTGTGGATCTATAAATGGGGCATTATGGACGGGACTATTATGCTACTTCCCCTTTTGAGAAAGCGGGCACGCGTAAGGCGCGTCAGGGGTTGCGGGGGGATCCTTGCCGGTCCTGATTCACCATGGGTAAGCACATATAGCGCTTTACTTGGAGGTGGCTGTACCTGGGTGTTCACTATGGAACGATATGTGTTTGGTGATTGAAATTATTATGCGGACGTGAGTCTGCACCTGTGTGCTGCTGCCTTTATCTGCCCATGCTACACTATTGATCGGCAGGATCCCCGCTGGGTACTGGCATTGTTTCCTCCTTATCTTACTTGTGATCCTTTGTATTTAAAGGTTACATCTGTTTAATTATTTAATAAAAGAATCCTCTTTTACTCCTGTTGGTGGTGTGTTTGTTTACTCCATCCTTTTGTAATCATACTAATATATAGGCTATACTTATAAAATGAATGTACTTAGCGCACAAATAGGCCAATACATGAGAGCCCACCAGCCATGACAATGCAACCTCTCTCTGGTAGGAGCCTAAACCTAATATTTATGAAACATGCCTCTACTGGGCTTGAAAACCTGCGACTTTAATGGACAAGTAGGATTTAGTATTAATTTAAAAAATCCTTAGGCTGATAGGAAGAGGAATTCAGCCAAACATGGAGGCAGTCAACACCTCCAATAGTTCACTACACAAGAAACTGACCAGCACCTAAGAGAATAAAGCACGTAAGAACAGGTGCAAGACGCTATGACTGGATATAGAGGGGGAAAAAAAACCAATACTCCAGCCTCTGTAAGCGTCAAGATGTGTGCAGACATTGAATGTATGAAATATTGACTGCATTACTGTCATTTAGAAAATACATATAATATGAAGGTGCCGTATACACTCGAGTATAAGCCGACCCGAGTATAAGCTGAGACCTGTAATTTTGCCACAAAAAACTGGGAAAACTCGAGTATAAGCCTAGGGTGGAAAATACAGCAGCTACCGCTAAATGTCAAAAGTAAAAATAGATACCAATAAAAGTAAGATTAATTGAGACATCAGTAGGTTAAGTGTTTTTTGAATATCCACATTGAATCAGGAGCCCCATATAATGCTCCATACAGTTCATGATGGGCCCCATATAATGATCCATATAGTTTATGATGGGCCCCATAAGATGCTCCATATTAAAATATGCCCCATATAATGCTGCACAAATGTTGATTATGGCCCCATAACATGCTCCATAGAGATGTTTGCCCCCATATAACGCTGCACATGGCCCCTGTTATGATTAGGTAATTCAGTACCACAATGGACATAGAAGTCAGAGCACATACAGTGACCTGACAATAACCCAAAAACATAGAACGAGCTCTGAGACGTGGGAACTCTGCTGACCGCAATCCCTAATCCTCTCCAACCACACTAGAGGCAGCCGTGGATTGCGCCTAACGCTCCCTATGCAACTCGGCACAGCCTGAGAAACTAGCTAGCCTGAAGATAGAAAATAAGCCTACCTTGCCTCAGAGAAATACCCCAAAGGAAAAGGCAGCCCCCACATATAATGACTGTGAGTTAAGATGAAAAGACAAACGTAGAGATGAAATAGATTTAGCAAAGTGAGGCCCGACTTTCTGAACAGAGCGAGGATAGAAAAGGCAACTTTGCGGTCAACACAAAACCCTACAAACAACCATGCAAAGGGGGCAAAAAGACCCTCCGTACCGACTAACGGCACGGAGGTACACCCTCTGCGTCCCAGAGCTTCCAGCAAGCAAGAAAAAACAAATAAGCAAGCTGGACAGAAAAAAATAGCAAACAAAATAACAAAAGAGGAATTTAGCTATGCAAAGCAGCAGGCCACAGGAACGATCCAGGAGGAAACAGGTCCAATACTAGAACATTGACTGGAGGCCAGGATCAAAGCACTAGGTGGAGTTAAATAGAGCAGCACCTAACGACTTCACCACATCACCTGAGGAAGGAAACTCAGAAGCCGCAGTACCACTCTCCTCCACCAACGGAAGCTCATAGAGAGAATCAGCCGAAGTACCACTTGTGACCACAGGAGGGAGCTCTGCCACAGAATTCACAACAGTACCCCCCCCCTTGAGGAGGGGTCACCGAACCCTCACCAGAGCCCCCAGGACGACCAGGATGAGCCATATGAAAGGCACGAACAAGATCGGGAGCATGGACATCAGAGGCAAAGACCCAGGAATTATCTTCCTGAGCATAACCCTTCCACTTAACCAGATACTGGAGTTTCCATCTTGAAACACGAGAATCCAAAATCTTCTCCACAATATACTCCAACTCCCCCTCCACCAAAACCGGGGCAGGAGGATCAACAGATGGAACCCTAGGTGCCACGTATCTCCGCAACAATGACCTATGGAATACGTTATGAATGGAAAAAGAATCTGGAAGGGTCAGACGAAAAGACACAGGATTAAGAACCTCAGAAATCCTATACGGACCAATGAAACGAGGTTTAAACTTAGGAGAGGAAACCTTCATAGGAATATGACGAGAAGACAACCAAACCAAATCCCCAACACGAAGTCGGGGACCCACACAGCGTCTGCGATTAGTGAAACGTTGAGCCTTCTCCTGGGACAAGGTCAAATTGTCCACTACATGAGTCCAAATCTGCTGCAACCTGTCCACCACAGTATCCACACCAGGACAGTCCGAAGACTCAACCTGCCCTGAAGAGAAACGAGGATGGAACCCAGAGTTGCAGAAAAACGGCGAAACCAAGGTAGCCGAGCTGGCCCGATTATTAAGGGCGAACTCAGCCAAAGGCAAAAAGGACACCCAGTCATCCTGATCAGCAGAAACAAAGCATCTCAGATATGTTTCCAAGGTCTGATTGGTTCGTTCGGTCTGGCCATTAGTCTGAGGATGGAAAGCCGAGGAAAAAGACAAGTCAATGCCTATCCTACCACAAAAGGCTCGCCAAAACTTTGAAACAAACTGGGAACCTCTGTCAGAAACGATATTCTCTGGAATGCCATGTAAACGAACCACATGCTGGAAGAACAATGGCACCAAATCAGAGGAGGAAGGTAATTTAGACAAGGGTACCAAATGGACCATCTTAGAGAAGCGATCACAAACCACCCAAATGACTGACATTTTTTGAGAGACGGGAAGATCTGAAATAAAATCCATAGAGATATGTGTCCAAGGCCTCTTCGGGACCGGCAAGGGCAAAAGCAACCCACTGGCACGAGAACAGCAGGGCTTAGCCCGAGCACAAATCCCACAGGACTGCACAAAAGAATGCACATCCCGCGACAGAGATGGCCACCAAAAGGATCTAGCCACTAACTCTCTGGTACCAAAGATTCCAGGATGACCAGCCAACACCGAACAATGAACCTCAGAGATAACTTTATTCGTCCACCTATCAGGGACAAACAGTTTCTCCGCTGGGCAACGATCAGGTTTATTAGCCTGAAATTTTTGCAGCACCCGCCGCAAATCAGGGGAGATGGCAGACACAATTACTCCCTCTTTGAGAATACCCGCCGGCTCAGATAAACCCGGAGAGTCGGCCACAAAACTCCTAGACAGGGCATCCGCCTTCACATTTTTAGAGCCCGGAAGGTACGAAATCACAAAGTCAAAACGGGCAAAAAACAGCGACCAACGAGCCTGTCTAGGATTCAACCGCTTGGCAGACTCGAGATAAGTCAAGTTCTTATGATCAGTCAATACCACCACGCGATGCTTAGCTCCTTCAAGCCAATGACGCCACTCCTCGAATGCCCACTTCATGGCCAGCAACTCTCGATTGCCAACATCATAATTACGCTCAGCAGGCGAAAACTTCCTGGAAAAGAAGGCGCATGGTTTCATCACCGAGCAATCAGAACTTCTCTGCGACAAAACAGCCCCTGCTCCAATCTCAGAAGCATCAACCTCGACCTGGAATGGAAGCGAAACATCTGGTTGACACAACACAGGGGCAGAAGAAAAACGACGCTTCAACTCTTGAAAAGCTTCCACAGCAGCAGAAGACCAATTGACCACATCAGCACCCTTCTTGGTCAAATCGGTCAATGGTTTAGCAATACTAGAAAAATTGCAGATGAAGCAACGATAAAAATTAGCAAAGCCCAGGAACTTTTGCAGACTTTTTAGAGATGTCGGCTGAGTCCAATCATGGATGGCTTGGACCTTAACAGGGTCCATCTCGATAGTAGAAGGGGAAAAAATGAACCCCAAAAATGAAACCTTCTGAACACCAAAGAGACACTTTGATCCCTTCACAAACAAAGAATTAGCACGCAGGACCTGAAACACCGTTCTGACCTGCTTCACATGAGACTCCCAATCATCCGAGAAGATCAAAATATCATCCAAGTATACAATCAGGAATTTATCCAGGTACTCTCGGAAGATGTCATGCATAAAGGACTGAAACACTGATGGAGCATTGGCAAGTCCGAATGGCATTACTAGATACTCAAAATGGCCCTCGGGCGTATTAAATGCAGTTTTCCATTCATCGCCTCGCTTAATACGCACAAGATTATACGCATCACGAAGATCTATCTTGGTAAACCAACTAGCCCCCTTAATCCGAGCAAACAAATCAGATAACAACGGCAAGGGGTACTAAAATTTAACCGTGATCTTATTTAAAAGGCGGTAATCTATACAAGGTCTCAGCGAACCATCCTTCTTGGCCACAAAAAAGAACCCTGCTCCTAATGGCGACGATGACGGGCGAATATGCCCCTTCTCCAAGGACTCCTTCACGTAACTCCGCATAGCGGCGTGCTCAGGCACAGATAAATTAAACAGTCGACCTTTTGGGAATTTACTACCAGGAATCAAATCGATAGCACAATCACAATCGCTATGCGGAGGTAGGGTATCGGACTTGGGCTCATCAAATACATCCCGGTAATCAGAAGAACTCTGGAACCTCAGAAGGGGTGGATGACGAAATAGACAGAAATGGGACATCACCATGTACCCCCTGACAACCCCAGCTGGACACAGACATGGATTTCCAATCTAATACTCGATTATGGACTTGTAGCCATGGCAACCCCAACACGACCACATCATGCAGATTATGCAACACCAGAAAGCGAATAACCTCCTGATGTGCAGGAGCCATGCACATGGTCAGCTGGGTCCAGTACTGAGGCTTATTCTTGGCCAAAGGCGTAGCATCAATTCCTCTCAATGGAATAGGACACTGCAAGGGCTCCAAGAAAAACCCACAACGCCTAGCATACTCCAAGTCCATCAAATTCAGGGCAGCGCCTGAATCCACAAATGCCATGACAGAATAAGATGACAAAGAGCAGATCAAGGTAACGGACAAAAGAAATTTTGACTGTACCGTACCAATGGTGGCAGACCTAGCGAACCGCTTAGTGCGCTTAGGACAATCAGAGATAGCATGAGTGAAATCACCACAGTAGAAACACAGCCCATTCTGACGTCTGTGTTCTTGCCGTTCAACTCTGGTCAAAGTCCTATCGCACTGCATAGGCTCAGGTTTATGCTCAGATAATACCGCCAAATGGTGCACAGATTTACGCTCACGCAAGCGTCGACCGATCTGAATGGCCAAAGACATAGACTCATTCAGACCAGCAGGCATAGGAAATCCCACCATGACATCCTTAAGGGCTTCAGAGAGACCCCTTCTGAAAATAGCTGCGAGCGCACCTTCATTCCATTGAGTACGGACCACTTTCTAAATTTCTGACAATATACCTCTATCTCATCCTGACCCTGACACAGAGCCAGCAAATTTTTCTCTGCCTGATCCACTGAATTAGGTTCATCGTACAGCAATCCGAGTGCCAGGAAAAAACGCATCGATATTACTTAATGCAGGATCTCCTGGCGCAAGAGAAAATGCCCAGTCCTGAGGGTCGCCACGTAAAAAAGAAATAATGATCCTAACTTGTTGAACTGGGTCACCAGAGGAGCGAGGTTTCAAAGCCAGAAATAGTTTACAATTATTTTTGAAACTCAGAAATTTAGTTCTATCTCCAAAAAACAAATCAGGAATAGGAATTCTTGGTTCTAACATAGAATTCTGAACCACAAAGTCTTAAATATTTTGTACTCTTGCCGTGAGCTGATCCACACATGAAGACAGACCTTTAATGTCCATCGCTACACCTGTGTCCTGAACCACCCAAATGTCTAGGGGAAAAAAAAGGCAAAACACAGTGCAGAGAAAAAAAAATGGTCTCAGAACTTCTTTTTTCCCTCTATTGAGAATCATTAGTACTTTTGGCCTCCAGTACTGTTATGATTAGGTAATTCAGTACCACAATGGACATAGAAGTCAGAGCACATACAGTGACCTGACAATAACCCAAAAACATAGAACGAGCTCTGAGACGTGGGAACTCTGCTGACCGCAATCCCTAATCCTCTCCATCCACACTAGAGGCAGCCGTGGATTGCGCCTAACGCTCCCTATGCAACTCGGCACAGCCTGAGAAACTAGCTAGCCTGAAGATAGAAAATAAGCCTACCTTGCCTCAGAGAAATACCCCAAAGGAAAAGGCAGCCCCCACATATAATGACTGTGAGTTAAGATGAAAAGACAAACGTAGAGATGAAATAGATTTAGCAAAGTGAGGCCCGACTTTCTGAACAGAGCAAGGATAGAAAAGGCAACTTTGCGGTCAACACAAAACCCTACAAACAACCACGCAAAGGGGGCAAAAAGACCCTCTGTACCGACTAACGGCACAGAGGTACACCCTCTGCGTCCCAGAGCTTCCAGCAAGCAAGAAAAAACAAATAAGCAAGCTGGACAGAAAAAAACAGCAAACAAAATAACAAAAGAGGAACTTAGCTATGCAAAGCAGCAGGCCACAGGAACGATCCAGGAGGAAACAGGTCCAATACTAGAACATTGACTGGAGGCCAGGATCAAAGCACTAGGTGGAGTTAAATAGAGCAGCACCTAACGACTTCACCACATCACCTGAGGAAGGAAACTCAGAAGCCACAGTACCACTCTCCTCCACCAACGGAAGCTCATAGAGAGAATCAGCCGAAGTACCACTTGTGACCACAGGAGGGAGCTCTGCCACAGAATTCACAACAGGCCCCATAAGATGCTCCATAGAGATATTTGCCCCATATGCTGTTACTGCGATAAAAAATAATAAAAAAGAAAATCACATACTCATCTCATAGTAACATAGTAACATAGTAACATAGTTAGTAAGGCCGAATAAAGACATTTGTCCATCCAGTTCAGCCTATATTCCATCATAATAAATACCCAGATCTACGTCCTTCTACAGAACCTAATAATTGTATGATACAATATTGTTCTGCTCCAGGAAGACATCCAGGCCTCTCTTGAACCCCCTCGACTGAGTTCGCCATCACCACCTCCTCAGGCAAGCAATTCCAGATTCTCACTGCCCTAACAGTAAAGAATCCTCTTCTATGTTGGTGGAAAAACCTTCTCTCCTCCAGACGCAAAGAATGCCCCCTTGTGCCCGTCACCTTCCTTGGTATAAACAGATCCTCAGCGAGATATTTGTATTGTCCCCTTATATACTTATACATGGTTATTAGATCGCCCCTCAGTCGTCTTTTTTCTAGACTAAATAATCCTAATTTCGCTAATCTATCTGGGTATTGTAGTTCTCCCATCCCCTTTATTAATTTTGTTGCCCTCCTTTGTACTCTAGTTCCATTATATCCTTTATATCCTATCTCGTTGCTCATGCCCCCGTCACTTGCTAGTCACCCGTCCCACGTTCCACCGCTGAGCGCCGCTGTACTGACTGTCCAGGCAGAGGGCGGCGCGCACACTTATTACGTCATCGCGCCCTCTGATCTGAGCGTCACTGCAGAGGACGCGGAAGACGGAGCGGCGATGACGGTGGAACAGGTGAATATGCCCCCGTTATACTCACCTGCTCCTGGCGCGTTCCCTGGTCCTCCAGGCGCTGACAGCTTCTTCCTGTATTGAGCAGTCACATGGTACCACTCATTACAGTCGGGTCCATATTCATTATTGTAATGAGCGGTACCATGTGACCGCTCAATACAGGAAGAAGCTGTCAGCGCCCGGAGAACCAGGGATCTGCAGGGACCGCGCCAGGAGCAGGTGAGTATTATTAGACAGCTGCCTCTCCCCCTTCCCTGCCAACCCCTGGGAATGACTCGAGTATAAGCTGAGAGGGGCAATTTCAGCCTAAAAAAAATGGGCTGAAATTCTCGGCTTATACTCGAGTATAAATGGTATTTAGGACACAAGTTTACCATTTTCTGAGTGCCCACCAGCCACAACAAGGCGACCTCCCTCTCTCTGGTAGAACGCTAAACGATGATACTATTTATCAAACATGTGACAAGACCTGTCCATCGGCCACTCTCAGCAGACATTTTATGGATAGAAATGCCAGTCAGTTTCTAATGAAAACTGCACCAACAAGAGAAAGTGGCCCAGCTCTTTCAATGTCCACCATTTATCGACTTTCCGAAATTAGGCGTAATAGTACGCTGATGTCGTACTCCCCCCGTTTGGTGCAAGCTCCGGTGCTGAGCCTGCACCTTTCTGGACACATGTCAGCTGATATACACAACTGACATGCACCCTCAACAGCCATGGGTGGATTTACTGCAAATTATGTCCTCATTCTTGGCTAAAAATCCACTTCAAACTTAAGGGGAGTATTTTTACCCCTCTGTAAAATATGTAGTGTGACCTCTGCCAGAGCTTATTCTTTGGAGCAGAGGAGGCACCCGCAGTCAGACCCTCAGCAACTGATGGCACTTTTAATAAAAATCCATTAAAAAAAATGTCCTATATGACTTCTACAACTTACCAGGCTGTATGGGTCACAGAGAATGGTAAGTGGCCACAGAAGGAAACTGGTGGCGGTGGGGTGATGCTGTGGCACTGGGTGGGAGGAGGGGGGTGTCCCAGCGGTGAGGCAGAGCAGAGTGCATTGATTTCCCAGCGCTGGGCTTCAGGAAGATGGCCGCCTCAAGCGGCACATGTGCAGATTGGGATCTCGGCTGATGTCCCGCAGCCTCACCCCACTTCTGCAGCAGGGACCCTGCTTCCTGCGACACTGCTCCACAACTGCCGCCACATCCCCTCCCCTATATTCGGACTATAAGACACAACTCAATTTACCTCCCAAATTTTGGAGGAAAAAATCCCTTCTCTAGTCTGAAAATATGCTAAACTAGATGGAGGCCCAATGCTATTGCATCGGAATGGGTCCTTGTGGTGTGGGGTTCTTGCGGTGGGAGAGTCTCAGCAGCAGGGGGTCCGGCGTGGAGGCGGTGGGGAGGAGTCCAGCGATGACCCGCTGGTGGTACTGCGCAAGGGCCTGGTACCACCAGCGGGTGCCATATTGGTATACCCGCGGTCGGCGTACTTCTGGTGCCGCGCGGTGGATTGTGGAATTCGAGGACGTCCAGATGCAAGTGGATGACAGACAATTTAAGGTAATTATATAAATAGATGCTGCTGAGAACAGGAAATAAATTGTCAGCGAGAGCTGAACGATTTAGTGCGGGTCTACTGGTGAGGATTTTGCTGCAGATCGTTTCCCCCGGGCTTTAGAAATACAGAAATGAACATTCAACCCATAGTTCTCAAACAGTTTTATTAACCCCTTGTGATGTAGCGATGTCCTTGCTGTGCATTGAATAGGCAGTGACCCATATAAAGTTCAAACAAAGTCTTGTTTATTACACAGCATTCTCACAAACCGGAAAAGAAAGAAAACAAGTCCTTCAGTATGCAGCCGGGAAAAAAAATAACAACAGTCCATAGTCCGCTGCCGTGAGCGTATTACACCCCCGAGTACGCTGGGGTGTCTGGCTTTTCAGGCTCTGCCTGGACCGTGTTTCTCCACACGAAAGGAGCTTTGCACAAGCCTCCTGCAAGGTCTGACTCCCAGACCAGAATGACACACCCAAACTCTCTTGCTGGGGTTTTTTTTTCTATCTTCCAGATTCTATGGCCATGGGCCCCTATAAGATCTGGGCTGGAGGAAACGGACCGGCCCCACTACCATCCTGCAGTCCGTTTCAAAATAAAAGCCCATACCAGGTTTTCCTGAATAAATTCTGGGACAAATAACTTGACCCAGTTCACACTTACTTTTATTCTTCCCTGTGTCTCACAGGCAACCTGCTGTGAGCACAGGGCACTCCAGCGGATCTAATATGCTTCTAAGCACATCCTGGGGGACACATAGCGACCCTCGCATATGACACCGGTCACTGCCTCACATACCCCCCCCTCTGTTCAGACTTGTAGGGTTGAACATTTGTCAGCATACATGGTGCCCGTGACAGGGCATCTGCATTTCCCTGTGATTTCCCAGCCCGATGTTCCACAGAGAAGCTGAAATTTTGTAGGGACAAGAACCATCTGGTGACTCGGGCATTCCTTTCCTTTGCATTTCTCATCCAGACAAGGGGTGAATGGTCTGTTACCAACCGAAACTGACGCCCGAGCAAATAGTAGCGTAGGGACTCCAAGGCCCATTTGATCGCCAAGCACTCCTTCTCCACTACGCTATAATTTTTCTCTGCCGGGGTCAGTTTCCTGCTTAAATAGGTGACTGGATGCTCATCCCCGTTCACCTCTTGCGACAGCACCGTTCCTAAGCCTACCTCTGAGGCATCGGTTTGCACAATAAAGGTTTTCTTGAAGTCGGGGCTGATGAGGACCGGCTGTCCACACAACGCCGACTTCAGAGACTGGAACGCTTCCTCTGCTTGAGGATTCCACTTGACCATCACCGTTTTCTTCCCTTTTAACAGGTCCGTTAGGGAAGCCGATTTACCAGCAAAATTGGGTATAAACCGACGGTAATACCCAATGATGCCAAGGAATGCCCTCACTTGTTTGGAACTTAAGGGCTTGGGCCAGTTTTGAATGGCCTCAATTTTGTTCACTTGAGGTTTGATAACCCCCCGGCCGATCACGTATCCCAAGTACCGGGCTTCCATGAGACCTATCGCACATTTCTTTGGGTTTGCTGTTAACCCTGCGGCTCTAAGAGACTCTAGCACTGCTTGTACCTGGGACAGATGGGTATCCCAGTCGGTACTAAAGATGACTATGTCATCCAAATAGGCTAACGCATAGTCTCTATGTGGCGCTAACACAATGTCCATCAGCCTCTGAAATGTGGCCGGAGCTCCATGTAACCCAAAAGGTAAGACAACGTATTGAAAGAGACCCTCTGGGGTTATAAAAGCGGTCTTTTCCTTCGCTGACTCTGTTAAGGGAACCTGCCAGTAACCTTTCGTGAGATCCAGTGTGGTGAAGTATTGGGCCTTCCCCAGTCTCTCAATTAGCTCGTCCACCCGTGGCATGGGATACAGGTCAAATTTTGATACTTCATTTAACTTCCTAAAGTCATTACAGAAGCGTAATGACCCATCAGGTTTTGGTATTAGTACAATGGGGCTAGCCCACTCACTTCGGGACTCCTCAATGACTCCCAACTGAAGCATTTGCTTTACCTCGACCGCGATGGCTTGCCTTCGGGCTTCTGGCACTCGGTACGGTTTCATCCGCACCTTTACCCGGGGCTCAGTGACAATGTCATGCTGAATCACTGAGGTTCGCCCCGGCAGCTCTGAGAATACATCCATATTCTGCTGTATCAAAGCTCGAGCCTCCCGCCGCTGCTGTTTTGTGAGGGCATCATTGACCTTTACCTCACACCTGGCTGTGTCCTTGGCCAGGGCCAGAGGGACCTCCGATTGTATGACCGTAGTTGCATCTGTGACCAAACATTCTCGGTCCTTCCAGGCCTTTAGCAGGTTTACATGGTACAACTGCTCGGGTTTTCTTTTCCCGGGTTGGTACACTTTGTAATTCACTTCCCCCACCTTTCCCCGTATCTCATACGGCCCTTGCCACTTGGCCATGAGTTTACTCTCTGGGGTGGGCACTAGTACCAACACCCGGTCTCCTTCTTTAAAGGACCTGACCGTGGCCCTTTTATTATAGGTACGGCTCTGAGCGGCCTGGGCATCCAACAGATGCTCCTTTACGATGGGTTGCACGACTGCAATCCGATCCTGCATACTTGCCACATACTCGATAACACTCTTATGTGGAGTGGGCTCCTGTTCCCACGTCTCTTTGGCTACATCCAGCAGCCCCCTCGGGTGCCTGCCATACAATAGCTCAAATGGGGAGAACCCCGTGGACGCCTGCGGTACCTCGCGTATGGCGAACATTAAATATGGCAACAACATATCCCAATCCTTCCCATCCTTGGCGACCACCTTTTTGAGCATGGCCTTGAGGGTCTTATTAAACCTCTCGACCAACCCATCGGTTTGTGGATGGTACACTGACGTACGCAACTGTTTAATTTGGAGCAATTTACATAGCTCCTTAGTCACTTTAGACATAAAAGGGGTTCCCTGATCTGTAAGGATCTCCTTGGGAAGCCCAAGACGACAAAACATGGCAAACAGTTCACGGGCTATTAGTTTAGCCGAAGTGTGCCGAAGCGGTATCGCCTCTGGATACCGGGTGGCGTAGTCTACGACTACTAATATGTGCTGATGGCCCCGGGCGGATTTTACTATTGGTCCCACCAGATCCATCGCTATCCGCTCAAAGGGTACTTCTATGATGGGCAGAGGTACTAACGGACTCCGGTAGTTCGTGGTGGGTGAGGTTAGTTGACATTCAGGACATGTGTCACAGTACTTTGTAACCTCAGCGTAGACACCAGGCCAAAAGAACCTCTGTAATATGCGCTCTAACGTCTTTTTGGCCCCCAAGTGCCCCCCCAACATGTGAGTGTGAGCCATGTCGAGCACCGCCCGACGATAGGGTTGGGGCACTACCAGTTGTTCTACCACCTCATCCCGGATTTTATCAACCCTGTACAGTAACTCCTGGATGACCGCCATCCGGGGAAACTCCTTTTCTGCACCAGGTTGTTGTGCCACCCCATTTACCTCGATTACTCTTTCCCTTGCCCGGGTCAGAGTGGGATCCTGGAGCTGGGCAGTCCCAAACTTACCAGGTGACACCTCCAGCTCATGAATTGGTGGATTCTCTTCCACTTCTCCTGCCAATACCTCTAGGGGAAACCTATCGGGATTACACACTGTCCCTATCGTGGCGACCCCTACGGCAGGTATCCCTGACTCGGGATCTTCGGGTTCTGCACCTGGAATGCTTTTTACCCTGAGAGGGTTAACTCTGGTCTCCCAGAGGGACCAGAACAACGGTAAGTCTCTACCCATCACAGTCCCATACGGAAGAGTTTTTACCACTCCCACCACATGTTTTATCTCTCCACATGGGGTGGAGAACGTGACCTCCGCAGTCGGGTACTCTCGGAGGTCCCCATGTATGCACACTACCCCCACTTTCCGTCCAATAGGACTGTCCCCAGCAACCAAGGACCCGTGTACCAGGGTCACCAAGCTCCCCGAGTCCAAGAGAGCATCCGTCTGGTACCCATTAACGAGCACTCTGCACAGCTGAGGTTCGGTACCGGCAGGGTCTGTAGTGGCAATGCAGACTGGCTGGGCATACATAGACACGCGGCGGGTATACCCGCAGTCCATGGGTTCTGTTGTTAGGGGACAATTAGCAACCACATGTCCAGGTTCTTGGCACCGCCAACACATAACGACTGTGGCACGAGGTAACCTTGGAGCCAGATTAGGGGACACAGGTCTGTGGTCACTCTCTTTCCGAGACAACCCCTCAGCACGGACTCGGTCCGGTCTTGTCCCAGTGGAGGGCCGTGGACTTTTCTTAGACTCCTGAGCTGGCGGAGCCTTACGTGACAGCCGAAGCTGAGCAGTGTCCCGTATAAAGTCCTGGGTGGCCTTATATTGCTCTATCAGGCCTACAACCTAGTCTAGGGTACCCGGGTCCCCTTGACCCACCCAACGCTGAATGGCCGCTGGCAGAGCCCTCACCAGTCGGTCGACCACCACCCTCTCCACTATCTGACTTGTGGATAAAGTCTCAGGTTGGAGCCACCGTTTTCAGAAGCTGCAATAAGTCAAAAATCTGAGACCGGGCAGGCTGGGCTTCCACAAAAGTCCAAGAAAACACCCGTTGAGCTCTCACATAAGTATTAACCCCCAGTCGGGCAAGGATCTCACCTTTTAACTTGGAATAGTCCTGGGCATCCTCCCGACTGAGGTCAAAGTAGGCCTTTAGCGCATCACCCCTCAAGAACGGAGCCACAACTTCAGCCCACTGTGCTGCTGGCAGATTCTCTCGTTCTGCCGTGCGCTCATAGACGGTGAGGAAAGCTTCCACGTCATCTTCCGGACTCAATTTCCTCAAAGCAGAGCGGACCTTGTCACGGGCATCGCGACGTTCCGGGGTCGGTGCCTCTCGCAGGGCTGTAATTTGCTGCAGCAACAGGTTATTCATTTGTTGCTGTTGTTGCTGTGTGAGGACTAGCTGCCTCAGGATCTCCTCCACTTTGTCTGTAGGCCTGAGTTGCAATGTAGCAGGCTTAATAACAGACATGCAAATGGCGTTGGGGTATGCCTTAATTCACACTGCCCGCATTCTCCACCAAATGTGATGTAGCGATGTCTTTGCTGTGCAGTGAATAGGCAGTGACCCATATAACATAGTAACATAGTTAGTAAGGCCGAAAAAAGACATTTGTCCATCCAGTTCAGCCTATATTCCATCATAATAAATCCCCAGATCTACGTCCTTCTACAGAACCTAATTGTATGATACAATATTGTTCTGCTCCAGGAAGACATCCAGGCCTCTCTTGAACCCCTCGACTGAGTTCGCCATCACCACCTCCTCAGGCAAGCAATTCCAGATTCTCACTGCCCTAACAGTAAAGAATCCTCTTCTATGTTGGTGGAAAAACCTTCTCTCCTCCAGACGCAAAGAATGCCCCCTTGTGCCCGTCACCTTCCTTGGTATAAACAGATCCTCAGCGAGATATTTGTATTGTCCCCTTATATACTTATACATGGTTATTATATAACTTTATTATATAAAGTTCAAACAAAGTCTTGTTTATTACACAGCATACTCACAAACCGGAAAAGAAAGAAAACAAGTCCTTCAGTATGCAGCCGGGAAAAAAAATAACAACAGTCCATAGTCCGCTGCCGTGAGCGTATTACACCCCCGTGTACGCTGGGGTGTCTGGCTTTTCAGGCTCTGCCTGGACCGTGTTTCTCCACACGGAAGGAGCTTTGCACAAGCCTCCTGCAAGGTCTGACTCCCAGACCAGACTGACACACCCAAACTCTCTTGCTGGGGTTTTTTTTTCTATCCTCCAGATTCTATGGCCATGGGCCACTATAAGATCTGGGCTGGAGGAAACGGACCGGCCCCACTACCATCCTGCAGTCCGTTTCAAAATAAAAGCCCATACCAGGTTTTCCTGAATAAATTCTGGGACAAATAACTTGACCCAGTTCACACTTACTTTTATTCTTCCCTGTGTCTCACAGGCAACCTGCTGTGAGCACAGGGCACTCCAGCGGATCTAATATGCTTCTAAGCACATCCTGGGGGACACATAGCGACCCTCGCATATGACACCGGTCACTGCCTCACACCCTTCATGACCCAGCCTATTTTGACCTTAAAGACCTTGCCGTTTTTTGCAATTCTGACCAGTGTCCCTTTATGAGGTAATAACTCAGGAACGCTTCAACGGATCCTAGCGGTTCTGAGAATGTTTTTTCGTGACATATTGGGCTTCATGTTAGTGGTAAATTTAGGTCAATAAATTCTGCGTTTATTTGTGATAAAAACGGAAATTTGGCAAAAATTTTGAAAATTTCGCAATTTTCACATTTTGAATTTTTATTCTGTTAAACCAGAGAGTTCTGTGACACAAAATAGTTAATAAATAACATTTCCCACAAGTATACTTTACATCAGCACAATTTTGGGAACAACATTTTTTTTTGCTAGGAAGTTATAAGGGTTAAAATTTGACCAGCGATTTCTCATTTTTACAACGAAATTTACAAAACCATTTTTTTTAGGGACCACCTCACATTTGAAGTCAGTTTGAGGGGTCTATATGGCTGAAAATACCCAAAAGTGACACCATTCTAAAAAATGCACCCCTCAAGGCACTCAAAACCACATTCAAGAAGTTTATTAACCCTTCAGGTACTTCACAGCAGCAGAAGCAACATGGAAGGAAACAATTTTTTTATTTTCCCAATGGTAAAAGGAGAAACTGAACCACGAAAGTTGTTGTACAATTTGTCCTGAGTACGCTAATACCTCATATGTGGGGGTAAACCACTGTTTGGGCGCACGGCAGGGCTTGGAAGGGAAGGAGCGCCATTTGACTTTTTGAATGAAAAATTGGCTCCACTCTTTAGCGGACACCATGTCACGTTTGGAGAGCCTCCGTGTGCCTAAAAATTGGAGCTCCCCCACAAGTGACCCCATTTTGGAAACTAGACACCCCAAGGAACTTATCTAGATGCATAGTGAGCACTTTGAACCCCCAGGTGCTTCACAAATTGATCCGTAAAAATGAAAAAGTACTTTTTTTCAGAAAAAAAATTCTTTTAGCCTCAATTTTTTCATTTTCACATGGGCAACAGGATAAAATGGATCCTAAAATTTGTTGGGCAATTTCTCCTGAGTACACCGATACCTCACATGTGGGGGTAAACCACTGTTTGGGCACATGGTAAGGCTCGGAAGGGAAGGAGCGCCATTTGACTTTTTGAATGAAAAATTATCTCCATCGTTAGCGGACACCATGTCGCGTTTGGAGAGCCCCTGTGTGCCTAAACATTGGAGCTCCCCCACAAGTAACCCCATTTTGGAAACTAGACCCCCCAAGGAACTTATCTAGATGCATATTGAGCACTTTAAACCCCCAGGTGCTTCACAGAAGTTTATAACACAGAGCCATGAAAATAAAAAATAATTTTTCTTTCCTCAAAAATGATTTTTTTAGCCTGGAATTTCCTATTTTGCCAAGGGTAAAAGGAGAAATTGGACCCCAAATGTTGTTGTCCAGTTTGTCCTGAGTACGCTGATACCCCATATGTGGGGGTAAACCACTGTTTGGGCGCACGGCAGGGCTCGGAAGGGAAGGCACGCCATTTGGCTTTTTAAATGGAAAATTAGCTCCAATCATTAGCGGACACCATGTCACGTTTGGAGAGCCCCTGTGTGCCTAAACATTGGAGATCCCCCACAAATGACCCCATTTTGGAAACTAGACCCCCAAATGAACTAATCTAGATGTGTGGTGAGGACTTTGAACCCCCAAGTGCTTCACAGAAGTTTATAACGCAGAGCCATGAAAATAAAAATAAAAATTTATTTTCTCAAAAATGATCTTTTAGCCTGCAATTTTTTATTTTCCCAAGGGTAACAGGAGAAATTTGACCCCAAAAGTTGTTGTCCAGTTTCTCCTGAGTACGTTGATACCCCATATGTGGGGGTAAACCACTGTTTGGGCACATGCCGGGGCTCGGAAGTGAAGTAGTGACATTTTGAAATGCAGACTTTGATGGAATGCTCTGCGGGCATCATGTTGCGTTTGCAGAGCCCCTGATGTGGCTAAACAGTAGAAACCCCCCACAAGTGACCCCATTTTGGAAACTAGACCCCGAAAGGAACTTATCTAGATGTGTGGTGAGCACTTTGAACCCCCAAGTGCTTCACAGAAGTTTATAATGCAGAGCCGTGAAAATAATAAATACGTTTTCTTTCCTCAAAAATAATTATTTAGCCCAGAATTTTTAAATTTTCCCAAGGGTAACAGGAGAAATAAAAATAAAAATTTATTTTCTCAAAAATGATCTTTTAGCCTGCAATTTTTTATTTTCCCAAGGGTAACAGGAGAAATTTGACCCCAAAAGTTGTTGTCCAGTTTCTCCTGAGTACGTTGATACCCCATATGTGGGGGTAAACTACTGTTTGGGCACATGCCGGGGCTCAGAAGGGAAGTAGTGACTTTTGAAATGCAGACTTTGATGGAATGGTCTGCGGGCGTCACGTTGCGTTTGCAGAGCCCCTGGTGTGCCTAAACAGTAGAAACCCCCCACAAGTGACCCCATTTTAGAAACTAGACCCCCCAAGGAACTTATCTAGATATGTGGTGAGCACTTTGAACCCCCAAGTGCTTCACAGACGTTTTACAACGCAGAGCCGTGAAAATAAAAAATCATTTTTCTTTCCTCAAAAATGATGTTTTAGCAAGCAATTTTTTATTTTCACAAGGGTAACAGGAGAAATCGGACCCCAGTAATAGTTGTGCAGTTTGTCCTGAGTACACTGATACCCCATATGTGGGGGTAAACCACTGTTTGGGCGCACGTCGGGGCTCGGAAGTGAGGGAGCACCATTTGACTTTTTGAATACAAGATTGGCTGGAATCAATGGTGCGCCATGTTGCGTTTGGAGACCCCTGATGTGCCTAAACAGTGGAAATCCCTCAATTCTACCTCCAACACTAACCCCAACACACTCCTAACCCTAATCTCAACTCTAGCCATAACCCTAATCACAACCCTAACCACAACCCTTATTCCAACCCTAACCCTAAGGAAATGTGCCCACGTTGCGGATTCGTGAGATTTTTCAGCATTATTTTTGAAAAATCTGCGGGTAAAATGTACTGCGTTTTACCTGCGGATTTACCGCGGATTTCCAGTGTTTTTTTGTGCGGATTTCACCTGTGGATTCCTATTGAGGAACAGGTGTAAAACGCTGCGGAATCTGCACAAAGAATTGACATGCTGCGGAAAATACAACGCAGCGTTTCCGCGTGGTATTTTCCGCACCATGGGCACAGCGGATTTGGTTTTCCATAGGTTTACATGGAACTGTAAACCTGATGGAACACTGCTGCGAATCCGCTGCGGATCCGCAGCCAAATCCGCACCGTGTGCACAAAGCCTAATTCTAAAGGTATGTGCACTCGCTGCGGAAAACGCTGCGGATCCGCAGCAGTTTCCCATGAGTTTACAGTTCAATGTAAACCTATGGAAAACAAAAATCGCTGTACACATGCTGCAGAAAAACTGCACGGAAACGCAGCGGTTTACATTCTGCAGCATGTCACTTCTTTCTGCAGATTCTGCAGCGGTTTTACAACTGCTCCAATAGAAAATCGCAGTTGTAAAACCGCAGAGATATACGCGCAGAAAAACCGCGGTAAATCCGCCATAAATCCGCAGCGGAATTTTTTATTCCATCTTCTTGCCGTACGTCATGTAGCATAATAAATCTCATATGTCCAGCAGTTACAAATGCAGAAACTAACCATTCATTAAATTCGTCAACGGTCTTGAGGTACATGTTGTTTGACAGCCACATGTTCTCATCCACCAGATCCAGGGCTGCGTGTGCTATGAAATCCGCAGAGGAACAGAATACGTGTGCACATACCGAAACCCTAACCCTAACCCTATTCTAACCTTAGTGGAAAAAAAAAAATTCTTTATTTTTTTATTGTCCCTACCTATGGGGGTGACAAAGGGGGGGGGGGGGTCATTTATTATTTTTTTTATTTTGATCACTGAGATATAATCTATCTCAGTGATCAAAATGCACTTTGGAACGAATCTGCCGGCCGGCAGATTCGGCGGGCGCACTGCGCATGCGCCCGCCATTTTGGAAGATGGCGGCGCCCAGGGAGAAGACGGACGGACCCCGGCAGGATCGGTAAGTATGATGGGGTGGGGGGAGAGCACGGGAGGGGGGATCGGAGCATGGGGGGGTGGATCGGAGCAAGGGGGGGTGGAACGGAGCAAGGGGGAGTGGAACGGAGCACGAGGGGGTGGTTCGGAGCACGGGAGGGGTGGATCGGAGCATGGGGGGGTGGATCGGAGTGCAGGGGGGTTGGATCGGAGCACGGGGGGATGATTGGAGCACGGGGGAGCGAACAAGAGCACGGGGGGAGCGGAGCACATGACGGAGGGGAGCCGGAGCAGTGTACCGGGCAGATCGGTGGCTTGGGGGGGCCATCGTTGGGGTGGGGTGGGGGCACATTAGTGTTTCCAGTCATGGCCGATGATATTGCAGCATCGGCCATGGCTGGATTGTAATATTTCACCAGTTTTAATAGGTGAAATATTACAAATCTCTCTGATTGGCAGTTTCACTTTCAACAGCCAATTAGAGCGATTGTAGCCACTGAAGGGTGAAGCCACCCCCCCTGGGCTAAACTACCACTCCCCCTGTCCCTGCAGATCGGGTGAAATGGGAGTTAACCCTTTCACCCGATCTGCAGGGACGCGATCTTTCCATGACGCCACATAGGCGTCATGGGTCGGATTGGCACCGACTTTCATGACGCCTACGTGGCGTCATGGGTCGGGAAGGGGTTAAAAACAAATACAATGCCTACAAGTAGTATTCAACCCCCTGCAGATTTAGCAGGCTTAATAAGATGCAAATAAGTTAGAGCCTTCAAACTTCAAACAAGAGCAGGATTTATTAACAGATGCATAAATCTTACAAACCAAAAAGTTTTGTTGCTCAGTTAAATTTTTATAAATTTTAAACATAAAAGTGTGGGTCAATTATTATTCAACCCCTAGGTTTAATATTTTGTGGAATAACCTTTGTTTGCAATTATAGCTAATAATCGTCTTTTATAAGACCTGATCAGGCCGGCACAGGTCTCTGGAGTTATCTTGGCCCACTCCTCCATGCAGATCTTCTCCAAGTTATCTAGGTTCTTTGGGTGTCTCATGTCGACTTTAATCTTGAGCTCCTTCCACAAGTTTTCAATTGGGTTAAGGTCAGGAGACTGACTAGGCCACTGCAACACCTTGATATTTTGCCTCTTGAACCAGGCCTTGGTTTTCTTGGCTGTGTGCTTTGGGTCGTTGTCTTGTTGGAAGATGAAATGACGACCCATCTTAAGATCCTTGATGGAGGAGCGGAGGTTCTTGGCCAAAATCTCCAGGTAGGCCGTGCTATCCATCTTCCCATGGATGCGGACCAGATGGCCAGGCCCCTTGAGTGAGAAACAGCCCCACAGCATGATGCTGCCACCACCATGCTTGACTGTAGGGATGGTATTCTTGGGGTCGTATGCAGTGCCATCCAGTCTCCAAACGTCACGTGTGTGGTTGGCACCAAAGATCTCGATCTTGGTCTCATCAGACCAGAGAACCTTGAACCAGTCAGTCTCGGAGTCCTCCAAGTGATCATGAGCAAACTGTAGACGAGCCTTGACATGACACTTTGAAAGTAAAGGTACCTTACGGGCTCGTCTGGAACGGAGACCATTGCGGTGGAGTACGTTACTTATGGTATTGACTGAAACCAATGTCCCCACTGCCATGAGATCTTCCCGGAGCTCCTTCCTTGTTGTCCTTGGGTTAGCCTTGACTCTTCGGACAAGCCTGGCCTCGGCACAGGAGGAAACTTTCAAAGGCTGTCCAGGCTGTGGAAGGCTAACAGTAGTTCCATAAGCCTTCCACTTCCGGATGATGCTCCCAACAGTGGAGACAGGTAGGCCCAACTCCTTGGAAAGGGTTTTGTACCCCTTGCCAGCCTTGTGACCCTCCACGATCTTGTCTCTGATGGCCTTGGAATGCTCCTTTGACTTTCCCATGTTGACCATGTGTGAGTGCTGTTCACAAGTTTGTGGAGGGTCTTAAATAGTCAGAAAAGGCTGGAAAAAGAGATAATTAATCCAAACATGTGAAGCTCATTGTTCTTTGTGCCTGAATTACTTCTTAATACTTTAGGGGAACCAAACAGAATTCTGGTAGGTTGAGGGGTTGAATAATAAATGACCCTCTGAAAAGACTTTTCACAATTTAAAAAAAAAATAAACAAAGAAATAACATTCTTTTTTGCTGCAGTGCATTTCACACTTCCAGGCTGATCTACAGTCCAAATGTCACAATGCCAAGTTAATTCCAAAGGTGTAAACCTGCTAAATCTGCAGGGGGTTGAATACTACTTGTAGGCACTGTAAATATAACAAAAACCAGAAAAATCTAAATATATTTATACATACAAGTCTATAACAATGAACTTTACAAACCAATATGTAGAAATAAACCACATTAGAGATAAGTAACAAGAACAAAAAGCACAGGAGAGACAGCACCCCCTTCCCCCCACAGCCCCCAACATGCAGCCTCACGAGAGTGACATTGCCCACTTCCCGACACAGCCACAAGGGAGTTACAAATGTGAAGAAAATCCAGCTTCGTGGAAATTGCAATTTTTAAAAAAATCAAAACGTGCTAAATTGTAGAGACAGCATAGCAACGCCTTTAAAGCGCAGATGAATCCATGTGCATCTGAAACGCGTTTCTATGCAATTTATCACATTTTGATTTTTTAATATTTTATTTACATGTGGTCTCAGAGATTCTGTGCTTCTGTGTACCTAGAGCTTGGATAAGATGTTTTTTTTCTACTTTATCTACAAGTAAGTTACATCCCTTCTCTGCACAGCCCCTCATCATCATCATCCCCCTTCTCCACACAGCCCCATATCATCATCCCCTTCTCCACACAGCCCGTCATTATCCCCCTTCTCTGCACAGCCCATCATCATCCTTTTCTGCACAGCCCCTCATCATCATACCCTTCTCTGCATAGCCCCTCATCATAATACCCTTCTTTGCACAACCCCTCATCATCATCATCCCCCTTCTCTGCACATCCCCTCATCAGCACGGTGGCTCCGTGGATAGCACTGCAGCCTTGCAGCGCTGGAGTCCTGGGTTCAAATCCCAGCTTGGACAACATCTGCAAGGAGTTTGTATGTTCTCCCTGTGTTTGCGTGGGTTTCCTCCGGGCACTCTAGTTTCCTCCGACACTCCAAAGACATACTGATAGGGAATTTAGATTGTGAGCCCCATCGGGGACAGCGATGATAATATATGCAAACTGTAAAGGGCTGCGGAATGTTAGCGCTCTATAAAAATAAAGATTATTATCCCCCTTCTCCGCACAGCCCCTCATCATCATCCCCCTTCTCCGCACTGCCCCTCATCATCATCCCCCTTCTCCGCACAGCCCATCATCCTCATCCCCCTTCTCCACACAGCCCATCATCCTCATCATCATCCCTTCTCTGCACAGCCCCTCTTCCTCATCATCATCCCACTTTTCCGCACAGCCCCTCATCCTCATCCCACATCTCCGCACAGCCCCTCATCATCATCATCACCCCCCTTCTCTGCACAGCCCCTCATCCCCCTTCTCCGCACAGCCCCTCATCTCCCTTCTCCGCACAGCCCCTCATCTCCCTTCTCCGCACAGCCGCTCATCATTCCCCTTCTCCGCACAGCCCCTCATCCTCATCATCAGGGCTGTGGAGTCGGAGATAGTCTTGGTTGGAGTCGGAGTCGGTAGAAATGTTCCGACTCCAACTCCAGCTTTAAAAAAAATGTAATAATATTTCATAAATGAACTTTCATATGAATTTTATGTTACTCAAATATTTATGTTCTATCAAACTATGAACAACAGCGATAAGCAGTTCTGCTGGAGATAGACATTTCTTAAGGTACTGTTACACTAAACGACTTACCTACGATCACCACCAGCGATACGACCTGGCGGCGATCGTTGGTAAGTCGTTGTGTGGTCGCTGGGGAGCTGTCACGCAGACAGCTCTCTCCAGCGACCAACGATCAGGGCAACGACTTCGGCATCGTTGAAACTGTCTTCAACGATGCCGAAGTCCCTGGGTAACCAGGGTAAACATCGGGTTACTAAGTGCAGGGCCGCGCTTAGTAACCTGATATTTACCCTGGTTACCATTGTAAAAGTAAAAAAAAAACACTACATACTCACATTCCGATGTCTGTCACGTCCCCCGCCGTCAGCTTCCCGCACTGATTGTGTCAGCGCCGGCCGTAAAGCAGAGCACAGCGGTGACGTCACCGCTGTGCTCTGCTTTAAGGCCAGCGCTGACAGTCAGTGCAGGGAAGCTGACGGCGGGGGACATGACAGACATCGGAATGTGAGTATGTACTGGTTTTTTTTTTACTTTTACAATGGTAACCAGGGTAAATATCGGGTTACTAAGCGCAGCCCTGCGCTTAGTAACCCGATATTTACCCTGGTTACAAGTGAACACATCGCTGGATCGGCGTCACACACGCCGATCCAGCGATGACAGCGACCAAAAAAAGGTCCTGATCATTCCCCAGCGACCAACAATCTTCCAGAAGGGGCCTGATCGTTGGTCGCTGTCACATATAACGAGATCGTTAGTGGGATCGTTGCTACGTCACAAAAAGCGTGACGTTGCAACGATATCGTTAACGAAATCGTTATGTGTGAAGGTACCTTTACTTCTTGTGTGTCACTATTCTCCACTGCCCTTATCTAATCTTATACTTGGTTAACCTCATGCTGCCCCAACCCCCCTACTTACAATGTATGAAACTGAAAGTGAAAATGTGTTGCAAATTCTTAGTAGTAAAGCTCCTCCTCTAGACTAGATGTTTGGTGTGCGTCTTCCAAGCATCTCACAGCTGCTACTCAGAAGAGGAAGACTGTAAGAAGTAATATCCTTTCAACAAACTTTGCATCAGTTAACTGTGAGTACATGAGGAATAACAGTATTACTGACCACTATATCAGTTGTACGACCTGGCAATAATTTTGTACAATTGTTTTTAGGAAAAACAATTGTCATTTGGATTGTGAATGCAGAATTAAAAACCTGAGACTGTCAAAGAAGCATCACATTAAATCAGCTGTATTTGAACATTTCACCATCAGTCAAGATAGAAAACATTATGTCTGTCAGTGCATGACAAATGATCCAGATGAAAACAAATGCTGTGCATATTCAGGCAAAGATAAAAATGCTCCCACCAGAGCTTCTAATCTAAAGAGACATTTACACGGCTTTCATCTAGAAGTACTGAAAGCAGTGGATGCGAAAGACTGCATCCAAACCAATGAACCAGTGCCCAGCTCTTCCAGCCAAACAAAGGAGCAGAGAACTTTGCAGCCATCAGTTGCAAGATATTTTGTCAGTGACAAAGTTACTGTGACAATGACAGTAGATACATTTAAAAAACAGATCATAGAGCTTTTTGTAAAGGATAGTGTGCCTATTTCATTATTTTCATGACCAGCTTTTATGTGTCTGAATGGGGAAATGGCCAGCAAGCTTGGTGTTTCTCTGGAGAGAGAGAGTATTAGAAAATTAGTAATCGAAGAAGCTTTTAAACAAAAGGAAGAACTTAAAAAAACTCTCAAGGGACGCTTTCTGTTTCTTAAAATGGATGCCTGTACACGTCACAGAGTGAACTATTTTGCCATTAATGTCCGATTTGTTTGTGACAAAAATTAAATAGTTATCAAGACATTGGCAGTAAAAGACACCAAAGCTCATCACACCAGTGAGTTTCTCCAGGTCTTGGTGGAAAAGGTTCTGCAAGACTATGAACTTAAAAAAGAGCAAGTTCTTTCTGTCGTAACTGACAATGCTTCAAATATGATAAGTATTATTAAGCTAATGAATGAGAGTAATGATGGTGACAAGCAGCTAGAAGAACATTCTGGGTCCACAGACACAGAAATGTTTGAAATAGAGGAACACAGTATTGTAACTGAGGAGCAAACTGAAGTTGTTTCAGATGAACAGCAACATGATAGTTTCGATGATCTTGTTGAAACTGTGTCAATACATTCTTTCATTCATCACATGCGCTGTGTTGTGCATGCGCTACAGCTGGCTATAAGAGACAGTCTGCAAGAAGGACATGCTGCTGCACTGATTGGCAAGGTGAGAAAATTGGCTACTGTTGCCAGAACCCCTACAGTTGACTCAATTTTGAAGAGACGTGCTGGAAAAGGGGCAATTATTGATCAAGCCACATGATGGGGCAGTACTCAAAGGGACACTGTCACCTGAATTTGGAGGGAACAATCTTCAGCCATGGAGGCGGGGTTTTTGATTCACCCTTTCCTTACCCACTGGCTGCATGCTGGCTGTAATATTGGATTGAAGTTCATTCTCTGTCCTCCGTAGTACATGCCTGCGCAAGGCAATCTTACCTTGTGCATGCATGTACTACGGAGGACAGAGAATGAACTTCAATCCAATATTGCAGCCAGCATGCAGCTAGCGGGTAAGGAAAGGGTGAATCAAAAACCCCGCCTCCATGGCTGAAGATTGTTCCCTCCAAATTCAGGTGACAGTGTCCCTTTTATGATTCAGCGCTTGGTTGAACTGAAAACCTTTCTTGTAGACCTGGCTAACCCTCAACTGACGCTAAATGAAAGTCAGTGGAATCAGGTGACTGAGCTGGAAAAATTGCTAGAGCACCCATTTACAGTGACTAAAAAATTACAAGCAGAGGACTTAACTCCAGGTATTTTCTTAAAGGAGTGGAAGAACCTGATGTTTCACCTGTCCCAAAGAGGAGGGTTAATTGCAAGTGGCATTGCTACATCAATGAAACGGAGAGAGGAGCTACTATTACAAAATAACATTCTTTTGGCAGCTGTTTATGTAGCCCCAATGCATCGGATTCTTCTAGATGATCAACAGCTAACTAAAGGAAAAGAAGCTCTGTTTGAAATAGCAGTGAGGATGAAAGGGTTGCAGAACAGTCAGGAGGAACAAGAAGAATTTGGTCGTCCTGCCACATCTTCACCCTCATCAACTGATGAAGAATTTAATTTTGAAAAATATTTGGATCACAAGGACCGTGCAAAGCGTTCCCGCATAGAAGAGTCATTCCCACCAAAGAACACAGCCAGTACATTTCAGCAGAATTTTTCATGTGCACTAAAAGAAATTGAGAAATTTGACCGTTCATGAAAAATAACAGTGCAACAAGCGATTCCTCTGTATCCTGACATTGTCAGAGATGTTGCCCGAGTGGTTACTGCTTTGCCACCAACCCAAGTTAGTGTAGAGAGGTTGTTCTCTGCTCTCAAAATAATTAGATCAGATTTGAGGGCATCCATGAAGGAGGATCTGACAGAGGCAATACTTTTTCCGAGGACAAATTTATAGATTTCTTCTTATTAACTGCATAACAGTGTTCATTGCATATTTACTTACAAGAGTTTAGAAATGTTTTTAAAAGTTATTTGCTATATTCTAATAAATATAGTGGTCTGATTACTTTTATGATGGTGAGAAACTGAATAAGCACGATGTTAATATTTGACAACAGTAAATTTATTGTTACGAATTGGCCATTTATGAAGGAGTCGGAGCGGAAACCTGATAAAATCCAGGAGTCGGAGTCGCAACTGTGGCTTACTGACTCCACAGCCCTGCTCATCATCCCCCTTCTCCGCACAGCCCCTCATCCTCATCATCCCCCTTCTCCGCACAGCCCCTCATCCTCATCATTCCTTCTCCGCACAGCCCCTCATCATCCCCCTTCTAAGCACAGCCCCTCATCATCCCCCTTCTCCGCACAGCCCCTCCTCATCATCCCCCTTCTCCGCACAGCTCCTCATCCTCATCATCCCCCTTCTCCGCACAGCCCCTCATCATCCCCCTTCTCCACACAGCCCCTCATCATCATCCCTTCTCCGCACAGCCCCTCATCATCCTCCTTCTCCGCACAGCCCCTCTTCATCCCCCTTCTAAGCACAGCCCCTCATCATCCCCTTCTCCGCACAGCCCCTCATCATCCCCCTTCTAAGCACAGCCCCTCATCATCCCCTTCTCCGCACAGCCCCTCATCATCCCCCTTCTCCGCACAGCCCCTCATCCTCATCATCCCCCTTCTCCGCACAGCCCCTCATCATCCCCCTTCTCCGCACAGCCCCTCATCATCATCCCCCTTCTTCGCACAGCCCCTCATCATCATCCCCCTTCTCCGCACAGCCCCTCATCATCCCCCTTCTAAGCACAACCCCTCATCATCCCCTTCTCCGCACAGCCCCTCATCATCCCCCTTCTAAGCACAGCCCCTCATCATCCCCCTTCTAAGCACAGCCCCTCATCATCATCCCCCTTCTCCGCACAGCCTCTCATCATCATCCCCCTTCTCCGCACAGCCCCTCATCATCATCCCCCTTCTCCGCACAGCCCCTCATCATCATCCCCCTTCTCCGCACAGCCCCTCATCATCATCATTCCCCTTCTCCGCAGAGCCCCTCTTCATCATCCTCCTTCTAAGCACAGCCCCTCATCATCCCCTTCTCCGCACAGCCCCTCATCATCCCTTCTCCGCACAGCCCCTCATCATCCCCCTTCTAAGCACAGCCCCTCATCATCATCCCCCTTCTCCGCACAGCCTCTCATCATCATCCCCCTTCTCCGCACAGCCCCTCATCATCATCCCCCTTCTCCGCACAGCCCCTCATCATCATCTCCCTTCTCTGCACAGCCCCTCATCATCCCCCTTCTCCGCACAGCCCCTCATCATCCCCCTTCTCCGCACAGCCCCTCATCATCATCTCCCTTCTCTGCACAGCCCCTCATCATCCCCCTTCTCCGCACAGCCCCTCATCATCATCCCCCTTCTCCGCACAGCCCCTCTTCATCATCGCCCTTCTCCGCACAGCCCCTCATCATCATCCCCCTTCTCCACACAGCCCCTCATCATCATCCCTTCTCTGCACAGCCCCTCGTCGTCATCATCATCCCCCTTCTCCGCACAGCCCCTCGTCATCATCCCTTCTCCGCACAGCCCCTCGTCATCATCCCTCTTCTCCGCACAGCCCCTCATCATCATATCCCTTCTCTGCACAGCCCCTCATCATCATCCCCCTTCTCCGCACAGCCCCTCATCATCATCCCCCTTCTCCGCACAGCCCCTCATCATCATCCCCCTTCTCCGCACAGCCCCTCGTCATCATCCCTTCTCCGCACAGCCCCTCGTCATCATCCCTCTTCTCCGCACAGTGCCTCGTCATCATCCCCCTTCTCCGTACAGCCCCTCATCATCTCCCCTACTCCGCACAGCCCCTCACCATCTCCCCTACTCCGCACAGCCCCTCATCATCCCCCTTCTCCGCACAGCCCATCATCATCATTCCCCGTCTCCGCACAGTCCATCATCATCATTCCCCTTCTCCGCACAGCCCATCATCATCTCCCCTACTCTGCACAGCCCCTCATCATCACCTTCCCTATGAATTTCCACTGAAGAAACATTAACCCTTTCCAAAATACATCCTCACAGCACTCACACCGACCGGTGTCCTCATTCCCATTTGTACAAGGGTCCCTGGGGCAGCCCCTCAGTCCTCTCCTCACACGGCTCCATGGGGCAGCTGCTCATTTCCCTCCTCGCCTCTCCAGCAGACAGCAGACTCCTTTACAGAGCAGCTTTCTACTCTCTCTCAGATCTTCTTCACTCACTGCACTCGGAGTCTCAGTCTGCCAGTCTGGGACTGAAGGAGGCCCCGCCCCTTCATAGTGACATAATTCCCTCAAAAAATCAACTCCGTTCTAGTCGCTACCATGACTGCTGCGCCGGCCATCACTGTCACAACTAACGCGAGAAGGGAACTTTACCCAACAAAGATGGAGAAAAAAAAAGATGTTCAGGTACTTTCCTGACGTCACATCCGGATAGCAACCAATAGCGTTCGCTGATTAAGTTGATGGACAGGTGAACTGTCCAATCGGAACGGAACATGTTCACGCGTTGTACGCATGCGCTCTAGCCTCATTCGGAAGGGAGCTGGAAACAACGCGGGCGCTATGGATGCTGGAGACTGGGGTGAGCATGAAGATGGGGGCTGTGGTCACTGCAGTCATTTACTTGTCGTAATACACCAGGGCCCTACATATACCAGGGAGGGGGAACTTCAATCCCCAGTTCGCTCTGCAAGTTCCTACAGGCAGGCCTGTTTTTGGCAGGGCATGCTGTGACTTCTAGTTCTTTTGCTAATGAAGCTGTTCAGTGTAATAACTGAGAGCTCGGAGTTGCCCGAGTGGGCGTGACAGTGGGCACAAAGCCCTGGCATGTTATCTTGTGTTTCACCGAAAAGAAGCAAATGGGGGTTTTCATGGTAAAACCTTGTGTCCGGGCCCCAGTAATACGCAGCACATCTAATGGCCGTGACTGTATGGATGAGCGGAGATGTCCAGACGGGGGTCACCGATACACAGGGGTCCCTGAGCAAAGATTTATGGATGGGGGCCACCGATACGCAGGGGTCCCTGAGCAGAGATTTATGGATGGGGGTCACCGATACACAGGGTCCCTGAGCAGAGATGTATGGCTGGGGGTCACCGATACACAGGGGTCCCTGAGCAGAGATTTATGGATGGGGGCCACCGATACACAGGAGTCCCTGAGCAGAGATTTATGGATGGGGGTCACCGATACACAGGGGTCCCTGAGCAGAGATGTATGGATGGGGGTCACCGATACACAGGGGTCCCTGAGCAGAGATATATGGATGGGGGTCACCGATACACAGGGGTCCCTGAGCAGAGATATATGGATCGGGGTCACCGATACACAGGGGTCCCTGAGCAGAGATACATGGATGGGGGTCACCGATACACAGGGTCCCTGAGCAAAGATTTATGGATGGGGGCCACCGATACGCAGGGGTCCCTGAGCAGAGATTTATGGATGGGGGTCACCGATACACAGGGTCCCTGAGCAGAGATGTATGGCTGGGGGTCACCGATACACAGGGGTCCCTGAGCAGAGATTTATGGATGGGGGCCACCGATACGCAGGGGTCCCTGAGCAGAGATTTATGGATGGGGGTCACCGATACACAGGGGTCCCTGAGCAGAGATGTATGGATGGGGGTCACCGATACACAGGGGTCCCTGAGCAGAGATATATGGATGGGGGTCACCGATACACAGGGGTCCCTGAGCAGAGATACATGGATCGGGGTCACCGATACGCAGGGGTCCCTGAGCAGAGATACATGGATGGGGGTCACCGATACGCAGGGGTCCCTGAGCAGAGATACATGGATGGGGGTCACCGATACACAGGGGTCCCTGAGCAGAGATTTATGGATGGGGGTCACCGATACACAGGGGTCCCTGAGCAGAGATACATGGATGGGGGTCACCGATACACAGGGGTCCCTGAGCAGAGATTTATGGATGGGGGTCACCGATACGCAGGGGTCCCTGGGCAGAGATATATGGATGGGGGTCACCGATACGCAGGGGTCCCTGAGCAGAGATATATGGATGGGGGTCACCGATACGCAGGGGTCCCTGAGCAGAGATATATGGATGGGGGTCACCGATACGCAGGGGTCCCTGAGCAGAGATATATGGATGGGGGTCACCGATCCGCAGGGGTCCCTGAGCAGAGATATATGGACGGGGGTCACCGATACGCAGGGGTCCCTGAGCAGAGATATATGGATGGGGCTCACCGATACGCGGGGGTCACCGATACGCAGGGGTCCCTGAGCAGAGATATATGGCTGGGGGTCACCGATACGCAGGGGTCTCTGAGCAGAGATATATGGATGGGGGTCACCGATACGCAGGGTTCCCTGAGCAGAGATATATGGATGGGGGTCACCGATACGCGGGGGTCACCGATACACAGGGGTCCCTGAGCAGAGATACATGGATGGGGGTCACCGATACGCAGGGGTCCCTGGGCAGAGATATATGGATGGGGGTCACCGATACGCAGGGGTCCCTGAGCAGAGATATATGGATGGGGGTCACCGATACGCAGGGGTCCCTGAGCAGAGATATATGGATGGGGGTCACCGATACGCAGGGGTCCCTGAGCAGAGATATATGGATGGGGGTCACCGATACGCAGGGGTCCCTGAGCAGAGATATATGGACGGGGGTCACCGATACGCAGGGGTCCCTGAGCAGAGATATATGGATGGGGCTCACCGATACGCGGGGGTCACCGATACGCAGGGGTCCCTGAGCAGAGATATATGGCTGGGGGTCACCGATACGCAGGGGTCTCTGAGCAGAGATATATGGATGGGGGTCACCGATACGCAGGGTTCTCTGAGCAGAGATATATGGATGGGGGTCACCGATACGCAGGGGTCCCTGAGCAGAGATATATGGATGGGGGTCACCGATACGCAGGGGTCCCTGAGCAGAGATATATGGATGGGGGTCACCGATACGCAGGGGTCCCTGAGCAGAGATATATGGATGGGGCTCACTGATACAGATGGATCTGGATAAGTTGGAAACTTGGGCTGAAAGGTGGCAGATGAGGTTTAACAATGATAAATGTAAGGTTATACACATGGGAAGAAGGAATCAATATCACCATTACACACTGAATGGGAAACCACTGGGTAAATCTGACAGGGAGAAGGACTTGGGGATCCTAGTTAATGATAAACTTACCTGGAGCAGCCAGTGCCAGGCAGCAGCTGCCAAGGCAAACAGGATCATGGGGTGCATTAAAAGAGGTCTGGATACACATGATGAGAGCATTATACTGCCTCTGTACAAATCACTAGTTAGACCGCACATGGAGTACTGTGTCCAGTTTTGGGCACCGGTGCTCAGGAAGGATATAATGGAACTAGAGAGAGTACAAAGGAGGGCAACAAAATTAATAAAGGGGATGGGAGAACTACAATACCCAGATAGATTAGCGAAATTAGGATTATTTAGTCTAGAAAAAAGACGACTGAGGGGCGATCTAATAACCATGTATAAGTATATAAGGGGACAATACAAATATCTCGCTGAGGATCTGTTTATACCAAGGAAGGTGACGGGCACAAGGGGGCATTCTTTGCGTCTGGAGGAGAGAAGGTTTTTCCACCAACATAGAAGAGGATTCTTTACTGTTAGGGCAGTGAGAATCTGGAATTGCTTGCCTGAGGAGGTGGTGATGGCGAACTCAGTCGAAGGGTTCAAGAGAGGCCTGGATGTCTTCCTGGAGCAGAACAATATTGTATCATACAATTAGGTTCTGTAGAAGGACGTAGATCTGGGGATTTATTATGATGGAATATAGGCTGAACTGGATGGACAAATGTCTTTTTTCGGCCTTACTAACTATGTTACTATGTTACGCGGGGGTCCCCGATACGCAGGGGTCCCTGAGCAGAGATATATGGCTGGGGGTCACCGATACGCAGGGGTCTCTGAGCAGAGATATATGGATGGGGGTCACCGATATGCAGGGGTCCCTGAGCAGAGATGTATGGATGGGGGTCACCGATACGCAGGGGTCCCTGAGCAGAGATGTATGGATGGGGATCACCGATACGCAGGGGTCCCTGAGCAGAGATATATGGCTGGGGGTCACCGATACGCAGGGGTCCCTGAGCAGAGATATATGGCTGAGGGTCACCGATACGCAGGGGTCCCTGAGCAGAGATATATGGATGGGGGTCACCGATACACAGGGTTCCCTGAGCAGAGATGTATGGCTGGGGGTCACCGATACACAGGGTCCCTGAGCAGAGATGTATGGCTGGGGGTCACCGATACACAGGGTCCCTGAGCAGAGATGTATGGATGGGGGTCACCGATACACAGGGGTCCCTGAGCAGAGATGTATGGATGGGGGTCACCGATACACAGGGGTCCCTGAGCAGAGATGTATGGATTGGGGTCACCGATACACAGGGGTCCCTGAGCAGACATGTATGGATGGGGGTCACCGATACACAGGGGTCTCTGAGCAGAGTTATATAGACAGAGGACACCGATACATGGGGTCCCTGGGCAGAGATGTGCAGATGGGAGTCACCGATACGCAACGGTCCCTGAGCAGACATGTATGGACAGAGAACACTTATACATGGGGGTCCCTGCATTGATGTAGAGACGGGGCTCATGGATACGCAGAGGTCCCTGAGCAGAGATGTAATAATGGGGCTCACGGATACGCAGGGGTTCCTACTTGCAGCATCGGAGAACGCACATTTTGGGCCAGTGGCACAACAATATCGGTTTTTCAAGCTGTTAAAGGGGTTGTCCAGTCTAAGTAGAAAAGTCTGCAGTCACCCTGTGACTGCAGACTGCCAAATACTGTCAGTGTGCGATGTGCACGCTGTCTGGATACCTCGGTGTGCCCTATGTGAGTGGGCAGTCACCTGCCGACTAGCAGTTTCTTCTCTAGACTATTGAGAAGCGGAGGAGAGTCTAGTCAGCACTTGACTGCAAGGATGCAAATTGCATATATGGTTACGTGACCGGCTACCCTCACAGGGCACACATTGCACACTGTCACTATTTGGCAGTCAGCAGTCCCGTAGTGTCTGCAGATTTTTCTTATGAAACCAGAATACACCGTTTAATAAAGCAGAAAGCCGGTTGTAAGAGCAGTGGTGCCTTTCTGCTGAAGATAAAACCTTTAACCCCTTCATGAGTGGGAACTACTTTTTCTCCTTCGCCTCATTGGGGGACACAGACAGTGGGTGTATGCTGCTGCCATTAGGAGGCTGACACTAAGTGATACAAAGAAAGTTAGCGATTCCTCTGCAGTATACACCCTCCTGCTGGCTCCGGATAGAACCAGTTCATGCTTAGTGTCCATAGGAGGCACACTGGGGTCTGCTATTCAGTCCATACTTTTTTTTATTTTATTTTTGTCTTTCAAGTTTTAAAAACCTGGAAGACTGGGGCGACAAACCCTTTCAAGGGGCCGATCTCCCCCAACCAACAGGCGAGCACGGCGAGTGTCGCCTCCCCGTATCCTCTCCTGCAATGTGGGATGCCACTGCCTGAGCTGGTTTTTGGGGGTGACGGGTTCCTTGAAGGTCACCGACTTCCCCGCACCCTTGACGGACAAGCACATGGAGTGTTGCCTCCACGTATCCTCTTCCGCAGCCAGGCCTAATGCCGGACATTCAGCTCTTTCCCATCCTAGGGGATTAACCCTTTGGATGTACTGAGGTCCCCATTTGGCGTCCGTGCAGCCCCCACTGCACCACCAATGTTAAAGCGGATAGTGCAAAGAGGCGGACGGTCCCTCTCCACCTCCCTATGAAGGGGATGGTGGATGGAGGGTTCCTGCACCGTCCAAATTGAAGGCACCTGACTTGCAATAGAGCGGTCGAGCTCTGCAGCTCCTCACAGCGGGTCCCCTCGGACATCCGATTGGTGAGTGTCGGGTGCGGCAGGAGGACTCCTGGTGAACCGCGGCTACCCAGCAGTCACGCGACAGCCAGCGCTGGAAATTTACTCCCCGGCTTCGGCCTGTACTAGGCCACAAGCCGTACGTTGCTCCCGCTTGCTCGCGCACGCTCCTCCGGCTGCGCCCCTTCTCTTCTTGCTCCCGGTGTCCAGAAGTTTTCTCCCCGGCTTCTGCCTGTACTAGGCCAGAAGCTCCGTCCACTCCCTCAGCGTGTTTCTCTGTTCCCGACGTCCATTTTTAGGCTTTCGGACGCACTCTGCAGACTGGGTTCCAGCAGCGGATGGATTCTATATCCGGGCACAGGACAGGGGTAAGAGCTGCGATGCGATCCTGGGCATTGTTTTTTCCCATTGGCCGCTTCACCGCAGTATATTCTGGACATTACCCTTCTTCTCATTGGGTGCATTCAGTAGAGCCAGAACATATGGGGGTACTCAATTCTTTGCTGCATGCACCTTTTGTCAGTCCTCGCTATCCCAGGAACAGAGTAATGTCCTCTCTGAAGGCTTAGGAGCCCTCTGCCATTACCAAACCTAGCGCACCCAGTCCCCCTGAGTGAGCGTCGTCACTGCCGCAGTCCAGGGCCTCACTGAAAGGGATTGAGCCCTTCCGGGTCTCTTAGGGGCATCTGCCTGTCTCAGAAGGTTCCTCTTCCACACGAGAACCGTTGGCCTCCAGGGGCCGATCTCAGGCACAAAATTCTAGGGCAGCTGGAAAACGTACCCATAGTACGTCTCCTGGGCCCTCCCGCACCTCGGCATCCGTAAGCTCCGTTTCTCGCTCCTCCTCACCAGGGGTTCGCAGCGACCAGGACTCGGAGTTGGAGTCTAACGATTTTCTCGATCAGGACTCCCCTAAGACTCAGGTGACGGTAGATAAACTCATTGAAGCCGTCAACCAAACCCTGAAGGTGGATGAATCTCTGTTCCGGGTCAAGCGGTGTCCTTTAAGAGGATTAAACATCCGCATTGTTCACCAACCATCCTGAATTTCAGGACATTATTCAGCAGCACAGAAAGCGGCCAGACAAACGCTTCACAGGACAGAAGCCTCTGGGTTTCCCGGATCTGCATTTGCCAGTTTTTTTCCCCGAATAGGGAATGTCCGGATAAGCTATGCACTACATAGGATACCATGTCTGGGCTAATTTTTAGAGGCGACGGGTCCCTTAAAGGGCACCGATCTCCCAACACCATCAACAGAGGAACACGTGGAGTGTCACCTCCATGTATCCTCTCCCGAAGCCAGGCCTAATGCCGGACATCCAGCCATGTCCACCCGGGGCCTGAACTCTGGGATGTGCAGAGACACCCCTTTTTTGCGTCTGAACAGCCTACACTGCATCACCACTGTTTAGCGAATGATGCAAAGAGGCAGACGGTCCCTCTCCACTTCCCTGTTAAGGGGATGGTGGATTGAGGGTTCATCACTCTCACCCTACACCGTCTAAAGACAGCAGTGACAAGAAGAGATGGTTTATCCTGACCTGCTGGATACAGCTGCGCATTCTACCACCCTGCAGTTTCTCCGGGTAAGCACTCTACCCTTCCTTAGCCGCCGCATTGGTACCTAAACCAATGGGCTCCTGGTCGGAGACCTTAACTACTTCGATTCAGAACAGTAATCTTCTCCCTAAAACAGTACAGCTGGCTAATCAAATCTTTTGAGCGGGAGACTGGTCCATGCCTCTTTGGACGTAGCTAGTTGCGCGGTGCTGTCAGCAGCAAATGCCATTTGTATTCAATGGAAAGAGGACTCTGCACCCAAAAAGTCTGAAATCACTCTTATCAGAGTGGTTGATTATTCATTGAGAAGTTGGAACCAATCCAGGATGGACCACAACTTCTTCCCAACCAGGGCGTTCCCCACGCAGGGACAAGGGTCGCAAGTTTCCTATAGACCCAACCAGCAGTGGAAGGGTTGTCCTAGACCAGTGGTCCCCAACTCCAGGCCTCGAGGGCCGCCAACAGTGCAGGTTTTCAGGATTTCCTTAGGATTGCACAGGGGTTGGAATCATCACCTGTGCAGATGATCACATTACCACCGATGCAATACTAAAGAAATCCTGAAAACCTGCACTGTTGGCGGCCCTCGAGGCCTGAAGTTGGGGACCACTGTCCTAGACAGTTCCAAATAAAAGGATGGGAAAAGTAGAACCAATCCTGGACCTCAAACTTCTAACAAGTTTGTCAAGGTCTGCCTTTTTCGGAGGAAGTCCCTCCGTTCAGTTATTACCTCAATGGAAAAAGGTGGAGTTTCTGGTATACACCGACATTCGGGCTGCTAACCTCCACTTTCTGATTTTTTTTTTTATTTTTTTTAATTTTTTTATTTATTTTTTTTCTTCCCCTCGCCAAAATTCCTGCATTTCGCCATTCAGGAACAGCATTGTCAGTTCACGACTCTGCTTTTAGGGCTTGTTACCGCTCCCAGAGTGTTCTCAAGGGTCGTGGTGGCCGTCGTCTCCATCTTACACTCTCGGGGCGTGGTCGTCCTGCCCTATCTGGACGACTTTCTAGTCAAGGGACCGTCCTTCCACGACTGTGCTGAGTCCATCTGTATCACTTCCGATATCCTTTCTCGCCTGAGCTGGCTGATAAACTTAAGCAAGTCTTCCCAAACATTTCCAGCCCAGCAGATATCCTTTTTGAGGATGATCCTGGACACCTCCAGAGCATTGGTGATGCAAGGCCTTGGCCCTCCAACAGGGAGCTTGCGCACTTGTCACTCGTCCCCTCATTCCATCCGATTTGCTATGAGGGTTCTAGAAAAAATGGTGGCGGCAATGGAAGCAGTCACCTTCGCCCTGCTTGGCAATGTGGGTCAGACAGGCTCTCAGATGATGACCTCTGAGCTCCTCCCTCAATAAGGGGAGATCCTTTCTTCCAGTTTAAAACGGTTAGTAGTGACTATGGATTCCAGTCTTCTGGGCTGGGGAGCGTCACCTTATTGCTCAAAGCTGCCGTTTAACTCTGGAACTCCTAACCAATATTTCTGGAGGTTCGAGCTATATGGCTAGCCCTACAGCAGTTCCAATGTCTTCTGGCTGGCCACCCCATCCAAATTCAATCGGATAACGCCAGGACTGCGGTGTACATCAATCTTCAAGGGGGTACCTGCAGCCGGGCGGCCATAGCCGAGGTCGCTCACATTCTCCGATGGGTAGAGATCAATCACTTGGTGATCTTTGCGATGCCGGGCAACTGGGCGGCACACTTCCTTTAGCCACCAGGGTCTTGCCTCTGGCGAGTGGGAACTTCATCTTCCAACAGATCTGCCTTCGCTGGGGAATTCCAGATGTAGATCAGATGGCATCCAGACCGCATGCCTAAGTACTCGAGATCCAAAAGCCGTAGCAGTGCATGCTCTGGTTCTTCCATGGGGCCAGTTCCGTTTCCCCTCTTCCGCTACTTCCGAGAGTCTTTAGGAAGCTGAAGGGGTCCCAGTGATACTGGACTGACCATGTCAGGTGTTGTTTGCGGAGCTAGTACAATTTGTCGCCATCTTTCTCTGGCGATTGTCGGCTCTTCCAGATCTGCTTTCCAGGGACTGTTTTGTCTCCAGATCCCAGGAGTCCCGTGTTCTCAACTTGGTCGTTGAATCCTGGGTTCTGACCCAGGTGGGACTCTCACAACATCAGCGACTAGTGCTTGTAAGCCCGCCTCAGTGCGTGTTTTTCTTGGGGCAGGGGACGCCTTCCCCATTTTAGTTTTTCTTCAAAACAATCTGGATTCAGGCCGGGCGCTCAACTCGCTGAAAGTCCAGATTTTGGCCTTATCTGTCTTATTGCAACAAAACGGCATCTAAGGACTTTCACCCAGGGAGTTTCACATGTGGTACTGCCCTATCGCATGCCGCTAGATCCTTGGGATCTTAACTGGTACTGGGGGTCTTACAGGAGACTCCTTTTGATCCTCTTTCATGACGTTGCTGACTTTACTGTCCTGGAAGGTCGCCTTTTTGGCGGCGGTCACGTCATTCAGGCAAGTTTCTGGAGCTGGCCGCTCTGTCCTTTCAGATACTTTTCCTTCCGTCAAGGCAAGGTTGTCCTCAGGCCATACCTGTCACTTGTTGCCAAGGTGGTATCGTACTTCCACCGTTACGAGGACATCGTTCTTCCTCATCTTGTTCGGCTCCAGTCTACAAAGTGGAACAGGTTCTCTATGCTCTGGACGAGGTGAGAGCTCTGAAAAGGTACGTATCGAGGATGGCGTCTTTCCGAAGGTCTGATGTTTGATTCAGGCTTTCTGATGGTCACAGGAAGGGTTTAGCCACTTTATCGGCTATGATAGCCAGGTGGATTCGTTCCACCATCCAGGATCTAAATCTCCGAGCAGTCATAAATACTCTGAGACCACCTGAGCGTGCACGGGGAAAACCTGAGCAGCGAGTATACTCGTACTCGTTCATCACTCGTTATTTATCTCCTACTGCTTTTGCACTGAACTGGTTCTCTGGGAGCCAGCAGGAGGGTGTATACTGCAGGGGAGGAGCTAACTTTCTTTGTATTCCTTACTGTCAGCCTACTGGTGGCAGCAGCATACAACCACGGTCTGTGTCCCCCAATGACTGGCTTGGAGAAAAGGATTTTACAGTGAGTACACAAAAATCCCTATTATTATTTTCTCATCATAGCTGTATTAATCGCTTTTTATTGCATTTCTTGGGGGATGTGTTGTGACTGAAAAATGGCAATTCTGGATTTTGATATATTTTTTTTTAATTATTATTATTATTATTATTATTTTGGGGTGTTTATCAAAATTTTAATTATGTAAAGTGCAATTTTACAGACTGAACAACACCAACCATGCTGTATTTTTTGTTCTTCATTGTTTTAGACAGGGGGGGGGGGGGTGACTTAAACTTTATTTTTCATTAATACGCCTGAAAACATTTTTTAATTTTGCTATTGCTTGTACTATATACGGCAAGTCTACAATATTACAGTATATACACTCCTCAATAAAGAAGGAAAGGTCGTGAAATTATGGAAATCACAGGATGGCTAGACATGATAATGATTAAAAAAAAAAAAGTCAAAACCTCTTTTTATTCAGTATGGAGTGAGAACTTCATATGCAGAAATCCATCACTTATAGCCTCAGCTGCTATAAGTGAGGTTATTTAATGGTTGTCTGAGGAATGTTCTGCAGCACTGAATGCTCTTGGGCAAATCATCAAGATCCGCTGCTTGCAGCTTCCTTTGTAATTGTCAGCCAATGATGTTCCAGATGTGCTCGATGGGAGACAAGTTAGGAGACACCGAAAGTCACTGTGCTGCAATTGGGGAAGGTCAGATATTGGAGAGGTGATAAGCCTTGGTGGGCCAATCTGAGATCCTTACATTAACCTCTTTACTTCTCTCCTCTAGATCATTATTAGGACCCTGATATACTGTATATAATTTGCTGCCATCGGATGTATTTGGAGGGACCAGGGATTGTCTCTTAATGTGTACATCTGATGCTGTATAATGCCTTGATGTAACCATCTTTTTTTTTTCTTTTTTTTTTTAAAGCACACCCAAGGTATAATTTTTCACCTTCACCATTGGACTTCCGTGGACGTTACCCCAGAAATGCGTCAGGACCAAGAGCAATTCGAGGTTCTCGGATGATGTCTCTCTCGAGCAGGTAGCCCATCACAAGCCGAGCTTTCTTCACAGCCGATCGCTCTCTATGGACACCATCTTGTGTCATGTTTAGTGAACAAATCTTTAGGAAAAAGAACTTCCCCCTTATAAGGAAGCTAAATTTTCTGTGATTGTGGGCACATAGAGCACCAACCCGAACTTACCCCCTATTGAGTTCAGTATACTGTATGTGTAACGTGTCATTATTTTTTTCTTCAGGCCTTTTCATTATAGTCAGTTTCCCGATAATTCTGAAATGCACAGCAACCCATTTATGGTTGGATCAGACTCAGAACCATTTGACCCAAAGCGATTTAAGGTGAGTGTTCATTACATCCCAGTCATCATTCATTAGTGAAGCTATGATTATTCTTCTGGTATATAGGCACTGTTATATTAGCCACATTACTGCTAGTTGTGCTCAGTACCTTAGTATCACTAACGTACTTATATATTGCCCAACCCTATGGCCTCATCTCCTTGTACTAACAACTGATATGTATGTTCATTAGACACAGGATGCGGTCGTATATAGCGGGCTCAGTAGCTGAGTCTGCTCCACTCAGGCCAGGTGTCAGCTGTGTTACACAGTCAACACCTGCCTCTAGCAGCAGTCGGAGCTAGCACAAATCGCTCCTCTTTAACCATACAGATGCCGCTGCCATACAAATTTCGTATTGTCGTTAACTCTTGATCTTACTGACCTGAAGAATGTCACCTGATCAATTTTAATGCACAATGAACGCTACTAAAATAAAATCCCCCGCCAAAAAAAAGGCAAGAATTGTTTTTTTTATCTGTTGCAGATCTATCAGTTCTCTGAATGCTGAGCTCTGTATAACCCCACCCCAACCACTGATTGGCTACTTTCTGCCCATTCATAGCCGCTCATTCACACTTGCATGCTATAAATCTAGACCAGATCCCGCAGTCAGACTGAGCGTGCCTAACATGGCCGGCCGCGTCCGCACGGAGTTAGACCTCAGGATGAAATCTAATAGCCTGATGTCACTGCTGACCATTTCTTTCTTTCTTTCTCTTTCTCTCTTTCTCCTTCTAGTGGAACAAGATAAAAAAATATAAGAAGTTTCTCTTTTACCAGCAGCTTCAGAGACAGAAGAAAGGTACAGTATTTGGGGGGAGATGTTTTCCCATTGCGGCCATTTCCCCAAGACGCTCCTGGTCCATTACTGTGGGCCGCCGTTACACTTTTCATGGGCATCAATATCCCTTTTTGTTGTCTTGCTGTCAGATTCAAAGCAGAAGAAAACCTGTAAGAGAGCAGAAAAAATACTGCTCATTTGGTCTCCCATGACAGCACCACGAGAGAGGGGATCCGCCCTTCAGGGACAGGAAACCTACGGATACAAAAGAGCAGCACCTCTCCCACGCATCACTTGGTTTCCTGTCCCTGACGGGAACCCCTTTCCTACAGCATACCTGTGAGGATTCGATGGATCCCAGGCCTGGCCGGTTAGTTTAGGTAGCGGGGGTCCCCTTCTGTGGCCCATGCGGGGTCCCTGGAAGCGCCAAGGTGGACCGCATGGTAGTGAGCAGGCAGGTAGAGCAGTGATCAGAGGATTACTGACCCCGGGGCGCCAGTGCCGGAAGAAGGTAAGTATGCCCCTTTAGATCTGTGCGGTCCCCGACGTGCTGCTAGGGCTGTGTGGTGTTCTGGGTGCTGGTGGCATCCAGGGGCTCGGCTGGTGAAGCGTCCTGGGCAGGCCCTCTAGCGCGGCTGGCGTCTTGGTGATTCGGCTGGGATTGCCATGGTGACATGTCTGGCCGGATAATGGCGCCGCGGTCGCACTTGCGGCCAGGGTCTGGGGCCCCCGGGGTCCAGGGCGGTGACCGGTGACTCGTTCAGTGGCCGACAGGGGGCGGGGTTCTGGGGCAGTAACGGTGCACCGAGGGCATGACAGTTCTGGGGGAGGAAGAGGCGCCCAGCCAGGACCTGCTGACCCGGATATACGGGGGGGGGGGGGAAGGGTGCTTAAAGGTGGACACTGCACAAGCTCCAGTGCTTCTGGCCCATTGTTATAATGGAAGAAAGTGAACAGCAGCAGCAGGTGAGCCCTGCACAGCAGCATGTGGACACTGTCCAGAAGCCCCGTACTGCCTGGTGAGAGACCCATGATGATACGAGTGATGGCCAGGCAATTGGTCTTTCCAGCCGCAGTAGCTCCTCCAGAGTGGATGAGTCAGCGGCGTCGGCTGAGATGTGCCCCCCTCATAATCCCGTACCTACTTACTGCAACACTGGTGAGTGATCTTCGTGAATGTTCACTCAGTGATGCAGTCTTCCCCTTATTTCTCTTGTTCTGCCAGGGAAAGAAGTGTACAGGGAAGTCGAAACACAAGGAATGTGCCCTTTGCAGATCCCCCTTGCCGGAAAAAAAAGATTGTCAGCCCTGTGTCCAGCAGACAGTGAGGCTTCACCGCAGTGGGGGTAGGGTACATAACCTCATGCTTGCTGCCCCCACGTAGCAGAAGAGAAGCCTAACTTCGCCGCAAGCCTGAAGGAGATTATTAGAGAGGAAGTAAGGGAGTCCATGAAGTCCCTATCCCAGGGAGAGGGTTCCAAGAGGAAAGGGAAAGGACGTAAAGCAAGCTTTCCTGATTCAGACTCCCCTATTGACTATATTGGGAATGAGGACTCCTGGCTCATCTCCTTCATCTTCCTCTTCTTTGGAAGAGGACTCTGGCCGCTTTTGTTTTCCCTTAGATCGTGTGGACAAGTTAGTGAAAGCGGTCAGGGGCACTATAGGGGTAGTAGAGTCCCGGCTGTAACGTTCGGTTCAGGGCGTCATGTTTGCGGGGCTAGATCAGAGGAAGTGCAGGTCTTTCCTCTTAAATGAAAAGATTCAGTCTCTGGTACACTGGGAGTGGAACAGGCTGGAGAAGAGGTGGTCCCTGCCCCCAGCGTTTAAACGAAGATACCCCTTTGAGGATCTTGTAGTAAATACTTGGGATAAGCACCAAAGCTGGATGTGGAGGTGGTCAAAGCATCAAAAAAATCCTCATTGCCCTTTGAGAACCTGGGGACCCTAAAGGACCCTCTGGATAAGAAGGCAGACACGTTCCTTAAGAGGGCATCGGAGATGTCGGCAGGATCCCTGAGACCAGCAGTGGCATCCACGTGTAAGGCCAGGTCAATGATGGTCTGGCTGGACCAGCTAGAGACTCGGTTGAAAGGGGGGCTTCTCGTGAGACCATTTTCTCCATCGCCTTTCATTGGGGGACACAGGAACCATGGGTGTATGCTGCTGCCACTAGGAGGCTGACACTATGCAAATAAAAAAGTTAGCTCCTCCTCTGCAGTATACACCCCACCGACAGGAAGTAGGATATTCAGTTTAGCTTAGTGTCAGTAGGAGGTGGACACGAGTCTTTCATTAGACCCTTATCTACCTCAATGTGCGTCGTTTTCTTTCAGGTTTTCCGGAGGGATACAGGGTGAACAGTCACACCTGTAGTCCCACAATGCGGACTATGAGTACGGCGTGTACTGCCACCCCGTATCCTCATAGATCCGACAGCAGGACCATGATCCTAGCACACAAGCGTGCTCAGAAGTCCGGTCCTGGCTCCGTCCCCCACCCACTCGCCCACCAGAGCCTGTCGGTTGGAGGAGACGAGGACGTCCATCATAGCTCCCTGGATGTCTGATACCTTCACCGGTTTGAGGTTAGTAACAGACGGCGTGGGATGTTTAGGTGATAATACCCGCTCCCCTTCCTCTGGGTCCTTCTCGGGGTGGCATGGGAGGAGTCGTTTCTCCTTTGCGCGGTGACCGCACTACCTTTTTTGCTGCTGCCGCTCCTGTCCCCGAGTGGTGCGGAAGCCCTTCTGGCTGCCGTGTTGAATTTTGCGGCGGCCGCCCCTTCGCACGGCGGCCGCTCTGCTTCCCCCGCACCGTCTCGGCAGCCGCACAGCCACTTTTTTGCTGCGGCCGTTCCTTTAGCCGAGTGGCGCGGCGGCCCTTCTGGCAGCCACGCTTAATTTTACTGTGGCCGCTCCTTTCTGGCGCGGCGGCGCGCATGTCTCCTCGCGCGGCGGCCGCGCTGCACTGTCTAGGCAGCCGCACAGCCCCCTTTTGCTGCGGCCGCTCCTTGCTCTGGGTGGTGCGGCGGCCCTACTGGCACCCGTGCTGTTTTTTGCAGCGGCCGCTCCTCCCTCTCTGGTGCGCACACAGCCGCGCCGTTTTCCACCGGCGACCGCGCTTTTCTGTGGGGCCGTTGCAGCGAGCTTGCAGGCAGCCGCGCTGCCTTTTCCTGCGGCCGCGCTCCTTTCTGTCCTGGCGCGGCCATCTTGCGGGCGGCCGCGCCACTTCCTGGCTGCACGTCCGCCGTCTCCGCGGCCCTCTCCGGCGGTCGCCGGCTTCTAATTTAAGCCCCGGCTTCTCCCGGCCGCGACTCCGCCCACTTTCTTCTCTCCATCGGGCGGGCTTTTCTCCCACCCGACTGGTTCATTTCGGCGCATTAGGGGACACAGCTGGCGGTAGTGACACGGCGGTTAGCCCCGCCCACTTTCTCCTGCGCCCCCAAGTTTTTTTCGGCGCTAGGAACGCCTTGCCCCACTCCTTGCGGCTGCAGCTGGTTCCGCACTGAAGGGGCCAAACAGCAGTGTCCCAGAAGTCTGCTGTCTGTTTGTATTTCTGCGTTAAGGATCATCGCTGAGGTGCATCTTCTATCAAGATCCTCCTCTGGGCAGCTATGCAGCCTTTCCGTCCGAAGATCGCTCCGCCTGTCGTGAGTAGCTCTGCTACACAGACTGACACTCCTCTGCCCTTCTGTCCCCTAACCTTCTGTTATTTCTTCTCTCTGTCAGACCTGTAGCAACCCCCGCCCAGGACTCTCCCGCTGTTCCGCTACAGAGCGAAAACTCCACTCCAGCCTGGGTTTCCTCTCTATCACAATCCATAGCGGATCTAACACGGGTGTCTAAAACCCTTGTGTCTGTGGTTGATAGGTTGCCCCTGCAGACCCCCGCAGTAGCCAACGGGTCGCAGGAGGCTCCTTCTGAGCCTTCCGTTATAGGTCGCAAAAGGTCCAGACAGGAACACTGGTCTGAGTCCTTTTCCCGTTCCATTTCGCCCCATGGTCCTTCTCTGCGGTCGGCTTCCCCCGGTCCTCCTCCCCTGTGTCAGGCGAGGCTTTCTCTGATGCGCCTTCATAGGATATTTCGGCGCTGGATTCGAACCAAATCCATGAGGGATATGGTTCAGAACCTCATTGGAGCGATAAATCAGACCTGTGGCATCAAAGATTCCATTACGGAACCCGCAGACCAGGCGGTTTAGTTTAGACAGGCTAAACCAACTTCAAAGGTTTTCGCTCCTCACCCTGATTTAGAGGAAATCATGACGAGAGAAGGAGAGCATCCGGCCAGACGCTTTCAGAGAGTAAAGCGCCTTGGCGTTTTATATCCCTTTTCTCCGGAGCTCACCGCTAATTGGACTCGGTGGATCCTCGGGTTTCCAGGCTGTCGAGAGACCAACACTGTCCTTCCTCTATCTGGCGGAGCATCTCTGAAGGATTCTAATGATAGAATCCTTTGCGAAGTATCCAAATGGGCCAAACAGCTCCGTCCGGGCATCCCGGACGGGGCTCCACGCGGACAGCTAGCTGAGCTTGCCAGCCAGATTTCTCTTGTAGGTGAATACCTGGCCTCCGCTTCCCTGGATGCTGCGTCTTGTGCGACTCAGGCTTCCAACAATGCTGTTCCCTTCCGTCGGACCGTTGGCTCAAGGCCTGGCAGGCGGATTTGTCTTCCAAAAAGTCCCTTTCCAGCCGGGCTTTTTCAGGGTTTATGCAGCAGAGGCCACAGGCACGTCCAGAGAAGAACAGGGTTTTTTTTTTTTTTTTTTAGACCCACTCCTTCCTGGCGTTCTCGCTACTCCCAAGGTATATCTTCCAGGTCTAGGACTGGAAGATCCAACGCGGCATGACTCTCGACTAGACCCCAGCCCACTTGCCAGGCTGGGCGGCCGTCTCATCTTCCTCAGGGACATCTGGATCTCCTCAGTAGAGGGCACATGGGTCAGGGAAGTTGTATCCTCCGGATACAAAATACAGTTAGTTTCACGACCCCGGGATCGTTTCTTTGAATCCCGACCTCCAAGAGACCCCGCTCTAGTTCCGGGTTTCTTCACAACCATTGCTTCTCTTCTCAAAGCCGGGGGTAATTGTTCCCGTCCCAGAAAAAGCACGGTTCACAGGTTTCTACTCCAATCCTTTATGTGACCGATAAAAGAAGGAAGGTTCATCCCATTCTGGATCTCTAATTGCTGAACAGGAGAGTTCGTCTGAGACTCCTCAGGATGGAATCCCTACATTCAGTAATTTCTTCCATGGAGGCTCAGGAATTTCTGTGTTCCATAGATATTCAAGACGCCTACCTCCATGTCCCGATATTCCCGGGACATCATGGATTCCTGGGCTTTGCGGTGCTCCAGGACTCTTTTCAGTTTGTCGCCCTGCCGTTCGGTCTCGCAACCGCTCCCAGGGTTTTCATGAAGATCATGGCGGCACTGATAGCCATCTTTAGGGTCAGGGGACTGGTACCTTTTCCGTACCTCGACGACATCCTCATCAAGGCTCCGTCCTTTTTCTCAGGCTCGCGTGAGCCTCTCCATCGTCCTCGACACTAGCCGTTTCGGGTGGCTTGTCAACAAGTAGAAATCCTGTCTTGTTCCTTCGCAGTGCCTCCTTTTTTTCTGGGCATGCTCTTCGACACTCGTCAGATCAAAGTCTTCCTTTGCCGAGGGCAAGAGATCCGTCCTTCGTCGGGACGTACACTTGCTCCAGGGTCCTCGGCTTCCCTCCTTCCGATCGGCCATGAAGGTTCTGGGGAGGATGGTAGCAACATTGGAAGCGACACCCTTTGCCCTATTTCATTCACGACGTCTTCAGCAGGCCATCCTGTCAGTGTGACAGGTCTGTCTTGTCCCTGGATCGTCCAATCCATCTCTCTCCCCGGGTCAATCGGTCCCTCAACTGGTGGCTGACGTCACCTCTCATCTCCCAGGGCAGGTCCTTTCTTCCAGTTCTCTGGCAGGTGGTGAAGACTGACGCCAGCCTGCTCAGCTGGGGCGTGGTGTTTTGCCACCTGACTGTTCAGGGTCGTTGGTCGGCACAGGAGTCTTCTGGGCCGATCAATGTGCTCGAGATTCGGGCCATCTTTCTCTCCCTTTGCCACTGGGAAAGGATTCTCAGGGGTCTACCTATCCGAATCTAGGCGGACAACGCCACGGAGATGTCAATCATCAGGGGGAACTCTGAGTTCCTTGGCTGAGGTATCCAAGATCCTCCTCCGGGCAGAGGCAACGGTTCCGGTGATATCCTCAGTGCTTATCCCCGGTGTCGACAATTGAGCCGCCGACTTCTCAGCCGCGAGGGCCCCTCGGCAGGGGAATGGTCCTTGCATCAGGGGGTTCTTACATCAGCCTTGTCTTCGATGGGGGACTCCGGACGTAGACCTCATGGCGTCCCGAATGAACAGGGAGGTTCCTCGGTTCGTCTCCAGGTCTCGCAACCCTCTCGCAGTGGGCGTCGATGATCTGGCCATTCCTTGGTCGCAGTTCGTGCTTCCCTATCTGTTCCCATTCTTCCCTTGCTTCCCAAGCTGTTGAAAGGGATCAAGGCGGAGGGGTGCTGGCCATTCTGATTGCCCGGATTGGCCCAGGAGAGCTTGGTTTGCGGAGATCGTCAATCTTCTCGTGGACGCCCCCTGGTGCCTTCCAGACAGTCCCGATCTGCTGTCTCAGGGTCCGATCTACCACCCGAATTCTCGGTCGTTCAGTTTAACGGCGTGGCTGTTGATACCGCAGTTCTAAGAACGTCCGGCCTTTCGGACTGGGTGATTCTCACCATGATCCAGGCTCGGAAGCCTTCGTCTAAAGGATCTACTATCGTACCTGGAAGGCTTACGCCCGTTGGTGCGAGTCCAACCACGTTTCATCTATGTCCTTTCCCTGCCTTCCATCTTGGCCTTCCTCATTGCACCGAGCAACACCACTCTGAGACCAGATCCTTCCACCTCCTTAGGACCTTTGAACCCTGGCTGTTTTCAGTGTAAAGCCCCAAGATGTCTCTGCTGTACCTCCATCCTTAATGGGGTAACTCATTTTAAATCCAATGTTACAGGCACTTCGTACAAGATTAATTTTCATTTAAATTGCCAATCCACATATGTGGTTTACCTGTTGGAATGTGGGTGCGGCCTACAATATGTAGGCCGAACCATACAAACAATGCACGCCAGACTTAATAAGCATCGCCAAAACATTCGCAATGGCTTTCTCCTGCACAGCCTTTCAAAACATTTTTTAACAGCACACCATAAGGATCTTAAAACGCTAAAATTAATTATTGATCATGTACCTGACTCTGCGGCGGATCGTTTTAATAGTCTTGTGAATCGTGAGAGTTTTTGGATTTTTAAGCTCGGTACATTAACCCCTGAGGGGCTTAACTTAATGATTGAGAAAGTAGCTAGATAAGAGTCGTAATTATTGAACACGTAACTTTTTGTCTATATAGGTGTATACTTTTATTTATTATTTTTTATCTGTCATATGGTTTTAAATTTTAAATATATGTAGATTTAAAAAAAAAAAAACCACTTGTTTTCATGATTTTAATATTTTGAATTTGTGATTATATTTATCAGTGAATGTTCCTTTAAATTTGTAAATCTGTAAACAGCATTGTGATTGGCTGTTTATTGTTTAAATACTGCCTTCCTGTTCCCATTAATAAACTCCCACCTGAAGAAGACAGTGTTTACCGTTAAAACGCGTTGTGGCAAACGACATATGTTGTCTGAGTTTCCTTCAGCGCTCCTGGGACTGATTTCTGTTTGACACACTATCTTGGAAGGTGGCCTTTTTTGTGGCCATCACTTCTATCCGCCGCGTTTCCGAGTTGGCGGCACTGTCTTGCCGACCTCCATTCTTGGTCATTCACCAGGACAAGGTGGTCCTCAGGCCTCCGCCTTCTTTCCTTCCTAAGGTGGCTTCCACCTTCCACCTCAATGTGGACATCGTTCTATCTTCCTTTTGCCCAGGTCCGACTCATCCTCTGGAGCGATCGTTGAACAAGCTGGACCTCGTCAGGGCAGTGAGGATCTACCTGGCTAGAACGTCCACTTTCCGGAAGACGGGTTCTCTCTTCGTCATTCCTGATGGCACGCGCAGAGGCCAACCGGATTCTAAGGCGCTGGATCAGAACGGCAATTCTGGAGGCTTACCGGGTCAAGAGCAGAGTGCCCCCTCCTGGGATCAAGGCTCACTCTACCCGGGCGGTCAGCGCCTCCTTTGCGGTGCACCACAGGGCTTCCGCCCTACAGCTTTGCAAAGCGGCAATTTTGTCTTCCATCCACACATTCGCCAAATTTTACAAGGTCCATACCTATGCTTCGGCGGACGCCAGCCTGGGCAGAAGGATCCTGCAGGCGGCAGTGGTGAGTCCTCTGACCTGATGGAAGTCTGTTTTTCCCACCCCAGGGACTGCTTTGGGACATCCCATGGTTCCTGTGTCCCCCAATGAAAGGCGATGGAGAAAACAGGATTTTTGGTTGCTTACCGTAAAATCTGTTTCTCGGAGCCTTCATTGGGGGACACAGCTCCCTCCCAAGTTGAACAGCTCTGTTTACTGTTTACGTTTGAGTTCTTTGAACACTCTTTGAGTGTTTGAAACTGTTAATCTGTGGAGCGCTGTGAAATTTGTTGGCGCTATATAAAGTTTATTATTATTATATTATTCTTTCTCTTTTACACGTTGATTCTCCTACTGCTTTATCACTAACTGAATATCCTACTTCCTGTCGGTGGGGTGTATACTGCAGAGGAGGAGCTAACTTTTTTTATTTGCATAGTGTCAGCCTCCTAGTGGCAGCAGCATACACCCATGGTTCCTGTGTCCCCCAATGAAGGCTCCGCGAAACAGATTTTACGGTAAGCAACCAAAAATCCTGTTTTATGCACTTTACTGGTGATCCAGGGGGCCGCAGCATTTTTGTCTGATGCCTCAGCGGATTCAGTCAGGATGGCAGCTAGAGCAGCGGGCCTCTCTAACACAGCTCGGAGAGCATTATGGCTGATGTGCTGGCCGGGGGATATTCAAGCCAGGTCCAGACTTTGTTCCATACCCTGTGAAGGGGAGTACTTCTTTGCGCCGGTTCTGGATGAGCTTGTAGAGAAGGCAGGGGACGATAAAAAGAAGCTCCCCACCTTGTCGACCCCTTCCTATCAGCACCCCTTCCTATTGGCGTCCCTTCAAGTAGAAGAAGGTTCAGTCATTAGCCTTCCAGGGACCGAGCCAAGTGGAATGAGAGAAAGAAAAGAGGTACAGGGTTCATGTTTGGTGGCTCATTCTGAGAGCATAAGAAACCACCCCAATCACTGTCAGACCCGTAGGGGGTAAACTGTCGGCCTTCTATCCAGCCTGGTCACGGATTACCAATAGTGACTGGGAGCATAGCCTGATATCATCAGGGCTCAGATTGGAATTGTCCGCTATCCCGCAGGGCGAATTCATGGTAACCCCTCCCCAGTCGTCCCCCTCAGAACAGGCTGCCCAGGAGGCTGAGGTCCAGGAGCTATGCCATAAGAAGGTCCCGGTGGAGGGGTTTGAGGATTGTACTACCCCATTCCCCCCCCTTCTGATTCGGAAACCGGATGGCTCCTTCAGGATTATCATTAATCTTAGAGCTCTAAATGGGTTCTTGGTAGTGCGCCATTTCAAGATGGAATCGATTGGTTCGGCAATAAAACTATTTTTTGAAAACTGTTTTATGGCGGTGTTGGATCTAAAAGATGCCTACTACCACGTGCCTTCATGCAGATCACCAGTGGTTCCTCATGGGGAACGCGGTTAGACATTTTCAATTTGGACCTCTCCCCTTTGGTCTTGCTTGTTTACAAAAGTAGTTCCCGATGTCATGGCCCACTTGTGCAAAACCAACGTCCTGATTATTCCCTACCTGGATGACTTTCTTATTGTAGGCAGATCCACAGAGCATTGCTTAGTTCAGGTAGAGAGGACAATGTCCACTCTGGAATGCGTGCGGTGGCTACTGAACATTTAAAAATTCTCGGCTACAACCCTTAGGTGCAGCAGTTTCTGGGGCTCATTCTGGACTCAGAAAGACAGGAGTGTCGTCTGCCACCTGATAAGTTGATTCACCTTCAGCACCAGGTGTTTAGAGCATCAAACCAACCCACTATGTGCCTTAGGCAGGCTATGTCCCTGTTGGGTTCGCTAACCTCCTGCATTCCAGAGGTCCGGTGGGCACAGCTTCATATGAGAACCTTACAATGGGACGTGTTGGTTAATTATAGGGCCCTTAGGGGGTACCTGCAGTGACTGCTGACCTTGTCCCCGGCTTCTATACGTTCCCTGTGGTGGTTAGACTCGGGATAACCTGTCCAGGGGGGTTCCCTGGGAAAATCACACAACCCGGGTGATCACCACGGACGCTAGCCCTAGTGGTTGGGAGGCACATAAGGGGGAGGTTGTAGTCCAGAGCCTATGGGATCAACAGTTAGAAAGTTCATCTAACCTGAAAGAGCTAACGGCAGTAGAACTGGCAGTTACGGGGCTCCTTATCTACCTGCAGGGTTATCACGTAAGGATCCTCTCCGACAATCAGGTTGCGGTGGCCTACATCAATCGCCATTGTGGAACTCGATCCAGACCCCTAATGGAGGTGACAGAGCGGCTTTTCAAAATAGCAGAGGAGCATTTTCTATCTTTAATAGCACTGCACATAAGAGGAAAGGACAACATCAGGGCAGATTTTTTGAGCCGCAACCTACTAAGGCAGGGAGAATGGACGCTGAAAAACGCAGTCTTCGACCAGATTGTACAGATGTGGGGTCAGCCGGACGTAGACCTCTTTGCACCAAGAAGAACAGAAAAGTGAAACTGTTCTGTTCTCTCGACCCCAGAGAGAAATCGCTGGTGGTAGATTCCTTCTTGATAAAGTGGGACTTCAACCTGGGGTGGGCCTTTCCCCCCTTAGCCCTTTTGCCTCTAGTGGTGAGGAAGATCAGGGAGGACAGGGCAAGGGTTGTAGTAATTGCCCCTTTTTCCCCGAGGAGGGCGGAGTTCTCATGGCTAAGGACCATGTCGGTCTCCGATCCATGGGTGCTACCGGAGCATCTGGATCTCTTCTCCCAGGGTCCAGTGTCTACCATCCACAAGTGGGGCTTCACCTGACGGCGTGGAATTTGAAAAGGTCGTTACTGAGGGATAAAGGATTCTCTCCCAATTTAATAGACACTCTCCTAAAGAGTAGGAAGATAATTAAGACCAGGACCTACGCCAGAACCTGGAGGAAATTTTTAGCTACCTCAGAATTTAGAGCTGGGGAGGGGGTGCCAATAAGTTAGATTCTGGAGTTCCTTCAAAAAGTCTTAAAATGGGTCGTTCCACAAGTACCCTTAAGGTGCAAGTGTCAGCCCTGGGGGCCATATTTAGCTGCGACATCGCAGGTAATTATTGGGTGGCCAGATTTATTAAAGCGTTGAGCAGATGTAGGCCTTTTTATAAAGAGTTATGCCTCGGGACTTGAAATTGGTTCTCACGGCCATGACTGAGCCCCCGTTTGTGCTCATTATCTCAGCTTCGGTTAAAGTGCTCTCCCTTAAGGTAGCCTTCGCATTAACATCAGTGTGGAGGGTGAATTCCAGGCTCTTTCTAGACTTCCTCCATATAAACAGTTCCTGGATGACAGGGTGGTTCTTAGGCCAGATCCAACTTACTTGCCCAAGGTAGCCTCCAGATTCCACAGGTCGCAGGAGATAGTTCTCCCTTCTTTCCTCCCCAAGCCTACTAACCAGAAAGAAAGGAAGCTCCATACTTTAGACGATAGGAGGTGCGTGCTAGAGTATCAATTGGTTACTAATCCTTGGAAGAAGGATAATGCCTTGTTTGTGTCCTTCCAGGGCATCAGGAAGGGTCATAGGGTGTCAGAGTGCTTTAGCTAGGTGGATTAGGGAGGCTATTTCTTTAGCATGTACATCGAGTGGCAGGCCGGCACCGGAGGGGCTAAGGGCGCATTCGACTTGAGCCATGGCAACCTCATGGGTGGAGAGGTCGTCGGAGGTCTCAATCGACCAGATCTGTAAGGCAGCTACATTGTCCTTCCACCTTTTATAATCATTATAGGTTGGATATGGGTGCCTCCTCAGATCTCACCTTCAGTAGAACGGTGCTGCAGCCTGTGGTCCCTCCAAGAAAAATTACCTCTCTGTAATTCTCTTGTGGTGCTGTCATGAGAGACCGTATAAAGTCTGTTAGTACCAGTAATGGTATTTATCGGAGCCCACGACAGCACCCTTAGATTCCCTCCTTTCATGTGTGGGTGTGTACTTCTTACTCTTATAAGTTTTCACGTGTGTGAAATTGTTCGGTGTTAGAGTATTGTATATATTTCTGCCATTAACCATAGAGGTCCTCTTGGGCTCTGCTGTAATCCAACTGATGCGTGGGAGAGGTGCTGCCCTTTTGTATCTGTATGTTTCCTGTCCCTGAAGGGCAGATCCCCTCTCTCGTGGTGCTGTCATGGGCTCTGAAAAAAACTTCTTTTTTTTCTCCCCTTCCAGGTCCTGCCATTAATCAACAACCGCAGACTTCAGGAGGTGAGGATCTATACATTGTTTCTGCCATCTTAATATTAGTTCTCTGGGGATCCTGGGAATCTAGTCTTTCGTTTTTCTTGCATTTGCCCATTCCTCACACGAGAACCAAGATGCTGATGAGCTGCGCACCATTGTCAGGCGTGATCAGGACGGGATTTCTGCCTCTGCCTATAAGCGATGCATGATTCAATTGCAGCAAGCGGAGACATTTAAAGGGTTTTTTTATTTCAGAAAACACTCGTGCCCAGGTGCAGCAAAACTTTCTTCCTTGCTCTACCTCCCCTTGTCCAGCAATGAGTCTCTGCTCCAGGTGTTCTTTACTGCCTGCCTTTGACAGCACTGCAGACAATCAGTTATGTGAGCTGAGCTGAGCGATTCATGCTGTGTACTCAGGCAGCTCACTGACTGTAGCATTGTCGACATATCAGTGATGTGAGCTCAGCAGCTCGTGCCGTCTATTTCGGCAGAGCCACTGAGGTCACTCACTGACTGTAGCATTGTCGACATGACGTTAGCGCTGCAGGCAATCGGTGATGTGATCTGAGCGGCTCATGCTGTATATTAAGGCAGAACCACTGAGGTCACTTACTGACTAGTACTGGCAACATGACGTCAGCGCTGCAGGCAATCGGTTATGTGATCTGAGCGGCTCGTGTTGTCTATTCAGGCAGAGCCCTGAGGTCACTCACTGACTGTAGTACTGGCGACATGACGTCAGCGCTGCAGGCAAGTAAAGGGATTACAAATATTTCTAAATTGAAAATGTCTATAAGAACATTTTATTATTCATTGTTTGGATCCTCTGTTATCCCAGACACTTGTGCAATAATCTTTTCTACATTTTGGGAGATGTCCGACTACGGACTGTGACACACAGACTGGCCATGGGTCTCCCTCCTGTGATGCCAGCTGATTCTTGGTGGGTCTAGCAGTCGGGTTTGCAGGTGAGGGATAATGGGGAATCTAGTTGTCCGTGGAGCACAGTCCATGGATCGACCTTGGATCTCCTGACCTGAACTCGACAGCCTGTTATATATTGATGTGGCCGGTCTATGGACTGCGTTCCATGGACAACTAAGTTCACCCTTTATTATCCCTCATCTACAAGCCCGACTGCTGGACCCGCCAATAATCAGCTGGCATCACAGGAGGGCGATGCTATTTAGATGAAGCATTACATGATGAAGCATTACATGATGTTCCTTGTAGCAGTGTAATGCATGATCATGGTTGAATGCTGGTCTCCTAAAGGAAGAGCCTCGTCCACCACCTCACTAGCGCATGTGGGTTGTTTCGATAGTAACAAAAAAGCAGCGGAAGCGAGTTATGTTTTAGCCTTTACCTTTTTTTTTTTTTTTTTTGCAGCCATTAGCACTTTACAGTTTTCTTCTCCAGTAGAAGACTGACCCACTTTTGTTGACTGCTGTGAACATACACGTTTTTTTTTTTCTCCAGTCTGTCAGAACAGACTGACAGCTATTCGTCCTGACTCCCCTAGATCGATCATGGATGAAGGCAGAGGAGAAGGGAATTGACAGATATTTTGGACAAAGCCTGGAGCTACTCTGCGGCAGCAGTTGTCAGACAAGTTGCAAAACCAAAATCATCTAGGCAACTTGTCTGATACTTGCTGTGGTGCAACTATTTTCGAGCTTCAATTTTGCTGTTAAAAAAAAAAAAAAAAAAAAGCCAAGTCGCATGCAACATGCATCAAAATCTATGGCAAGTGTCACTTGCCACCAGCGACAGAAGATCAGACACACGGGAACAGTTGTGATTCTGTATCAGTTCGACTCCATACGAAACGTATTACTTTACATTGCTGTAATCTCAATGCTGCCGTGTAGCCCTAGCCTGAAGGATAAGTCATATTTAATTCAAACACGTCCGATCTTTTTTGGGAGGCATCTGCCATCGTTGGAGAGTCAGGACACCTTCATATTCATGAAATGTTCAGCAGGCTTTCTTACAAAGACATGTCCTACTCATTCTTTTCTTTCCTCTGTAACATATAAAGCCCACGCTGCATACACCGCCACCTACAAGCTTCTGGACTGCCCTAATCCCATTCTTCATTGTCAGTAGGTGCAGTGAAGAATCCACAGAAGCAACAGAAGACAAATGCCAACCAGCCCAAGCCTTCCGGAGGTAAGGACCTATGGGGTGTACATGTGCGGATAGTACAGGATTGTGTTAGGGAAAAAAACAGTGACTTGCGCTAATTTAACTGAGGAACTGTAAGGCCATGTGCAGGAGACCATGGTTTGATTATGGCCAAGCTTCGGTAATCCGACACGGGCCAATTTGCTAGTGTAAGTGCTGCTCTAATGCCAATTTAGAAGGTTTTGAGATTTGATCAGCGTCTGGCAAAAACCAAGAAATACACAGCCATGTGATTTCCAACAGTCTCCAAAGAATTCTGGAGTGTCCGTATACGAGGGGGCATCCAAAAAATCCGAAGAACTTTTTCTTTATTTTTTATTTATTATTATTTAAAATAACTTTTTGAAAACATTAATCCCCTTCAAATTACTGCCCATTAGATGCCATGCACTTCTCCCAACTGGTCGAAACATGTTTTATATTTATCTAATGCTGTTATACGACTCGATGTAAAAAAAAAACAAAAAACGTAATCAACTTGAAATTTGATTTCACTTGTCGTACCTTTTTTTTTTTTTTTGTTACCTGAAAGATGAGAAAAAGAGGTTAGATTATACTAACCGGGGGGGGGGGATGGGAGGTCCGATGGGCGTCGCGGTCCGGTCCAGCGCCTCCCATCTTCATAGGACATCGTCCTCTTCTTGTCTTCACGCTGCGGCTTCAGCCACGCTGCGGCTTCGGCGCAAGCGTACTTTGTCTGCCCTGTTGAGGGCAGAGCAAAGTACTGCAATGCGCAGGCGTTGGGCCTCTGACCTTTCCTGGCGCCTGCACACTGCAGTACTTTGCTCTGCCCTCAACAGGGCAGACAAAGTACGTGTGCGCTAGAGCCGCAGCGTGAAGATCCGAAGAGGACGTCGTCCTATGAAGATGGGAGGCCCCGGACCGTGACGCCCATCAGACCGGACCGCCACCCCAGGTGAGTATAATCTAACCTCTTTTTCTCATCTTTCAGGATACATCCGGGGCTTATCTACAGCATTTCAGAATCCTGTAGATAAGCCCCTGATACCGGTGGGCTTGGCTCACCTTCGATTTTGCGGGTGACAGGTTCCCTTTAAGGGGTTCAACTTTGTGACGTTTGGCCACTTCTGAACCGGGCAAACCACTTGCAATTCTTACCCGGCTTAGAACTTCCTTCTCATAAGGTTCCCAAAGCATTGAAACAGTTTCTGCCACTGTTCTCTTTACCAGGAAACAAAATTTGGTGTTGGCAAGTTGTTCCTTAACCCCTTTCTGCCATTAGACGTACTATTCCGTCCATGTGACCCGGGCCCTACTTCCCATGGACGCAATAGTACATCATAGGCGATCGGCCCTGGATGTCAGCTGATTATTACAGCTGACATCAGGCACTATGTGCCAGGAGGGGTCACGGACCGCTCCCGGCACATTAACCCCCGGAACACTGCGATCAAACATGAGGGAAGCGTCACGCAGGGAGGGGGCTCCCTGAGACCCTTGGAACAACGCGATGTGATCCAAAATGGCCACGGGAATCCTTCCGGGTCCTGCAGGGAGGTGGCTTGCAAGGGCCTGCTCAGATCAGGCGTCTGCAAGCCTGGAGCACTCCCTGTCAGATCGCTGATCTGACACAGTGCTTTGCAAAGTGTCCGATCAGTGATCTGACACTATAGCATGATGTCCCACTCTGGGACAAAGTAAAAAAAATCCTAAATAATGAAAAAATATATATATTGTTCCAATAAATTTCTTTATCTAAATAATAAAAAACAAGAAAACAATAAAAGTACACATATTTAGTATCGCCACGTCCGTAACGACCCGACCTATAAAACTGTCCCACAAGTTTAACCTTCAGTGATCACTGTAAAAAAAGAGGCAAAAAACGCTTTATTATCATACTGCCGAACAAAAAGTGGAATAACACGCGATCAAAAAGACGCATATAAATAAACATGGTACCAGTGAAATCATCATCTTGCCCTGCAAAAACGAGCCACCATACAACATCATCAGCAAAAAATAAAAAAGTTATAGTCCTCAGAATATAGCGATGCAAAAATAATTATTTTTTATATAAAATAGATTTTATCGTATAAAAGCGCCAAAGCATAAAAAAAAGATATAAATTAGGTATCGCTGTAATCGTTCTGACCCGAAGAATAAAACTGCTTTAACAATTTTATGAAACGTGGAACGGTATAAACGCTCCCCCTCCCCCAAAAAGAAATTCACGAATTGCTGGTTTCTGTTCATCCTGCCTCACAAAAATTGGAATAAAAAGCGATCAAAAAATGGCACGTGCCCGAAAATGGTACCAATAAAAACATCAATTCGTCCCGCAAAAAAACAAGACCTCACATGACTCTGTGGACCAAAATATGGAAAAATTATAGCTCTCAAAATGTGGAGACGCAAAAACATTTTTTTGCAATAGAAAGAGTCTTTTTTGTGTGACAGCTGCCAATCATAAATATCCGCTAAAAAACCCGCTATAAATAAATCAAAGCCCCTTCATCACCCGCTTAGTTAGGGAAATATAATAAAATTTTAAAAATGTATTTATTTCCATTTTCTCGTTAGGGTTAGGGCTAAAGTTAGGGTTAGGGCTAAAGTTAGGGTTAGGGCTAAAGTTAGGGTTAGGGCTGGGGCTACAGTTAGGGTTGGGGCTAAAGTTAGGGTTAGGGTTTGGATTACATTTACGGTTGAGATTAGGGTTAGGGGTGTGTCAGGGTTAGGGGTGTGGTTAGGGTTATGGTTGGGATTAGGGTTAGGGTTGGGTTTAGGGTTAGGGGTGTGGTTGGGATTAGGGTTAGGGGCATGTTCGGGTTAGGGTTATGGATAGGGTTGGGATTAGGGTTAGGGGTGTGTTTCGGTTAGGGTTTCAGTTAGAATCGGGGTGGTTTCCACTGTTTAGGCACATCAGGGGCTCTCCAAACACGACATGGCGTCTGATCTCAATTCCAGCCAATTCTGCGTTGAAAAAGTAAAATAGTGCTCCTTCTCTTCTGAGCTCTCCCATGCGCCAAAACAAGGGGTTCCCCCCCACATATGGGGTATAAATGTACTCAGGACAAATTGGAGAACAACTTTTGGTGTCCAATTCCTCCTGTTACCCTTGGGAAAATACAAAACTGGTGTCTAAAAAAAATTTTGTGGAAAAAAAATGATTTTTTTATTTTCACGGCTCTGCGTTATAAACTGTAGTGAAACACTTGGGGGTTCAAAGTTCTCACAACACATCTAGATAAGTTCCTTGGGGGGGGTCTACTTTCCAAAATGGTGTCACTTGTGGGGGGTTTCAATTTAGGCACATCAGGGGCTCTGCAAACGCGACATGGCTTTCCATCTCAAGTCGTGTCAATTTTGCATTGAAAAGTCAAACGGCGCTCCTTCCCTTCCGAGCTCTGCTATGCACCCAAACAGTTGTTTATCCCCACATATGGGATATTGGCATACTCAGGACAAATTGCATAACACTTTTTGGGGCCCAATTTCTTCTGTTACCCGTGGGAAAATAAAACAAATTGGAGCTAAAGTAAATTTTTTGTGAAAAAAAAGTTAAATGTTCAGTTTTTTTTAATTTTTTTTAAGCATTCCAAAAATTCCTGTGAAATACCTGAAGGGTTAATAAACTTCTTGAATGTGGTTTTGAGCACCTTGAGGGGTGCAGTTTTTAGAATGGTGTCACACTTGGGTATTTTCTATCATATAGACTCCTCAAAATGACTTCAAATGTGGTGATGTTCCTAAAAAAATGGTGTTGTAAAAATGAGAAATTGCTGGTCAACTTTTAACCTTTATAACTCCCTAACACAAAAAAAATTTTGATTCCAAAATTGTGCTGATGTAAAGTATACATGTGGGAAATGTTACTTATTAAGTATTTTGTGTGACATAACTGTGATTTAAGGGCATAAAAATTAAAAGTTGGAAAATTGTGAAATTTTCAAAATTTTTGCAATATTTCGATTTTTTTTCACAAATAACGCAGGTAATATCAAAGAAATGTTACCACTAACATGAAGTACAATATGTCACGTGAAAACATGTCAGAATTACTGGGATCCGTTGAAGCGTTCCAGAGTTATAACCTCATAAAGGGACAGTGGTCAGAATTGTAAAAATTGGCCCGGTCATTAACGTGCAAACCACCCTTGGGGGTAAAGGGGTTAAAGTTTGCCATCATAAAATCTTTGGGAGGGGCTTAAGAAAACAATCGCTGTCCGCTTCGATGGTTTCTCAGGAATGCTATTTGGCCAACGGAGCAGGGGAGAGTGTCTACTAAGCGTACCTAGCGGGAGAGGGCAGCATGGCCAACCCACTTGCCTACAGAAAATAATTCTCCTTTTTTGGGGGGTACCCCCTCGTATCTACGCCCTTGATGAATATAGGCTTTCTGTACATAAAGGTTTCTTACATAATGGTAAACTTCATAATAAGTAAAGACTGTATCCATCCAGCTTAGTGGAATTCGGGCCGAGTAGAGAAGACCGTAGTAGTTCGGCAGCGGATTCTCTGCTTCCGAAATGACGACCGCTCAGAGGATCTTTACGATACAAGAGTTTGGAGATATATTGAAATTAATTATTTGGAGAGTAATGGTCTGGAGGATGCTCCTGATTAGCGCCGGCGGCTGCCCCACTTTTTCGTGGGCATTCTCTCTTTTTTTTTTCCTTGCTCTCAGATGCTGCTAAACATTCTAATCAGACGACAGAGAAAGCTTTTTGTAAAAGAGAAAAAATTAAGACGTGAGCGTTTCCATGTTATATTAATACATAATGCTACAAGAACAGAACCGTAGATATTGAAAACGCATTGATTGGGAAAGGGGCAGCTGCTCATGGCATCCTAAAGCCGCTCATGGGACGGCGGATTTCAATGCACTTTCAGTATGATAGCGGGAGTTTCCTGGGTTAAGTGCAACTTATCAGCTTTATTCGGCACCCATCCCTTGTAGATTGTGAGCCCTCGCGGGCAGGGTCCTCTCTCCTCCTGCACCAGTTGTCTTGTATTGTTCGAGATTATTGTACCTGTTTTTATTATGTATACCCCTCCTCACATGTAAAGCGCCATGGAATAAATGGCGCTATAATAATAAATAACTAGTTTTCACATCTCAGGTTTTTTCTGGTTATATTTTCCTATTTCCAGGTGCCGCTAAACGACAAAACAGACTATGGCAAGCTTCAGTAGGTGAGGATCCATACCTTGCTTTGGACTCCATGATGTTAGGTCTCTTGGTCTGCTAGGAATCTTGTTTCTCATTGCCAAGCATACAGGTGCTTCTCACAAAATTAGAATATCATAAAAAAGTTAATTTATTTCAGTTCTTCAATACAAAACAGTGAAGCTTCTATATTATATAGTCATTACAAACAGCGTGATCTATTTCAAATGTTTTTTTCTGTTAATGTTGATGATTATGCCTTACAGCCATTGAAAACACAAAAGTCATTATCTCAGTAAATTAGAATACTTTATAACACCAGCTTGAAAAATTATTGTAAAATACGTAATGTTGGCCTACTGAAATATATGTTCAGTAAATGCCCTCAATACTTGGTCGGGGCTCCTTTTGGATCAATTACTGCATCAATGCGGCGTGGAATGGAGGCGATCAGCCTGTGGCACTGCTGAGGTGTTATGGAAGCCCAGGTTGCTTTGATAGCAGCCTTCAGCTCGTCTGCATTGTTGGGTCTGGTGTCTCATTTTCCTCTTGACAATACCCCATAGATTCTCTATGGAGTTAAGATCAGGCGAGTTTGCTGGCCAATTAAGCACAGAGATACTGTTTGTAAACCAGGTATTGGTACTTTTGGCAGTGTGGACAGGTGCCAAGTCCTGCTGGAGAATGACATTTCCATCTCCAGAAAGCTTGTTGCCAGAGGGAAGCATGTGGTGCTCTAAAATTTCCTGGTAGACGGCTGCGCTGACTTTGGTCTTGATAAAACACAGTGGACCTACACCAGCAGATTATATGGCTCCCCAAACCATCACTGATTGTGGAAACTTCACAGTAGACCTCCAGCAGCTTGGATTGGGGCCTCTCCACTCTTCCTCCAGACTCTGGGACCTTGATTTCCAAATGAAATGCAAATTTACTTTCATCTGAAAACACCTTGGACCACTGACAACAGTCCAGTTCTTTTTCTCCTTCGCCCAGGTAAGACACTTCTGGCGTTGTCTATTGGTCATGAGTGGCCTGACACAAGGAATGTGACACTTGTAGCCCATGTCCTGGATACGTCTGTGTGTGGTGAAGCAATGACTCCAGCAGCAGTCCACTCCTTGTGAATCTCCCCCAAATTTTGAATGGTCTTTTCTTAACAATCCTTTCAAGGCTGCAGTTATCCCTGTTGCTTGTGCACCTTTTTCTACCACACTTTTTCCTTTCACTCCACTTTCCATTAATATGCTTGGATACAGCACTCTGTAAACAGCCAGCTTCTTTAGCAATGACCTTTTGTGGCTTACCCTCCTTGTGGAGTGTCAATGACTGCCTTCTGGACATCTGTCAAGTCTGCAGTCTTCCCCATGATTGTGGAGCCTAATGAAACAGTCTAAGGGACCTTTTAAAGCGCAACCGAAATAAATTAACTTTTTGATGATACTCTAATTTTGTGAGAAGCACCTGTGTATTATCAACCTTTTTATCACTCGTGAGAACCAAAATGCCATCCGTTAGACAGAACTGTGCACTGGTATCAGTTAGACAGGATGAGGATAGGTTTTCTTTTTTAAAACCTAAATTTTTATTTATTTACAAATTGTGTCGAGCATTACATCTTATTGACATTAAATTCTTAATAATTAACACAACGTTATGGCGATTAGGGAAGGGAAGAGGATAGGGGAAATGGTGACGTTACAATAACTATCCAATCACATTCTCTATATGCGAATCTGCAAAGTTATTTAACAACGGTATTTAAACGGAAAGATAACAAATTGTTCCATTTTTCCTGAAATTGAGCTATATTATTAGATGTGGCGATTATTTTTTCTGATAGGCAATTTTCGTTGATCAGTGATACGACCTCGGGCAGTGAGGGGCACTTGGAGTTTTTCCAGTAACTAGCAATTTTGATTCTTGTTGCTACAATAATATGTACAATCACTGTACGGAACTCATAGGGAAACGAGTCCAAATCAATAGCGAGTAACGCCTGCTGTGCATTAAGATTCACCGGTATACCACAAATCTGGAACATCAGATGATCTACGGCTTCCCACAGACGTCTAATTCTGTCACAACTCCACCATATATGTAGCATGTCTGCACAGGGGTCTCCACACCTCCAGCACGTGTCTGGGGAACTGCGGAACATCCTTGACAATCTACTGGGAGTGAAATACCACCGATATAACAATTTCCTGGCGTTTTCTATGTGGTTGGTACATTTAGATTGGCTTCCAATAATTAAGAAGGATGCCCTCCACTGATCGGGTGTGAATGTGCAGTTCAGGTCTTTTTCCCACTTTTGCAGGTATGTAGTTAGAGAGGGCAGGGTATTCTCCAACATACAGTCGTAGCTTGTGGACAGCGCTCTAATCTGTGATGTCGGGTTCATCAGCATAGAGTAAAGTTTAGATGGCGGTGCAGGCATCTGTTTTTTCCTTTCAGTTAGGAAATGCCGGATCTGCAAATATTTGTAAAAATCCCTTTGAGGAACATTGTATTTATCTCTCAATGATGTAAAAGTAATTATTTCCTCCCCATCACACAAGTTCCCCAATTGAGGTGGTTTTGGGTAAATTCCAATTTTTAAGTTTGAGGTCCGGGATACAATGCTCCAGTGTCTCTATAGGAGCTTTGAGGAATTTGGTTTGTATAAGGCCTAATTTATTAGTCAACACACTCCATAGCTCCAGAGCCGCGTCTATTGTTGGGGACATTTTAAGGTTTCTATTAGGGACTTTAGTTTGATGTGCATGGTAAAAAGCTGAGACATTGGAGGTTCTCATCAAATGTTTTTCAATTGCTATCCAGTGCCGATCATCATCATTATTCCACATGAATCGTAACTGTTCGAATAATGCGGCCCTGTAGTACCGGACCACTGAGGGGCACCCTAGGCCACCCTTACTCATAGGGATGTAAAGCGTGTCCGCTTGGACTCTGGGTTTTCTCTCTTGCCAAATGTATTTTAAAATCATTGCTTGAATCTCTTTTAATATTTTCATTGGGAATATGATGGGGAGATTGCGGAACAAATACAGTATTTGTGGGAGAATGAACATTTTTACCGATGCAATCCTGCCCAGCCATGATAGTTCATGCTTCTTCATACGTAACATGTCCGTTTGGATTTTCTTCCTTAGAGACTCATAATTCAATGATAGAATTTTATCTGCCGAGAGTGTCAGCCGAATACCTAAATACTCAATATGGTCATTTTCCCACTTAAAAGGGTATTTATTCTCAAAGTTTTTGGGGTGTTTTGTGAGAGGGGTTAGGTTTAATACCTGGCATTTAGACACGTTCAGCTTATAATATGATATTTTAGTATATGAATCGATTACTTGAATTGCTGCCGGTAATGATTCTGTCGGGTTTGTTAACGCTAGAATGATGTCGTCAGCAAATAAACCTATTTTGTGTTCCGTTTTATTCACCTGAATTCCTGATATCATCGAGTGTGATCTAATTTTCTGCGCTAGAGGCTCAATCACCAAAGCGAATATAAGGGGTGATAGCGGACACCCCTGTCTCGTCCCGTTAGTAATAGTAAACCTGTCCGACATCATTCCAGAGACAGAAACCGACGCTGATGGGTGAGAATATAGCAGAGTGATTGCTTTAGCAATATTACCCGTAAATCCGAATCTGGCCAGAACCTCAAACAGGTATCCCCAATGCACCCGATCGAATGCCTTCTCCGCGTCCAGGGATAGAAGCAAAGAAGGCGTCCGGTCCCTCCCTGCCACATGGATGAGGTCAATCATTCGTCTGGTGCCGTCCAATGTCTGTCTAGATTTGATAAATCAAACCTGGTCTCCGTGCACCAGGGAAGGGATCACATCGGAGAGTCTATTTGCTAAGATTTTGGAGTACAGCTTGAGGTCAGTATTTAGAAGGGATATTGGCCTGAAATTACTTGGATGATCGGGCGTTTTTCCTGGCTTGGGGAGGGGGACTATAGTCGCTTGTAACATTTCTTCTCGTATTTTGCCTGTTTCAAATATATTTTGGAAGACTAATAATAGATGTGGGGACAATATTTGGTTGAATAACTTCAAGTATTCATTAGTTATACCATCCGGTCCTGGGGATTTATTATTTTTTGTTGCCTGAATGGTTTGTTGGATTTCTTTTTGGCTTATAGGTTGATTTATTGCCATCAATTTACCCTCTGGGATTTGGGGTAGGGATATGCTATTCAGGAAATTATTAATTAGCTCAGCGTTGGGTTGTGGGATAAGGTTGTCGGTCTTGAGATTATAGAGTGAGGAGTAATATCTTGCGAAAGTATTCGCAATTTCTTTAGGGTTGTATATTTTGTTCTTTTGATCATCTTGTATGTGAGCTATTTTTTGCTTTGCTAATCTCGCTTTAATCTTATTGGCAAGTATTTTACTCGCCTTATTCCCCTGCCAATAATATTTTGCTTTATTCCGCCTCAAATTATGCTCATATTTATATTGGAATAGCTGATATAGTTCGTATCTTGCCTTTTGTAGTTTTCTATATACCGTGGGTGATGGGCTATGTTTATGGATGTTTTCCAATGTTGCTATATTTTTATTGAGCTCTTCTATTTGTCGCATTCTCAATTTTTTGTGTTGCGCTCCTATCTGTATTAGCCGCCCTCTTACATAGGCCTTGTGGGCGCACCACACTGTGGTCGGGGATATGTCAGGCGTACTATTGATATCAAAAAATTCCTGGAGAAGGTCATTAAGTTGGGATTTAATATTATCTGAGGCTATTAAGAAGTTATTAATTCTCCACGGAGAATAAGTTAAATTATTGTACGTCTCTTTAATTTGGCATGTTACAGGAGCGTGGTCCGACCAGGTTATGTTCCCAATTTTTGCTGATTGTATATTTTGTAGGAGCCATTTATCCACTACTATTAGATCTATTCTTGAATATACTTTGTGTGGGTGGGAGTAATATGTATAATCCCTTTCAGAAGCATGAAGGACCCTCCACGTGTCATACAGTTCTTCTGATATAAGACAATGGGACAACGCATGGGATTGGGACTTTTTCTTTGAGCACCAAGATTTGTCTATATTGGGGATCGGGACGATGTTAAAATCTCCACAGATTAGCAGGGATCCTTGTTTTATTTTGGATAATTTAGTTATGAGGTCTTTAATAAAAGTGATTTGACCTGTATTGGGTGCATATATAGATGCAATTGTATACACCTTATTATTGATACTACATATCAATATTACATATCTGCCTTCATCATCCAGAACGCTATCAACAAGCTGGAACGCTACAGTGTCTTTTATTGCAATCGCTGCCCCTCTCTTCTTTTTCACCGCATATGACACATAGATATGGGGGTAATTTTTATGTTGTAGTCTGTGTATCGTCACGATTTAAATGAGTTTCTTGGACACATAGTATGTCCGCTTTGAGTGCCTGGGCTTCTTTCCATAATAACGATCTCTTGAAAGGGCTGTTTAGGCCTTTCGCATTAATGCTAGATATTTGAAATACCGTCAGTTACAAAAAAGAAAAAAAAATTAAATCAGTCACCAGATACAGGATAATAATAAGGGAAACAAAGAGGTTAAAGTAATTAACAACAACCAGAACAAGTACAACTTGTACAACTCATAGTCCGGTTCTATGTGAACCAACTGGATAGTCGTTCCTATCCAGTATTAAAGGGGGGGGGGGAGAGAATAAAAAAACGAAAGCAATATTCTCATGCCCCTTCAACCTGCCAGCCAGGCAAAAAAAATAAGTGTGGTGTCCCGGCATAGGCACACAGGGGATACATATGGTAACAGAGTACTTGCGTGAGAATCAGGTCCATTCTTTGTTCAGCGTCGGGGGTCTTTTCTTTAGTGGGGAGCTGGTATCTTCATCCACTGATGTCAGGGACCATTCCTGGAGCAGGGTCATGGCCTCTCTGGGAGACGCAAGGACGTGTGAAGTTCCGTTTTTCGTCACGATGAGCTTTACTGGATATCCCCACTTGTAGACAATACTGTTGTCCCGTAGAATCTTGGTTGCGGATGAGAATTCTCGCCTCCTGTTCAGGGTTGTCGCAGACAAGTCGGTGAACACCAGAATGTTCCGGAATCTTTCTGGAAGTTCTTGCTTTGCTGACGCTGACTTGGTCACTGCCTCCTTGAAGTGGTAGAAGTGCATCCTGCCTATCACGTCTCGTCGTGCGGAGCTGGGAGCAGACTTTGGTTTGGGGGTCCGATGTGCCCTGTCAATCAGCAGGTCCCTCTGTTCTGCTGACGGCACCAGAATTGTGAAGAAGTCCATTAGAAACTCCTTTAGTGTATCCGCTGACACGCTCTCAGGAATTCCTCTGAAACGTAGGTTATTGCGCCTGGATCGGACTTCTAGGTCTGCAAGCTTCAGTTTTAGGGCCATGATTTCTTCGTCCGCTTCATTATGCGCGTCTACTAGTTGGTTGTGCGCCGTAATATATTCCTCCAGTTTCCCCTCTATGTGTGAGGTTCTGTCGCCAATCTGGGTTATTTCTTTATGTAGCTCAGTGAAAGCCGTTGTGATATCAGTGTGAATGGCTTGCTTCAGGTCTCCCAGCAGGGATCTGAGTGTGGCTACAGTGACAGGGGCAGAATTGGAGTCTGTAATGGGAGAGTCTGAGGAGACGGTCAGGGCTGTGTTTAATGGCTGTAAATCTTCAGGCTCTGAACCTTCAGCATTCCTAGCAGGGGGGGAAAGCAGGGACTGCAGCGTTGGTGAATAGCTCTGTGTGCTCAGGGATCTTGCAGTTTTGCTGGGAGTTTGGGGCTGGTGGAGTGATTCACTGTGCAGCTCTGGCCTTTGCTTCACACTGCCATTACTCCTGCTGCTGCCGGCGGCCGCATGGTGAGAGCTGCGGTCGCCATCTTGGATCCAGCTACCCACCGCTTCAAAGACCTGGACCCTGCTGGGCGCCTGCCCCCTCCTTCTCCCTCGCTTCATTCCTGGAGTGCACCACCGCCTGGCTTATCTTATCTTCGGATCTGACCTCCTCCGGTCACCTCACTGTGCTTTGGGCCGCTTATGATAGCTGGTGGTTAGGGAGCTCGAGCCTCGCACGTCCGCTCAGCTCCACATCCGGTCACGCCCCCCGAGGATAGGTTTTCTACAGTTCAAGCAGTAGATTATTCACTGACCGTAAGCAGAGACCTTGAAAGTGTTAATGAATTGGCACACAATGTGTAGAAACTTCTTATTATACATTGATTGGATCTTTTGTTAAACTAGAAACCTGATCAATAGTCTATAAACCGTATCGTACATCATCTGCAGGTTAGACTGCTGGAACCGTCAAGAATCAACAGGGAGATGTTCTAGAAATGTAGTGTAATAAATGATCGCATTGAGTGCTTTAGTGCTGGCCTTTACAGAAGATCTTTATATCTCCAAATTCTTGTATCGTACAGTAATGGTCAGATCTTTCATTTTTTACAATTGGTTTGGGGCCCTGTTGATGTCATATTTTATGCTTCAAAAACCTTTTCTTTCATGTGAAATTTACGACGTTTTTTTCCGTGTCAACAAAAATTGCTTTATGCGGATAATAGATCATAGCATAAAGTAAGTGTATAGGGGCACATTGTGACTTAGAGGGTACTGCAAAAGGTTGGAATCAGATGGACTTTGTGCAATATAATCTCATTCCACCTGCATTACCCTGATAAATACAGCACTATCCTTAAGTTTTAGGTGTAGGGAAAAATGCTACACAATAAGGGCTCTTTCAGACGTCCGAGGCCTTATCGCAAAGCATCGGCTTGTCGCACATCTTCTGACCCGACTGTGATTGGAATATATGAAGCTATCAGTTAAAAGATGTGCGGTCAGCCCAAGCATTGCGATCCGAAATCTGGCTGATTCATTACGGATGTCTGAAACAACCCTAAGAATGCATATCATCACTTGCAGAAAGAACTTCTTGTTTTTCTTTACACCAAAGCTAGTTCTTAAAGGGTTTGTCCACTACTACAATTCTTTCTCATTCCCCATCTTTGGTTTGCCCCCAGTAAAATAAGCTTTATACTTGCCTCTCGTGCCGGTACTGTTCCAGCGGTGTTGTCTCTCGCATTCCCAAGGCTCACGTGAGACCATAAAAGCCTTGAAAATGTGCAAAATACTTGTGCAAACATTTAGCGGCTTTTGGGGTTTTCACGCTGGCTGCTAATTTCCTCTTGATTTATGTACGAGTATATGAATTCCCTTTGAATCCCTTCCAGACGTGGTCGCTAAGGGGGTAGAACAACATTGGTTATACATCGTGTCAATTTTTTTTAGAAAAATATGGTTTAAGCTATTCAATCCAAATTTTTGCCCCATAAAATGTTTGGCAGCTGCTTATCTCCTCCATTAAAAATTACTTTTTTGATTTGGGAAAACCATTATTCTAGATCTCTGAATGATAGTGGCGGTAGGGGGTAACAACCTCTCTCCAATGAATGTTTGTATTGTGTATACAGTTATATTTTTGATATGATTTTATGCAGCAAAAAATCCTCAGCAGCCGAAAACTCCCGTGGTCTCTCAGCCGAAAACTCCACAGCAGCCGAAAACTCCCCTGGTCACTAAGCCGAAAACTCCACAGCAGCCGAAAACTCCCGTGGTCACTAAGCCGAAAACTCCACAGCAGCCGAAATCTCCCGTGGTCACTAAGCCGAAATCTCCCGTGGTCACTCAGCCGAAAAATCCAGTGGTCACTGAGCTGAAAATTCCACAGCAGCCGATAACTCCAGTGTTCAGTCCGACGGCAAACACAGGAGCCAAACAAGTGAGTATGAGGCCATTGCTTGGATGGAGCCTTATAGGGTAGGTACGGGAGGTATATAGATGACTTCTAAGACCTACCTATGAACAAGGGGACCTGTTGAAAGTTTGGTTTTGTCACATTGGTATTCAGTATAGATAAACCTGGTCTAAATTATTTGTCTGCAGTGATGCATTGTATCTAACTACCATGACTGGAGAGAGAGATTTGGGCCTGTTTTCAGCTCCCAGATAATTGAAGGACCAGAAATGTGGCACTTACAAAGCAGAAAAGTACTAATTCTGTAATACAAACCTCTTTAAAGAAAGAACCTGTTACGAAGTCAACTTTGTTCTAAGTTTGACTTCTAAAAAAAAAAAAAAAAAAATCGGGGTGTGCCTTTTTTTTTTTTTTTTTTTTTGCATAACTACCATGTGAGCCACACCTCCATTAAGAGACCATCAAAATTAGCATATTGGGTATTCTACATAAAACAGCCCATATCTCTGGAACCACATGACAAATTACAATTTAAAAAAAAAGCTGAAACTCAGGGAATCAACAGGAATATAAATAAGAGAATAAACTGTCCACTTTTGACATGATTTTTAAAGGGGTTTCCACAAATCAATATATATCGTATATACTCAAGTCTAAGCCGACCCGAGAATAAGCCGAGGCACCTAATTTTGCCAGGGATAACTGGGTAAGCCTATTGACTCGAGTATAAGCCAGGTATGTGTGGCTCCCCTGTCCTGTCCTGGTATGCTTGGGTTCCACCATAGCTGTCCTGGTATGTGTGGCTTCCCCCGTAGCTGTCCTGGTATGCGTGGCTCCCCCCATAGTTGTCCTGGTATGCGTGTCTGCCCCTGTAGCTTTCCTGGTATGCGTGGCTTTCCCCTTAGCTGTCCTGGTATGTGTGGCTCCCCCCGTAGCTGTCCTGGTATGCGTGGCTCCCCCTGTAGCTGTCCTGGTATGCGTGGCTGCCCCCGACAGACTGGTACAGAGGGGCGAGGACCCTGTGCTTGCAGACTTACATTCTACGGGATAATGGGGAAGAGACAGAAGCTCTGGTGGTGGTGAGGCGGCAGCTCTGGTGGTGGTGAGGCGGCAGCTCTGGTGGTGGTGAGGCGGCAGCTCTGGTGTTGGTGAGGCGGCAGCTCTGGTGTTGGTGAGGCGGCAGCTCTGGTGGTGGTGAGGCGGCAGCTCTGGTGGTGGTGAGGCGGCAGCTCTGGTGGTGGTGAGGCGGCAGCTCTGGTGGTGGTGAGGCGGCAGCTTTGGTGGTGGTGAGGCGGCAGCTCTGGTAGTGGTGATTTACACAGGACAATGCACTGCCGATTTTATTTTTTAAAGTACCTTTAAAATTCATTACACCCGATGAACCAACATTTTGCTTTTTTGACTGCCTGCTTAGAAAGGCTTTTCTGGGAACACTGATTCAGTGATTATCTAAATGGGCTTTTAGACAAGACCCTCTAAAGACCATCGTGAGACATGTTTGTTACATTATAAGCGATTCTGTCTGATCTAAACCGGTACAGCTTTCGTTAATCGGCTCTATTGTTCTCCAGCTCTAAATTAGAAGCTTCTCAATAAAGAGTTATACTTAATTTATTTTTCAGGAGAAACGAACCGCTACCCAAAATGGAGGGACTACTGAGGAGACCAAAGGTAGCTGACATTCCTACTCTATCTTATGTTAATACTGTATGGCATTAATCTCTTCCACAATAGGTGACCTTTTCACAATGTGTGACATAATGGTTCCTCACACCTGAGAGGCTAATGCTGGCTGTGTTACACTGCCGGCATCTTCCTGTAACAGCAACCGACGCTACTCGGTCACTGACCGTGGCGTCGTTGTCGCTGGTGACAAGTGCCTGCATCAGCTCCCATCGGCTTTCCCCAAACGATGCGTTGTCATCACAGACAGGGACCAATGAAGAACCCTCATGGCTGCCAACTTAGTCCTTCTGTAAAGCGTAGCGAGGACTTCATAGGACAATATTATTTTCTCTTTATATTGCAGCGCAGTGGTATTGTAATATCCAGAGCAATCACAGGTTCAAAGTGGTGAGTTCTTGGGGGAAAAAAAAAAATTGAATCGTCTATATATATATATATATATATATATATATATATATATATATATATATATATATATATATATATATATATATATATATATATATATATATATATATATATATATAGCTATATATATATAGCTATATATATATAGCATTAAAAATTTTTACATATTTTGTATCGTCACATCTGTTAGTCCGATACGGTATAAAATTAATGAACCAGTAAGGTAAATGTTTTATAAAGGAAAAAGAAAGGAAAAATTGATTACCTTGGCTTATCTATGGAGTCCTCACACTTCCCACCCCCTAACAAATGTCCTCCTGTACTATTCTTTAAATGTGCTTGTTTCTTATTAATCTATCTGTAATCTTGCCTGAAGAAGGAGCCTCTGTGCTCTGAAAGCTTGCAAACATATTATTTTCTGGTTAGCCAATAAAGGTATCACTCCTAGAATACTTCTGTCATCATTGGGCAGAAAAATATTCACATCGATAAAGGAAAAAGAAATCGTAACACCAGAATTGGTTTTTTATTAGCCACCATTGCTCCCATAAAAAATGCAATAAATGGATTAAAAACTTAGATGTACCCTAAAATAGTATCATTAAAATCTACAGCTGACCGCACAAAAAAAAACAAGCCCTCATTCAGCTCGACAGAAAAGCGAAAAATCCTTTATTGCCGTGATCGCTCGGACCTTGACAATCATGTCGCCAAGTCATTTTCTCCTTCGCCTCATTGGGGGATATAGACGTATGCTGGTGCCACTAGGAGGCTGACACTAAGGCCACTTTCACACTTGCGTTTTCCAGCTTCCGTCACAATCCGTCGTTTTTTGATCCTGCAAAAAAGTTTTTCCCATCTGAGCATGCCCGGAAGTCAGTCTCTCTCTCTCTCCCCCCCCCCTTACCCGGAGGAGGCATACGGACGGGTCTGCTGTTCAGACCCGAAACTCTTTATTATTTTAAGTTTTGGAGTTTACTTTCTACAACAAAGGAGCAACGGGTCCTTTCAAGGCTAGGATCTCCACGAACCATCAACAGGCGAGCCCGGAGAGTGTCACCTCTTCGTATCCTCTCCTGCGACATGCCACGCCTGGGCTGATTCTTAAGGGTGACGGGTCCCTTCAAGGGCACCGATCTCCCCACACCCTGAATGGACGAGCACATGGAGTGTCGCCTCCACGTATCCTCTTCCCCAGCCAGGCCTAATGCCGGACAACTGGCCCTGTCCACCAGGGGGCTGAACTCCGTGGATGTACAGAGGCCCCTCTCTATGGCGTCCGAGCGGCCCCCACTGTTCCACCTCTGTTAAAGCGGATGGCACAAGGAGGAGGACGGTTCCTCTCCACCTCCCTAACAAAGGGATGGTGGATTGAGGTTTATCCCTCTATCGCTGCACCGTTCACGCTGCAATACCTGACCTGCAGCAGAACAGTAGAGTGCGCGCGCTTTCCTCGGCACTGAAATAGTCATCCGCGGCGGCTCCATGCCGGGACGCGCACCCATGGTGAGTGGATCCAGTCAGCGGTGGGCCTCTGCCGTGGGATGTTCACATGCTGACAGGCAGCCTCAGCTTCCCTGTAGCCCACCTCCCTGAGGTAACGCTCCGGCCGGCTGCAAAAATTTAGCCCCCGGCTTTGGCCGATGTGTAGGCCGCAACCCGGAAGCCGCGCCCGCACTATGGTGCGCTAAGGCGGCTCCGCCCACTTTTCTGGCGCTTCACAGCATGGGAACGATCGCTTCTCTCGGCCACCACCAACATCCCTCTATTCTACCCCTGGTATTGCTCTGGCCGGCTGCAGAAATTTAGGCCCTGGCTTGGGCCTATTCATGGAAGTCACAGGGGCGATGGTTTTGCACTGAAGTGGCACATGCAACTGGGTAAGAAAGTACTGCTCCCCCCCCCCTGCATCTTCCCCCTCTGCTTAAAGGAACATAACCAATATTCCCTAATCTTAAAGGCACATGACCAGTATTCCTGGTCTTAAAGGCACACGACCAGTATTCCCTAATTAAAGGCACATGACCAGTATTCCCTGGTCTTAACAGCACATAACCAGTATTGCCTGGTCTTAAAGGTGCATGACCAGTATTCCCTGGTCTTAAAGGCACATGTCCAGTATTTTGTGATCTTAAAGGCACATGAACAGTATTCTCTGGTCTTAAAAGTGCATGACCAGTACTCCCTGGTCTTAAAGGTGCATGACCAGCATTCCCTGGTCTTAAAGGCGCATGACCAGCATTCCCTGGTCTTAAAGGCGCATGACCAGCATTCCCTGGTCTTAAAGGCGCATGACCAGCATTCCCTGGTCTTAAAGGCACATGACCAGTCCGAAACCGGTCACCCTAAATGAGCTCAGGAGCCCTCCGCCACTGACCCCAGCTTATGCCAGAGTACCCAGTTCCCTGAGTGGGCTTCGTCACTGCCGCAACCCATGGCTTCTCTGTCCAAGAGATTAAATCCCTACGTCAACCCTCTGTGGCTCGGAGTGCTCGCAGGACCGATATAGATGGTACCGCTCTTTCATGCGAGCCGTCGGCTAGGAAGGGCCGCAAGTATTCTAGATACGTACAGGCGTCTAGAAAACGGAAGTTTAATTTCTTGATCCCTCACCAATGATTTGCTGAGAACAAGACTGAATATGGATCGGATATTGCCTTGGTTCTGGACTCACCAGAACTTGAGAAAAGGATGGATTCGCCTATTTATATCATCAACCAATCTCTGTAGATTGACGAGGACTTCAGTTCTACTCTAGATCACGCAGTGTCCCTCATAAGGAGACTTAACTCCCAGCAGAGCATTTGCCATTCACTCGGACAGGGAGCGTCTGGATAAGTGATCCACTGGACCGAAGTCTCTGCAAGCGCAGTATCCTTTTTCAGCCAATATGCGAACATGTGGTGTGTCCCCTCCACGTATACCCCCCTAGGACGTGGGATGCCATGCCTGGTCTGATTCGTAGGGGCGACGGGTCCTTCTAAAGGGCACCGATCTCCCCACACCATCCATAGATGAGCACACGGAGTGTCGCCTCCATGTATCCTCTTCTGCAGCCAGGCCTAACGCCGGACAACCAGCCCTGTTCACCCGGTGACCTGAACTCTGTGGATGTACAGAGGCACCCTTTTTGGCATCTGAACGTCCCCCTCTGTATCTGCACTATTTAGCAGATGATGCAAGAAAGCGGACGATCCCTCTCCACTTCCCTGTTAAGAGGATGGTGGATTGAGGATTCATAATTTTAACTCCGCACCGTGAAAAAGAGTGACGATTGCAAGAGACAGCTATTCCTGACCTTCTGGATGCAGCCGCGCATTCTGCCACTTGGCAGATTAACCGGGTAGAATCTCCTGTGGTATACCTTCCAGTATCCCTGTCCTATGGGTCATCAATTAAAAATACAACGGACTGTCAGCCAATCTGGTTAGTTCCGTCTTGTGGCCTCGGGTTCAGCGCTCTACCCTTCCTTAGCAGCCGCATGGGTTGCTACAGCAATGGTCTCCTGGTCGGAGACCTTAACTTCCTTGATTCACAACAGTAACCTTCTCCCGAAGACAGTACAGCTGGTCAATCAAATTTCTTGAGTGTGAGACTAGCTGCTTCACGCCTCTCGGATGCGGCTATTTGCGTGGCGCTGTCAGCAGCAAATGCCAATACAATCAGAAGGACTTTATAGCTCAGAGAATAGAAGCGTACTCTGCATTCAAAAAGCCTCTGACATCACTCCCTTACCAGGGTGATCGCTTATTCGGTGACAAGTTGGGAGCGTTCCCCATGCAGGAACAAAGGATCGCATGTTTCCTATAGACCCAACCAGCAGTGGATGAGTTGACCAGGGCGGTCTAGATCTTAGGGATCTTGGTTCCAAAAAAGGGACCGAAAAGTAAGACCGATCCTTTACCTCAAACTTCTACCAAGCTTGACAAGGTCCCCCTTCTTTGGATGGAGTTCCTCCGCTCAGCCACTACTTCAACGGAAAAAGGTGGCGTTTCTGGCATCAGCCGACATTCGGGATTCTTACTTTCACATTCCTATTTTTTCACTCTTCAAAAAATTCCTTCGCTTTTCCATTCGAGAACAGCATTTTCAAATCACGAACTTCGGCCTTGCTACCGCACCCATAGTGTTCGCAGGGGTTATGGCAGCTGTGATGTTCCTCTTGCACCCTAGAGACATGGTCGTCCTGCCCTATCTGGTCGACTTTTTAGACAGTCTAACAGGACAGCGCTGTCGTCTATATCTCTTGCGATACACTTTCTCACCTGGGCTGGCAGCTAATCTTAGACAAGTTTTTCCTCATTTCCAGCCCAGCAGATATACTTTTGAAGGATGATCCTGGACACTTCCAGAAGGTTGGTAATTCTCCCTTTGGGACAAGGCCGAGGCCCTTCAACAGGGAGCTCGCGCACTTGTTCACACATCCCTTCATTCCATTCGATTTGCTAGGAGGGTTCCGAGGAAAAATGGTGACAATGGAAGCGGTTTCCTTCGCTCCTCTCGTTTTCTGCAGGTCAAACAGGCTTTCAGAGGGTAGTCTCTGAGCTCCTTCCTCACCAAGGGGAGATCCTTTCTCCCGGTTCAGTGGTTATTAGTGATTACTGATGCCAGTCCTCTTCTCCTGATCATTGTTCTGGGGATCCGAACGGTATGGCTAATTCTACAGCAGGTCCACTGCCTTCTGGCGGGTCACCCCATCCGAATTCAATCGCACAATGCCGCGGCTGTGCCATACGTCAATCATCTAGCAGGTACCCAGGGTTAGGCGTCGTGGTCGCGGTATCTCACATTCTCTGATGGGCCGAGATCTATCATTCAGGTGATCTCTGCACTACACATCCCAGGAGTAGAACTCTAGACGGCAGACACCGTCAGGGTCCCGCCTCAAGTGAGTGGGAACTTCACCCGGAAATCTTTCATCAGATCTGCCTTCTCTTGGGCACTCCAGATGTAGGTCGGATGACGTCCAGACTGAACGCCAATGTACTCTAGTTCATGGTTCGGCCTCGAGATCCAAAAGCCATGGCAGTGCATGCTCTGGTTCTTCCATGGTACCAGTTTCCATATCCCCTCTTCCACTACTTCCGAGAGCCTTTCGGAAGCAGGAAGGGCCCCAGTGATCCTGGGAGATCCGCACTGACCACGTCAGGCTTTTTTTCGTTTGCAGAACTAGTATTTTTCCGTCTTAATGCAACAAAACTGCAAGTAGAGACTTCCTCGCAGGAAGTTTTCACATGTGGCTCTTCCCTATCGCATGCCGTTAGATCTTTGGGACCTTAATGGTCCTGGGAGTCTTACAGTAGACTCCTTTTGATCCGGACAGACTTTACTATCAGGGGAGGTCGCCCTTTTTTCTCTGCAATCTCATCATCCTGACGACTCTTCGGAGCTAGCCGCACTGTTCTTTCGGACTTTTTTTTTTCCTTATTACCTTCAAGGCAAAGTTGTCCTCAGGCCATCCCTGTCCCTTGTTACCAAGGTAGTATTGTATTCCCACTGTTATGAGGGCATCGTTCTTCCCTCATCTTTCAGCACCAGTCCACAAAACGGAATGGGTTCCCCATATTCTGGACGAAGTGAGTGCTCTGAGTAAGTGTACACGTCTCGAGGACGGCGTCCTTCCAAAGGTTGGACACTTTATTTCTTCTTCCTGACTGTAAGAAGGCTTCCTGGCGGTTACAGGAAGGGTTTAGCCGTTTCATCGGCCATGTTAGCCTAGTGGATTCGTTACACCATCCAGGAGTCCTTCCGTGTTAAATGTCAGCCTATCTCCCTATCGAGGTTTCTTGGGTTCTAGGCACCAGGCGTCGGCAAAGCACGCCTGCAGGCTTACGGGTTCGTCCAGTCCGCTTGCATTCTTGAAGCACTATAATTCCCAGACTTCCACAGATGTGAGTCTGGGCAGGCGGACTGTGCAGGCCGTGGTGGCGCACTTGTAAGTAGCGGTTACACAGGGTCTGATCTGATGATGTCCCCACCCGGGGACTGCATTAGGACGTCCCACAGTCTGTGTCCCCCAATGAGGCGAAGGAGAAATAGGGAATTTTGTGTACTCACCGTAAAATCCTTTTCTCCAAGCCATTCATTGGGGGACACAGCTCCCACCCTGTTATTAGCTTGTGTTTGTTTTATAATCTGGCACTGTCATATATAATGTGACATGCTATATGCTCATACGTTATTGATCTCCTACTGCTTTTGCACCAAAGTGGTTAGCTGAGAGCCAGCAGGAGGGTGTATACTGCAGGGGAGGAGCTAACTTTCTTTGTATCACTTAGTGTCAGCCTCCTGGTGGCAGCAGAATACACCCACGGTCTGTGTTCCCCAATGAATGGCTCGGAGAAAAGGACTTTACGGTGAGTACACAAAAATCCCTATTTTGCCATACAACGACTGGTGTAAAAGCAGAAACCAAATTATGGAATTGCGTTTTTTTCCCCATTCTTCAGCATGTTGCATAAGATGAATGTTGTAATTCTAAACTATAACTTGTTCTGCAAAAAGAAAAGAAAAATAGACTGAAAATAGGTTATATAAATTATTTTTTTTATTGCACGTATCCCCCCCCCCCTCTTTCTAAGGAGTGAAACAAGTGCAAAGAAAAACCCAACAAAAATTGTACGGTTATGAAAGGGTTAATGAATTAACATTAGACTGGTATCCATTCCTAGATGCTGATGTGCCAACTCAACCGCACAAGAAGTTGAAGACAGAAGAGACGATGCTTCCAGCAGAGCTGTAAGAACCATAGATGGTGGCCATGTGTAACTCACACCAGCTTTTCAGAAACATGGGTGATGTTGGCTTACAAGGGTTTACACACCCAGCTCTTAACATGATCCTCCTATTACAATATAATGAGTAAGATGGCAATAGTAGCAATCCATATACTGTATTTTTCAGATTATAAGATGCCCCCCCCCCCCCCCCCCCCCCCCCTCCAATTTCGGGGGGAACGGGCATGTGTCTTATAATGCGTGTACACTTTACCGGTACCGTTGCTGCAGGCTGCGATGATAGGGTGCTACGTGGGTGTCCGGCGGTGCTGCTGCTGGGGGCTCCGGTCCGGTGCCGCAGCGGAGAGCTCTGCCGATATTTTGTGAAAGGCCAGAGCCCCTGCAGTGCCATGGTTTCCTGTGCGGTGGACTCCGGGAAAATGGCCGCCAGCACCAAGAGCTCAGCATCTTATAATCCGAAAAATACAGTAAGTAATATATAGGTAACATAACAAGTATGAGCTGCTTATGGGGGCCATTATGAGCATAGCTGCGCTATTCTTTCGAATAGACGTGTACAAATTACCCCTCCTACCCCGTTCGTGAGGGCAGCAGCACAGAGAACAAAGTTTGTTCGAGAGGGGAAAAATTCTGGACCACTACTAATAATGGGACTTAGGACAAATCCTATCTTCTAATGAAATCCTCTAAGTAGCACAGTAATGCCGTTTTATCCATGCATACTATATGGAGGTAGGACTAGTCCAGTGGAGCGTCTCTGCCTCACATCTTCTAAATGCACCTCCCAGGTCATACCTGCAACTTCGATGTAGTCCCAGTCTTGGTAGGACTGGCGTTATGTCCCATTCACGCCTGAGATTTTTTGGTATTCCTAACAAGACAAGGATGTCTGTCACCCACAAGGGATGATTAGAAGATCTGAGGCAGGACTAGTCCTGGGGAAGAGACTCAGCTGGACTAACCCTACCTCATTAAAATATGCAACGCCGCAGGATGAAACATTTTTTTTTTTTGTAACAATAGAAATTATTGTGCTACTGAAAAGTCTCCATTCTTATAGGGAATATGTACCGCCAAAGTAGCGATTGTAAACCTTTATGGGATGTAACCGTTTCCTTTTAAATTCCTAATGTTTCCGTTTGTTTAAGATCTCCATAGAGGATCACTTGATAACGACCATTGAAGAGTAAACTTTGAAAAGCCGGCCAGGAACTGTGTCTTAGATGACTAGTCTGCCATCCCCCTGACCGGCTTCTTCTCCCCAATCCCCGAGACCAACAGGTCTCTGCCTATGTGAAAATATAGGAGAGACCTTTCAGTCTGATGGGCAGAACGGCGTAGGACTAGTCATCTGGGAGTCCTAGTCCACTGACAGTTTTTCAAAATATGTTTTCTTTGAAACGCCTCATTGTTTCACAGTGCAGTGTCCGAGATCAATGACCGGTTCCCTATAACTACCTGGATCTTAAAATCACCATTCGGTTACGATGCTTCTCTTTTTCCTGTTTTTCATTATTAGACCCATCCATGGATGGCGAGGTGATACCAGCACAATGTTCTCATGTAGCTTGTGTCGATATTATACCCCGGACGAGCGTGAAATGCAGGTCCATTTCTATTCCTCCCAGCACAAAGAAATCCTGAAACATCTGTACATCTTCTACCCCAAACAGAGAGTGGACTTCCTTCATGTGAGAGAGAAGTTTTTCAGTTTCACTTTGCAAAGCTGCTCGCTCGTGGCATGGAGGGGGTTAACTGTGGTGTCGTTTTTTTATTTCTAGAATTACCTTTTATATAAGAAGAGGAAAATGGCCATGGAGCAGAAGAACAACCTACTGCCCGTTAAGGATAAATTTAAAGGTAGGGATTGGATATTCTTAGCTGATCTTCGTGTTGCGGCTCTTTCCTTGGCAGAGTTATTTAAAACGGGGCAAAGTAATCAATCCAATTCCTTGAGATATTTTTGGGGGTTCTCCCAGAATACACCAATAAGAAGCAATAAGGGTCTGAAGGTACGTGTTGTATGGTGCCAGGATTAGGAGTCCATAGCCTGAGACACGGGCAGCCCTGGAGGGGTGTGAGAGCAGCACGTAAAGAGGGTAGCCTGAGGACCAGCCGGGGATTTCTTGGCTCTGCTTAGGGAGTGAGGGATTTGCTGTGAATGAGCCAGGCAAGAATAAGCAATGCTTTACCGGTTCCTACACGGAGTATCCTAGAGACAGTCATGGGATTAGGGTTTTCCCTGCAGTGATACGATTGGGAATCTTCTGTAAGTGAATTTCTTGTGTTTCCATCTGTCTTTCAGGAATAGGTCAGGAACATTTCCTCCATCGTGTCCAAGCCGCACTATGTCAGGCATGCAACGTTCTCATCCCAGATGACCCAGAGCTTTTGACCAATCATATAAAATCAGAAGGCCACCAACAGAAATGCAAGGTAAAAATCGATTGGAATATAAACCAAGATTTTGGGTGCTCACCGTAAAATGTTTTTCTCGGAGCCTCATGGTTTCCGGTGTCCCCCAGTGACGCGAGAGAGAAAGATATATTCACATCTGACAGATTTATTGCTGAATTGTAGAAACCCGTTTTGGCATTCCTCAGCAATCTAGCGATGAAATGTTATGGTAATGAGCTGTAAGTGATTCTGGGTGGGACACTGCACTTGCAGCTCTCCTGCCCTCCCGCTGTATTCCTCTCCTGTATCGGCCTGACAAATCAGTCTTATTTCAGTGACCTGCCTCCCATGATCAGGATCTGTTGGAAGCGCCCTTATTGCCAGGTTCGGCACGTGCGCACTAAAGTCCTTGTGATGCACCTGGACCCACGGAGTTGATCTGCGCATGCATCCGCCCCAGGGCCTAGCGGGTGCTCTTCAGAGATTTTCGTAGGGAAGACCTCTCATTGTACAGTCTCTGACACCATAAGCAGACTGGGACTAGAGCCGGAGGGCAGGAAAGCTGCAAGTGCAAGGTCCTATCCCAAAGCTCATTTCCATAAAATATAAACTGGATTGCTGAGAAACGCCAAAACAGATTTCTGCAATGAAGGTAAGGATTTAATTGGACTCAAAGCAAGGCATCTGTCAGCACAGAATGACTGCTGAAACCAAATACAGGCCCCCAGTGCACCCTTGGTGTGGCCAAACAATTCAGTACACCTTCCCACCATTCATCTGTCTTCCTTTGGCTCTATAAAGCCAGGGCTGTCAATCAAGAATGAGGGAGGGGTATATGTAGGTGGGAAGGTGCACTGAAGTGTTTGGCCACATCAAGGGTGCACCGAGTGCCTGTATTTGGTTTGTACAGTCATTCTGTGCTGACACTCTATAAGACCCGACTGCCTTGTGTCTACTCGTATGGTAGAGCAAGCATAGTGAGTTCTGTGATGTTTCCACCCTTTATTGCATAATGATGTACTCTAGAAAGGACGAATTGCAAATGAGATGCCCGGTCTGGTTTCTTTACCTTATTCCTAAACATTGTGGGTTTTTTTGTTTTTTTTTTACCAGGTTACAGTAAAAAACATAAAGGTGAGCAGCCTGGCAGCAGCGAAGGAGCTTTTACTGGATCAAGAGATTCTGCAAATGCTAAAAATCTACATCTCGGTGAGTAACAGGGTAGGTGTAGCGTGTTGATCAAGGAGGATGTCGGGGGCTAAATTAAAACATTATGGAGGCATAGGTGTAGTGAAAATGACAGACTGAGCTACACTTACTAGCTTCCTACCCTGTGGATTCGGTAGTCTGCTGTGCGTGTGATGACCTCAGTCTTCTGTATGCGGCTAGTGATTGGTTGCAGCGGTCAGATAACTATAACAGAGTGGCACCAGAGAAACATCTCGTGTTGTCCGTTCTAGTCGTAACCCATGATCTTAGCGCCATAATATTCCATTACGTGATTATCATCACTTTCCCCATTGGGCCTCACAATCTAGATGCCCTATCGGTATTTCTTTGGCGTGGGGAGGAAACCCACCCAAATGTAGGGAGAACGTATTACTGTTTCATAGAATCTTCTGCGTTTTGTGTGGTCTTTTTAGGGAAGGAATCCATTTAAGGACACAGTGGCCTGTCCATCGAAGGTGGTGAGCAGCACACCTGAAATCCTAGTCGCTGAGGAGGATGATGAAGATTATGTTAATATGAATGATGATGATGATGATCATTCTGTTGATGATACTAAAGATACCATTGCTAATGCCAAGTCTGGTCAAGAGGTTCCTGCTAACAAAGACTCTGGCCAAGCCGTGTCCGTGAATACTGATAAAACGGCTAAAGAAGAAGCTGAGGAGGAGGAGGAGGAAGAAGAGGCGGCCGAGGCCCCATGATGTCATTTATCTCACACTGTGAATTATTAGTTTGATTTATATTTCCATCCTCTGAAGCCCCTTATATTAACATTTAGCTATGAGCCCTGGAGCCATTGCCTTCAATAAGATGGTCTCCTACTATCGGAGAGTAAAGACGTGCCGCATGCCCTTGTGCTTCATTTCCCTTTTAAAGGGGGTTGTCTTACCCAAGATGACCCTTTTTTAAATAGATCCTGGGTCGGTAATTATCCAATCAGCCACTAGGAGAATGTAACTTGACAGTTTTTCGAGTGGCCGACCTTACAATATATGGGCAGACCATGCAGTATCTCAAAAGGGTGTAAAAAACATAATATATGAAATGCGAGTTGTGCACAACAGGTTTTTTTTTTTTTTTTTGGACACGACATAAAGGAAATTAGGGAAGAATTTTCCAAACAAAATCAACTTCCATAGGCCAAAGTGGAAAGCTTTGGAAGAGGCTATGAAAATTAGTTGCCTTAAAGTCACCCAGTCTGCCCACTCGGTGTAAAGGGTGGTGTCTCATATCATAACATCCATAGGATGAGTTACAAATGTCAAGGTCTCTTCGATGTGGGTTATAGAAGAGAGAAGCCTCTAAATTATAACTTAATATAGATATTAAAATTTGTTCCAAACAAAAGAAAATTCCCACAAAAATTAGTGAAATAGATGCAGAATAAAGTATTAAGTCAAAATCCCAAAAAGTAAAAAAAAACAGCCAAGGAGAGATATTGTATTGTATTCCTCATAGAATGGTATGACTTGGCGACAACCGTAAGTGATAAAGCTAGTTACCACTATGTAAGAGGATTCTACCATTGACTGGGGGACGAAGGGCTAGTGGATGTTTAGGACATTGGGAAAAGTGAAAAAGATGCTATCCCGTGTGTCCCCTATATTGACCCTTCCTGGCCGCAGAGGTGGGCACCCTAATAAGAGCATGGCAGTGGTGCCCCTGCTCACGTCGTCTGACCCTATATTCCTTACTAATCCCTAAACAGGGGTGACCATAGTATAGACATTATATAATGGATATGTACGACAGACATTATCTTGCGAGGGTATCCATAACATCCATGAAGCCAAGATGTACAATATGGATCTATATTAAAAGTTATATTTTAGGGGTGTATTATGTAAAACAGTTGTCCATACTAGTAATGAGCGAACGTGCTCGGTGTTATCGGAACATGCTTGTGCGCTAATAGTATTCGAGCACGCCGAGATACTCCATGCTCGAGTCCCCGCGGCTGCATGTCTTGCGGCTGTTTGATAGCCACAACAGATGTAGGGGACTGCCTGTTTGTTAGGCAACCTCTGCATGTGTCTGTCAAACAGCCGCGGGGACTTGGACATAGTATTTGAGCACACCGAAGATTAACACACGAGCGTGCTCGGATTACACCTCATCCGAGCACCTTTGTTCATCACTAGTCCACACCCTTATACTATCCCATACATTTTTAGCTGGAATTATAGAAGAAAGACCCTCATCTTTATTTTGGGAATTGAGCTCCATCTATTACACTGCACATGCGCAATAGCTGAAAAATGTATTTGGCTGTTTTCTCATAGAAGTGAATGGGAAGAGACCAACTTTTCATTGACAGCGGTGAAATGTGCCCATTCTATACATAGATATGGGGCCTGCATGTATCACAGCTGTAGCATCACCTGTGGATATACCCTAAATGGCTAATGGGAGTGGCACCCCCTTCAACAAACATGGAGACACCATAATTTTCATTTGTGAGGATGACAATCCCATATAGGTCTACGGCACGGCCATGATTCGGTCAGTGTCATTTCGGGTAATTCAGAGGATCTCGGATCTGAAATTCGTAATTGGTCACTATTCCTGTTCATTTTGTTTTGTGAATGGATGTAATGTTGGTTGTTTCATTTTGTGTTTTTAGTTAAATTTTTTTTTAATATCTTAACTATAAATAAAAATAAAAAAAAAAGTTGCACAACAGAGCATTTTTTTTTAAGACACTGTAGCTGATATATCAGGGTCTAAGGAAGACTGAGTATAAAATGTGCTTTTTGGCCGTGCGATCATGACCTGCAGTAGGCAGGATATAACATCTAATAGTTACCCCTTCGTTTGGTTTATTTGGTTCAGAATTAAAAATCTACCATTCAAATTAAAGGCATGTTTTTTTTTCCAGGCAACCTGTCAGGATTTGGCAAGTTGCAGTCAGATAGGATGGCAGAGTGGCTGCTGTTTGTGAGGAGTACAAAAATCCTCTTTGGTCAGGCGCTTCATACTGGTACACAAACCATGGGAGATTCAAAAGCAGTCTTTAGGGAGGGAAAATGTATAGATGGGTAAGTTGACTCTCCCAGTAGGTAACCCAAGCGACTGCTGCTTATAGCACCTTTCTGCCTTTACTCACGTCTGTCAAGATGATTTTGTGAACCTTGTAAAATTTTAGAGAGGGTGTAAACAGTGGATCAAGTAGCAGCTTCAAGGCTGGAACGGTGACGCTTGATGGCAAAGAGCTCAGGAAGCCCCCACTGCCTGGTAGGAATGGCCCTTCACCTCCGGCGGGGCTCTTTGTTCTTGGTTTTATAAGCTTCTAGGATGGTAGAAAGAATCCAGCATTCAATGATTGCCTTCAAGGCAAAAAGACCACGGTAAGGTCTTTCTGCAGTAAGTAACAGGAAATGCGACGTCTAAAGGAAACTGTCGCCTTCTGGTAGTGATAGACAGCGCTGACCAAATCTGAACAGTGTAAGGCTTTCTCTGCAAGATTAGAAGGACAAAAGGAAGGAAAAACGATGTCTTTGTTAGTCGAAGGGAGAAACCTCATTGGAAAAGAATGAAGGTACAGGATGCAACACCACCTTTTCCAGGTGAAAGACAAAGTGAGAGAAATGCTAGTTCAGATACCCGCTTGAGAGAAGTGATGACAATCCTGAACACCACATTCCAGAAAAGCCAGAGTGGGGGAATACTAGTGTGTTGAGCATCAGAATAAGATCCAAGGGAGGCCGGCTGGTAAGGGAAGAACAGAATAGGCCATACCCTGAAGAAAAGTATTGACTTCTTCCTTCTGAAAAAAAGAATGGACAAGGCCTAAACCGGGACCTTGAGAAAACTGAGGACCAAGCCAGACTCAAGTCCCGACTGCCAGAAAGGAGGGAAGAGAAAAACCATAAGCAAGAAGAAGTCTTTCCAGGTGGTAGATGTGAGACAAGGATTGCTTTCAAGCTATGATCATGGTCTGTCCAACCTCACCAGAAAAAGCTGCCATTAAATTGAGTGACCAGGAATTCAAGTGGAAGAGGGGACCTCGGGAGAAAAGGTCCAGTCGATTTGGACGTCTCCATGGAACATCTGTGAGAAGGTTAACCAATTCCGCATACTATGATCTTCTGGGCCTGTCCCGAGCCCCAAAGATTACAGGGATGTCTTCTGACTTGATCTTCTTGAGAAGCTTGGAAAGAGGCAGAATTAAGGAAGGGAAAACAGACCGAGGAATTTCTAGAGGATTGCAAGATATGGACACCAATTGGACACCTTCTGATTGTGTCTGGATGCCATCAGCTCAACATCTGGAGTTCCCCACTGTAGACAGATTTCAACGAAGACTGATGCAGACACCACTCCGATTAATCCTTCGACTTATGAAGTCTGCGGCCTCATTGTCCACTGCCAGAATTTGGATAATTGAAATGACTGGGATTCTTCGTTCTGCAAAGGAAAAAATCTGAGACCTCTGACACCTGCTTGACAACTCAGTTCCACCTAGATGGTTGATGTAAGCCTCGGTAGAGACATTCGGGCTGGATCCTGATTGGAAAACCTGACCGCTGATCCTTCCAAGACACAGTGCAAGACAAATTGCCTTGAGTTCTAAGATATTGATGGAAAGCAAGACTTTGTGGCTATTCCACCAACCCTGCACCGTCAATTTCCAGGAATACTGCTCTTTAACTGAGAAGGCTGGCATCTGTTGTCACAATGAATAGGTAGGAAGAAATGACCGAAAAGAATGAGGGGCGAGTCCCACCACCATAACAGAATGTTTGACCTGGGGGTAAGAAGAATCGTGTGATCCAGAGAGAGAGGAGACTTGTCCCAGCATTGCATGGTACTAATCTGTAGGGCCGAAATCTTGTCTTCTAGAAGGAAAACTTTCATTTGGACTATGTCGAACAGCATTCCCAGAAGAATGATGCACTGAACAGAGATCAGCGATAGATTTGATTTGACAATCAATGTGAAATTGTGTCCAGCGTGATCTGCAGACCATTTAGATCCTAGGAGTAGCAAAAGCCTTGACCAGATTGTCATCCAGGTAGGGAATGACAACTACCCACCACCTGACGCGTAGAAGAGCCATGATGGCAGCCATGATCTTTGTGCATACCCGGGGAGTCATGGCCAACTCAAAGGGGAGAGCCACAAATTGAAAGTGGGACTGATTGACAGCAAAACTTCAAAATTTCTCATGGATGAGTACATGCTCATCGCAGGCTGTGGGGGTTGGGGGGGTTATAAACTGAAGGCTGGGTGCAGGTGGTGCAGATAACCAAGGACTGGCCTTAATTGTTGTTTACAGTATACGCAAGAAAAGTACACAACCAGCCAGGACTGGTGTGCACGCCTTTCTATGGGACCAGAAATAGTTAACCAGGAATTGAAGCTTGGGAAGATGATTTGCATATTACTGGTACATTCTGGGAAGAGTGAAGAGTTGCTGTGAGTCAGAGGATCTTTTGAGTGTTGCTGAATGAGGCTACTTGGAGGAAAGCGTCAAACCAGGAATTAAAGCTCGAGGGAGATAATTTGCATATTACTAATTATTCTTTACGGCGATTCCACAGAAGTTCGTTTTGTTCAACATGGAGGAGATTACCCATATGCTGCAATGTGTGCTATATGTTTACAGACTTGCCAGAAGAAAAGACAAACTTTACGTGCCTGAAATGGAGGCTTGTGACTCTGTTAGAGGAAAAGGTGCAAAGTCTTCAGGAGAGAATAGCTACACTGAAGCTCAAGGATTTCCTACATCTGGGCAAGAAAAGCAAAAATTACATCTACAGAATGGGAGGAATAGAAGTAAGCAACGGCATGTGTGAAAAGACTTTGGTATACTAATAGATCACAGACTGCACATGAGTCAACAGTGTGATTCAGCAGCAAAAAAGGCAAACAGTTCTAAGTTATATTAAGAGAAGCATAGCGTCTAGATCACGTGAAGTAATTATTCCCCTCTACTCCTTCTTGGTCAGGCCTCATTTGGAATACTGTGTCCAGTTCTGGGCACCATATTTTAAAAAAGACATTGAAAGAATGGAGCAAGTTAACAGAAGAGCTACCAGGATGGTGAGCGGACTGCAAAGTACAGTGGGGCAAAAACGTATTTAGTCAGTCAGCAATAGTGCAAGTTCCACCACTTAAAAAGATGAGAGGCGTCTGTAATTTACATCATAGGTAGACCTCAACTATGGGAGACAAACTGAGAAAAAAAAATCCAGAAAATCACATTGTCTGTTTTTTTTAACATTTTATTTGCATATTATGGTGGAAAATAAATATTTGGTCAGAAACAAAATTTCATCTCAATACTTTGTAATCTATCCTTTGTTGGCAATGACAGAGGTCAAACGTTTTCTGTAAGTCTTCACAAGGTTGCCACACACTGTTCTTGGTATGTTGGCCCATTCCTCCATGCAGATCTCCTCTAGAGCAGTGATGTTTTTGGCTTTTCGCTTGGCAACACGGACTTTCAACTCCCTCCAAAGGTTTTCTATAGGGTTGAGATCTGGAGACTGGCTAGGCCACTCCAGGAAATGCTTCTTACGAAGCCACTCCTTCGTTGCCCTGGCGGTGTGCTTTGGATCATTGTCATGCCTACCGTCTCAATGCATTAACCTAACGATCCCTGTGTGGCCTATTTATAATAAACAAAAAAAAAAAAAAGGTTCCTCGCATCATGTTCTCATACACTTTATGCAGTATTAGCTCTCTGTGTCTGTACTGCTACATACTGGTTCATGCAGCTTTACATGAACACCCGAGCCTTACACTATAGCCGGTCCGAATAACTAAAGCAATTGTTACCATCCACCTCTCGTGTCTCCCCTTTTCCTCATAGTTTGTAAGCTTGCGAGCAGGGCCCTCATTCCTCCTGGTATCTGTTTTGAACTGTATTTCTGTTATGCTGTAATGTCTATTGTCTGTACAAGTCCCCTCTATAATTTGTAAAGCGCTGCGGAATATGTTGGCGCTATATAAATAAAAATTATTATATTATTATCTCGAGCTCCGCTTGCAGAACACATTACTTAATTTTTCACAACTTCTACATTACATCACATGAAGAAAAAAAGGTGATATAGTGTCACTCTGCACAGTAACAGGCCTGCCCCCCATTTAAAACAGTATACTCAAAAAATAAAATAAATACATCACTGCAGTAATAATATCCCTTAATTATCCCCTATGGTAACACTATTCCCCACCCTGGCCCCGTTTATCTCATTCCTGGCTCCAGCGGTATGTTCTCGCATCCTGCCCTCATGAGTATCCATTCTACCCCATATGATCTCCCCATCCTGCCCCACCAGCCTCCATCGTATCCGTCCTGCCCCATGATCCAATCCTGCCCCGTGTCTCCAATCATGCCCCGTATCTACATTCTGCCCATGCCTCAAGTCCTGCCCCCAGTGTGTCCAGCATATTACCCCCATGTTGTCCGGCAATCTGTCCCAGTGTGTCCAGCATATTACCCCCATGTTGTCCAGCAATCTGCCCCTGTGTGTCCAGCATATTACCCCCAGTGTGTCCAGCAATCTGCCCCAGTATGTCCAGCACTGCCCCCAGTGTGTCCAGCAATCTGCCCCAGTGTCCAGCCTTTCCCCAGTGTGTCCAGCAGTCTGCCCCAGTGTGTCCAGCATATTACCCCCAGTGTGTCCAGCAATCTGCCCCAGTGTCCAGCCTTTCCCCAGTGTGTCCAGCTTTGCCCCAGTGTGTCCAGCATATTACCCTCAGTGTGTCCAGCAATCTGCCCCAGTGTCCAGCATTGCCCCAGTGTGTCCAGAAGTCTGCCCCAGGGTCTCCAGCATTGCCTCAATGTGTCCAGAAATCTGCCCCAGGGTCTCCAGTATTGCCCCAGTGTGTCCAGCAATCTGCCCCATGGTCTCCTGTATTGCCCCAGTGTGTCCAGCATTCTGCCCCATGGTCTCCAGTATTGCCCCAGTGTGTCCAGCATTCTGCCCCATGGTCTCCAGTATTGCCCCAGTGTGTCCAGCAATCTGCCCCATGGTCTCCAGTATTGCCCCAGTATGTCCAGAAGTCTGCCCCAGGGTCTCCAGCATTGCCTCAATGTGTCCTGAAATCTGCCCCATGGTCTCCAGTATTGCCCCAGTGTGTCCAGCATTCTGCCCCATGGTCTCCAGTATTGCCCCAGTGTGTCCAGCATTCTGCCCCATGGTCTCCAGTATTGCCCAGCAATCTGCCCCATAGTCTCCTGTATTGCCCCAGTGTGTCCAGCAATCTGCCCCATGGTCTCCTGTATTGCCCCAGTGTGTCCAGCAATCTGCCCCAGCATTGCTCCAGTGTGTCCAGAAGTCTGCCCCAGGGTCTCCAGCATTGCCTCAATGTGTCCAGAAATCTGCCCCAGGGTCTCCAGTATTGCCCCAGAGTGTCCAGAAATCTGCCCCATGGTCTCCAGTATTGCCCCGGTGTGTCCAGCAATCTGCCCCATGGTCTCCAGTATTGCCCCGGTGTGTCCAGCAATCTGCCCCATGGTCTCCAGTATTGCCCCAGTATGTCCAGAAGTCTGCCCCAGGGTCTCCAGCATTGCCTCAATGTGTCCTGAAATCTGCCCCATGGTTTCCAGTATTCAGTGTGTCCAGCAATCTGCCCCATAGTCTCCTGTATTGCCCCAGTGTGTCCAGCATTCTGCCCCATGGTCTCCAGTATTGCCCCAGTGTGTCCAGCATTCTGCCCCATGGTCTCCAGTATTGCCCCAGTGTGTCCAGCAATCTGCCCCATGGTCTCCAGTATTGCCCCAGTATGTCCAGAAGTCTGCCCCAGGGTCTCCAGCATTGCCTCAATGTGTCCTGAAATCTGCCCCATGGTCTCCAGTATTGCCCCAGTGTGTCCAGCATTCTGCCCCATGGTCTCCAGTATTGCCCCAGTGTGTCCAGCATTGCCCCAGCCCCAGACAGTCAGACATAAAGAAAAAAAAAAAAAGTAAAATCCTCACCTCTCCCGTTCCTAGCGCAGGTCCGGTGCAGCCAGTCAGCGTCTCTCCGGCTCTGCAACGCTCAGGACAGAGAGGCAGAGCGGCGCGCACAGTAGTGACGTCATCGCGCCCTCTGCCCTGAGACGTCGCAGAGTCAGAGGACGCTGAAGCCGCAGGAACCAGGAGAGGTGAGTATTAGAGCGGGGGGGGTTGGGGGGGGGGGGGAGCTGGCCCTGGTCGTGGCGGCGGACGGCGCCGCCCGGAGAGTTAAAGGGGCGTCTTTTTTTTTTTTTTTTCCCCTCTTCTCCTGCAGCGCCGGCCGCCCCCCGCATTGTGCCGCCCGGGACGGACCGCCCCCCGCACCTCCCTTCCTACGCCACTGGGCCTTACACTTGCTTCTAGAAGTGGCCCAGTTCATCACAATTGTAGCACTTCACCTTAACGAGGTCCACCCTTCCAGGGAACACCCTTTTTAGCCTGATCTTTCCCATTGTTTGTTTATAGGCATTTTAATTATTACCTTCTGGAATTTCTTTTCCTCCACTTCTTGAACATTCCTTTGAAATGAACTAGCCAAACTCAGTGCTGGGACTGACTTCTCATGCCAATCAGCATGATCAAAAATGAATGAGTCTCCTTATTCAATCCAGGCACCAAGATGGCAATCAACATGTTTCCCATTCCTTGGTCCTTCAGGCTCGTTACTGTCTCCTCAACTGCCGGCCTAAATCTCTCAATGTAATCCTTAACTGTTTACTTCGCCTTTTGATGAATATTTGTCACCCTTACCCAGGACTGGGGAGCAAAAACCTCTCCCATTTTGCTTTGGATACTCCAATGCTTTTTGAGAGGAGTTTTCTTGCTGATTTGGGTTAGATGGCAGAATAAGTTTTGTGCAGATGGCAGAAGCATCAATCTGTCCAGCTATTGTTTTAATTTTCTGCAACAAGTCTCTCCATGTGGGGTTGTAACTGACTAATGTTATACAGCTCATTTGCAAACGCATGTGGATTGCTCTGTGGTTTGGTGATCGATGAGAGAAATCCCTTCACTTTTTCAGGTGTCCACGGAACATGTTGGGTGATTCTCCTAACTATCTGACCATTTAAAAACACCAAAAAAGGACACATTCAAGAAAAAACACCAAAAACAGGCAAAGATGCTTACCTGTCTAAACAGGCCTCAATACAAATGCACAAGCAGGGTGCAGCGGACCCAAACAAAATAGCAAATGCACAGGTGCGATACCTAATGAAACAGCCAGCCTTCAATAAGGGTTTGGCCGTGTGGTACACCAATGCACTAAGATAAAATACTCTGTATGTGGCGTGTTCACACAAGGAATGCAAAGCGTCTGGCTGCAGCCTATTAATGACGCCATATGGCGGGCTGCCCAGTGCTAAAATGCATCCTGTGTGAACAGAGGCCACAGTGTACAGAACAATTCGGGCCCAGCTGCACCCTGCAAAAAATATACGTGCAAAAAAACATATAAATATATGTAAGGTCTTAGTTGATATTAGGGCCATAATATGGAAGCTGGCAACCCACGCCAAGGGTCCTTACGTATTGCCAGTCCTACTCTAACATGAAAAACACCAAAAAAGGACACATTCAAGAAAAAACACCAAAAACAGGCAAAGATGCTTACCTGTCTAAACAGGCCTCAATACAAATGCACAAGCAGGGTGCAGCGGACCCAAACAAAATAGCAAATGCACAGGTGCGATACCTAATGAAACAGCCAGCCTTCAATAAGGGTTTGGCCGTGTGGTACACCAATGCACTAAGATAAAATACTCTGTATGTGGCGTGTTCACACAAGGAATGCAAAGCGTCTGGCTGCAGCCTATTAATGACGCCATATGGCGGGCTGCCCAGTGCTAAAATGCATCCTGTGTGAACAGAGGCCACAGTGTACAGAATCTGACCATTTATACAAGGCATAGATTGTTCTTTGACTGGATAGGCAGAGGCCTGAGGTGACAATTATATCTGTCATCCTGTCTATCTCTTTTTGTTTGCTTTTTGCAGGTGACCAGAAGTTATTCTTCCACTCCACAATAAACTCTCCTTCCCCCAGGAATAGATATCTCTCCACATGTACCTGGGGTAGGATGGGATGAATAAAATTCAGGGACTGCAGCCTTCATTTTTTTTTACAAGCTGGGCAAAAAAGTGCCCCATTTTTCTGGACTGTCCTGTTATTTCTGGACTGTTGGCAGCTTATATCGGGGAAAGTGCAGGAAGCCTGTTGCCTAGAGCTCTCATGGGATTTTGTAGAGAAGAACTTGTGTGGAGGCTTTAGAATTTGGTGCCATGGTCAGGGGCCTAATGGCTAGTTTGCGGCTGTCCTGAAAGCTTATATAAGGGAGATAGGGCTGAATATGCGTAAATTTCCATTCGTTCCATAGGTTCTTGAGACACAGATGATTGTGGTGAGCACTGCACTCGAGCTCTCCCACAATCATATTACACAAGGGAAATGTGTTTACTGCAGGCGTGTAAGTGACCCTCTACAGCTGTCAGTAATAGAGGCGGGACATGTTTTGGATAATAACATGATCACAGCTGTTACAAATTAAAAGAAAATTAGTTTATTACAGTAAGAGTTTGCTCACGCTTACGCAGTGCAGTAATGCAGTTCAAATTTCGTGTTTTCAAGTTTGCATGTTTTGGCGCTGCAGTGTGCTGCCCTTTTTACTTGACTATATACGAGTTGGCGACTCTGGGTTCAGCACCTGTTCACACTCAGTCTATGTTTGGATGTGCCGGTCAGGTTTTTGAAATGTATTCTTTAGCCTTCTGATCGTGCACTCCCGCCTCCTAGCCACAGGTGTTTTAATTATAGTAGGTCCAATACCCCTCCACAGAGAGTGAGAATTTGAGTCCAGGAAGAGGTGTCACATGTACCCATTCAGATGGAGACGTTTATTCTCAGCGAGGTAGGTTTAGAGTAGGACCTCGTATAAGAGAGATGCCGTAAAGTGGCTACGAGGTACACATAAATATGGCCATTTTTATGCGCTAAAAGCTCTCATTTTTCATATTTCTAGTGCAGTAATGCAGTTCAAATTTCGTGTTTTCAAGTTTGCATGTTTTGGCGCTGCAGTGTGCTGCCCTTTTTACTTGACCATATAATATGGCCGAGAACTATCCGATGTTTTATCAGATAGCACTAGGCCCGATGTTATGCAACAAGGTGGCCTGGGGTGGTAGTCTCAGCCGAGACAACTAAGCCACAGTCAGTATACACCCCCGTACCTTGTACAGAGATAGGCAGCACAAACGCATTCCAGACACAGGTGCACTCCAACAGGGAAACAATTTAATAAAAGGAAATGAATAAAGTACGAACACTGGCTTCCTTCTGCCCTCTCCCTAGCTTTGTCCACGGCCATACCCACAACAGCCACGGCGACTGAAAGAGGCAGTAGTCCTTACGCTGGAATCTGGATGCTTTTAGTCCCTTTGGCGGGGCCCTTAAGTACTCCTGGGCCCTTGTTACTGTCCTTAAGTTCAGGGCAACAGATTCTATTCCCTCCTGGGGTCTGGCCATGCTCCGGCTGTTGCTAAGCTTCTGCCCTGGGCAAACATGTCCAGGATCTCTGAACTCAAGCAGGAGCTTCCAGCTCCCTTGAGGCTGCCAGTCCAGCCCAAAAAGTTAACCAGTTCCTTTCCCTAAGCTAACATACCTGGCAGCACATCAAAACAGGGCAAACACAGACACATTGCAAACATTACAGTAAAACATTAATACACATAATACAAGGGCATGGGATAAGAGAGCATCACATAGGAGAGAGAGGGGAAGCAATGAGGTTCTTCGCCACCTCCTTACAGTTATACCATGGGGCAGAGCAGATCTGTAATTTTTTTTTCTCATTCTAATTCGGCATGAGAAAAGAAAAATCTCTGCAATGCCAACTGGTCACCTCCTGAAGGGCATCATCAAGAATGTTTGTGAAGTGACCAAATAAAGTACATTATCATCCTTCAGCTTGGTACAGCTGGACGTGGCTCTTCTTTAGCACATGATGTTCATGAAGGAGCACAAAAGCATTTTTTTACTAAGCAGATATTCTATTTCTTGTTTAAATTGTTTTATTGAAAATGTTCTAATTATTATACAAAATGGAGTTAAACAACATGAAGGAAAAATATGGGGAAACTGGAAAATTAAGGAAAATGGGAGAAGGAACTATTGCAAAGCAATAACAATTATTCTATCTCTGATACATGTACCAAGAGATATTAAGATCAAGGATAAGACAATGGAATTCTTATTTCTTTCACAATATCTCACCATTTTGATAGTTTCATTATCACATACAGTTAAGTCCATATATATTTGGACAGAGACAACGTTTTTCTAATTTTGGTTGTAGACATTACCACAATGAATTTTAAACAAAACAATTCAGATGCAGTTAAAATTCAGACTCTCAGCTTTCATTTGAGGGTATCCACATTAAAATTGGATGAAGGGATTAGGAGTTTCAGCTCCTTAACATGTGTCACCCTGTTTTTAAAGGGACCAAAAGTAATTGGACAGATTCAATAATTTTAAATAAAATGTTCATTTCTAGTACTTGGTTGAAAACCCTTTGTTGGCAATGACTGCCTGAAGTCTTGAACTTATGGACATCACCAGACGCTGTGTTTCCTCCTTTTTGATGCTCTGCCAGGCCTACCCTGCGGTGGTTTTCAGTAGCTGTTTGTTTGTTGGCCTTTCTGTCTGAAGTTTAGTCTTTAACAAGTGAAATGCATGCTCAATTGGGTTGAGATCATGTGACTGACTTGGCCATTCAAAAATATTCCACTTCTTTGCTTTAATAAACTCCTGGGTTGCTTTGGCTTTATGTTTTGGGTCATTGTCCATCTGTAGTATGAAACGATGACCAATCAGTTTGGCTGGATCTGAGCACACAAAATGGCTCTGAATACCTCAGAATTCATCCAGCTGCTTCTGTCCTGTGTCACATCATCAATAAATACTAGTGACCCAGTGCCACTGGAAGCCATGCATGCCCAAGCCATCACACTGCCTCCGCCATGTTTTACAGATGATGTGGTATGCTTTGGATCATGAGTTGTACCACGCCTTCGCCATACTTTTCTTTTTCCATCATTCTGGTAGAGGTTGATCTTGGTTTCATCTGTCCAAAGAATGTTCTTCCAGAACTGTGCTGGGTTTTTTAGATGTTTTTTAGCAAAGTCCAGTCTAGCCTTTTTATTCTTGATGCTTATGAGTGGCTTGCACAGTGCAGTGAACCCTCTGTATTTACTTTCATGCAGTCTTCCCTTTATGGTAGATTTGGATATTGATACGCCTCCCTCCTGGAGAGTGTTGTTCGCTTGGTTGGCTGTTGTGAAGGGGTTTCTCTTCACCATGGAGATTATTCTGCGATCATCCACCACTGTTGTCTTCCGTGGGCGCCCAGGTCTTTTTGCATTGATGAGTTCACCAGTGCTTTCTTTCTTTCTCAGGATGTACAAAACTGTAGATTTGCCACTCCTAATATTGTAGAAATTTCTCGGATGGGTTTTTTCTGTTTTTGCAACTTAAGGATGGCTTGTTTCACCTGCATGGAAAGCTCCTTTGACCGCATGTTTACTTCACAGCAAAACCTTCCAAATGCAAACACCACACCTCAAATCAACTCCAGGCCTTTTATCTGCTTAATTGAAAATGACATTACGAAGGGATTGCCCACACCTGTCCATGAAATATCCTTGGAGTCAATTGTCCAATTACTTTTGGTCCCTTTAAAAACAGGATGGCACATGTTAAGGATCTGAAACTCCTAAACCCTTCATCCAATTTTAATGTGGATACCCTCAAATGAAAGCTGAAAGTCTGAACTTCAACTGCATCTGAATTGTTTTGTTTAAAATTCATTGTGGTAATGTCTATAACCAAAATTAGAAAAATGTTGTTTCTGTCCAAATATATATGGACTTAACTGTATGTAAGCTAGCTATGTTCCTGATCAGAACTGCCAAAAGGAATTTCAGGGCCCCATACTGGCAAAATTTTCAGGTTCCATTGAGGCTCCAGACTCCACCCCAGTTGCGCCTCCACCCGTCGAACTTTCCACAGTCCCACCGCCCACCCTTGGAAAAACTCTTCTGCCCCCCCGTTTAAACCAATTACACTGTAACAGTTGCCATGGAACAATATCACGTACATAACCATCAGCTTTTGTTTTGACCAACAGATTTTTTTAAGCCTGCCACCACGACAAGGTAGACTCTTTTGGCAGGGCCCTACTCTACTCTACTCTAACCTATTAAACATTTCTTAAAATATCCAATACTCTTTTTAGGTATATTTTTCATTATTTTTCTTTAAGGGAATGTGCTACATACATTTTTAAAACTAAATTGAAATCAGATTATGATAATCTTTTTTATAATCTGTATTTCTGATTGCAGATTATTGAATTCTGTTTCCTGTACATTTATGAAAGCTGCTCTCTTGTCTGTTTGGAGATAAGGACATTGGGCATATACATATATATATATATATATATATATATACTGTATATATCATAAGACATTATAGGGAACTCTATTTCCTTGGGAGAGTTTTCTATTCATGTTCTTATGTTTTAGTGGCATGCAGATGTCATTTTGGAGGAAGGGGGAAGAGGTGAGCTGTGACACTACATACTGTGAATGGTGAATTCTGTTATCTCTCATTGTAATCCTGCCTGTTATGATAATGAGGTGACTGCTAATAAGGGATCTCTTCTGGACATGTCAGTTTATTAGAAAAGCAGTTTCTGTTTATTATTTTATGATATAAGGGGTGACAAACTTTAAAGTAAATTCTTGCTTAACTTTAAACTATGATTAAAAGGATTGGCAATTTTCTGGTTATTGTTGAGGAATGTGTTTGAGATGTAGAGCTCTTATTAATATGGCCTTTCTTGAATTTCGGCACCAAATATGAAATATGGGAAATAGAAATATAGGCTATGCTGAATTTCTGCACTAAGTGCCTTTTAATCATCTCACAAACACAATGCTTAACAATAACCAGAGAGTGGTCAATGCCCAAAACATAAAAGCTTCATAACACATTCCCACTAAATATTTTGCTAACTAAATCTATTTTTCATAAGAGTCATTTAGTTTAAATCCTTTGGTCAATTACATAATGTGAAAAATTGCAGTGCCAATAACAAAAGAGAAGACAACCAAAAAAAAGATTGTGTTGTGGAGAAATGCTATATACTGTCTGTATGTTAAAGATTTCTTCCAGGCTTCCATAATATTTTTCAACAACAGGACCATTAACATGAGGCACACAGTTAGGACTAGCTTAACATTTCTATTACCTGTATGCCCATATTAATAGGTCATATACATCTCAGCTGCGACCGATTCCCTTTAAAGCATAAACACACATATAGTAATTCTTATCTATCTAATAGGATGACGACAGCTGTCCAGACCTGCATCCCACCACAAGTAACAGTCTAGGAGTGTATAAAGGCACGGATGATTGACCTCGTGGAGACCAAAACATCCAACACCGCGGAGACACCATCACGTGTTTCTCAACGCAGTGATCCAGAACACTGCCCCCAAATATAGTCTAGGAGTGATCACAGACCCAGAGTATGAAATCATCCTCAGTGGGTCTATACAAAGCAAGAGGCTACGCCCCTCCCTTTGCGGCCCTCAACTAAGAGTGCTGCTCAAACTGTTGGGGTGCAGCTGTGGGACCCTATTTTCAGAGATGATGTCCTCCACTCAAGTCTCAAAAAGCTGAAAGGGTCTTCAGGAGAGGTGGGTAGTTGAGCTAGGCTATCAGACGGTCACCTCTGTAGCTGTAGTCATCCTTCCTATGGTTACATTCAGGGGTGGACAGGGGCGTACATGTTGTTGTTGCAACTTGTGCAACTGAACACGGGCCATGAGGTAAGGGGACCCATTTCCACATCCAAAGCAGATGATATTGTGCTTAATGATGAGTTAGTGGGCTGCAAAGGGCTCATATATTGTTCTTGCATATAGATCCTCTTCTGTCTGTGTCTGCCAGTAGCTCCAATGTATAATTAATTTCCTGCAATGAGAATCACATCACATTAGTAATTTCCAGGCAATCAAGCTCAATACAATCAATCCTATCATTACCATTATGGGCTTTAGCAAAGTTGACAATATATTGTTTAACCCCTTAGCGACCGCCGATACGCCTTTTAACGGCGGCCGCTAAGGGTACTTAAACCACAGCGCCATTAATTAACGGCGCTGTGGAAAAAGTCCATAGCGCCCCCCAGAGGCCGATTTTCTCCGGGGTCTCGGCTGCCGAGGGTAGCCGAGACCCCAGAGAACATGATTCGGGGGGTTTTTAACCCTCCCCGCATTTGCGATCGCCGGTAATTAACCGTTTACCGGCGATCGCAAAAAAAAAAAAAAGCGATCTCTTTTTAATTTCTCTGTCCTCCGATGTGATAGCACATCGGATGACAGAGAAAAGGGGTCCCAGGTGGCCCCCCAATACTCACCTAGCTCCCCCGATGCTCCTCGTGTCTCCCGGTGGGCGCCGCCATCTTCAAAATGGCGGGCGCATGCGCAGTGCGCCCGCCGGCCGGCACCGGGAGAATCTTTGGGGTCTCGGCTGCCGGGGGTAGCCGAGACCCCAAAGAGCATGATCGGGGTCGGTATTACCGACCCCTGTTTTGCGATCGCCGGTAATTAACTGTTTACCGGCGACCGCAAAAAAAAAAAAAAGTAAAGTGTAATTCTCTGTCCTCTGATGTGATCGCACATCAGAGGACAGAGAAATAGGGGGATTCGGGGACCCTAGCATACTCACCTAGATCCCTGGATCCTCTTGCTGCTCCTCCTGGCCGCCGGCAGAAGAACATGGCGGACGCATGCCCAGTGCACCCGCCATCTGTCTCCATCTGCCGGCCGGCAGGAGAACAGCAGTTGGGGCTAAAATTAGGGGTAGGGGTAGGGTTAGGGGTAGGGTTAGGGGTAGGGTTAGTGCTAAGGTTAGGGGTTGGGTTAGGGGTAGGGTTAGGGTTAGGGGTAGAGGTAGGGGTAGGGGTAGGGGTAGGGGTAGGGTTAGGGCTAAATTTAGGGTTAGGGTTGGGGCTAAATTTAGGGTTAGGCTTCTTTCACACTTACGTCGGTACGGGGCCGTCGCAATGCGTCGGCCCGACATACCGACGCACGTTGTGAAAATTGTGCACAACGTGGGCAGCAGCTGTAGTTTTTCAACGCATCCGCTGCCCAATCTATGTCCTGGGGAGGAGGGGGCGGAGTTACGGCCACGCATGCGGTCAGAAATGGCAGATGCGACGTACAAAAAAACGTTTCATTGAACGTTTTTTTGTGCCGACGCTCCGCCAAAACACAACTGATCCAGTGCACAACGGACTCGACGTGTGGCCATCCGTCACGATCCGTCGGCAATACAAGTCTATGGGCAAAAAACGCATCCTGCGGGCACATTTGCAGGATCCGTTTCTTGTCCAAAACGACGGATTGCGACGGAATGCCAAATGACGCAAGTGTGAAAGTAGCCTTAGGGTTAGGGTTGGGGCTAAAGTTAGGGCTAGGGTTGGGGCTAAAGTTAGGGTTAGAGCTGGGATTAGGGTTAGGGTTTGGATTAGGGTTGGTATTAGGGTTAGGGTTGGCATTAGGGTTACGCTTGGGATTAGGGTTAGGTTTGGGATTAGGGTTAAGGTTAGGGTTGTGATTAGGGGTGTATTGGGATTAGGGTTAGGTTTGAGGTTAGGGTTGAGATTAGGATTAGGGGTGTGTTGGATTTAGGGTTTTGATTAGGGTTATGGTTAGGGTTGACATTAGGGTTGTTTTGGGGTAAGGGTTGTGACTATGGTTAGGGTTAGTGATTAGGATTATGGATCAGGTTGGGATTAGGGTTAGGGGTGTGTTGGGGTTAGGGTTGGAGCTAGAATTGGGGGGTTTCCACTGTTTAGGTACATCAGGGGGTCTCCAAACACGACAGCCAATTTTGCGCTCAAAAAGTCAAATGGTGCTCCCTCCCTTCTGAGCTCTGCCGTGCGCCCAAACAGTGGGTTACCCCCACATATGGGGCATCAGCGTACTCGGGATAAATTGGACAACAACTTCTGGGGTCCAATTTCTCTTGTTACCCTTGTGAAAATAAAAACTTGGAGGCTACAATATCTTTTTTGTGAAAAAAAAAAATATTTTTTATTTTCACGACTCTGCATTCTAAACTTCTGTGAAGCACTTGGGCATTCAAAGTTCTCACCACACATCTAGATAAGTTCCTTGGGGGGTCTAGTTTCCAAAATGGGGTCACTTGTGGGGGGTTACTACAGTTTAGGTACATCAGGGGCTCTGCAATCGCAACATAATGCCCACAGACCATTCTATCAAAGTCTGCATTCCAAAAAGGCGCTCCTTCCCTTCCGAGCTCTGCCGTGCGCCCAAACAGTGGTTTACCCCCACATATGGCGCATCCGCGTACTCGGGATAAATTGGACAACAACTATTGCAGTCCAATTTCTCCTGTTACCCTTGTGAAAATAAAAACTTGGAGGCTACAATATCTTTTTTGTGAAAAAAAAAAATATTTTTTATTTTCACGACTCTGCATTCTAAACTTCTGTGAAGCACTTGGGCATTCAAAGTTCTCACCACACATCTAGATAAGTTCCTTGGGGGGTCTAGTTTCCAAAATGGGGTCACTTGTGGAGGGTTTCTACTGGTTAGGTACATCAGGGGCTCTGCAAACGCAACATAATACCCGCAGACCATTCTATCAAAGTCTGCATTCCAAAACGGCGCTCCTTCCTTCCGAGCTCTGCCGTGCGCCCAAACAGTGGTTTACCCCCACATATGGGGTACCAGCATACTCAGGACAAATTGGACAACAACTTTTGGGTCCAATTTCTCTTGTTACCCTAGTGAAAATAAAAACTTCGGGGCTAAAAAATCTTTTTTGTGGAAAAAAAAAATATTTTTTATTTTCACGGCTCTGCATTATAAACTTCTGTGAAGCACTTGGGCATTCAAGGTTCTCACCACACATCTAGATAAGTTCCATGGGGGGTCTAGTTTCCAAAATGGGGTCACTTGTGGGGGATTTCTACTGTTTAGGCACATCAGGGGCTCTCCAAACGCGACATGGCGTCCGATCTCAATTCCAGCCAATTCTACATTGAAAAAGTAAAACGGCACTCTTTCTCTTCCAAGCTCTGCGGTGCGCCCAAACAGTGGTTTATCCCCACATATTGGGTATCAGCGTACTCAGGAGAAATTGCACAACAACTTTAGTGGTCTAATTTCTCCTGTTACCCTTGTGAAAATAAAAATTTGTGGGCAAAAAGATCATTTTTGTAGAAAAAATGCAATTTTTTTTTTCACGGCTCTACGTTATAAACTTCTGTGAAGCACATGGGGGTTCAAAGTGCTCGCCACACATCTAGATAAGTTCCTTAAGGGGTCTAGTTTCCAAAATGGTGTCACTTGTGGGGGGTTTCCACTGTTTAGGCACATCAGGGGCTCTCCAAACGCGACATGGCGTCCGATCTCAATTCCAGCCAATTCAACATTGAAAAAGTAAAACGGCACTCCTTCTCTTCCAAGCTCTGCGGTGCGCCCTAACAGTTGTTTACCCCCACATATTGGGTATCAGCGTACTCAGGAGAAATTGCACAACAACTTTTGTGGTCTAATTTCTCCTGTTACCCTTGTGAAAATAAGAATTTGTGGGCGAAAAGATCATTTTTGTGTAAACAAAAGCGATTTTTTTATTTTCACGGCTCTACGTTATAAACTTCTGTGAAGCACTTGGGGGTTCAAAGTGCTCACCACACATCTAGATAAGTTTCTTAAGGGGTCTAGTTTCCAAAATGGTGTCACTTGTGGGGGGTTTCCACTGTTTAGGCACATCAGGGGCTCTCTAAACGTGACATGGCGTCCAATCTCAATTCCAGCCAATTCTGCATTGAAAAAGTCAAACGGCGCTCCTTCACTTCTAAGTTCTGCGGTGCGCCCAAAAAGTGGTTTACCCCCACATATTCAGGAGAAATTGCATAACAAAATTTATGGTTACATTTCTGTTTTTACACTTGTGAAAATAAAAAAAATGGTTCTGAATTAAGATGTTTGCAAAAAAAAGTTAAATGTTCATTTTTTCCTTCCACATTGTTTCAGTTCCTGTGAAGCACGTAAAGGGTTAATAAACTTCTTGAATGTGGTTTTGAGAACCTTGAGGGGTGTAGTTTTTAGAATGGTGTCACACGTCATTATTTTCTATCATATAGACCCCTCAAAATGACTTCAAATGTGATGTGGTCCCTAAAAAAAAATGGTGTTGTAAAAATGAGAAATTGCTGGTCAACTTTTAACCCTTATAACTCCCTAACAAAAAAAAATTTTGTTTCCAAAATTGTGCTGATGTAAAGTAGACATGTGGGAAATGTTATTTATTAACTACTTTTCGTGACATATCTCTCTGATTTAAGGGCATAAAAATACAAAGTTTGAAAATTGCAAAATTTTAAAAATTTTCGCCATATTTCCGTTTTTTTTCATAAATAATCGCAAGTAATATCGAAGAAGTGTTACCACTAACATGAAGTACAATATGTCACGAAAAAACAATCTCAGAATCAGCGGGATCCGTTGAAGCGTTCCAGAGTTATAACCTCATAAAGTGACAGTGGTCAGAATTACAAAAATTGGCATGGTCATTAAGTACCAAATTGGCTCTGTCACTAAGGGGTTAACCTAACTCTGATAAACCCCATCCAGAAAAAGGGATTCCATCCCTCCTTGGATATATCTCTAGCTTTTTTATTGCAGCTCCTTTACTTTATCCATGTTTCTCTATTGAATCATGTGCATCTTCAATCTAGGAGCAGCATTCCTCACCTATAACAGCAAAGGTGCCCCTTTCAATTGCTAACAGGTAGTCAAGAACCATTCTCTTCTGAAGGGCCACCATCCCTATTTGGTGACTTCAGAAGTAGAAGCTAATGGGGGCAAAACCAACAACCAAAACATTTGGTGAAATGACAAATAAGAGCTAATGTGGGTGGATCCAACAACCACCACAATCCTTGACATCATATGACGCATCTAATGGGGGCAGAATCAACAATCCCAACACTCTAAGACAGGGGTGGGGAATCTTTTTTCTGCGAAGGGCGATTTGGATATTTATACCATCCTTGGGGGCCGTACAAAGTCCGCCCACAAAGTACATCCTGACTATGGCATTGGTATCAGGACGTAATCTTTCATTGCATGCCCTTCAGTGTTCAGTGGTGAACACTGCGTGTGTGCTAACAGAGCAAGAAGAAAATAATGAGCTGGTGGCAATCAAAATACAGCTCCTTGCCCAAGAACGCGGTCCCTGAGAATCAGCTTGGAGCCTGATAAAAGGCCATCGAGGGCCGTAAATGGCCCTGGGGCCTGAGGTTCCCCACCCCTGCTCTAAGACATAACAAGCAACAGCTAACGTGGGCCGAGCCAACAACCACCACATTCCGTGACCTTACAAGTGTGGGCTGTTACTGCTGGCTTCCACTGAAGTGCATTGCCCAATATACTAGGCATCAAACAATATGAATCCTACCAATATGGGGGAATATTTGAATAGTTTCAGTACCTATGGTGCTAATATGTATATACATCGGTGTTGTACAAGAATTTCCCAATAATTATCTCCAGGTTACATGTGTTCGTTTTACAGGATATAACTATAATCTCCCAGATTTGCATGATTCTATAACAATTCATGGCCTAAAAGTCAAGAAGTCGTCATATTCCAGTTATGGCTGCGGGGATTCTCTCAATTTTAACTAATCTATGGACCTGATGAGCAAGAAAGTCAGAAACCAATAAAATGTGATGGATAATCGGGAAGTCATTGTCATTTCTGTACTTGAAGATAAATCCTGTCACATCTCCCTTTACTATTGGAAGAAATGATGTAAAACTTGGACATCACCTAATCTGAGGGGTTCACTCTTTGTTTTGGAGGTGCTTGTATTATATAGTATACAGACTGCTTAATGAATAAAAATTAAATGAGAAATAGATGATAGAAGAGAATGAAGGACACAACAAGAGACGACATAGAGACGACTTACCTCTCTCTCCGCTGTCTGCAACTGTCACATGGAATGTTGGCTCTGCGGCTCCTTACACAATGTGTGTGATGTCATAATGCAAGGGGGCGGAGCCAGAAACCACAACATTCCATGACATCATCAATAGGAGCAGCAGTTGTTATATAAAGGGACCAGGCCACACAAGCAATTCATTACCATATAAATGAAATGAACTCTAATTATCCACCTTGACCTCTTAAAACTTTTATACAATGTCATTATTGCTATAAAATGTAATTCCGGAGTAGTTTCTACTGATTTAAACAGTGATAAATCGACAATAATAACCCATTTATCCCAGTATTACACAAGATTAGATTATATGGATGGTTGGATGGGGAGGTGGACATACTACTGTAGGATAAATGGCCAGTGAATAGGAGAGGACACTATAACCAATGTTACTATAAATTCCGGGGTTGGACAATTAATTTTCCCAAGGGGCTACATGACAGACAGTAACTGATGTGGAGGGGGGAACCAATAGTCTGAAATTAATTCTGAAATATATATATATATTCCACTGGCCTAAGACACAAGGTTCTTTGGGGATTCTAGCTGCCTGTTTGGGTGACAACAACCACCTGTTGTCGAGAAGTAAAAATTAGAATAAAAATAGTTAAAGTTCAAAACGGCACTCAGACACCAGTCGTTATGCCACTAGTATTAAAGCGAGTCCGCAAAAAAAAAGAACGTATGTCCTCACATAGAAGTGTTCCAAGGGCCAGTATACAGGAAAATACCGCTCTTGGAACCACGCTGTGGGAAAGTATATTTTGAAATTAATTCTCCTCAATATTTATATTTACATGATAATTACAATTATTATTTTATATTAAGAATTATTGCATAACTTAATATTGAGCAGAATTATGCATGCTGACACCCCCTTCATACCATATGAGCCCATGTACAGCTCCCCTGTATACCTCTATATACTGTAAGAGCTCACACCTAGCTTCCTACATACAGTATGAGTCCTCACATAGCCCCTCTACATACATTGTAAGAACTCACATAGCCTCTATATATAGTAGGAGCCCCCACATAGCTTCTCTATATTCAATATGAGCCCTCACATAGCCCTCTGCATATATTATGAGACCACACATAGCCCCCTATATACATTATGAGCCAGAGGTGTATCTAGAAGTGATGAGAAAGCGTGCTCGCCGCGGCTTCATACTTTGATCAAGCATCGCGGTGCTTGGCTACACTCGTTACTCGGTCAAGTATCGCGGGTCCTCAAGCGCCTTTCTCAAGTCCCCCCCACATGTTTTGCAACTGTTAGACAGCTAATAAACATGCCATAATTGCCTTCCATACACAGTAATGCCATAGCCATGTTGGCTACTGGCATTACTGTGATTGGACAGCCGCATCGTGTCATTGGGTCTTATATGAGACCTGATGATGCGATGCTCGACACAATGTCCTCTGGAAGCATTTAAGGGAGAGTGGATCTGGGAGGGAGAGCTGAGATTAGAGCAGGCATATAGGCAGTGTTTAATTGCTATTGCTGTACTTGTATACCGGCTGCTGCACCATTAAAACAAAAGTCCTTTTCAGGGCTACATACTGCGCTTTCTCTAGTAAAACTGCTGTTATTGGCATTCAGTATAGGGATAGCTGGTGGAGGAGGGATAGTTTTGGATTAGAGGAATATAGGTAGGGTTTATTGCCTTACAGTCCTTCCATAGGTATACTGCTGCTGTAACCGAAAAACAAAAGTCCTTTTCAAGGCTATATATTTTCTTTTCCCTATTAATACAGGAAAATTTGCAAGCTTATATTATATATCTAATTTAAAAAAGCACAAGGCGTGGAGTAAGGGACAGAGAAGTTTACATGCTGCTGATGGTGCTTGCAGGGGCTGAGGCCATGGGCCAGGTAAAACTGTGCGTGCTGCGGGAACACAACAAACACGCTCATCCATGAGACATAACTTCCTGTCCCACTTTGCAGGGGGTTGCAGGACACCACTCTTAAAGCCCGAACAGTGCAAACAGGTGGTCAGTTAAATGGCAGATAATGCTTCCAGTATGTTTCCCAGCATTTCCCGTTTTCCACACGGTCCAGTCTCAATAGCCAGGAGTCTGGACCACAGAGTCCTCACCCTGATCCTCTTTCGTCCCACCATGGTGAGTCCTAGGAGACAAGTGATTCCACACTCGGACACTCCAAGAGCTCTTTACATTTCCATTTATTGATTCTGGCCTCTTGCCAGAAGGACATGAGAAGATCATGTGTAGTGATACCCAAATATTTGAGCAGCCACTGTCAGAAGAAGATGACATATGGGGAACAGCAACTAGTGTCTCAAGAGGTAGACGATGAAACACATACAGTATCTATGAATAATGTTGTCAGACTATTGCGCCAGTTTTATGGATTTATATGAAGACCTACCAAACCAAACATAAATTTTTTTTGCTAAGAAACGTTTTTTTCCTTCATAGTTATATGTACAGTTATGCTCAAAAGTTTACATGTCAAAAAGAATTTTTGCGGGGGGCATGGCTAGCAGCTGAAGGAGCAGTACGTGTCTCCCTTGAGCTCCTCTGCTGGCTGCAAATAGGCCATCCACCAGATTAGAGGACTTTACTCACCTCACTGCTGGCCCAGAGAACCTTCCTGTCTCTTTTAGCCCACAATTTGGTGCTTTTACACATTTTCAGCCTGAGGCCTACACGTGGGCCTGAAACCTCCTGGAGGATTTCCCTTCCCGCCAGTTGTGGATAGCAGGCCACGACAAGCTTGGAGATCTTGCCTAATTACATTATAGTGGAATCCCCCCACCACCTTTACATCAGGGGTCCAGGCTGCCTGTTCAGAACAACCTGTGGATTCCGGAGGACTGAGCCGCGACGCCGGGGAGTGGTGAGAGGACACGTGGGAGTCGCGCACCTTGCGGCCTCTCTGGCGGCGCTTTCCGGCGACCCCTTCTCCTGCTGAGACCGCCGCGGCATGAGACATCCACCCCGGGGTCGCGCTCTGCCAGACGCCGCTCACCTGCTTACGCCGCTCACCTGCTTACGCCGCTCACCTGCCGCGGGGAGCATCGGAGCCAGGACGCTTCCCCTTCAACCAGACTACTGCCGCCTGGTCACCGCCGTGGACGCTGCAGAGGGACTGGTGCCCCAGGGTCTGTCGGACGAGGGCCGTGTGCCGGGGAAGGCCGTTTCTCCCACGACTCGACTGGGGAGAGAGGTAGGAGTGGTGAGGAGGCGCCATCTTAGACCTGCCGCGCTGTGTGAGACCGCCGCGCGCAGGTGCTGTCCCAGGCGCCGTCCCTGCTCCCTCCACCACGGCTTGAGACGAGTTGGTTCCTGGCTCTTGGACGAGATCACGGACAAGGACCCACGGGTACGTCTGCTGCCTCTCTTGCGGTCTCCCCCATCGCTTGCCGCTTACCGCAGTTTCTTTATGCCAACGGCTCCGGAGGTCTTGGTGGCTCACAGGTGACTGGAACACGGGCCCTGGGGTTTGCCTGCCGCAGGGAGTGTCGCCTCCTTGGATCTGGTGCTGGGCCCTGGCTGTGGGTGACCTTACAGAGACTCGGGGTCCCTTCTCCCTTCCCGCCACACGCCGCCATCTTGGATCTTAATTACTAGCGCGTGGAGACTTGTACGAGTCTACAGGAGAGAGAGACTTGTCTCTTCCCCTCTTGACCCTCTCGGTTCCTGAACCGGGTGCTTGCCTACTGCTGCCCCATACCCAATAACATCAGTGGACACACTGCTTTATTCGCTGTGAGATGTAAGGCCTCCTGTGGGGGCTACGCAGCACCCAACACCCCCAGTAAACTACTATATGATACTGGACCTGATCTGCATCCCCTGCTGTCCCATACCCGGGAGAGGTAGACATCCCACCTTCCTTTTATGTGATAAGAGACTGCCTGCTGTGCCTAATTCATACTTCTAGTTAATACCCACACACTTCGTTGATATTTTCCCTTGGTGTGTTTATAGTCTGCTGTGGTGACTACTTTATACCTTCAAATTCTCACAGGGATCCTGTATTGTTTTACTCAACTGATCTAAAACACTTTATATTCCCTATTCACTGCTGGTACATTATATACTCCTTATATTGTAATACGTGATACTTTACTGCCATTTAGTGGTAGCACAACAGAAGCACTCTTCCAGATCCCATCCCTTTTCAGTATATTTTTATTCTTTTTTATTTTCCTTTTCTTTTCATAATTCTACTTAGTTTTTATAGACTTCTGAAACAGCTTAACACCAGGGTGAAACCCTCCAAAAAGCTCAAAATTAGCCTCACACAAATAAATGGATAACTGATCCTTCTCTGAATGTTCAAGTGGTGATCGTTGCACTTCACACTTTCAGGAGTTTAAACATGGGCAAATCAAATAAGGAGCATGAAAAAAGTTCGATAAAAGCTCTAACGGGAAGCCAGAAACGTAACTCACATGGTGACCTTGATAAATATCTCAAAAAGAATCCTGAGAAAAAGAATCCTGAGGCTATCCAGACTCCTTCAAAAAAACCACCTAAGAGGACTCTCTCCCCTGACAACTTGGGCGACACAGACTCTAGCGGGGAAGATTCAAAATGCGAATCTAATGTGGACGATTCTGTGCCAATCTCCAGAGCCTTCATGAAGAAGCTGATGGCTCCAAGCATGCAACCACTCTTGGAGGAAATAACTGGCTTACGAGCAGACGTACAACAAATGGGCCAGAGAGTGGAGACCTTAAAAGCGGCTAATGTTGAAGCGACTGAAGCAATAATTTGCTTACAAGACCAACTCCTTCAACAACAACACCAACTAAACACAGCCCTGTTGGCAGCGGAAGACCAGGAAAACCGTAGTAGGAGGAAGAATATCAGAATAAGAGGTATTCCCGAATCCTTTGCTCGCGAATCCCTGGATAAGGTTTCCAGAGAAATTTTTTCTAACCTTCTTGGCAAAGAGAGGGCCGACATAATTGTCATCGAAAGAGTTCACCATGCTCTCAAGCCCAGACCTAAACAGAACGACCCTCCAAGAGATGTCATATGTGGCCTTCTGAGCTTCATAGACACTGCAGCCATTTTAGCCAATGCAAAGGAGAAAGACAGTCTCTCATATGAAGGCTCCCAGCTTCAAATATTCCAAGATCTGGCCCCTTCCACCCTCGCAAAGAGGCGAATTCTCAAACCTCTTCTGACAGAATTGAGAGCAAAAGGCTTACTATACAAGTGGCTCTTCCCGTTTGGTCTTGCTATTACATTAGGGAATCGCCAGATCACAATACGCTCCCCTGCAGACCTGGAAGATGCCTGGAAAGCTCTCGATATTACTTCAATAGATATTCCTTCCTGGCTGCCAGTCGACACAGGATGGAACCTTCCTCAACTATCGAAACCACAGGAGTAGACTGTTAAGAAAAAGCATGCTTCCCCAAAATCAAAGAAAGCCGTCTCAAAAAACCATCCCACTTGAACTCTTTATAGTAATGAGGCAGGCCATACTTAATAAACTGCCTTGAATAGGTGAAACTTATTTTTGAAGTTATTACTATTTTTCCCTCAGGTCACTTTTTTGCCTGGAATGGAGACCGACCTATCTGGTTCGAGAAGTCTCCTTCTACTGTCTGTTACGGTTTTTTATTCGTCTCTCTTGCTTTTCAGGTTGCTTGGGATCATTCCCCCTTTTTCTGTTTGTTTTTTCAGATATCTATACCCTTAAGATCACCACTTGAACAATTCTCGCTCATGTTTGGGTTCTTCCATCCCCCCCCTGTGGTGGGCGAGTTTTATACTGTACAAAGTTGTTTGTTTACCTTGTTATATTGTTTTTTCAGGCTCTGTTGTTGTGAATTCTGTGGCAGAGCTCCCTCCTGTGGTCACAAGTGGTACTTCGGCTGATTCTCTCTGTGAGCTTCCGTTGGTGGAGGAAAGTATTACTGCGGCTTCTGAGTTTCCTCCCTCAGGTGATGTGGTGGGGTCGTTAGGTGCTGCTCTACTTAACTCCACCTGGTGCTTTGATCCTGGCCTCCTGTCAATGTTCTAGTATTGGACTTGTTTCCTCCTGGATTGTTCCTGTGGCCTGCTGCTCTGCATAGCTAAGTTTTCCTTTGCTATTTTGGTTTGCTGTTTTTTCTGTCCAGCTTATCTATTTGTTTGCTGGAAGCTCTGGGACGCAGAGGGTGTACCTCCGTGCCGTTAGTTCGGTACGGAGGGTCTTTTTGCCCCTTTGTGTGGTTTTTTAGGGTTTTGTGTTGACCGCAAAGTTACCTTTCCTATCCTCGCTCTGTTCAGAAAGTCAGGCCTCACTTTGCTAAATCTATTTCATCTCTACGTTTGTCTTTTCATCTTAACTCACAGTCATTATATGTGGGGGGTCTGCCTTTTCCTTTGGAGTATTTCTCTGAGGCAAGGTAGGCTTATTTTCTATCTTTAGGCTAGCTAGTTTCTCAGGCTGTGCCGAGTTGCATAGGGAGCGTTAGGCGCAATCCACGGCTGCCTCTAGTGTTGTTGAAGAGGATCAGGGATTGCGGTCAACAGAGTTCCCACGTCTCAGAGCTCGTTCTATGTTTTTGGGTTATTGTCAGATCACTGTATGTGCTCTGACCGCTATGTCCATTGTGGTACTGAATTGCCTAATCATAACAGTACAGGAGGCCAATAGTACTAATGATTCTCAATAGAGGGAAAAAAGAAGTTCTGAGACCATTTTTTTTTCTCTGCACTGTGTTTTGCCTTTTTTTTCCCCTAGACATTTGGGTGGTTCAGTACACAGGTGTAGCAATGGACATTAGAAGTCTGTCTTCATGTGTGGATCAGCTCTCGGCAAGAGTACAAAAGATTCAAGACACTATTGATCAGAAATCTATGTTAGAACCAAGAATTCCTATTCCTGATTTGTTTTTTGGAGATAGAACTAAGTTTCTGAGTTTCAAAAATAATTGTAAACTATTTCTGGCCTTGAAACCTCGCTCCTCTGGTGATCCAGTTCAACAGGTTTTGATTATTATTTCTTTTTTGCGTGGCGACCCTCAGGACTGGGCATTTTCTCTTGCGCCAGGAGATCCTGCATTAAGTAATATCAATGCGTTTTTCCTGGCGCTCGGATTGCTGTACGATGAACCTAATTCAGTGGATCAGGCAGAAAAAAATTTGCTGGCTCTTTGTCAGGGTCAGGATGAGATAGAGGTATATTGTCAGAAATTCAGAAAGTGGTCCGTGCTCACTCAATGGAATGAATCTGCGCTGGCAGCTATGTTCAGAAAGGGTCTCTCTGAAGCCCTTAAAGATGTCATGGTGGGATTTCCTATGCCTGCTGGTTTGAATGAGTCTATGTCTTTGGCCATTCAGATCGGTCGACGCTTGCATGAACGTAAATCTGTGCACCATTTTGGCGGTATTACCTGAGCTTAAACCGGAGCCTATGCAGTGCGATAGGACTTTGACCAGAGTTGAACGGCAAGAACACAGACGTCTGAATGGGCTGTGTTTCTATTGTGGAGATTCCACTCATGCTATCTCTGATTGTCCTAAGCGCACTAAGCGGTTCGCTAGGTCTGCCACCATTGGTACGGTACAGTCAAAATTTCTTCTGTCCGTTACGTTGATCTGCTCTTTGTCATCGTATTCTGTCATGGCATTTGTGGATTCAGGCGCTGCCCTGAATTTGATGGACTTGGAGTATGCTAAGCGTTGTGGGTTTTTCTTGGAGCTCGGATTGCTGTACGATGAACCTAATTCATGGTACTGAATTGCCTAATTATAACACTCTGTGGTGTGACGGAGGATCTTGAGGACAGGACTGATGGCTGAAGGTAGGACTGATGTGGGCTCGGTCACGGTGGCATCTGTTGTGAATTCTGTGGTCAAGCTCCCTCCTGTGGTCATGAGTGGTACTTCGGCTGGTTCTGTCTATGAGCTTCCTCTGGTGGATGTGAGTGGGGCTGCGGCTTCTGAGTTTCCTTCCTCAGGTGACGGGGTTAAGTCATTAGGTGCTGCTCTATTTAACTCCACCTAGTTTTTTGTTCCTGGCCTCCAGTCAATGTTCCAGTATTGGTCTTGCTATCTCCTGGATCGTTCCTGTGGCCTGTCTGCCTTGCATGAGCTAAGTTTTGCTTATGTTACTTTTGTTTGCTATATTTTCTGTCCAGCTTGCTATATTGGTTTTTCTTGCTTGCTGGAAGCTCTGAGACGCAGAGGGAGCACCTCCGTACCGTTAGTCGGTGCGGAGGGTCTTTTTGTCCCCTCTGCGTGGTTGTTTGTAGGTTTTTGTGCTGACCGCAAAGCTATCTTTCCTATCCTCGGTCTATTCAGTAAGTCGGGCCTCACTTTGCTAAAATCTATTTCATCTCTGTGTTTGTATTTTCATCTTACTCACAGTCATTATATGTGGGGGGCTGCCTTTTCCTTTGGGGAATTTCTCTGAGGCAAGGTAGGCTTATTTTTCTATCTTCAGGGCTAGCTAGTTTCTCAGGCTGTGACGAGGCGCCTAGGTTCTGGTCAGGAGCGCTCCACGGCTACCTTTAGTGTGGTATAATAGGATTAGGGATTGCGGTCAGCAGAGTTCCCACGTCTCAGAGCTCGTCCTATGTTAGTAACTAAACAGGTCACTTGTGTGCTCTTAACCACTAGGTCCATTGTGGTTCTGAATCACCTGTTCATAACAGTAGTGGAGGCCCAAAGTACTAATGCTTCTCAATAGAGGGAAAAGAGAAGTTCTGAGACCATTTTTTTTCTTTGCACTGTGTTTTGTCTCTCTTTTCCCCTAGACATTTGGGTGGTTCAGAACACAGGTGTTGTGATGGACATTCAAGGTCTGTCCTCTTTGATGGATAATCTCGCTATAAGTGTACAGAACATTCAAGATTTAGTGGTTCAGTATCCTACGTTAGAACCTAAAATTCCTATTCCTGAGTTATTTTCTGGAGATAGAGCTAAATTTCTGAATTTCAAAAATAATTGTAAACTATTTCTGGCTTTGAAACCCCGCTCCTCTGGTGACCAAGTTCAACAAGTCAAGATCATTATTTCTTTATTACGCGGCAACCCTCAAGACTGGGCATTTTCCCTTGCGCCAGGAGATCCTGCATTATGTAATGTTGATGCGTTTTTTCTGGCGCTCGGATTGCTGTATGATGAACATAATTCAGTGGATCAGGCAGAGAAAAATTTGCTGGCTCTGTGTCAGGGTCAGGATGAGGTTGAGATATATTGTCAGAAGTTTAGGAAGTGGTCTGTGCTCACTCAGTGGAATGAATGCGCTCTGGCAGCAATTTTCAGAAAAGGTCTCTCTGAACCCCTTAGGGATGTCATGGTGGGATTTCCTATGCCTGCTGGTCTGAATGAGTCTATGTCTTTGGCCATTCAGATCGGTCGATGCTTGCGTGAGCGTAAGACTGTGCACCATTTGGCGGTATTATCTGAGCATGTACCTGAGCCTATGCAGTGCGATAGGACTTTGACCAGAGCTGAGCGGCAAGAACACAGACGTCAGAGTGGGCTGTGTTTTTATTGTGGTGATTCCACTCATGCTATCTCCGATTGTCCTAAGCGCACTAAGCGGTTCGCTAGGTCTGCCACCATTGGTACTGTACAGTCGAAATTTCTTTTGTCCGTTACTTTGATCTGCTCTTTGTCATCCTATTCCGTCATGGCTTTTGTGGATTCGGGCGCTGCCCTGAATTTGATGGACTTGGAGTATGCTAGGCGCTGTGGGTTTTTCTTGGAGCCCTTGCAGCATCCTATTCCATTGAGAGGAATTGATGCTGCGCCTTTGGCCAAGAATAAGCCTCAGTACTGGACCCAGCTGACCATGTGCATGGCTCCTGCGCATCAGGAGGAGATTCGCTTTTTGGTGTTGCATAATCTGCACGATGTGGTCGTGTTGGGGTTGCCATGGCTACAAGTCCATAACCCAGTATTGGATTGAAAATCTATGTCTGTATCCAGCTGGGGTTGTCAGGGGGTACATGGTGATGTTCCATTTCTGTCTATTTCATCATCCACCCCTTCTGAGGTCCCAGAGTTCTTGTCTGATTACCAGGATGTATTTGATGAGCCCAAGTCCAGTGCCCTACCTCCGCATAGGGATTGTGATTGTGCTATCGATTTTATTCCTGGTAGTAAGTTTCCTAAAGGTCGACTGTTTAATTTGTCTGTACCTGAGCACGCCGCTATGCGGAGTTACGTAAAAGAATCCTTGGAGGAGGGGGTAATTTTGTCTGCCATCTCCCCTGATTTGCGGCGGGTGCTGCAGAAGTTTCAGGCTGATAGACCTGACCGTTGCCCAGCGGAGAAACTGTTTGTCCCTGATAAATGGACGAGTAGAGTTATCTCTGAGGTTCATTGTTCGGTGTTGGCTGGTCATCCTGGAATCTTTGGTACCAGAGATTTGGTGGCTAGATCCTTTTGGTGGCCGTCTCTGTCGCGGGATGTGAGTTCATTTGTGCAGTCCTGTGGGATTTGTGCTCGGGCTAAGCCCTGCTGTTCTCGTGCCAGTGGGTTGCTTTTGCACTTGCCAGTCCCGAAGAGGCCCTGGACACATATCTCTATAGATTTTATTTCGGATCTCCCCGTTTCTCAAAAAATGTCGGTCATTTGGGTTGTTTGTGATCGCTTCTCTAAGATGGTCCATTTGGTACCCTTGTCTAAATTGCCTTCCTCCTCTGATTTGGTGCCATTGTTCTTCCAGCATGTGGTTCGTTTACATGGCATTCCAGAGAACATCGTTTCTGACAGAGGTTCCCAGTTTGTGTCGAGGTTTTGGCGATCCTTTTGTGCTAGGATGGGCATTGATTTGTCTTTTTCCTCGGCTTTCCATCCTCAGACAAATGGCCAGACTGAACGAACCAATCAGACCTTGGAAACATATCTGAGATGTTTTGTTTCTGCCGATCAGGATGATTGGGTGTCCTTTTTGCCTTTGGCTGAGTTCGCCCTTAATAATCGGGCCAGCTCGGCTACTTTGGTTTCGCCGTTTTTCTGCAATTCAGGCTTCCATCCTCGTTTCTCTTCAGGGCAGGTTGAGTCTTCTGACTGTCCTGGCGTGGATACTGTGGTGGATAGGTTGCAGCGGATTTGGACTCATGTGGTGGACAATTTGACATTGTCTCAGGAGAAGGCTCAGCATTTCGCTAACCGCAGGCTCTGTGTGGGTCGCCGACTTCGTGTTGGGGATTTGGTTTGGTTGTCATCTCGTTATATTCCTATGAAAGTTTCTTCTCCTAAGTTTAAGCCTCGTTTCATTGGTCCGTATAGGATTTCTGAGGTTCTTAATCCTGTGTCTTTTCGTTTGACCCTTCCAGCTTCTTTTTCCATCCATAACGTGTTCCATAGGTCATTGTTGCGGACATACGTGGCACCTGTGGTTCCATCCGTTGATCCTCCTGCTCCGGTTTTGGTTGAGGGGGAGTTGGAGTATATAGTGGAGAAGATTTTGGATTCTCGTGTTTCGAGACGGAAACTCCAGTACCTGGTTAAGTGGAAGGGTTATGGTCAGGAAGATAATTCCTGGGTCTTTGCCTCTGATGTTCATGCTGCCGATCTGGTTCGTGCCTTTCATTTGGCTCGTCCTGGTCGGCCTGGGGGCTCTGGTGAGGGTTCGGTGACCCCTCCTCAAGGGGGGGTACTGTTGTGAATTCTGTGGTCAAGCTCCCTCCTGTGGTCATGAGTGGTACTTCGGCTGGTTCTGTCTATGAACTTCCTCTGGTGGATGTGAGTGGGGCTGCGGCTTCTGAGTTTCCTTCCTCAGGTGACGTGGTTAAGTCATTAGGTGCTGCTCTATTTAACTCCACCTAGTTCTTTGTTCCTGGCCTCCAGTCAATGTTCCAGTATTGGTCTTGCTATCTCCTGGATCGTTCCTGTGGCCTGTCTGCCTTGCATGAGCTAAGTTTTGCTTATGTTACGTTTGTTTGCTATATTTTCTGTCCAGCTTGCTATATTGGTTTTTCTTGCTTGCTGGAAGCTCTGAGATGCAGAGGGAGCACCTCCGTACCGTTAGTCGGTGCGGAGGGTCTTTTTGTCCCCTCTGCGTGGTTGTTTGTAGGTTTTTGTACTGACCGCAAAGCTATCTTTCCTATCCTCGGTCTATTCAGTAAATCGGGCCTCACTTTGCTAAAATCTATTTCATCTCTGTGTTTGTATTTTCATCTTACTCACAGTCATTATATGTGGGGGGCTGCCTTTTCCTTTGGGGAATTTCTCTGAGGCAAGGTAGGCTTATTTTTCTATCTTCAGGGCTAGCTAGTTTCTCAGGCTGTGACGAGGCGCCTAGGTTCTGGTCAGGAGCGCTCCACGGCTACCTTTAGTGTGGTATGATAGGATTAGGGATTGCGGTCAGCAGAGTTCCCACGTCTCAGAGCTCGTCCTATGTTAGTAACTAAACAGGTCACTTGTGTGCTCTTAACCACTAGGTCCATTGTGGTTCTGAATCACCTGTTCATAACAGGCATCCTTTAATGTGAAGGGCCTCAATTCCCCCATGAAGCGCAATCAAACCCTCTCATTGCTAAAGAAACAATCTGCACAAATAGTGTTTCTACAAGAAACACACTTTAAAATGGGTAGAGCTCCAAATGTGTCATTCTCCTCTTTCCCCACTTGGTATAATAGTTGCTCCTCCTCTGCTTCTAAAGGAGTAAGCATAGTGCTTAAAAAGGGTCTTCCCTTTACAATCGGGGATAGTTTGGCAGATTCGGAGGGCAGATATATCTTTGTAAAGGGACTATTAGCTAACACGAAAATTACCCTAGCTAACTTATACGCCCCCAATTCCAACCAAATTCAATGGCTCATTAAAACTTTAGATACTCTCCATCTTTTCCAGGAAGGGTTATTGATCGTGGGGGGAGACCTAAACTTAACGCTACAGCCCAGTATAGACGCTTCCAGTGGCTCCTCCCCCATATCACAGAAAACGAGACAAAAATTTTTAAACAAACTTAGATCTCTACAGTTAGTGGACCCCTGACGTAACTTTTTTCCCACCACAAAAGATTACACCTTCTTTTCGCCTCCACATAATTCATACCACCGTATAGATTATTTACTTGTGCAATCCCGCACTCTACATTTAATCAAATCATCCCGAATTGGGGAAATTACAATTTCGGACCATGCACCTATCTTCCTGGAGATAATAATCTCCACCTTACCCAGAGCTACCATGATTTGGCGATTAAACAAATCATTGCTTGACAACCCTTAGCATGTGAACAGTCTAAAAACCACCATCTCTAGATTCTTTGATGAAAATATTAATACTGGGCAAATTTCTCCCATCATCTGGGAAACACATAAGGCCGTCCTCAGAGGGGAACTTATTTCTTTAAGTTCGTATATTAAAAAACAGAGAGATAAAGAAATTCAGTCTCTTCTCCATCAAATTAACATTTCAGAGCGTACCCACAAAACCACTAGATCGAGTGAGTCTCTCCAAGAACTTATTTCCCTCCGCAACAAACTCAAAGATTTGTTAAACGTGAAATCAGCAAAACTGTTCATGTATTGTAGACATCGCTTCTACATGCATGGTAACAGAAGTAGCAAACTTACAACCCAGTTGCTTAAACAGCAAAAAGAAAAGAAATTCATTAAACATATTTTCACTAAGACAAACAGGAGAGTTGTGGACTCTAGGGAAATTGCAGAGACCTTTCGCCAATATTATGAATCTCTTTATAACCTGCCTCCCTCTGACGACATGAAAGACTCCTCAACAGCTATAACCAAAATTCAAAACTTCTTGGCCCCTCTCTCCCTTCCGACAATTTCCCCTACGGATTGTAATACACTTCTTGCCGAAGTCACACTAAATGAGGTGGAAGACATTTTAAAAGCTACCCCCAATGGTAAATCTCCTGACCCTGATGGGTTCCCGGTGGGATACTATAAAAAATTATCTGATGCCCTTCTCTCCCATCTAGTAAATCTCTTCAACTCCTTTTTTGAAGGGAAGACCCCACCCCATCAGGCGCTGGAAGCCTACATTGCCATTATACCAAAGGAGGGGAATGATGACAGCCTCTGCAGTAATTACCGCCCCATTTTGTTACTTAACACTGATCTTAAACTGTGGGCTAAGATATTGGCCTCAAGAATCAATAAAGTACTAGATCAGATTATTCGCCCCGATCAGGTGGGTTTTGTGAGAGGCCGGGAGGGCAAAGATAACTCTGTAAAAGTCTTACACGCTATTTCCTACGCGAGGACTACCAGAACGTCACTAGCTATCCTGTCAACGGACGCTGAAAAAGCGTTTGACAGGATTAGTTGGCAATATATGGTCTGTACATTACAAAATTTGCCTTTCCACCCCCTTTCATAGAAGCCATTATGTCCCTCTATGTGGACCCATCTGCTAGAGTCGGGGTGAACGGGATCTTCTCGGAGCCCTTTAAAATACAAAATGGCACCAGACAGGGCTGTCCTCTTTCCCCCGCTCTTTTTGTCATGGTAATGGAGACTTTTTGATGGAGAGGATAAGACAAGACACGAACATTAAAGGCCTGAAAGTGGGCGGGTCAGAGGTCAAGGTAGCTGCCTTCGCTGATGATCTCCTAATTTTAACCACTAATCCAAGATCATCTTTTCCCAGACTTATGTCATTATTTGAAGAATTTGGAGAGCTTTCTAATTTCAAAATAAATATGAATAAGTCAGAAGCATTAAATATCTCGGCTAAAACGTCAGATATCTCAATATTAAAAAAGGACACCCCCTTTAACTGGCCTGCAGAAAAATTAAAATACCTCGTAATTTATTTAACGGCTGAACCTTCCTCCCTTTATAAATATAATTACATTCCCCTTCTAGATAACTTACAATTAGACTTAAAAAAGTACGACCTACCATATCTATCCTGGATGGGTAGGATAAACGTCATAAAATATTATATCTTCCCAAAAATTTTCTACACCATGAATATGGTACCTATAAGTCTCAATAACTCTTTCTTCCTCTTGATTAACCAATTGGTCTCTCAATTTGTGTGGAAATATAAAAAAGCTAGACTCCCTCTAAAAATCCTTTCTCTACCCAGAGGCGAGGGTGGCCTCGGCTTGCCAGATTTTCGCACCTATCATAAAGCACTCCATCTTGCTAGATGGATAAACCTAGTAAAACCTAACCCAGATAACTTAAACACGCAACTCAAACTGTCCCTGTTGGGGAAGGAGGCAGATCTTTATCTCTGGACATCTACTACTCCCCCGAAACAAAAACTAGATGACATAATTCTCAACACCTTATCCACTAGACCAGTGGTCCCCAACTCCAGGCCTCGAGGGCCGCCAACAGTGCAGGTTTTCAGGATTTCCTTAGTATTGCACAGGGGTTGGAATCATCACCTGTGCAGATGATCACATTACCGCCGATGCAATACTAAGGAAATCCTGAAAACCTGCACTGTTGGCGGTCCTCGAGGCCTGGAGTTGGGGACCACTGCACTAGGCGTACCCTTATCCCAAACCGTCCTCCATTTTGCCTTTTTCTAGACAATATCCCGCTCAAAGTTGCTCCCTGGCTAACGGATCCCAACTATAAAGATGCCTTTGGACTTTGGGACTCCCTGCCTAATGTTACAATCTCCCAATTTCTGTCTAACAAAGTCCCATGCACTGACAATTGGCCGTCAAACACGTCAAAACAACCCTCCAACCTCCTTCAAAAATACCATATTCGCCATATCATGTCGAATCTTAAGTCAATCGATAGTCAACCCCCTGACTGGTTATGGCTTGAATTCCTGGTTAGGTTGAAATCGCCAATTACCAGATTAGTTTCTAAACTATATGCAAACCTCCTTAAGGCCCCAAACCTATTTAAACCTCTTTATCTCTCTTCCTGGGAGACAGAACTAAAAATCACACTTTCCCTCGGGAAACTCAACAAGTTCTTGCTAACTCCCATGGTTTCTCTAGATGTATTTTACTTCAAGAGAATGCATTTAAAATTCTTTCTAGAGCGACTTTTTCACCTAGGGCTAACGGACTCTCTGCTGTGCTGGAGATGTTCCCTATCTATAGGGACTCTTCTACATATCTTTTGGCTATGCCCGGGACTATCACATTTCTGGTCCGGCATAAATAAATCTTTACAAAGTATGGGCCTAATGGCGACCTCACTCCCCAATATGTAATACTCTCTCTCCCTTCCACAACTTTTAAACCAGGGAAGCATGGGCTGCTTCCCATCCTAGTTGCTGCCTCCAAACATTTGATTTCTTCACATTGGAGGCAAGTAACTCCCCCAACGCTGAAAGACTGGACTTCAAATGTTCAGGACCTATTTCGCTTGGAGGAACTTTCTAGTTGGGAAACTCGCTCCCACGAGAGATTCCAAAACTCTTGGCTTCCCTGGATTAAATTTTCATCCCATTCTGATGGTCTTAACCACCCCTCCACCTGAATTCCATCTCTACCTACGTAACGCTATGCTGTGTACGACTTTTGTTTTTCGCCCTCTCCTCCTTCCAAGGTTTGACGATGCAATGCCGTGACTGTGCCCACCATCTCGATTGCCTCGCCACTTCGTCTCACCTATCTTCTAAACGAGCCTTTTTGTCCTTCCTCACTCCCAGAAACGAATAAATTGCTTAAAGTTAATTCCTACCGTCACACCCTGTGGCCTTTATTCATTTTACAAGCTTATTTTTTCGTTTTTTACGGCTACTTTCTTTAGGCCTGAACCAGTTAGTTCATGTTTTATGCTCACTTGTTTCTTTTTTCAGTTGTATGTGCATTGATTTCCTGTATCCTCTAGTGCATCTCAGTCTCTCCTGAATCAATATATACTTGAGATCTACCTGTGAGCATTTATGTTCTGTTATGTGTCTTTGTTTTGTGAAAACTTAAATAAAGAATTAAAAAAAAAAAAGAATTTTTGCTTTCTTGGCCTTTTTTCAGAGAATACAAATGATAACACCAAAACTTTTTCTCCACTTATGGTTAGTGATTGGGTGAAGCCATCTATTGTCAATCTACTGCGTTTTATCTTTTAAAATCATAATGACAACCCAAAACATCCAAAGGACCCTGATCAAAAGTTCACATACCCCATTTCTTAATACCATGTATTAAAAGAAGAAATTGAACCCCAAAAGTTGTTCTACAATTTGTCCTGAGTACGCTGATACCCCATATGTGGGGGTAAACCACTGTTTGGGTGCATGGGAGAGCTCGGAAGGGAAGGAGTGCCGTTTGACTTTTCAATGCAAAATTGACAGGAATTGAGATGGGATGCCATGTTGCATTTGGAGAGCCACTGATGTGCCTAAACTTTGAAACCCCCCACAAGTGACATCATTTTGGAAAGTAGACCCACTAAGGAACTTATCTAGATGTGTTGTGAGCACTTTGACCCACCAAGGGCTTCACAGAAGTTTATAATGCAGAGCCGTAAAAATAAAACAAAAATTGTTTCCCACAAAAATTATTTTTTAGCCCCCAGTTTTGTATTTTCCCGAGGGTATCAGGAAAAATTGGACCCCAAAAGCTGTTGTCCAATTTGTCCTGAGTACGATGATACCCCATATGTGGGGGGGAACCACAGATTGGGCGCATGGGAGGGCTCGGAAGGGAAGGAGCGCCATTTGGAATGCAGACTTAGATGGAATGGCCTGCAGGCGTCATGTTGCATTTGCAGAGCCCCTAATGTACCTAAACAGTAGAAACCCCCACAAGTGACACCATTTTGGAAACTAGACCCCCTAAGAAACTCATCCAGATGTATTGTGGGAGCTTTGAACCCCCAAGTGTTTCACTACAGTTTATAACGCAGAGCCGTGCAAACAAAAAATATTTTTTTCCATAAAAATTATTTTTTAGCCCCCAGTTTTATATTTTTCCAAGGGTAACAGGAGAAATTGAACCCTAAATGTTGTCCAATTTGTCCTGAGTACGCTGATACCCGATATGTGGGGGGGAACCACCGTTTGAGCGCATGACAGAGCTCGGAGGGGAAGGAGCGCCATTTGGAATGCAGACTTAGATGGAATGGTCTGCAGGCATCACATTATGTTTGCAGAGCCCCTAATGTACCTAAACAGTAGAAACCCCCCACAAGTGACACCATTTTGGAAAGTAGACCCCCTAAGGAACTCATCTAGATGTGTTGTGAGAGCTTTTAACCCCCAAGTGTTTCACGACAGTTCATAACGCAGAGCCGTGCAAATAAAAAATACTTATTTTTCCACAAAAATTATTTTTAGCACACAGTTTTGTATTTTCCCAAGGGTAGCAGGAGAAATTGGACCCCAAAAGTTGTTGTTCAATTTGTTCTGAGTATGCTGACACCCCATATCTGGGGGGAACCACCGTTTGGGTGCATGGGAGGGCTCAGAAGGGAAGGAGCGCCATTTGGAATGCAGACTTAGATGGAATGGTCTGCAGGCGTCACATTGTGTTTGCAGAGCCCCTAATGTACCTAAACAGTAGAAACCTCCCACAAGTGACCACATATTGGAAACTAGACCCCCCAAGGAACTTATCTATATGTGTTGTGAGAACTTTGAACCCCCAAGTGTTTCACTACAGTTTATAACGCAGAGCCGTGAAAATAAAAAATCCTTTTTTTTCCCACAAAAATTATTTTTTAGCCCCCAGTTTTGTATTTTCCCAAGGGTAACAGGAGAAATTGAACCCCATAAGTTGTTGTAAAATTTGTCCTGAGTATGCTGATACCCCATATGTTGGGGTAAACCCCTGTTTGGGCACACGGGAGAGCTCGAAAGGGAAGGAGCAATGTTTTACTTTTTCAACACAGAATTGGCTGGAATTGAGATCGGACGCCATGTCGCGTTTGGAGAGACCCTGATTTGCCTAAACAGTGGAAACCCCCCGCAAGTGAAACCATTTTGGAAAGTAGACCCACTATGGAACTCATCTAGATGTGTGGTGAGCACGTTTAACCCACCAAGGGCTTCACAGAAGTTTATAATGCAGAGCCGTAAAAATAAAGCAAAAATTGTTTCCCACAAAAATTTTTTTTTAGCCCCCAGTTTTGTATTTTCTCGAGGGTAACAGAAGAAATTGGACCCCAAAAGTTGTTGTCCAATTTGTCCTGAGTACGCTGATACCCCATATGTGGGGGGGAACCACCGTTTGGGTGCATGGGAGGGCTCGGAAGGGAAGGAGCGCCATTTGGAAGCAAACTTAGATGGAATGGTCTGCAGCTGTCACGTTGCGTTTGCAGAGCCCCTAATGTACCTAAACAGTAGAAACCCCTCACAAATGACACCATTTTGTAAAGTAGACCCCCTAAGGAACTCATTTAGATGTGTTGTGAGAGTTTTGAACCCCCAAGTGTTTCACTACAGTTTATAACGCAGAGCCGTGAAAATAAAAAAATCCTTTTTTTTCCCCACAAAAATTATTTTTTAGACCCAGTTTTGTATTTTCCCAAGGGTAACAGGAGAAAATGGACTAAAAAAATTGTTGTCCAATTTGTCCTGAGTACGTTGGGGTAAACCCCTGTTTGGGCACACGGGAGAGCTCAGAAGGGAAGGAGCACTGTTTTACTTTTTCAACGCAGAATTGGCTGGAATTGAGATCGGACGACATGTCGCGTTTGGAGAGACCATGATGTGCCTAAACAGTGGAAACCTCCCAATTATAACTGAAACCCTAATCCAAACACACCCCTAATCCTAATCCCAATGGTAACCCTAACCACACCACTAACCCTAATCCAAACCCTATTCCCAACCATAAATGTAATCCAAACCCTAACCCTAACTTTAGCCCCAACCCTAAACGTAGCCCCAACCCTAACTGTAGCCTTAACCCTAGCCCCAACCCTAACCGTAGCCCTAACACTAGCCCTAACCCTAGCCCTAACCCTAATCCTAGACCTAACCCTAACCCTAGCCCTAGCCCAAACCCTAGCCCAAACCCTAGCCCAAACCCTAGCCCTAACCCTAGCCCTAACCCTAGCCCTAACCCTAGCCCTAGCCCTAACCCTATCCCTAACCCTAGCCCTAACCCTAATGGGAAAATGGAAATAAATACATTTTTTTTAATTTTTTAATTTTTCCCTAACTAAGGAGGTGATGAAGGGGGGTTTGATTTACTTTTATAGCGGGTTTTTTAGCGGATTTTTATGATTGGCAGCCTTTCACACTGAAAGACCCTTTTTATTGCAAAAAATATTTTTTGCGTTACCACATTTTGAGAGCTATAATTTTTCCATATTTAAGTCCACAGAGTCACATGAGGTCTTGTTTTTTGCAGGACGAGTTGACGATTTTATTGGTAACATTTTCAGGCACGTGACATTTTTTGATCGCTTTTTATTCCGATTTTTGTGAAGCAGAATTACCAAAACCAGCTATTCATGAATTTCTTTTGGGGGAGGCGTTTATATTGTTCCGCGTTTGGTAAAATTGATAAAGAAGTTTTATTCTTCGGGTCAGTACGATTACAGCGATACCTCATTTATATCTTTTTTTATGGTTTTGCGCTTTTTTAACCATAAAAACTATTTTATAGAAAAAATAATTATTTTAGCATTGCTTTATTCTGAGGACTATAACTTTTTTATTTTTTCGCTGATGATGCTGTATGGTGGCTCGTTTATTGCGGGAAAAGATGACGTTTTCAGTGGTACCATGGTTATTTATATCCGTCTTTTTGATCGCGTGTAATTCCACTTTTTGTTTGGCAGTATGAGAATAAAGCGTTGTTTTTTGCCTTGTTTTTTTTTTTACGGTGTTCACTGAAGGGGTTAACTAGTGATACAGTTTTATAGGTGGGGTCGTTATGGACGCGGCGATACTAAATATGTGTACTTTTTGTTAGGACTGGCGGAACGCACCAAGAAAGGTGATATAGATGCGTTCGCAGTCCGGGGTCCACCGTGCAGGTGAAAACCTGCTGCTAGTAAATACAGATTATATGGCGGTACACTAAAGTATATGCACGTGGGTTCAACCCCACCCAGCGTGAAGGGAGCAACCCTGTTGCGTCACAGGATCGCGGTACCGCACCTAAAGCGCGAGCGAGTAGTCAGCGTACTTAACCCCAACTGGGATTGAAGTCCGATTAGACCCTTGCTGGCACTACACCGCAACTGGGTGTGTAAGGAAACTAAATATAAATATATAAATGCACAGGAGTGCGAGCAATGCCGCACTGACGGACGCCACCAACCACACAGGCTTGGGTATGGAAAGCGCAAGGCAAGCGCACGGCGCCGTACAGGCGGACACAGAGGACACTGTAATGTGTGTATCGTGCAGATGATTAGTCGGGCGCTAGATAGCTACCAACATCCGCGAGCAGACAACAACTCTAGGGAGGGATATTTAGGAGCTTTCATCCATCGACATACATTCATCTACACACACACATATATCTTTATGAGACAATACTAGCGCATGGCCGTGCGGTCATGCGCAGTTTATATAGTTGCAGCACAGGAAGTGGCCACAGAACTTTTGCCCTTCCAAGACCTGCCAAGAGGACCAATGGAATGTGCCGCAGAGCCTGAGCACATGACCCTCGATCTCCAATGGGAGATCTTACCCTGGGCATGCTCAGTATGTGCAGACAAGGACTTAGTCCCAGAGAAGTCCGCTCGCTGCTGACCAGTACTGGCTTTAATGGCAGAAGCTGGAGAAGCAGCAGTAACTCTTAGAACAGAGTGAGATTGAGCAAGACGCTGGGACCGACGTCTTTGCTGAGCAGACTCCACTGCGGCTGGATCAGAATGGGAGACCGCAGCGGAGATGGCTCGAGATTCCCCCTGTGCAGAAGCGGGAACTCGACCTCTAACATTACCCCCCCTTCTAGGCCCGCCCCCTCCCTGGGCCTCGCTACGTTCGAAGGCAGCAATGAGCTGCGGAGCCCGGATGTGCTCAGCAGGCTCCCAGGATCTATCCTCAGGACTGTAACCCCTCCAGTCCACCAAATAAAATTTTTTTCCACGAACCACCTTGAACCCCAAGATAGCGTTCACCTCGTAATCGTCTGTAGATGAACCCGACGTCCCAGTAGAAGACTCAGAAAACCGGGACATGTAGACGGGCTTAAGGAGGGACACATAGAAGGTGTCGGTGATACCAAGGCGTGGAGGAAGGGCCAGACGGTAAACTACAGGATTAACCTGTTCGAGGACCTTAAAAGGACCTAAGTAGCGAGGTGCAAACTTGGTAGACTCAACTCGCAGCCTGATGTTACGGGCGGAGAGCCACACCAAATCGCCAGGAGCAAAGGTAGGAGCGGGGCGCCGATGTGCATCGGCGGAGGACCTCATTCTCTCCTTGGAAGCCCGAATGGCATCCTGAGTGCGATCCCAAATGTCCCGTGCCTCCTCCGCCCAGTCTGCCACCCTGGAATCGGCGGAAGACACGGGCATGGGCACAGGTACCCGCGGATGCTGACCATAGTTAAGGAGGAATGGAGTCTGTCCAGTGGAATCAGCGACAGCATTGTTAAGAGCAAACTCCGCCCACGGTAGCAAAGATGCCCAGTCATCCTGCTTAGCAGAGACAAAATGTCGCAGATATGTTACCAAGGTCTGGTTGGCTCTCTCCACCAACCCATTCGTCTCGGGATGATAAGCCGAAGAGAGATTCAACTCAATACTGAGAAGACGACAAAGCTCTCTCCAGAACCGAGACGCAAACTGGGGACCTCGGTCACTGACAATTTTGTCTGGCATACCGTGAAGACGAAAGATGTGTTTAACAAACAACGCTGCCAAGGCCCGTGCAGAAGGTAACCGGGGAAGCGGCACCAAATGCACCATTTTAGAAAAATGGTCGGTGATCACCCAAATAATCGTACAGCCACGAGACTTGGGCAGACCCACTACAAAATCCATCTCGACCATCTCCCAAGGCCTGTCTGCCACCAGCAGAGGGTATAACAAACCAGCTGGCCGTTGGCGGGGAGACTTATTCTTGGCACAAGAGACACATGCTCGAACGTAGTCTCCGACGTCACGAACCATATGTGGCCACCAGTACGTTCTCGCCAGTAACTCAGATGTCCTCTTTGCCCCAAAGTGTCCACCCACTCTGGACGAATGAGCCCAAGAGAGAACCTCCGGTCGCAATGGGAACAAAAGTCTTGCCCGAGGGCACAGACTCCAGCGAAACCGGAGCTACGGTTCTCAAACTCTCCGAAGGGACAATGAGCCGAGGCTCGTCCTCCTCCTCCTCTGTAGACACAAAGGAGCGAGAAAGAGCGTCAGCACGAACGTTCTTCTCCCCGGCGAGATAATGTAGGGTAAAGTGGAACCGGGAGAAAAACAAGGACCATCTGGCCTGACGAGAATTCAGCCGCTCAGCAGTTTGTAAATAGACCAAATTCTTGTGGTCCGTGAAGACTTGGAATGGGAACCGAGCACCCTCCAAGAAATGTCTCCACTCCGAAAAGGCCAACTTCATTGCCAGCAACTCCCTATCCCCGATGGAGTAATTTCTCTCCGCTGGTGTGAAGGTCTTTGAGAAGAAGAAGCATGGGTGCTTCCGACCTTGAGCATCCTTTTGATAGAGGACTGCTCCAGCACCAACGGATGAGGCATCCACCTCCATGAGGAATGGCTTATCCACATCGGGACGATGTAAGATGGGAGCGCTAGCAAAATGGGACTTTATAGAAGTGAAGGCCTTGGAGACCCCTTCGGACCACAATTTGGGATTCGCTCCCCTCTTGGTGAGGGATACCAAGGGAGCTACCAAAGTTGAGAAGTGGGGGATGAACTGGCGATAGTAATTTATGAACCCCATAAAGCGCTGCACCGCTTTAAGAGAATGGGGTTCCTGCCAGTCCATCACTGCCTGTAGTTTGGCAGGATTCATCGCCAATCCCTGGGCCGAGATGATATAGCCCAGGAAAGGTAAGGACTCCTGCTCAAACACACACTTCTCCAACTTTGCATATAAGGAATTCGCCCGTAGGAGTTCGAAGACTCTGCCAACATCTCTCCGGTGGGAGTCAATATCTGGAGAGAAGATGAGAATATCATCCAGATAGACTACGACCAAGGTGGAAAGCATATCCCGGAAGATATCGTTGACAAAGTCCTGAAAAACGGCTGGGGCATTACAGAGCCCGAAGGGCATCACCAGGTACTCATAGTGCCCATCCCTGGTATTGAAAGCCGTTTTCCATTCGTCCCCCTCACGGATGCGAATCAGATTGTAGGCACCCCTCAGATCTAATTTGGTGAAAATTTTAGCTCCCCTTAATCTGTCAAAGAGCTCCGATATAAGGGGCAACGGGTATTTGTTCTTAATAGTGATAGCATTGAGACCCCTGTAATCGATGCAAGGACGTAACTCCCCGTTCTTCTTCTGCACGAAGAAGAATCCCGCCCCTGCCGGAGACACCGACTTCCTTATAAACCCTCTTGCCAAATTCTCCTGAATGTATTGAGACATAGCCTCCGTCTCTGGGAGAGAGAGGGGATATACCCTTCCCCGAGGAGGTTCGGCTCCAGGCAAGAGGTCAATAGGACAGTCGTAAGGGCGATGAGGCGGTAGGGTCTCAGCAGCCTTTTTAGAGAATACGTCTGCATAACACCAATAATACCTTGGAAGTGATGAGAGGTCTGCGGGTACCTCGGTAGTAGAAACCTGTACACACTCACTCACACACCTGCCCATGCAAGATTTACTCCAACCCAATATTCTCCCTGAGGACCACTCAATATGTGGTGAGTGGAAACGGAGCCAGGGTATTCCCAGCAAAATCTCATCCATTCCCTCGGGTAGGACAAGAAGGGAAATAATTTCCTGGTGGGAAGGGGACATGGACAGCGAGAACGGAACTGTCTGGTGTGTGATTTGCAGAGGAAGTGTCGCCCCATTCACAACTCTAACCGTTACTGGTTTGGCGAGCATGACTAGTGGTATAGCATGGCGTGAAGCAAAAGCAGAGGACATGAAGTTTCCCTCTGCTCCTGAATCCACACAAAGCTCGACTGTTAGAGTGGAGGAGCCTAACAGGATTGTCCCTTTAAAGGACAGTTTGGAGGAGAAAGCAGCTGTGTCTAGCGAACCTCCCCCAATAGTTACTAGACGCGATCGTTTCCCGACCGCCGCGGGCATTTATTGGCGTAATGCCCATGTTGTTGACAGTTTTTACAAACCACGGGTACTCGAGCGGCCAGAGACTTAGGTCCCGCTCGAGAAACCTCCATGGCCTCATGGGAATCTGACGCCAAGACAGGGGATTCAAGAGGTCTGGCGAAAGTTGGGGCCAGCCGAAACCTCTGCCTACACTGGGTCCGCTCCAACCTCCGCTCGTGAAAACGGAGATCGATGCGGGTAGATACGGTAATAAGTTCCTCCAGTGTGGCAGGTATCTCCCTAGTGGCCAAGGCGTCCTTCACATGGTCTGCCAGTCCCCTCCAGAACACCGGAATAAGAACTTTGTCTGGCCACTCTAACTCAGATGCTAGAGTCCGGAACTGGATGGCAAACTCGCTGACCACGGACGAACCCTGTGTAATAGACAATAACTGGAGTGCGGTGTCGTGGGTAACACGAGGTCCTAAAAAGACCTGCTTCAGAGTGTCCAAGAAGAGAGGAGCACTCTGTACCACACGATCATCTCGCTCCCAGAGTGGCGTTGCCCACTCCAACGCCCTGCCCGACAAGAGAGATAGGATAAATCCCACTCTCGCCCGTTCCGTAGGGAAACGTGACGCCAGGAGCTCAAGATGTGTGGAGCACTGGCTCACGAATCCGCGACAATGTTTACTGTCGCCAGCAAACTTGTCAGGAAGCGGGAGATGGGATAAAGTCGGAGCAGGGGTGGCAGCGGACAAACTGGCTGCGGCTACGCTAGCAGCCTGAACAGCTACAGCAGTGACATCCACAGCTGAGGTTGTACGCTCAAGAGCCGCCAACCTTCCCTCCAGCTGCTGGATGTACCTCTGTAAACGCTGGTCGTCCGCCATTTACTAGCCAGACCCGGGCGCTAGTATTATGTTAGGACTGGCGGAACGCACCAAGAAAGGTGATATAGATGCGTTCGCAGTCCGGGGTCCATCGTGCAGGTGAAAACCTGCTGCTAGTAAATACAGACTATATGGCGGTACACTAAAGTATATGCACGTGGGTTCAACCTCACCCAGCGTGAAGGGAGCAACCCTGTTGCGTCACAGGATCGCGGTACCGCACCTAAAGCGCGAGCGAGTAGTCAGCGTACTTAACCCCAACTGGGATTGAAGTCCGATTAGACCCTTGCTGGCACTACACTGCAACTGGGTGTGTAAGGAAACTAAATACAGGTCCTTCTCAAAAAATTAGCATATAGTGTTAAATTTCATTATTTACCATAATGTAATGATTACAATTAAACTTTCATATATTATAGATTCATTATCCACCAACTGAAATTTGTCAGGTCTTTTATTGTTTTAATACTGATGATTTTGGCATACAACTCCTGATAACCCAAAAAACCTGTCTCAATAAATTAGCATATCAAGAAAAGGTTCTCTAAACGACCTATTACCCTAATCTTCTGAATCAACTAATTAACTCTAAACACATGCAAAAGATACCTGAGGCTTTTATAAACTCCCTGCCTGGTTCATTACTCAAAACCCCCATCATGGGTAAGACTAGCGACCTGACAGATGTCAAGAAGGCCATCATTGACACCCTCAAGCAAGAGGGTAAGACCCAGAAAGAAATTTCTCAACAAATAGGCTGTTCCCAGAGTGCTGTATCAAGGCACCTCAATGGTAAGTCTGTTGGAAGGAAACAATGTGGCAGAAAACGCTGTACAACGAGAAGAGGAGACCGGACCCTGAGGAAGATTGTGGAGAAGGACCGATTCCAGACCTTGGGGAACCTGAGGAAGCAGTGGACTGAGTCTGGTGTGGAAACATCCAGAGCCACCGTGCACAGGCGTGTGCAGGAAATGGGCTACAGGTGCCGCATTCCCCAGGTAAAGCCACTTTTGAGCTACAGAGAAGCAGCACTGGACTGTTGCTAAGTGGTCCCAAGTACTTTTTTCTGATGAAAGCAAATTTTGCATGTCATTCGGAAATCAAGGTGCCAGAGTCTGGAGGAAGACTGGGGAGAAGGAAATGCCAAAATGCCTGAAGTCCAGTGTCAAGTACCCACAGTCAGTGATGGTGTGGGGTGCCATGTCAGCTGCTGGTGTTGGTCCACTGTGTTTCATCAAGGGCAGGGTCAATGCAGCTAGCTATCAGGAGATTTTGGAGCACTTCATGCTTCCATTGGCTGAAATGCTTTATGGAGATGAAGATTTCATTTTTCAGCACGACCTGGCACCTGCTCACAGTGCCAAAACCACTGGTAAATGGTTTACTGACCATGGTATTACTGTGCTCAATTGGCCTGCCAACTCTCCTGACCTGAACCCCATAGAGAATCTGTGGGATATTGTGAAGAGAAAGTTGAGAGACGCAAGACCCAACACTCTGGATGAGCTTAAGGCCGCTATTGAAGCATCCTGGGCCTCCATAACATCTCAGCAGTGTCACAGGCTGATTGCCTCCATGCCACGCCGCATTGAAGCAGTCATTTCTGCCAAAGGATTCCCGACCAAGTATTGAGTGCATAACTGAACATTATTATTTGTTGGTTTTTTTGTTTGTTATTAAAAAACACTTTTATTTGATTGGATGGGTGAAATATGCTAATTTATTGAGACAGGTTTTTTGGGTTATCAGGAGTTGTATGCCAAAATCATCAGTATTAAAACAATAAAAGACCTGACAAATTTCAGTTGGTGGATAATGAATCTATAATATATGAAAGTTTAATTGTAATCATTACATTATGGTAAATAATGAAATTTAACACTATATGCTAATTTTTTGAGAAGGACCTGTATAAATATATAAATGCACAGGAGTGCGAGCAATGCCGCACTGACGGACGCCACCAACCACACAGGCTTGGGTATGGAAAGCGCAAGGCAAGCGCACGGCGCCGTACAGGCGGACACAGCTAGAGGACGCTGTAATGTGTGTATCGTGCAGATGATTAGTCGGGCGCTAGATAGCTACCAACATCCGCGAGCAGACAACAACTCTAGGGAGGGATATTTAGGAGCTTTCATCCATCGACATACATTCATCTACACACACACATATATCTTTATGAGACAATACTAGCGCATGGCCGTGCGGTCATGCGCAGTTTATATAGTTGCAGCACAGGAAGTGGTCACAGAACTTTTGCCCTTCCAAGACCTGCCAAGAGGACCAATGGAATGTGCCGCAGAGCCTGAGCACATGACCCTCGATCTCCAATGGGAGATCTTACCCTGGGCATGCTCAGTATGTGCAGACAAGGACTTAGTCCCAGAGAAGTCCGCTCGCTGCTGACCAGTACTGGCTTTAATGGCAGAAGCTGGAGAAGCAGCAGTAACTCTTAGAACAGAGTGAGATTGAGCAAGACGCTGGGACCGACGTCTTTGCTGAGCAGACTCCACTGCGGCTGGATCAGAATGGGAGACCGCAGTGGAGATGGCTCGAGATTCCCCCTGTGCAGAAGCAGGAACTCGACCTCTAACACTTTTATTGTGTTTTTTTTTAGTTAGATAAAGAAATGTATTTATAGGAACAATATATATATTTTTTTTGGAATTTTTGTTAAATTTTTTTTAACACATTGGAATATATATATTTGTTTTTTACACTATAACATTGCCCCGGGGATAAGGCATCATGTTATAGTGTAAGATCGCTGATCTGACACTTTGCTGTGCACTGTGTCAGATCAGCGATCTGATGTGCACTTTTCCTATGCTTCCCGGTGAAGCCACCTCCCTGCAGGACTCAGATGCCGTGACCATCTTGGATCCGGGCCTGCAAGGAGGAGGAGGAGGTAAGAGACCCTCGCAGCAACGCGTTCACATCGCGTTGCTGTGGGGGTCTCAGGGAAGCCCGCAGGTAGCCCCATCCCTGCGCGATGCTTCCCTATACCACCGGCACACTGCAATCATGTTTGATCGCGGTGTGCCGGGGGCGGTCCGTGACCGCTCCTGGCACATAGTGCCGGATGTCAGCTGCGATAGGCAGCTGACACCCGGCCGCAATCGGCCGCGCTCCCCCCGAGAGCGCAGCCAATCGCTATGACGTACTATCCCGTCGAGGGTCAGATAGGCCCAGGTCACCTCGACGGGATAGTACGTCTAAGGTCAGAAAGGGGTTAAAACAAAAGTCCTTTTCAGGGCTACATACTTCGCTTTCTCTAGTAAAACTGCTGTTATTGGCATTAAGTATAGGGATAGCTGGTGGAGGAGGGATAGTTTTGGATTAGAGGAATATAGGTAGGGTTTATTGCCTTACAGTCCTTCCATAGGTATACTGCTGCTGTAATCGAAAAACAAAAGTCCTTTTCAAAGCTTAATATTTTCTTTTCCCTATTAATACCGGAAAATTTGCAAGCTTATATTATATACCTAATTTAAAAAAGCACAAGGCGTGGAGTGAGGGACAGAGAAGTTTACATGCTGCTGATGGTGCTTGCAGGGGCCGAGGCCATGGGCCAGGTAAAACTGTGCGTGCTGCGGGAACACAACAAACACGCTCATCCATGAGACATAACTTCCTGTCCCACTTTGCAGGGGGTTGCAGGACACCACTCTTAAAGCCCGAACAGTGCAAACAAGTGGTCGGTTAAATGGCAGATAATGCTTCCAGTATGTTTCCCAGCATTTCCCGTTTTCCACACGGTCCAGTCTCAATAGCCAGGAGTCTGGACCACAGAATCCTCACCCTGATCCTCTTTCGTCCCACCATGGTGAGTCCCAGGAGACAAGTGATTCCACACTCGGACACTCCAACAGCTCTTTACATTTCCATTTATTGATTCTGGCCTCTTGCCAGAAGGACATGAGAAAATCATGTGTAGCGATACCCAAATATTTGAGCAGCCACTGTCAGAAGAAGATGACATATGGGGAACAGCAACTAGTGTCTCAAGAGGTAGACGATGAAACACATACGGTATCCGTGAATAATGTTGTCAGACTATTGCGCTGGTTTTATGGATTTATAAGAAGACCTACCAAACCAAACATAAATTTTTTTGAGAAACATTTTTTTCCTTCATAGTTACATGTACAGTTATGCTCAAAAGTTTACATGTCCCTGCAGAATTTTGGCTTTCTTGGCCTTTTTTCAGAGAAAACAAATGATAACACCAAAACTTTTTCTCCACTCATGGTTAGTGGTTGGGTGAAGCCATTTATTGTCAATCTACTGGTTTATTCTTTTTAAATCATAATGACAACCCAAAACATCCAAATGACCCTGATCAAAAGTTAACATACCCCATTTCTTAATACCATGAATTGCCCCCTCTAACATCAATGACAGCTTGAAGCCTTTTGTTGTAGTTGTGGATGAGGTTCTTTATTTTCTCAGATGGTAATGGTTTCTTGGCCAAAAGCCTCCAGTTCCTGTAAATTCCTGGGCTGTCTAGCATGTGTTGTAGCTGTTTGCATTCTGACCCAATGTCGGACATGCCAGATCACCAGTGAGGCCAAATTATGGAATTACGCCCTCTATTGAGAAGCGCGCTTGGAGAAAAAGATGCACACAGATTGTGAGCAAAGTCATTTTTATCTGACATAAGAAGCAGTATTTTATACTATTTACAACAAATGTAACTCATGTAGCCCCCCTTGTTACCCTGGGTCATGCTGACCTTTATTTCCCACGTACCCAAAACATGCTGTTTGCTGTCTATTGAAAACATGTAAGAAAAGAAGTATAAAATCCTTGAATCGTAGACTACAAAACTACTGCATCATAAGAACAAATTTCTAAACACATTCTAGCAATTAAAGGGAAAAGGCAATTAAAGGCAAAGCATTAACCTTTCTATATCAATTTCCCCCTTTTGTAAATGGTATAACCTCTGCCACAGGGTCAGTTGATGTCCACAAAGGAGCTACTGTCTCATGTGTCTAGTACCCATAAGGGGGCTTTCTACCCGCTTCGCCCATCCATCCTCAGTGTGGACACTCACTTCCCTAGTCAGCAGTGGTTATCCGGGGTCTATTATACACTATGGATGACACAGCCTTAGATTCCTTCCTTAAACATACACTCTTCAATCATTTATGTAATGCATATTATTAGCGCTTTTACAGCTGCATAACGCAATAAACAAAACAAAACAATAAAAATTGCATGCAAGTCTGTAAAATACCAAAAATAATCCATCCCGCTAGGCCACTAAGCCAATTGGCTGGATTTAAAAAGGAGTCTCTATATTGTATTAGTCTCATTAAGAACCTTAAGGAACCTAGAAAATCTGAGTCCAAGTCTCATTGTGTATGCAGTGTGGTGTTAATACCTTCCTTGGCTCCAGGGGTAAGGCTAAGTACAGCATAGTCCTTGCAGATACTGGGCTGTGTGTACAGATCCAACAGTCCAACAGGTTTTGTCCTTCCGCGTCTTTTATAAGAAAAGCATGATGTTGAATAAGTTTGTTGTCCCTGTCAACATTTAAAAGTTTATCCAGTGTCTCTGTAGAGTGCAAAAATCCTACCACTGCCAGCAAGGTGATTAGGAGGACAGTCATTCTGCTGGTGAAAAGATCTTTTTTGCAGGGACTGGCATGGATCCAGGTGGGCTTTTGATCAAGTTTCACTGAGGTAAATGTGGTCAGCTGGACTTAAAAATGGGCCGTCAAACCGTGGATCTAGGCTCCTTCTCACGTGTCTGTGTATGACCACCCAATCACCTGGATTCAGCTGATGTACATCTGCACTGGCATTAGGATCTGGAATGGATGACAACATATGTTTACGCGCCACATTAAGTCTTTCCTGCAAGGCCTGGACATGGGCTGTCATAGCACCGTGTTGCATTTGTAGCACCTGTGGGAAGTACAGACCAGTCTTTGGGGGCACTAGCAAGCAGGACTTCAAAAGGAGATAAGTCTGTCTCTCTATTTGGAGTGTGTCTGACTGAAAAGAGTGCAAGACGCAAGCACTCTACCCAGCTCTTTTCTGTGTCTGCCATGGCCTTTGAATTTTCAGTTTAAGTGTCCTGTTTAGTTTCTCCACTTTCCCACTACTTTGTGGTCTATATGGTGTATGAAATGTTTGCTGTACTCCCAGGACCTGCATGACTTCCCTCATTATTGCTCCCGTGAAGTGTGTACCCCTATCGCTTTCTATGGTTTCTGGGACACTATACCTGCAGATCAGTTCTTTCATTAGTTTGTCTGCAGTCATTTAAGCATTTGCACATTTTACCGGCTAGGCTTCCAGCCAACCAGAGAAGAGATCTACACATACTAGCACATTTTTCATACACTCCTACCTTGGGTAGCTGTATGTAGTCAGTCTGCCGTCTCTGAAACGGGTAGAGAGGCCTGGGTGTCGCTTTCTTAGGGACTTTTATTGTTTTACCTGGGTTGTGATGTGCACAGATGAGGCATGACTGTACGAGTTTCACGGCTGCGTAACTGAAACCAGGAGCAATCCAGAAGGCATTTACCATGGTACACGTGTGACATTTTGAGGCATGAGTGGGGCCATGTGTTTCTTGCGCCATGATTTGGAACAGGGATCTTGGCATATACAATTTATCCTTATTCTCCCATACTACTTTTGAGTTCAGTCCATTCTCCCCCAGTGTTCCTTCGCTGTTTGGGCAGCTGGAGGGATTTCAGGACATCTAGGCTCAGTGTGGCTGGAATACGCTGACTCCCCGCCGCAGTCCACTGCTCCCTAGGCTGCCTTGCTGCTACTTTAGCAGCCTCATCCGCCCTTCTGTTGCCCTCTACCTCCACAGAGTCACCGTTTGTGCGTGCTTTCACCTTGATTATGCCAACCTGGACTGGTAACATCAATGTCGCCATTAATTGTTTCACCAGCTCTGCATTTTTAATGGGCTTACCGGCTGATGTAAGAAATGCTCTGCTTCTCCTGATAGGGCCATAATCATGAGATATTCCCCATGCATAATTCAAATCTGTGTAAATATTAGCGACTTTACCTGCAGCAGCTCTACACGCCTCAGTGAGTGCCTTCAACTCTGCCTCCTGCACCGACATGTGAGCAGGGAGTGGTTCAGCTCAGATTGCCTCATGAGTAGGGTTGAGCGACTTTTACATTTATAGGATCGGGTCGGGTTTCACGAAACCCGACTTTTTCAAAAGTCGGGTCGAGTGGAATCGGCCGATCCTATAGAAAAGTCGGGGTCGGGGTCGGCCAAAACCCGAAACCCAATGCAGTGCAATGGGATACTATGGTTCCCAGGGTCTGAAGGAGAGGAAACTCTCCTTCAGGCCCTGGGATCCATATTTAAGTGTAAAATAAAGAATTAAAATAAAAAATATTGCTATACTTACCCTCTGACGCGCCCTGGTACTAACCGGCAGCCTTCCTTCCTTAGAATCAGCGCGTAAATGACCTTAGATGACGTCGCGGCTTGTGATTGGTCGCGCGACCGCCCATGTGACCGCTCACGCGACCAATCACAAGCCGCGATGTCACCGAAGGTCCTTCAAGTGCTGATTCTTAGGAAGGAAGGCTGCCGGAAAGAAGCAGGGCGCTCCTGCTACCCTTGGGAAAATACAAAACTGTGTGCTAAAAATAATTTTTGTGGAAAAATAAGTATTTTTTATTTGCACGGCTCTGCGTTATAAACTGTAGTGAAACACTTGGGGGTTCAAAGCTCCCACAATACATCTAGATGAGTTCCTTAGGGGGTCTACTTTCCAAAATGGTGTCACTTGTGGGGGGTTTCTACTGTTTAGGTACATTAGGGGCTCTGCAAACATAATGTGATGCCTGCAGACCATTCCATCTAAGTCTGCATTCCAAATGGCGCTCCTTCTCCTCCGAGCTCTGCCATGCGCTCAAACGGTGGTTCCCCCCCACATATCGGGTATCAGCGTACTCAGGACAAATTGGACAACAACATTTAGGGTTCAATTTCTCCTGTTACCCTTGGAAAAATATAAAACTGGGGGCTAAAAAATAATTTTTATGGAAAAAAATATTTTTTGTTTGCACGGCTCTGCGTTATAAACTGTAGTGAAACACTTGGGGGTTCAAAGCTCCCACAATACATCTGGATGAGTTTCTTAGGGGGTCTACTTTCCAAAATGGTGTCACTTGTGGGGGTTTCTACTGTTTAGGTACATTAGGGGCTCTGCAAATGCAACGTGACGCCTGCAGGCCATTCCATCTAAGTCTGCATTCCAAATGGCGCTCCTTCCCTTCCGAGCCCTCCCATGCGCCCAATCGGTGGTTCCCCCCCACATATGGGGTATCATCGTACTCAGGACAAATTGGACAACAGCTTTTGGGGTCCAATTTTTCCTGATACCCTCGGGAAAATATAAAACTGGGGGCTAAAAAATAATTTTTATGGGAAACAATTTTTGTTTTATTTTTACAGCTCTGCATTATAAACTTCTGTGAAGCCCTTGGTGGGTCAAAGTGCTCACCACACATCTAGATAAGTTCCTTAGTGGGTCTACTTTCAAAAATGATGTCACTTGTGGGGGTTTCAAAGTTTAGGCACATCAGTGGCTCTCCAAATGCAACATGGCATCCCATCTCAATTCCTGTCAATTTTGCATTGAAAAGTCAAACGGCACTCCTTCCCTTCCGAGCTCTCCCATGCACCCAAACAGTGGTTTACCCCCACATATGGGGTATCAGCGTACTCAGGACAAATTGTAGAACAACTTTTGGGGTTCAATTTCTTCTTTTAATACATGGTATTAAGAAATGGGGTATGTGAACTTTTGATCAGGGTCCTTTGGATGTTTTGGGTTGTCATTATGATTTTAAAAGATAAAACGCAGTAGATTGACAATAGATGGCTTCACCCAATCACTAACCATGAGTGGAGAAAAAGTTTTGGTGTTATCATTTGTATTCTCTGAAAAAAGGCCAAGAAAGCAAAAATTCTTTTTTTTTTTAAATTCTTTATTTAAGTTTTCACAAAACAAAGACACATAACAGAACATAAATGCTCACAGGTAGATCTCAAGTATATATTGATTCAGGAGAGACTGAGATGCACTAGAGGATACAGGAAATCAATGCACATACAACTGAAAAAAGAAACAAGTGAGCATAAAACATGAACTAACTGGTTCAGGCCTAAAGAAAGTAGCCTAAAAACGAAAAAATAAGCTTGTAAAATGAATAAAGGCCACAGGGTGTGACGGTAGGAATTAACTTTAAGCAATTTATTCGTTTCTGGGAGTGAGGAAGGACAAAAAGGCTCGTTTAGAAGATAGGTGAGATGAAGTGGCGAGGCAATCGAGATGGTGGGCACAGTCACGGCATCGCATCGTCAAACTTTGGAAGGAGGAGAGGGTGAAAAACAAAAGTCGTACACAGCATAACGTTACGTAGGTAGAGATGGAATTCAGGTGGAGGGGTGGTTAAGACCATCAGAATGGGATGAAAATTTAATCCAGGGAAGCCAAGAGTTTTGGAATCTCTCGTGGGAGCGAGTTTCCCAACTAGAAAGTTCCTCCAAGCGAAATAGGTCCTGAACCTTTGAAGTCCAGTCTTTCAGCGTTGGGGGAGTTACTTGCCTCCAATGTGAAGAAATCAAATGTTTGGAGGCAGCAACTAGGATGGGAAGCAGCCCATGCTTCCCTGGTTTAAAAGTTGTGGAAGGGAGAGAGAGTATTACATATTGGGGAGTCAGGTCGCCATTAGGCCCATACTTTGTAAAGATTTATTTATGCCGGACCAGAAATGTGATAGTCCCGGGCATAGCCAAAAGATATGTAGAAGAGTCCCTATAGATAGGGAACATCTCCAGCACAGCAGAGAGTCCGTTAGCCCTAGGTGAAAAAGTCGCTCTAGAAAGAATTTTAAATGCATTCTCTTGAAGTAAAATACATCTAGAGAAACCATGGGAGTTAGCAAGAACTTGTTGAGTTTCCCGAGGGAAAGTGTGATTTTTAGTTCTGTCTCCCAGGAAGAGAGATAAAGAGGTTTAAATAGGTTTGGGGCCTTAAGGAGGTTTGCATATAGTTTAGAAACTAATCTGGTAATTGGCGATTTCAACCTAACCAGGAATTCAAGCCATAACCAGTCAGGGGGTTGACTATCGATTGACTTAAGATTCGACATGATATGGCGAATATGGTATTTTTGAAGGAGGTTGGAGGGTTGTTTTGACGTGTTTGACGGCCAATTGTCAGTGCATGGGACTTTGTTAGACAGAAATTGGGAGATTGTAACATTAGGCAGGGAGTCCCAAAGTCCAAAGGCATCTTTATAATTGGGATCCGTTAGCCAAGGAGCACCTTTAGCGGGATATTGTCTAGAAAAAGGCAAAATGGAGGACGGTTTGGGATAAGGGTACGCCTAGTGCAGTGGTCCCCAACTCCAGGCCTCGAGGACCGCCAACAGTGCAGGTTTTCAGGATTTCCTTAGTATTGCATCGGCGGTAATGTGATCATCTGCACAGGTGATGATTCCAACCCCTGTGCAATACTAAGGAAATCCTGAAAACCTGCACTGTTGGCGGCCCTCGAGGCCTGGAGTTGGGGACCACTGGTCTAGTGGATAAGGTGTTGAGAATTATGTCATCTAGTTTTTGTTTCGGGGGAGTAGTAGATGTCCAGAGATAAAGATCTGCCTCCTTCCCCAACAGGGACAGTTCGAGTTGCGTGTTTAAGTTATCTGGGTTAGGTTTTACTAGGTTTATCCATCTAGCAAGATGGATTGCTTTATGATAGGTGTGAAAATCTGGCAAGCCGAGGCCACCCTCGCCTCTGGGTAGAGAAAGGATTTTTAGAGGGAGTCTAGCTATATTTCCACACAAATTGAGAGACCAATTGGTTAATCAAGAGGAAGAAAGAGTTAGGGAGACTTATAGGTACCATATTCATGGTGTAGAAAATTTTTGGGAAGATATAAGATTTTATGACGTTTATCCTACCCATCCAGGATAGATATGGTAGGTCGTACTTTTTTAAGTCTAATTGTATGTTATCTAGAAGGGGAATGTAATTATATTTATAAAGGGAGGAAGGTTCAGCCGTTAAATAAATTACGAGGTATTTTAATTTTTCTGCAGGCCAGTTAAAGGGGGTGTCCTTTTTTAATATTGAGATATCTGATGTATTAGCCGAGATATTTAATGCTTCTGACTTATTCATATTTATTTTGAAATTAGAAAGCTCTCCAAATTCTTCAAATAATGACATAAGTCTGGGAAAAGATGATCTTGGATTAGTGGTTAAAATTAGGAGATCATCAGCGAAGGCAGCTACCTTGACCTCTGACCCGCCCACTTTCAGGCCTTTAATGTTCGTGTCTTGTCTTATCCTCTCCATCAAAGTCTCCATTACCATGACAAAAAGAGCGGGGAAAAGAGGACAGCCCTGTCTGGTGCCATTTTGTATTTTAAAGGGCTCCGAGAAGATCCCGTTCACCCCGACTCTAGCAGATGGGTCCACATAGAGGGACATAATGGCTTCTATGCAAGGGGGTGGAAAGGCAAATTTTTGTAATGTACAGACCATATATTGCCAACTAATCCTGTCAAACGCTTTTTCAGCGTCCGTTGACAGGATAGCTAGTGACGTTCTGGTAGTCCTCGCGTAGGAAATAGCGTGTAAGACTTTTACAAAGTTATCTTTGCCCTCCCGGCCTCTCACAAAACCCACCTGATCGGGGCGAATAATCTGATCTAGTACTTTATTGATTCTTGAGGCCAATATCTTAGCCCACAGTTTAAGATCGGTGTTAAGTAACAAAATGGGGCGGTAATTAGTGCAGAGGCTGTCATCCTTCCCCTCCTTTGGTATAATGGCAATGTAGGCTTCCAGCGCCTGATGGGGTGGGGTCTTCCCTTCAAAAAAGGAGTTGAAGAGATTTACTAGATGGGAGAGAAGGGCATCAGATAATTTTTTATAGTATCCCACCGGGAACCCATCAGGGCCAGGAGATTTACCATTGGGGGTAGCTATTAAAATGTATTCCACCTCATTTAGTGTGACTTCGGCAAGAAGTGTATTACAATCCGTAGGGGAAATTGTCGGAAGGGAGAGAGGGGCCAAGAAGTTTTGAATTTTGGTTATAGCTGTTGAGGAGTCTTTCATGTCGTCAGAGGGAGGCAGGTTATAAAGAGATTCATAATATTGGCGAAAGGTCTCTGCAATTTCCCTAGAGTCCACAACTCTCCTGTTTGTCTTAGTGAAAATATGTTTAATGAATTTCTTTTCTTTTTGCTGTTTAAGCAACTGGGTTGTAAGTTTGCTACTTCTGTTACCATGCATGTAGAAGCGATGTCTACAATACATGAACAGTTTTGCTGATTTCACGTTTAACAAATCTTTGAGTTTGTTGCGGAGGGAAAAAAGTTCTTGGAGAGACTCACTCGATCTAGTGGTTTTGTGGGTACGCTCTGAAATGTTAATTTGATGGAGAAGAGACTGAATTTCTTTATCTCTCTGTTTTTTAATATACGAACTTAAAGAAATAAGTTCCCCTCTGAGGACGGCCTTATGTGTTTCCCAGATGATGGGAGAAATTTGCCCAGTATTAATATTTTCATCAAAGAATCTAGAGATGGTGGTTTTTAGACTGTACACATGCTAAGGGTTGTCAAGCAATGATTTGTTTAATCGCCAAGTCATGGTAGCTCTGGGTAAGGTGGAGATTATTATCTCCAGGAAGATAGGTACATGGTCTGAAATTGTAATTTCCCCAATTCGGGATGATTTGATTAAATGTAGAGTGCGGGATTGCACAAGTAAATAATCTATACGGTGGTATGAATTATGTGGAGGCGAAAAGAAGGTGTAATCTTTTGTGGTGGGAAAAAAGTTACGCCAGGGGTCCACTAACTGTAGAGATCTAAGTTTGTTTAAAAATTTTTGTCTCGTTTTCTGTGATATGGGGGAGGAGCCACTGGAAGCGTCTATACTGGGCTGTAGCGTTAAGTTTAGGTCTCCCCCCACGATCAATAACCCTTCCTGGAAAAGATGGAGAGTATCTAAAGTTTTAATGAGCCATTGAATTTGGTTGGAATTGGGGGCGTATAAGTTAGCTAGGGTAATTTTCGTGTTAGCTAATAGTCCCTTTACAAAGATATATCTGCCCTCCGAATCTGCCAAACTATCCCCGATTGTAAAGGGAAGACCCTTTTTAAGCACTATGCTTACTCCTTTAGAAGCAGAGGAGGAGCAACTATTATACCAAGTGGGGAAAGAGGAGAATGACACATTTGGAACGCTACCTTTTTTAAAGTGTGTTTCTTGTAGAAACACTATTTGTGCAGATTGTTTCTTTAGCAATGAGAGGGTTTGATTGCGCTTCGTGGGGGAATTGAGGCCCTTCACATTAAAGGATGCCTGTTATGAACAGGTGATTCAGAACCACAATGGACCTAGTGGTTAAGAGCACACAAGTGATCTGTTTAGTTACTAACATAGGACGAGCTCTGAGACGTGGGAACTCTGCTGACCGCAATCCCTAATCCTATCATACCACACTAAAGGTAGCCGTGGAGCGCTCCTGACCAGAACCTAGGCGCCTCGTCACAGCCTGAGAAACTAGCTAGCCCTGAAGATAGAAAAATAAGCCTACCTTGCCTCAGAGAAATTCCCCAAAGGAAAAGGCAGCCCCCCACATATAATGACTGTGAGTAAGATGAAAATACAAACACAGAGATGAAATAGATTTTAGCAAAGTGAGGCCCGATTTACTGAATAGACCGAGGATAGGAAAGATAGCTTTGCGGTCAGTACAAAAACCTACAAACAACCACGCAGAGGGGACAAAAAGACCCTCCGCACCGACTAACGGTACGGAGGTGCTCCCTCTGCGTCTCAGAGCTTCCAGCAAGCAAGAAAAACCAATATAGCAAGCTGGACAGAAAATATAGCAAACAAAAGTAACATAAGCAAAACTTAGCTCATGCAAGGCAGACAGGCCACAGGAACGATCCAGGAGATAGCAAGACCAATACTGGAACATTGACTGGAGGCCAGGAACAAAGAACTAGGTGGAGTTAAATAGAGCAGCACCAAATGACTTAACCCCGTCACCTGAGGAAGCAAACTCAGAAGCCGCAGCCCCACTCACATCCACCAGAGGAAGCTCATAGACAGAACCAGCCGAAGTACCACTCATGACCACAGGAGGGAGCTTGACCACAGAATTCACAACAGTACTCACCCCTTGAGGAGGGGTCACCGAACCCTTACCAGAGCCCCCGGGCCGACCAGGACGAGCCAAATGAAAGGCACGAACCAGATCGGCAGCATGAACATCAGAGGCAAAGACCCAGGAATTATCTTCCTGACCATAACCCTTCCACTAAACCAGGTACTGGAGTTTCCGTCTCGAAACACGAGAATCCAAAATCTTCTCCACTATATACTCCAACTCCCCCTCAACCAAAACCGGGGCAGGAGGATCAACAGATGGAACCACAGGTGCCACGTATGTCCGCAACAATGACCTATGGAACACGTTATGGATGGAAAAAGAAGCTGGAAGGGTCAAACGAAAAGACACAGGATTAAGAACCTCAGAAATCCTATACGGACCAATGAAACGAGGCTTAAACTTAGGAGAAGAAACTTTCATAGGAATATAACGAGATGACAACCAAACCAAATCCCCAACACGAAGTCGGGGACCCACACAGAGCCTGCGGTTAGCGAAACGCTGAGCCTTCTCCTGAGACAATGTCAAATTGTCCACCACATGAGTCCAAATCCGCTGCAACCTATCCACCACAGTATCCACGCCAGGACAGTCAGAAGACTCAACCTGCCCTGAAGAGAAACGAGGATGGAAGCCTGAATTGCAGAAAAACGGCGAAACCAAAGTAGCCGAGTTGGCCCGATTATTAAGGGCGAACTCAGCCAAAGGCAAAAAGGACACCTAATCATCCTGATCGGCAGAAACAAAACATCTCAGATATGTTTCCAAGGTCTGATTGGTTCGTTCAGTCTGGCCATTTGTCTGAGGATGGAAAGCCGAGGAAAAAGACAAATCAATGCCCATCCTAGCACAAAAGTCTCGCCAAAACCTCGACACAAACTGGGAACCTCTGTCAGAAACGATGTTCTCTGGAATGCCATGTAAACGAACCACATGCTGGAAGAACAATGGCACCAAATCAGAGGAGGAAGGCAATTTAGACAAGGGTACCAAATGGACCATCTTAGAGAAGCGATCACAAACAACCCAAATGACCGACATTTTTTGAGAAACGGGGAGATCCGAAATAAAATCTATAGAGATATGTGTCCAAGGTCTCTTCGGGACAGGCAAGGGCAAAAGCAACCCACTGGCACGAGAACAGCAGGGCTTAGCCCGAGCACAAATCCCACAGGACTGCACAAAAGTACGCACATCCCGCGACAGAGATGGCCACCAAAAGGATCTAGCCACTAACTCTCTGGTACCAAAGATTCCAGGATGACCAGCCAACACCGAACAATGAACCTCAGAGATAACTTTATTCGTCCACCTATCAGGGACAAACAGTTTCTCCGCTGGACAATGATCAGGTTTATTAGCCTGAAATTTTTGCAGCACCCGCCGCAAATCAGGGGAGATGGCAGACACAATTACTCCTTCCTTGAGGATACCCGCCGGCTCAGACAAACCAGGAGAGTCGGGCACAAAACTCCTAGACAGAGCATCCGCCTTCACATTTTTAGAGCCCGGAAGGTACGAAATCACAAAGTCAAAACGGGCAAAAAACAGCGACCAACGAGCCTGTCTAGGATTCAACCGCTTGGCAGACTCGAGATAAGTCAAGTTTTTATGATCAGTCAATACCACCACGCGATGCTTAGCTCCTTCAAGCCAATTACGCCACTCTTCGAATGCCCACTTCATGGCCAGCAACTCTCGGTTGCCCACATCATAATTTCGCTCAGCAGGCGAAAACTTCCTGGAAAAAAAAAGCGCATGGTTTCATCACTGAGCAATCAGAACCTCTCTGCGACAAAACAGCCCCTGCTCCAATCTCAGAAGCATCAACCTCGACCTGGAACGGAAGAGAAACATCTGGTTGACACAACACAGGGGCAGAAGAAAAACGACGCTTCAACTCTTGAAAAGCTTCCACAGCAGCAGAAGACCAATTGACCTTATCAGCACCCTTCTTGGTCAAATCTGTCAATGGTTTAGCAATACTAGAAAAATTGCAGATGAAGCGACGATAAAAATTAGCAAAGCCCAGGAACTTTTGCAGACTTTTCAGAGATGTCGGCTGAGTCCAATCATGGATGGCTTGGACCTTAACAGGATCCATCTCGATAGTAGAAGGGGAAAAGATGAACCCCAAAAATGAAACCTTCTGCACACTAAAGAGACACTTTGATCCCTTCACAAACAAAGAATTAGCACGCAGGACCTGAAAAACCGTTCTGACATGCTTCACATGAGACTCCCAATCATCCGAGAAGATCAAAATGTCATCCAAGTACACAATCAGGAATTTATCCAGGTACTCTCGGAAGATGTCATGCATAAAGGACTGAAACACTGATGGAGCATTGGCAAGTCCGAATGGCATCACTAGATACTCAAAATGACCCTCGGGCGTATTAAATGCAGTTTTCCATTCATCGCCTCGCTTAATTCGCACCAGATTATACGCACCACGAAGATCTATCTTGGTGAACCAACTAGCCCCCTTAATCCGAGCAAACAAATCAGATAACAATGGCAAGGGGTACTGAAATTTAACCGTGATCTTATTTAGAAGGCGGTAATCTATACAAGGTCTCAGCGAACCATCCTTCTTGGCTACAAAAAAGAACCCTGCTCCTAATGGCGACGATGACGGGCGAATATGCCCCTTCTCCAGGGATTCCTTCACATAACTGCGCATAGCGGCGTGCTCAGGCACGGATAAATTAAACAGTCGACCTTTTGGGAATTTACTACCAGGAATCAAATTGATAGCACAATCACAATCCCTATGCGGAGGTAGGGTATCGGACTTGGGCTCATCAAATACATCCCGGTAATCAGACAAGAACTCTGGAACCTCAGAAGGGGTGGATGACGAAATTGACAGAAATGGAACATCACCATGTACCCCCCGACAACCCCAGCTGGACACCGACATGGATTTCCAATCTAATACTGGATTATGGACTTGTAGCCATGGCAAGCCCAACACGACCACATCATGCAGATTATGCAACACCAGAGAGCGAATAACCTCCTGATGTGCAGGAGCCATGCACATGGTCAGCTGGGTCCAGTACTGAGGCTTATTCTTGGCCAAAGGCGTAGCATCAATTCCTCTCAATGGAATAGGACACTGCAAGGGCTCCAAGAAAAACCCACAACGCTTAGCATACTCCAAGTCCATCAAATTCAGGGCAGCGCCTGAATCCACAAATGCCATGACAGAATACGATGACAAAGAGCAGATCAAGGTAATGGACAGAAGAAATTTTGACTGTACCGTACCAATGGTGGCAGACCTAGCGAACCGATTAGTGCGCTTAGGACAATCAGAGATAGCATGAGTGGAATCTCCACAATAGAAACACAGCCCATTCAGACGTCTGTGTTCTTGCCGTTCAACTCTGGTCAAAGTCCTATCGCACTGCATAGGCTCAGGTTTAAGCTCAGGTAATACCGCCAAATGGTGCACAGGTTTACGTTCACGCAAGCGTCGACCGATCTGAATGACCAAAGACATAGACTCATTCAAACCAGCAGGCATAGGAAATCCCACCATGACATCTTTAAGGGCTTCAGAGAGACCCTTTCTGAACATAGCTGCCAGCGCAGATTCATTCCATTGAGTGAGCACGGACCACTTTCTGAATTTCTGACAATATACCACTATCTCATCCTGACCCTGACTAAGAGCCAGCAAATTTTTTTCTGCCTGATCCACTGAATTAGGTTCATCATACAGCAATCCGAGCGCCAGGAAAAACGCATTGATATTACTTAATGCAGGATCTCCTGGCGCAAGAGAAAATGCCCAGTCCTGAGGGTCGCCACGCAAAAAAGAAATAATAATCAAAACCTGTTGAACTGGATCACCAGAGGTGCGAGGTTTCAAGGCCAGAAATAGTTTACAATTATTTTTGAAACTCAGAAACTTAGTTCTATCTCCAAAAAACAAATCAGGAATAGGAATTCTTGGTTCTAACATAGATTTCTGATCAATAGTGTCTTGAATCTTTTGTACTCTTGCCGAGAGCTGATCCACACATGAAGACAGACTTCTAATGTCCATTGCTACACCTGTGTACTGAACCACCCAAATGTCTAGGGGAAAAAAAAGGCAAAACACAGTGCAGAGAAAAAAAAATGGTCTCAGAACTTCTTTTTTCCCTCTATTGAGAATCATTAGTACTATTGGCCTCCTGTACTGTTATGATTAGGCAATTCAGTACCACAATGGACATAGCGGTCAGAGCACATACAGTGATCTGACAATAACCCAAAAACATAGAACGAGCTCTGAGACGTGGGAACTCTGTTGACCGCAATCCCTGATCCTCTCCAACAACACTAGAGGCAGCCGTGGATTGCGCCTAACGCTCCCTATGCAACTCGGCACAGCCTGAGAAACTAGCTAGCCTAAAGATAGAAAATAAGCCTACCTTGCCTCAGAGAAATAACCCAAAGGAAAAGGCAGACCCCCCACATATAATGACTGTGAGTTAAGATGAAAAGACAAACGTAGAGATGAAATAGATTTAGCAAAGTGAGGCCCGACTTTCTGAACAGAGCGAGGATAGGAAAGGTAACTTTGCGGTCAACACAAAACCCTAAAAAACCACACAAAGGGGCAAAAAGACCCTCCGTACCGAACTAACGGCACGGAGGTACACCCTCTGCGTCCCAGAGCTTCCAGCAAACAAATAGATAAGCTGGACAGAAAAAACAGCAAACCAAAATAGCAAAGGAAAACTTAGCTATGCAGAGCAGCAGGCCACAGGAACGATCCAGGAGGAAACAAGTCCAATACTAGAACATTGACAGGAGGCCAGGATCAAAGCACCAGGTGGAGTTAAGTAGAGCAGCACCTAACGACCCCACCACATCACCTGAGGGAGGAAACTCAGAAGCCGCAGTACCACTTTCCTCCACCAACGGAAGCTCACAGAGAGAATCAGCCGAAGTACCACTTGTGACCACAGGAGGGAGCTCTGCCACAGAATTCACAACAACAGAGCCTGAAAAAACAATATAATAAGGTAAACAAACAACTTTGTACAGTATAAAACTCGCCCACCACAGGGGGGGGATGGAAGAACCCAAACATGAGCGAGAATTGTTCAAGTGGTGATCTTAAGGGTATAGATATCTGAAAAAACAAACAGAAAAAGGGGGAATGATCCCAAGCAACCTGAAAAGCAAGAGAGACGAATAAAAAACCGTAACAGACAGTAGAAGGAGACTTCTTGAACCAGATAGGTCGGTCTCCATTCCAGGCAAAAAAGTGACCTGAGGGAAAAATAGTAATAACTTCAAAAATAAGTTTCACCTATTCAAGGCAGTTTATTAAGTATGGCCTGCCTCATTACTATAAAGAGTTCAAGTGGGATGGTTTTTTGAGACGGCTTTCTTTGATTTTGGGGAAGCATGCTTTTTCTTAAAAGTCTACTCCTGTGGTTTCGATAGTTGAGGAAGGTTCCATCCTGTGTCGACTGGCAGCCAGGAAGGAATATCTATTGAAGTAATATCGAGAGCTTTCCAGGCATCTTCCAGGTCTGCAGGGGAGCGTATTGTGATCTGGCGATTCCCTAATGTAATAGCAAGACCAAACGGGAAGAGCCACTTGTATAGTAAGCCTTTTGCTCTCAATTCTGTCAGAAGAGGTTTGAGAATTTGCCTCTTTGCGAGGGTGGAAGGGGCCAGATCTTGGAATGTTTGAAGCTGATAGCCTTCATATGAGAGACTGTCTTTCTCCTTTGCATTGGCTAAAATGGCTGCAGTGTCTATGAAGCTCAGAAGGCCACATATGACATCTCTTGGAGGGTCGTTCTGTTTAGGTCTGGGCTTGAGAGCATGGTGAACTCTTTCGATGACAATTATGTCGGCCCTCTCTTTGCCAAGAAGGTTAGAAAAAATTTCTCTGGAAACCTTATCCAGGATTCGCGAGCAATGGATTCGGGAATACCTCTTATTCTGATATTCTTCCTCCTACTACGGTTTTCCTGGTCTTCCGCTGCCAACAGGGCTGTGTTTAGTTGGTGTTGTTGTTGAAGGAGTTGGTCTTGTAAGCAAATTATTGCTTCAGTCGCTTCAACGTTAGCCGCTTTTAAGGTCTCCACTCTCTGGCCCATTTGTTGTACGTCTGCTCGTAAGCCAGTTATTTCCTCCAAGAGTGGTTGCATGCTTGGAGCCATCAGCTTCTTCATGAAGGCTCTGGAGATTGGCACAGAATCGTCCACATTAGATTCGCATTTTGAATCTTCCCCGCTAGAGTCTGTGTCGCCCAAGTTGTCAGGGGAGAGAGTCCTCTTAGGTGGTTTTTTTGAAGGAGTCTGGATAGCCTCAGGATTCTTTTTCTCAGGATTCTTTTTGAGATATTTATCAAGGTCACCATGTGAGTTACGTTTCTGGCTTCCCGTTAGAGCTTTTATCGAACTTTTTTCACGCTCCTTATTTGATTTGCTCATGTTTAAACTCCTGAAAGCGTGAAGTGCAACGATCACCACTTGAACATTCAGAGAAGGATCAGTTATCCATTTATTTGTGTGAGGCTAATTTTGAGCTTTTTGGAGGCTTTCACCCTGGTGTTAAGCTGTTTCAGAAGTCTATAAAAACTAAGTAGAATTATGAAAAGAAAAGGAAAATAAAAAAGAATAAAAATAAACTGAAAAGGGATGGGATCTGGAAGAGTGCTTCTGTTGTGCTACCACTAAATGGCAGTAAAGTATCACGTATTACAATATAAGGAGTATATAATGTACCAGCAGTGAATAGGGAATATAAAGTGTTTTAGATCAGTTGAGTTTAACAATACAGGATCCCTGTGAGAATTTGAAGGTATAAAGTAGTCAACACAGCAGACTATAAACACCAAGGGAAAATATCAACGAAGTGTGTGGGTATTAACTAGAAGTATGAATTAGGCACAGCAGGCAGTCTCTTATCACATAAAAGGAAGGTGGGATGTCTACCTCTCCCGGGTATGGGACAGCGGGGGATGCAGATCAGGTCCAGTATCGTATAGTAGTTTACTGGGGGAGTTGGGTGCTGCGTAGCCCCCACAGGAGGCCTTACATCTCACAGCGAATAAAGCAGTGTGTCCACTGATGTTATTGGGTATGGGGCAGCAGTAGGCAAGCACCCGGTTCAGGAACCGAGAGGGTCAAGAGGGGAAGAGACAAGTTTCTCTCTCCTGTAGACTCGTACAAGTCTCCACGCGCTAGTAATTAAGATCCAAGATGGCGGCGTGTGGCGGGAAGGGAGAAGGGACCCCGAGTCTCTGTAAGGTCACCCACATCCAGGGCCCAGCACCAGATCCAAGGAGGCGACACTCCCCGCGGCAGGCAAACCCCAGGGCCCGTGTTCCAGTCACCTGTGAGCCACAAAGACCTCCGGAGCCGTTGGCATAAAGAAACTGCGGTAAGCGGCAAGCGATGGGGGAGACCGCAAGAGAGGCAGCAGACGTACCCGTGGGTCCTTGTCCGTGATCTAGTCCAAGAGCCAGGAACCAACTCGTCTCAAGCCGGGGTGGAGGGAGCAGGGACGGCGCCTGGGCCAGCACCTGCGCGCGGCGGTCTCACACAGCGCGGCAGGTCTAAGATGGCGCCTCCTCACCACTCCTACCTCTCTCCCCAGTCGAGTCGCGGGAGAAATGGCCTTCCCCGGCACACGGCCCTCGTCCGACAGACCCTGGGGCACCAGTCCCTCTGCAGCGTCCACGGCGGTGACCAGGCGGCAGTAGTCTGGTTGAAGGGGAAGCGTCCTGGCTCCGATGCTCCCCGCGGCAGGTGAGCGGCGTAAGCAGGAGAGCGGCGTCTGGCAGAGCGTGACCCCGGGGTGGATGTCTCATGCCGCGGCGGTCTCAGCAGGAGAAGGGGTCGCCGGAAAGCGCCACCAGAGAGGCCGCAAGGTGCGCGACTCCCACGTGTCCTCTCACCACTCCCCGGCGTCGCGGCTCAGTCCTCCGGAATCCACAGGTTGTTCTGAACAGGCAGCCTGGACCCCTGATGTAAAGGTGGTGGGGGGATTCCACTATAATGTAATTAGGCAAGATCTCCAAGCTTGTCGTGGCCTGTTATCCACAACTGGCGGGAAGGGAAATCCTCCAGGAGGTTTCAGGCCCACGTGTAGGCCTCAGGCTGAAAATGTGTAAAAGCACCAAATTGTGGGCTAAAAGAGACAGGAAGGTTCTCTGGGCCAGCAGTGAGGTGAGTAAAGTCCTCTAATCTGGTGGATGGCCTATTTGCAGCCAGCAGAGGAGCTCAAGGGAGACACGTACTGCTCCTTCAGCTGCTAGCCATGCCCCCCGCAAAAATTCTTTTTGACATGTAAACTTTTGAGCATAACTGTACATATAACTATGAAGGAAAAAAAAATGTTTCTTAGCAAAAAAAATTTATGTTTAGTTTGGTAGGTCTTCATATAAATCCATAAAACTGGCGCAATAGTCTGACAACATTATTCACAGATACTGTATGTGTTTCATCGTCTACCTCTTGAGACACTAGTTGCTGTTCCCCATATGTCATCTTCTTCTGACAGTGGCTGCTCAAATATTTGGGTATCACTACACATGATCTTCTCATGTCCTTCTGGCAAGAGGCCAGAATCAATAAATGGAAATGTAAAGAGCTCTTGGAGTGTCCGAGTGTGGAATCACTTGTCTCCTAGGACTCACCATGGTGGGACGAAAGAGGATCAGGGTGAGGATTCTGTGGTCCAGACTCCTGGCTGTTGAGACTGGACCGTGTGGAAAACGGGAAATGCTGGGAAACATACTGGAAGCATTATCTGCCATTTAACCGACCACCTGTTTGCACTGTTCGGGCTTTAAGAGTGGTGTCCTGCAACCCCTGCAAAGTGGGACAGGAAGTTATGTCTCATGGATGAGCGTGCTTGTTGTGTTCCCGCAGCACGCACAGTTTTACCTGGCCCATGGCCTCGGCCCCTGCAAGCACCATCAGCAGCATGTAAACTTCTCTGTCCCTTACTCCACGCCTTGTGCTTTTTTAAATTAGATATATAATATAAGCTTGCAAATTTTCCTGTATTAATAGGGAAAAGAAAATATATAGCCTTGAAAAGGACTTTTGTTTTTCAGTTACAGCAGCAGTATACCTATGGAAGGACTGTAAGGCAATAAACCCTACCTATATTCCTCTAATCCAAAACTATCCCTCCTCCACCAGCTATCCCTATACTGAATGCCGATAACAGCAGTTTTACTAGAGAAAGCGCAGTATGTAGCCCTGAAAAGGACTTTTGTTTTAATGGTGCAGGAGCCGGTATACAAGTACAGCAATAGCAATTAAACGCTGCCTATATGCCTGCTCTAATCTCAGCTCTCCCTCCCAGATCCACTCTCCCTTAAATGCTTCCAGAGGACATTGTGTCGAGCATCGCATCATCAGGTCTCATATAAGACCCAATGACACGATGCGGCTGTCCAATCACAGTAATGCCAGTAGCCAACATGGCTATGGCATTACTGTGTATGGAAGGCAATTATGGCATGTTTATTAGCTGTCTAACAGTTGCAAAACATGTGTGGGGGACTTGAGAAAGGCGCTTGAGGACCCGCAATACTTGACCGAGTAACGAGTGTAGCCAAGCACCGCGATGCTTGATCAAAGTATGAAGCCGCGGCGAGCGCGCTTTCTCATCACTTCTAGATACACCTCTGGCTCATAATGTATATAGGGGGCTATGTGTGGTCTCATAATATATGCAGAGGGCTATGTGAGGGCTCATATTGAATATAGAGAAGGTATGTGGGGGCTCCTACTATATATAGAGGCTATGTGAGTTCTTACAATGTATGTAGAGGGGCTATGTGAGGACTCATACTGTATGTAGGAAGCTAGGTGTGAGCTCTTACAGTATATAGAGGTATACAGGGGAGCTGTACATGGGCTCATATGGTATGAAGGGGGTGTCAGCATGCATAATTCTGCTCAATATTAAGTTATGCAATAATTCTTAATATAAAATAATAATTGTAATTATCATGTAAATATAAATATTGAGGAGAATTAATTTCAAAATATACTTTCCCACAGCGTGGTTCCAAGAGCGGTATTTTCCTGTATACTGGCCCTTGGAATACTTCTATGTGAGGACATACGTTCTTTTTTTTAGCAGACTCGCTTTAATACTAGTGGCATAACGACTGGTGTCTGAGTGCCGTTTTGAACTTTAACTATTTTTATTCTAATTTTTACTTCTCGACAACAGGTGGTTGTCACCCAAACAGGTAGCTAGAATCCCCAAAGAACCTTGTGTCTTAGGCCAGTGGAATATATATATATATTTCAGAATTAATTTCAGCCTATTGGTTCCCCCCTCCACATCAGTCACTGTCTGTCATGTAGCCCCTTGGGAAAATTAATTGTCCAACCCCGGAATTTATAGTAACATTGGTTATAGTGTCCTCTCCTATTCACTGGCCATTTATCCTACAGTAGTATGTCCACCTCCCCATCCAACCATCCATATAATCTAATCTTGTGTAATACTGGGATAAATGGGTTATTATTGTCGATTTATCACTGTTCAAATCAGTAGAAACTACTCCGGAATTACATTTTATAGCAATAATGACATTGTATAAAAGTTTTAAGAGGTCAAGGTGGATAATTAGAGTTCATTTCATTTATATGGTAATGAATTGCTTGTGTGGCCTGGTCCCTTTATATAACAACTGCTGCTCCTGTTGATGATGTCATGGAATGTTGTGGTTTCTGGCTCCGCCCCCTTGCATTATGACATCACACACATTGTGTAAGGAGCCGCAGAGCCAACATTCCATGTGACAGTTGCAGACAGCGGAGAGAGAGGTAAGTCGTCTCTATGTCATCTCTTGTTGTGTCCTTCATTCTCTTCTATCATCTATTTCTCATTTAATTTTTATTCATTAAGCAGTCTGTATACTATATAATACAAGCACCTCCAAAACAAAGAGTGAACCCCTCAGATTAGGTGATGTCCAAGTTTTACAGCATTTCTTCCAATAGTAAAGGGAGATGTGACAGGATTTATCTTCAAGTACAGAAATGACAATGACTTCCCGATTATCCATCACATTTTATTGGTTTCTGACTTTCTTGCTCATCAGGTCCATAGATTAGTTAAAATTGAGAGAATCCCCGCAGCCATAACTGGAACATGACGACTTCTTGACTTTTAGGCCATGAATTGTTATAGAATCATGCAAATCTGGGAGATTATAGTTATATCCTGTAAAACGAACACATGTAACCTGGAGATAATTATTGGGAAATTCTTGTACAACACCGATGTATATACATATTAGCACCATAGGTACTGAAACTATTCAAATATTCCCCCATATTGGTAGGATTCATATTGTTTGATGCCTGGTATATTGGGCAATGCACTTCAGTGGAAGCCAGCAGTAACAGCCCACACTTGTAAGGTCACGGAATGTGGTGGTTGTTGGCTCGGCCCACGTTAGCTGTTGCTTGTTATGTCTTAGAGCAGGGGTGGGGAACCTCAGGCCCCAGGGCCATTTACGGCCCTCGATGGCCTTTTATCAGGCTCCAAGCTGGCTCAGGGACCGCGTTCTTGGGCAAGGAGCTGTATTTTGATTGCCACAAGCTCATTATTTTCTTCTTGCTCTGTTAGTACACACGCAGTGTTCACCACTGAACACTGAAGGGCATGCAATGAAAGATTACGTCCTGATACCAATGCCATAGTCAGGATGTACTTTGTGGGCGGACTTTGTACGGCCCCCAAGATTGGTATAAATATCCAAATCGCCCTTCGCAGAAAAAAGATTCCCCACCCCTGTCTTAGAGTGTTGGGATTGTTGATTCTGCCCCCATTAGATGCGTCATATGATGTCAAGGATTGTGGTGGTTGTTGGCTCCACCCACATTAGCTCTTATTTGTCATTTCACCAAATGTTTTGGTTGTTGGTTTTGCCCCCATTAGCTTCTACTTCTGAAGTCACCAAATAGGGATGGTGGCCCTTCAGAAGAGAATGGTTCTTGACTACCTGTTAGCAATTGAAAGGGGCACCTTTGCTGTTATAGGTGAGGAATGCTGCTCCTAGATTGAAGATGCACATGATTCAATAGAGAAACATGGATAAAGTAAAGGAGCTGCAATAAAAAAGCTAGAGATATATCCAAGGACGGATGGAATCCCTTTTTCTGGATGGGGTTTATCAGAGTTAGGTTAAACAATATATTGTCAACTTTGCTAAAGCCCATAATGGTAATGATAGGATTGATTGTATTGAGCTTGATTGCCTGGAAATTACTAATGTGATGTGATTCTCATTGCAGGAAATTAATTATACATTGGAGCTACTGGCAGACACAGACAGAAGAGGATCTATATGCAAGAACAATATATGAGCCCTTTGCAGCCCACTAACTCATCATTAAGCACAATATCATCTGCTTTGGATGTGGAAATGGGTCCCCTTACCTCATGGCCCGTGTTCAGTTGCACCAGTTGCAACAACAACATGTACGCCCCTGTCCACCCCTGAATGTAACCATAGGAAGGATGACTACAGCTACAGAGGTGACCGTCTGATAGCCTAGCTCAACTACCCACCTCTCCTGAAGACCCTTTCAGCTTTTTGAGACTTGGGTGGAGGACATCATCTCTGAAAATAGGGTCCCACAGCTGCACCCCAACAGTTTGAGCAGCACTCTTAGTTGAGGGCCGCAAAGGGAGGGGCGTAGCCTCTTGCTTTGTATAGACCCACTGAGGATGATTTCATACTCTGGGTCTGTGATCACTCCTAGACTATATTTGGGGGCAGTGTTCTGGATCACTGCGTTGAGAAACACGTGATGATGTCTCCGCGGTGTTGGATGTTTTGGTCTCCACGAGGTCAATCATCCGTGCCTTTATAGACTTTCTACTAGGCACTGCTCCTGATAGCCAGTTTCCTACTCCACACTGATGAGGGGCAAAAACCCCGAAACAGCTGTCTGTGGATGGATACCATGCTTGGCATAGGTGGTTTTCATTTATTGGATGTTTTCCTTTATTGGATGCTGCCCTTCCCTTGGTTGTTCCTTCCCGGTGAAAGGCCTGGCTATTCACTGCCTGCGTTGAGAAACACGTGATGGTGTCTCCGCGGTGTTGGATGTTTTGGTCTCCATGAGGTCAATCATCCATGCCTTTATACACTCCTAGACTGTTACTTGTGGTGGGATGCAGGTCTGGACAGCTGTCGTCATCCTATTAGATAGATAAGAATTACTATATGTGTGTTTATGCTTTAAAGGGAATCGGTCGCAGCTGAGATGTATATGACCTATTAATATGGGCATACAGGTAATAGAAATGTTAAGCTAGTTCTAACTGTGTGCCTCATGTTAATGGTCCTGTTGTTGAAAAATATTATGGAAGCCTGGAAGAAATCTTTAACATACAGACAGTATATAGCATTTCTCCACAACACAATCTTTTTTTTGGTTGTCTTCTCTTTTGTTATTGGCACTGCAATTTTTCACATTATGTAATTGACCAAAGGATTTAAACTAAATGACTCTTATGAAAAATAGATTTAGTTAGCAAAATATTTAGTGGGAATATGTTATGAAGCTTTTATGTTTTGGGCATTGACCACTCTCTGGTTATTGTTAAGCATTGTGTTTGTGAGATGATTAAAAGGCACTTAGTGCAGAAATTCAGCATAGCCTATATTTCTATTTCCCATATTTCATATTTGGTGCCGAAATTCAAGAAAGGCCATATTAATAAGAGCTCTACATCTCAAACACATTCCTCAACAATAACCAGAAAATTGCCAATCCTTTTAATCATAGTTTAAAGTTAAGCAAGAATTTACTTTAAAGTTTGTCACCCCTTATATCATAAAATAATAAACAGAAACTGCTTTTCTAATAAACTGACATGTCCAGAAGAGATCACTTATTAGCAGTCACCTCATTATCATAACAGGCAGGATTACAATGAGAGATAACAGAATTCACCATTCACAGTATGTAGTGTCACAGCTCACCTCTTCCCCCTTCCTCCAAAATGACATCTGCATGCCACTAAAACATAAGAACATGAATAGAAAACTCTCCCAAGGAAATAGAGTTCCCTATAATGTCTTATGATATAAACAGTATATATATATATATATATGTATATGCCCAATGTCCTTATCTCCAAACAGACAAGAGAGCAGCTTTCAGAAATGTACAGGAAACAGAATTCAATAATCTGCAATCAGAAATACAGATTATAAAAAAGATTATCATAATCTGATTTCAATTTAGTTTTAAAAATGTATGTAGCACATTCCCTTAAAGAAAAATAATGAAAAATATACCTAAAAAGAGTATTGGATATTTTAAGAAATGTTTAATAGGTTAGAGTAGAGTAGAGTAGGGCCCTGCCAAAAGAGTCTACCTTGTCGTGGTGGCAGGCTTAAAAAAATCTGTTGGTCAAAACAAAAGCTGATGGTTATGTATGTGATATTGTTCCATGGGAACTGTTACAGTGTAATTGGTTTAAACGGGGGGGCAGAAGAGTTTTTCCAAGGGTGGGCGGTGGGACTGTGGAAAGTTCGACGGGTGGAAGCGCAACTGGGGTGGAGCCTGGAGCCTCAAAGGAACCTGAAAATTTTGCCAGTATGGGGCCCTGAAATTCCTTTTGGCAGTTCTGATCAGGAACATAGCTAGCTTACATACAGTTAAGTCCATATATATTTGGACAGAAACAACATTTTTCTAATTTTGGTTATAGACATTACCACATTAAAATTGGATGAAGGGTTTAGGAGTTTCAGCTCCTTAACATGTGCCATCCTGTTTTTAAAGGGACCAAAAGTAATTGGACAATTGACTCCAAGGATATTTCATGGACAGGTGTGGGCAATCCCTTCGTAATGTCATTTTCAATTAAGCAGATAAAAGGCCTGGAGTTGATTTGAGGTGTGGTGTTTGCATTTGGAAGGTTTTGCTGTGAAGTAAACATGCGGTCAAAGGAGCTTTCCATGCAGGTGAAACAAGCCATCCTTAAGTTGCGAAAACCGAAAAAACCCATCCGAGAAATTTCTACAATATTAGGAGTGGCAAATCTACAGTTTGGTACATCCTGAGAAAGAAAGAAAGCACTGGTGAACTCATCAATGCAAAAAGACCTGGGCGCCCACGGAAGACAACAGTGGTGGATGATCGCAGAATAATCTCCATGGTGAAGAGAAACCCCTTCACAACAGCCAACCAAGTGAACAACACTCTCCAGGAGGTAGGCGTATCAATATCCAAATCTACCATGAAGGGAAGACTGCATGAAAGTAAATACAGAGGGTTCACTGCACTGTGCAAGCCACTCATAAGCATCAAGAATAAAAAGGCTAGACTGGACTTTGATAAAAAAACATCTAAAAAACCCAGCACAGTTCTGGAAGAACATTCTTTGGACAGATGAAACCAAGATCAACCTCTACCAGAATGATGGAAAAAGAAAAGTATGGCGAAGGCGTGGTACAACTCATGATCCAAAGCATACCACATCATCTGTAAAACATGGCGGAGGCAGTGTGATGGCTTGGGCAAGCATGGCTGCCAGTGGCACTGGGTCACTAGTATTTATTGATGATGTGACACAGGACAGAAGCAGCTGGATGAATTCTGAGGTATTCAGAGCCATTTTGTGTGCTCAGATCCAGCCAAACTGATTGGTCATCGTTTCATACTACAGATGGACAATGACCCAAAACATAAAGCCAAAGCAACCCAGGAGTTTATTAAAGCAAAGAAGTGGAATATTTTTGAATGGCCAAGTCAGTCACATGATCTCAACCCAATTGAGCATGCATTTCACTTGTTAAAGACTAAACTTCAGACAGAAAGGCCAACAAACAAACAGCTACTGAAAACCACCGCAGGGTAGGCCTGGCAGAGCATCAAAAAGGAGGAAACACAGCGTCTGGTGATGTCCATAAGTTCAAGACTTCAGGCAGTCATTGCCAACAAAGGGTTTTCAACCAAGTACTAGAAATGAACATTTTATTTAAAATTATTGAATCTGTCCAATTACTTTTGGTCCCTTTAAAAACAGGGTCGCACATGTTAAGGAGCTGAAACTCCTAATCCCTTCATCCAATTTTAATGTGGATACCCTCAAATGAAAGCTGAGAGTCTGAATTTTAACTGCATCTGAATTGTTTTGTTTAAAATTCATTGTGGTAATGTCTACAACCAAAATTAGAAAAACGTTGTCTCTGTCCAAATATATATGGACTTAACTGTATGTGATAATGAAACTATCAAAATGGTGAGATATTGTGAAAGAAATAAAAATTCCATTGTCTTATCCTTGATCTTAATATCTCTTGGTACATGTATCAGAGATAGAATAATTGTTATTGCTTTGCAATAGTTCCTTCTCCCATTTTCCTTAATTTTCCAGTTTCCCCATATTTTTCCTTCATGTTGTTTAACTCCATTTTGTATAATAATTAGAACATTTTCAATAAAACAATTTAAACAAGAAATAGAATATCTGCTTAGTAAAGAAATGCTTTTGTGCTCCTTCATGAACATCATGTGCTAAAGAAGAGCCACGTCCAGCTGTACCAAGCAGAAGGATGATAATGTACTTTATTTGGTCACTTCACAAACATTCTTGATGATGCCCTTCAGGAGGTGACCAGTTGGCATTGCAGAGATTTTTCTTTTCTCATGCCGAATTAGAATGAGAAAAAAAAATTACAGATCTGCTCTGCCCCATGGTATAACTGTAAGGAGGTGGCGAAGAACCTCATTGCTTCCCCTCTCTCTCCTATGTGATGCTCTCTTATCCCATGCCCTTGTATTATGTGTATTAATGTTTTACTGTAATGTTTGCAATGTGTCTGTGTTTGCCCTGTTTTGATGTGCTGCCAGGTATGTTAGCTTAGGGAAAGGAACTGGTTAACTTTTTGGGCTGGACTTGCAGCCTCAAGGAAGCTGGAAGCTCCTGCTTGAGTTCAGAGATCCTGGACATGTTTGCCCAGGGCAGAAGCTTAGCAACAGCCGGAGCATGGCCAGACCCCAGGAGGGAATAGAATCTGTTGCCCTGAACTTAAGGACAGTAACAAGGGCCCAGGAGTACTTAAGGGCCCCGCCAAAGGGACTAAAAGCATCCAGATTCCAGCGTAAGGACTACTGCCTCTTTCAGTCGCCGTGGCTGTTGTGGGTATGGCCGTGGACAAAGCTAGGGAGAGGGCAGAAGGAAGCCAGTGTTCGTACTTTATTCATTTCCTTTTATTAAATTGTTTCCCTGTTGGAGTGCACCTGTGTCTGGAATGCGTTTGTGCTGCCTATCTCTGTACAAGGTACGGGGGTGTATACTGACTGTGGCTTAGTTGTCTCGGCTGAGACTACCACCCCAGGCCACCTTGTTGCATAACATCGGGCCTAGTGCTATCTGATAAAACATCGGATAGTTCTCGGCCATATTATATGGTTGCGTGAGCAAACTCTTACTGTAATAAACTAATTTTCTTTTAATTTGTAACAGCTGTGATCATGTTATTATCCAAAACATGTCCCGCCTCTATTACTGACAGCTGTAGAGGGTCACTTACACGCCTGCAGTAAACACATTTCCCTTGTGTAATATGATTGTGGGAGAGCTCGAGTGCAGTGCTCACCACAATCATCTGTGTCTCAAGAACCTATGGAACGAATGGAAATTTACGCATATTCAGCCCTATCTCCCTTATATAAGCTTTCAGGACAGCCGCAAACTAGCCATTAGGCCCCTGACCATGGCACCAAATTATAAAGCCTCCACACAAGTTCTTCTCTACAAAATCCCATGAGAGCTCTAGGCAACAGGCTTCCTGCACTTTCCCCGATATAAGCTGCCAACAGTCCAGAAATAACAGGACAGTCCAGAAAAATGGGGCACTTTTTTGCCCAGCTTGTAAAAAAAAATGAAGGCTGCAGTCCCTGAATTTTATTCATCCCATCCTACCCCAGGTACATGTGGAGAGATATCTATTCCTGGGGGAAGGAGAGTTTATTGTGGAGTGGAAGAATAACTTCTGGTCACCTGCAAAAAGCAAACAAAAAGAGATAGACAGGATGACAGATATAATTGTCACCTCAGGCCTCTGCCTATCCAGTCAAAGAACAATCTATGCCTTGTATAAATGGTCAGATAGTTAGGAGAATCACCCAACATGTTCCGTGGACACCTGAAAAAGTGAAGGGATTTCTCTCATCGATCACCAAACCACAGAGCAATCCATATGCGTTTGCAAATGAGCTGTATAACATTAGTCAGTTACAACCCCACATGGAGAGACTTGTTGCAGAAAATTAAAACAATAGCTGGACAGATTGATGCTTCTGCCATCTGCACAAAACTTATTCTGCCATCTAACCCAAATCAGCAAGAAAACTCCTCAAAAAGCATTGGAGTATCCAAAGCAAAATGGGAGAGGTTTTTGCTCCCCAGTCCTGGGTAAGGGTGACAAATATTCATCAAAAGGCGAAGTAAACAGTTAAGGATTACATTGAGAGATTTAGGCCGGCAGTTGAGGAGACAGTAACGAGCCTGAAGGACCAAGGAATGGGAAACATGTTGATTGCCATCTTGGTGCCTGGATTGAATAAGGAGACTCATTCATTTTTGATCATGCTGATTGGCGTGAGAGGTCAGTCCCAGCACTGAGTTTGGCTAGTTCATTTCAAAGGAATGTTCAAGAAGTGGAGGAAAAGAAATTCCAGAAGGTAATAATTAAAATGCCTATAAACAAACAATGGGAAAGATCAGGCTAAAAAGGGTGGACCTCGTTAAGGTGAAGTGCTACAATTGTGATGAACTGGGCCACTTCTAGAAGCAAGTGTAAGGCCCCAAAGAAAAAACTGCAGGAAAGGAGCAATTGACATGAAGGGCTTCCAGTTCTACCACTCATCTCTGAAACTAGGGGTGTGATGCCTTTGTTCACTTTACCCTCTCTGGTATGCTCTTTACCACAATAGAGTGTCTGGTGGACACCGTAGCAGCCTACAGGGTCCTGCAGAAATCTGAAGTCTCTACTCTGAAGGCCACAGGATTAATTGAAGTTGTAGGCCTAGATGGTAAACCCATTATACAAGAAAACAGAAACCCCAATAATGATAGAACTCATCATCACTTCACTCTCTTTCATCCTATGACGCTAGTCACTACTCATGGACTAGCCGTGAGGCAGAGTGGTCAAGAGGTTCAAGGTCAAAAGCCAGGAAGGTATGTCAAAGACCGAGGGATAAGACAAACACATAGTCAGGGGCAAAGTCCAAGGTCTGGTAATTAAAGTCAGAATACGTCAAAGGCAAAGGGATTATACAAGCAGGTAATCGAAGGCAAATCCTAGGTCTGGCAATGATAGATCAGAATAACAAAATACCGAGCTCAGCATCAGCACACCACTGAGCTTGAAGCTACAATTGTCAATGATCTGACATTGTCAGTCAGCTAAATAGCCTGGCAATTATCCAGGATGGAAAACACCTGTAGGAATCTAAAACTCAGAACAGCCCGATACACCCCTGCTATCCATAGGGCGGCTGAGTGTCACTCACAGCCAGGGCCGGGACAAGGTACTTTATTTTGGTGCCATAGGCAAATTAAGCTAACCGCACCCCCATCATCACCCTGATGAACTCTCAGCTCTCAAGTAAAGGAATGAGTTAGAGACTGAGGTAAAAGGATTCCTTAAGTACCCCCTCTTTTTCACTAAAAACATACTGACAAAAGTAAAAAAAAGTGATGAACTTTAGGGGTGAGGCTCAATAGAGAGTGCGTTTTCAAAGTTAGATATGAAACCAGTGTCGGACTGGGTTGCCAAGGGCCCACCAGTAACATTGACTTGGGGGGCCCATTTTTCACCTCATACAATTATTACACTTCCCTCGTTCACAAATTTACCTGTATCTCTATATAGTAATAAACTGGGTAGTTTGGTTAATGAATGATAAAATGCTGCTTTTTTTCTGTACAGAGTGAATCAAGTGAATTATGCCAAGCACTGCCCATACAGTGGGGTTGGGGGCCCAGATCTACACAAGGGCCCACCGGGGGATTCCCCTTTTACCCTATTGGCCAGTCCGAGCCTGTATAAAACAGTCATTGTTTGTGGACCATTTACACAATACAAGGGATAAATAGCGATATTCATCCCTGACGTCCAATATTTTGCATGTCAGGTCCAAGGACAGTCATGGAAAATAATATGAATTAACTATAATGGGAGCTGTTTAATTTCAATTAAAGTTTCCATCATTTGGCAGATGTCCTAATGGAATCTAAACAGAGGGATACAGATATGTATGATTGTTTTATAAAGAAGTACTCCCATCAAATTGTTTATCCTTTTAAGGCCAAGTTCACACTTTCAGTATTTGATCAACATTTTACATCAGTATTTGTCAGCCATAACCAGGAGTGGGTGATAAATACAGAAGTGGTGATGTGTTTCTATTATACTTTTGCTCTGATTGTTCCACTTCTGGTTTTGGCTTACAAATACTGAATGTGTGAACATGGCCTAAAGGGGACATCCGAGACTTTCTGAAAAGCAAAGTCTAAGCACTATAACAGGCAGGTAGTTGTTACTTACTTGCTTGCTATGCCATTACGCCGTTCTTCCCCAACACAGAGCAGTCATAGACAACTCCTGCCGGAGATTTAGCTGCCTCTTACGCAGTATTATGTATTATATATTACTGTCATGTGCATATCTATGCTCATTAACCAGCTTTTTCCTTCCCCAGGCAGCATTTGCTTACTGGCTGGTATCATTATGTGGCCTCTTATAATGACCAGCCTGGACACAGTTCGGGTACGTTCTCTACCATCCCTGTGGATGTCCATCCTTTCCTCCCTTTACATCGTCACATCCTTCCCCTCCTCCCTCCTGGCTGGTACCGGCCCCTTTGCCTTTCCTTTCTCCACTCTTTACACCATATACCTCCCTTTCTCCCTCTTATCGGTCCTGCTTGTTGGTATTGCGCACGCGCAACGTGACCCTATCTGGTATCGCGGTGTGCACATGTGCATTTCACCTTAGGGACGCTGTTTTGACTCCGGTCACCATGCTGCTGCTATGGCGTGGATCGCGCCTTCCGGCTCCCTCTCCTATTCCCCACATGACGCCCCACACACAGCGGTATGTAATTATTCTTACTTAGCATGCTATTTAATCCGATCATGCACCTATTATCACTTCTCCTGACGAAGCTGCTGCGGCAGCGATACGCGTGGGGCCTGCTCCCGCCATACCCCTCCTTATCTTTGGGCTATTTTGCTCCTCCTCCTCCCTGCTTCACGGGGATCTAATCCCTGCTGTGGAACTCTGTGCCATTTATCCCTGCTGTATGCTGCCAGTTTGATTTTACCGATGACAGGTTGTATCCTCTGTGATTACTAAATATATTAGGGCATTTGACCTGGGGACTGCATGCTTTATGGACACCAATTCCTGGTGCTTGAGTCCTTAAGTGATTTTTGACAGTGCAGATACACATGGGTTATGTGTCTTCAGCCCTCATGGGCATCGTATGCAGGGTTATTCATTGTGTGCACAAAAGACTATAAATGTGTCTATATGACACTGTTGGCCTAATTATGGGGCTGTAATTCATTGTGGGGTATGGTGTGTGTGTACAGATTTGGATACTATGTTTTAAATGTTTTTAAATGTGTTTTTTTAGGTGTTAATAAAGGTGCTTTTGATACATCTATATACAGTGGGGCAAAAAAGTATTTAGTCAGTCAGCAATAGTGCAAGTTCCACCACTTAAAAAGATGAGAGGCGTCTGTAATTTACATCATAGGTAGACCTCAACTATGGGAGACAAACTGAGAAAAAAAAATCCAGAAAATCACATTGTCTGTTTTTTTAACATTTTATTTGCATATTATGGTGGAAAATAAGTATTTGGTCAGAAACAAAATTTCATCTCAATACTTTGTAATATATCCTTTGTTGGCAATGACAGAGGTCAAACGTTTTCTGTAAGTCTTCACAAGGTTGCCACACACTGTTGTTGGTATGTTGGCCCATTCCTCCATGCAGATCTCCTCTAGAGCAGTGATGTTTTTGGTTTTTCGCTTGGCAACACGGACTTTCAACTCCCTCCAAAGGTTTTCTATAGGGTTGAGATCTGGAGACTGGCTAGGCCACTCCAGGACCTTGAAATGCTTCTTACGAAGCCACTCCTTCGTTGCCCCGGCGGTGTGCTTTGGATCATTGTCATGTTGAAAGGCCCAGCCACGTTTCATCTTCAATGCCCTTGCTGATGGAAGGAGGTTTGCACTCAAAATCTCACAATACATGGCCCCATTCATTCTTTCATGTACCCGGATCAGTCGTCCTGGCCCCTTTGCAGAGAAACAGCCCCAAAGCATGATGTTTCCACCACCATGCTTTACAGTAGGTATGGTGTTTGATGGATGCAACTCAGTATTCTTTTTCTTCCAAACACGACAAGTTGTGTTTCTACCAAACAGTTCCAGTTTGGTTTCATCAGACCATAGGACATTCTCCCAAAACTCCTCTGGATCATCCAAATGCTCTCTAGCAAACTTCAGACGGGCCCGGACATGTACTGGCTTAAGCAGTGGGACACGTCTGGCACTGCAGGATCTGAGTCCATGGTGGCGTAGTGTGTTACTTATGGTAGGCCTTGTTACATTGGTCCCAGCTCTCTGCAGTTCATTCACTAGGTCCCCCCGCGTGGTTCTGGGATTTTTGCTCACCGTTCTTGTGATCATTCTGACCCCACGGGGTGGGATTTTGCGTGGAGCCCCAGATCGAGGGAGATTATCAGTGGTCTTGTATGTCTTCCATTTTCTAATTATTGCTCCCACTGTTGATTTCTTCACTCCAAGCTGGTTGGCTATTGCAGATTCAGTATTCCCAGCCTGGTGCAGGGCTACAATTTTGTTTCTGGTGTCCTTTGACAGCTCTTTGGTCTTTACCATAGTGGAGTTTGGAGTCAGACTGTTTGAGGGTGTGCACAGGTGTCTTTTTATACTGATAACAAGTTTAAACAGGTGCCATTACTACAGGTAATGAGTGGAGGAAAAAGGAGACTCTTAAAGAAGAAGTTACAGGTCTGTGAGAGCCAGAAATCTTGATTGTTTGTTTCTGACCAAATACTTATTTTCCACCATAATATGCAAATAAATTTTTAAAAAAACAGACAATGTGATTTTCTGGATTTTTTTTTCTCAGTTTGTCTCCCATAGTTGAGGTCTACCTATGATGTAAATTACAGACGCCTCTCATCTTTTTAAGTGGTGGAACTTGCACTATTGCTGACTGACTAAATACTTTTTTGCCCCACTGTATATAATTGTCTAAGGGTTTTTATGTCTGTCTGTCTGTTTGTCTGTCCTGGAAATCCCGCGTCTCTGATTGGTCGAGGCCGCCAGGCCTCGACCAATCAGCGACGGGCACAGCATGGCGACGATGATGTCATAAAGGTTGCCTCGACCAATCAGCGACGGGCACAGTCTGCCGCGAATTCGCCTCGACCAATCAGCGACGGGCACAGTATCGACGTAGATGTCATAATGGTTGCCATGGCGACGATGATGTCATAAAGGTTGCCTCAACCAATCAGCGACGGGCACAGTCTGCCGCGAATTCTGGAATCATCATTGTCCATATACTACGGGGACATGCATATTCTAGAACACCCGATGCGTTAGAATCGGGCCACAATCTAGTACATATATATTGTCTTAATATTTGTGGTAGTGCATAGCATATTAGTCTGTCTTTTCTTGTTTGATAGTTTTCCATATATAGACTAGGTATTACACCCCTGTATGGGTATTTATATATGACATTGTTGCGCCCCTTCTTTTTCAAACTCTTCTGCCTCTGCTGACGTCACATTGACAGAGCGGTGGATTCTTCCTCACTCCGCCCTGTTAACGAGGCGGGACAGTTAAGCAGCAGAAATCCTGCTATCAATCAGAATTATGTCGAAAGTCCCACCCAGTGAATAGAGCAGAGTGGAAAAGAATCCACTGATTTGTCAATGTGACGTCAGCAGAGGCCGCTGATTTGCTGGCAAGAGCGGTCTGCCATTATCAGCTAGAACCGCCACACCATCTGCCCTTATGAACAATGGCCTATATCATGGAGGGGATCTGCTGCTGACACTGTTATAGGGGAAATGTCTCCCAATTCTGTACTTATGTCCCCCGCTATTGGCCCCTTCTAGGTAAGTCCCCCATGCTGGTATATATGACCCCCCATCCTGGTATACAGTTGTGTGAAAAAGTGTTTGCCCCTTTCCTGATTTCCTATTCTTTTGCATGTTTGTCACACTTAAATATTTCAGATCACCAAATAAATTTAAATATTAGACAAAGATAACACAAGTAAACACAAATGTAGCTTTTATATGAGGGTCTATATTATTGAGGGAAAAAAGTAATCCAAACCTACAGGGCCCTGTGTGAAAAAGAGATTGCCTCTTCCCTTTAAAACATTAATTGTGGCTTATCACATCTTTGGGAAGCGGAGTTCAAATTCCCTTGCCACATCTAGGCCTGATTACTGCCACAAATGTTCTAAATCAAGAAATTGCTTAAACAGGACTTGCCTGACAAAGTGAAGTAGACCAAAAGACCCTCAAAAGACCCTCTATACATCATGCCGCGATTAAAATAAATTTTGGAACATATGAAAAACAAAGTAATTGAGATCTATCAGTCTGAAAAAGGTTTTAACCCCTTAGTGACAGAGCCAAATTTTTTAAATCTGACCAGTGTCACTTTATGTGATAATAACTCTGGAACGCTTCAATAAATCCTAAAAATAAATAAATAAATGTGACTCGCTACTTCCAACAGGTGGCGCTATAGAGTTAAGTCCTCTTTTTCTCAGAAGAGGCAATTTGCATATCAATAAATCCCAGTGATTTTGAGATTGTTTTTTCATGACACATTATACTTTATGTTAATGGTAAATTTAGGTCAATATGTCGTGGATGATATTATGATCATATGGGATGGTAATGAAATAGAATTTAAGGAATTTGTGGAGTATTTAAATCTTTCCAACAACGAAAATATGAAATTCACCCATTGCTATGGAAATGACAATCTGGAGTACTTAGATGTTAAAATAGAAATTATAGAGGGTAATATTTCCACAAAAGTCTTTAGAAAACAAACTGCGACGAATAGCATTCTTCATTTCGGTAGTGCTCATCCTTTACATACAAAAAGAGGTTTGCCATACAGCCAAATGGCGAGATTGCGCAAAATTAATAATAGTGATACGACATTTAATGAACAAATAAGTGAACTAAAAACCCGCTTTCTAAAAAGAGGTTATCCTCCACAGTTATTAAAAGAAGCTGAAACTGTACACAATCTGATTTTTTGAGAAGAAAGAATAGGAAGGAAAAAACAGATAAGGAAATAATAGATGATAATAATTTTTCATTCTGCTTTAAGCACAGTAATATGGACAAAGCTATCCATGCCTCCATCAGAAAAAACTGGCACGTATTACAAACGGATAAGGATCTATATGGATTTATAAAAATGCTCCAAGATTTGCATATAAACGTGCCCATAATTTATCTGATCTTCTGGTACACAATAGATTACTGTCATCTAAAAACACCTGGCTAAGCAATAATACCTCTCTCGGGAACTATAAATGCGGCAATTGTAGATTTTGCCACCTTCACGTAACAAAAAATCCTTTACAAATAGGTTCTATCACCCATAGAGTAAAAGATTTTATCTTCTGTAAAAGTAAATATGTGATTTATGTGCTGTTCTGTCCGTGCCGATATTTCTACATCGGGAAGACAATAAGACCATTAATTACAAGGTTCAGAGAACACTACAATTCACTCAGAACGGGAAAAGGCTGTTTAAGGCTGATTGAGCACATGAGAGATAAGCACGAGGCTAATCCGGAGTTACTCAATTTTGCAGGCATAGAAATAGTTAAATTTCCCCCGCAAGGAGGTGATCAAAACAGGCTTTTATTACAAAAAGAAGCCAAATGGATCCTAAATACTGGTGCTCAGGGACCGATAGGATTAAATGATAGGCTAGATATGTCTGTATTTTTATAAATATATGGGTCGGAATGATATTATAATTTGAAGCTCTCAAAAAAGTTAATAAAAGTTAAAAGAGTAAATAAGAAAAAGAAAAACAGTAAATAATGCAAATAAGAACATTTTATGATATTTATGCAGATAAAATGCTGACTGTATTAATCCTTTAATATTGTATGTTTCTGTGTATGTAGATTATGTTATAATTTGTCACTAATTCACATATTTTTTTGTATGCATTTTCACTTTCTGAATAACGCTTGCATGTCAGAAAGCCTTTATAAGGAAATGACGTGTAGCAATCTGCTAACTGGACCCGTTGAAGCACCTGCTGTGCGAAACGGCCGTCGTCCAAGCTCCATACATCGCACCCTCCTGCTTACCTGATGCTGTAACGGATTTTTATCTGTCTATGTTTTCCATTAAAATTCACGCTTTCCACTGCTGAATTGGGGTGAGTGCCGCATATTTTTTCTCTCTTATGTGCATACACGAACTGTTGGTTTTCATTTAGTATGCTGAGCACCAATACCCCCTAGCAAGCGTGACGCCTAGCTCTCTGGATCCTACATTTTTGTCCTGGCTATTGCAAGTGGTATCGTTCTAGTGCCGTCCTGCTTTATAGCTCTATGCGATGTACCTATAAGTCTCCCTAACTCATTCTTCCTCTTGATTAACCAATTGGTCTCTCAATTTGTGTGGAAATATAAAAAAGCTAGACTCCCTCTAAAAATCCTCTCTCTACCCAGAGGTGAGGGTGGCCTCAGCTTGCCAGATTTTCGCACCTATCATAAAGCAATTCATCTTGCTAGATGGATAAACCTAGTAAAACCTAACCCAGATAACTTAAACACGCAACTCGAACTGTCCCTGTTGGGGAAGGAGGCAGATCTTTATCTCTGGACATCTACTACTCCCCCGAAACAAAAACTAGATGACATAATTCTCAACACCTTATCCACTAGACCAGTGGTCCCCAACTCCAGGCCTCGAGGGCTGCCAACAGTGCAGGTTTTCAGGATTTCAGGATTTGCCTTTTTCTAGACAATATCCCGCTCAAAGTTGCTCCCTGGCTAACGGATCCCAACTATAAAGATGCCTTCGGACTTTGGGACTCCCTGCCTAATGTTACAATCTCCCAATTTCTGTCTAACAAAGTCCCATGCACTGACAATTGGCCGTCAAACACGTCAAAACAACCCTCCAACCTCCTTCAAAAATACCATATTCGCCATATCATGTCGAATCTTAAGTCAATCGATAGTCAACCCCCTGACTGGTTATGGCTTGAATTCCTGGTTAGGTTGAAATCGCCAATTACCAGATTAGTTTCTAAACTATATGCAAACCTCCTTAAGGCCCCAAACCTATTTAAACCTCTTTATCTCTCTTCCTGGGAGACAGAACTAAAAATCACACTTTCCCTCGGGAAACTCAACAAGTTCTTGCTAACTCCCATGGTTTCTCTAGATGTATTTTACTTCAAGAGAATGCGTTTAAAATTCTTTCTAGAGCGACTTTTTCACCTAGGGCTAACGGACTCTCTGCTGTGCTGGAGATGTTCCCTATCTATATGGACTCTTCTACATATCTTTTGGCTATGCCCGGGACTATCACATTTCTGGTCCGGCATAAATAAATCTTTACAAAGTATGGGCCTAATGGCGACCTGACTCACCAAGATGTAATACTCTCTCTCCCTTCCACAACTTTTAAACCAGGGAAGCATGGGCTGCTTCCCATCCTAGTTGCTGCCTCCAAACATTTGATTTCTTCACATTGGAGGCAAGTAACTCCCCCAACGCTGAAAGACTGGACTTCAAAGGTTCAGGACCTATTTCGCTTGGAGGAACTTTCTAGTTGGGAAACTCGCTCCCACGAGAGATTCCAAAACTCTTGGCTTCCCTGGATTAAATTTTCATCCCATTCTGATGGTCTTAACCACCCCTCCACCTGAATTCCATCTCTACCTACATAACGCTATGCTGTGTACGACTTTTGTTTTTCGCCCTCTCCTCCTTCCAAGGTTTGACGATGCGATGCCGTGACTGTGCCCACTATCTCGATTGCCTCGCCACTTCGTCTCACATATCTTCTAAACGAGCCTTTTTGTCCTTCCTCACTCCCAGAAACGAATAAATTGCTTAAAGTTAATTCCTACCGTCACACTCTGTGGCCTTTATTCATTTTACAAGCTTATTTTTTCGTTTTTAGGCTACTTTCTTTAGGCCTGAACCAGTTAGTTCATGTTTTATGCTCACTTGTTTCTTTTTTCAGCTGTATGCGCATTTATTTCCTGTATCCTCTAGTGCATCTCAGTCTCTCCTGAATCAATATATACTTGAGATCTACCTGTGAGCATTTATGTTCTGTTATGTGTCTTTGTTTTGTGAAAACTTAAATAAAGAATTAAAAAAAAAAAGAATTTTTGCTTTCTTGGCCTTTTTTCAGAGAATACAAATGATAACACCAAAACTTTTTCTCCACTCATGGTTAGTGATTGGGTGAAGCCATCTATTGTCAATCTACTGCGTTTTATCTTTTAAAATCATAATGACAACCCAAAACATCCAAAGGACCCTGATCAAAAGTTCACATACCCCATTTCTTAATACCATGTATTAAAAGAAGAAATTGAACCCCAAAAGTTGTTCTACAATTTGTCCTGAGTACGCTGATACCCCATATGTGGGGGTAAACCACTGTTTGGGTGCATGGGAGAGCTCGGAAGGGAAGGAGTGTCGTTTGACTTTTCAATGCAAAATTGACAGGAATTGAGATGGGATGCCATGTTGCATTTGGAGAGCCACTGATGTGCCTAAACTTTGAAACCCCCCACAAGTGACATCATTTTGGAAAGTAGACCCACTAAGGAACTTATCTAGATGTGTGGTGAGCACTTTGACCCACCAAGGGCTTCACAGAAGTTTATAATGCAGAGCCGTAAAAATAAAACAAAAATTGTTTCCCACAAAAATTATTTTTTACCCCCCAGTTTTGTATTTTCCCGAGGGTATCAGGAAAAATTGGACCCCAAAAGCTGTTGTCCAATTTGTCCTGAGTACGATGATACCCCATAGGTGGGGGGAACCACCGATTGGGCGCATGGGAGGGCTCGGAAGGGAAGGAGCGCCATTTGGAATGCAGACTTAGATGTAATGGCCTGCAGGCGTCACGTTGCATTTGCAGAGCCCCTAATGTACCTAAACAGTAGAAACCCCCCACAAGTGACACCATTTTGGAAAGTAGACCCCCTAAGAAACTCATCCAGATGTATTGTGGGAGCTTTGAACCCCCAAGTGTTTCACTACAGTTTATAATGCAGAGCCGTGCAAACAAAAAATATTTTTTTCCATAAAAATTATTTTTTAGCCCCCAGTTTTATATTTTTCCAAGGGTAACAGGAGAAATTGAACCCTAAATGTTGTTGTCCAATTTGTCCTGAGTACGCTGATACCCGATATGTGGGGGGGAACCACCGTTTGAGCGCATGGCAGAGCTCGGAGGGGAAGGAGCGCCATTTGGAATGCAGACTTAGATGGAATGGTCTGCAGGCATCACATTATGTTTGCAGAGCCCCTAATGTACCTAAACAGTAGAAACCCCCCACAAGTGACCACATATTGGAAACTAGACCCCCCAAGGAACTTATCTATATGTATTGTGAGAACTTTGAACCCCCAAGTGTTTCACTACAGTTTATAACGCAGAGCCGTGAAAATAAAAAATCCTTTTTTTTCCCACAAAAATTATTTTTTAGCCGCCAGTTTTGTATTTTCCCAAGGGTAACAGGAGAAATTGAACCCCAAAAGTTGTTGTAAAATTTGTCCTGAGTATGCTGATACCCCATATGTTGGGGTAAACCCCTGTTTGGGCACACGGGAGAGCTCGAAAGGGAAGGAGCAATGTTTTACTTTTTCAACGCAGAATTGGCTGGAATTGAGATCGGACGCCATGTCGCGTTTGGAGAGACCCTGATTTGCCTAAACAGTGGAAACCCCCCACAAGTGAAACCATTTTGGAAAGTAGACCCACTATGGAACTTATCTAGATGTGTGGTGAGCACGTTTAACCCACCAAGTTTATAATGCAGAGCCGTAAAAATAAAGCAAAAATTGTTTCCCACAAAAATTTTTTTTTAGCCCCCAGTTTTGTATTTTCTTGAGGGTAACAGAAGAAATTGGACCCCAAAAGTTGTTGTCCAATTTGTCCTGAGTACGCTGATACCCCATATGTGGGGGGAACCACCGTTTGGGTGCATGGGAGGGCTCGGAAGTGAAGGAGCGCCATTTGGAAGCAAACTTAGATGGAATGGTCTGCAGCTGTCACGTTGCGTTTGCAGAGCCCCTAATGTACCTAAACAGTAGAAACCCCCCACAAATGACACCATTTTGTAAAGTAGACCCCCTAAGGAACTCATTTAGATGTGTTGTGAGAGTTTTGAATGCAGAGCCGTGAAAATAAAAAAATCCTTTTTTTCCCACAAAAATTATTTTTTAGCCCCAGTTTTGTATTTTCCCAAGGGTAACAGGAGAAAATGGACTCAAAAAGTTGTTGTCCAATTTGTCCTGAGTACGTTGGGGTAAACCCCTGTTTGGGCACACGGGAGAGCTCGGAAGGGAAGGAGCACTGTTTTACTTTTTCAACGCAGAATTGGCTGGAATTGAGATCGGACGCCATGTCGCGTTTGGAGAGACCATGATGTGCCTAAACAGTGGAAACCTCCCAATCATAACTGAAACCCTAATCCAAACACACCCCTAATCCTAATCCCAATGGTAACCCTAACCACACCACTAACCCTAATCCAAACCCTATTCCCAACCATAAATGTAATCCAAACCCTAACCCTAACCCTAACTTTAGCCCCAACCCTAAGCGAAGCCCCAACCCTAACTGTAGCCTTAACCCTAGCCCCAACCCTAACCGTAGCCCTAATCCTAGCCCTAACCCTAGCCCTAACCCTAATCCTAGACCTAACCCTAACCCTAGCCCTAGCCCAAACCCTAGCCCTAACCCTAGCCCTAACCCTATCCCTAACCCTATCCCTAACCCTAGCCCTAACCCTAATGGGAAAATGGAAATAAATACATTTTTTTAATTTTTAAATTTTTCCCTAACTAAGGAGGTGATGAAGGGGGGTTTGATTTACTTTTATAGCGGGTTTTTTAGCGGATTTTTATGATTGGCAGCCTTTCACACTGAAAGACGCTTTTTATTGCAAAAAATATTTTTTGCGTTACCACATTTTGAGAGCTATAATTTTTCCATATTTAAGTCCACAGAGTCACATGAGGTCTTGTTTTTTGCAGGACGAGTTGACGATTTTATTGGTAACATTTTCAGGCACGTGACATTTTTTGATCGCTTTTTATTCCGATTTTTGTGAAGCAGAATGACCAAAACCAGCTATTCATGAATTTCTTTTGGGGGAGGCGTTTATATTGTTCCGCGTTTGGTAAAATTGATAAAGAAGTTTTATTCTTCGGGTCAGTACGATTACAGCGATACCTCATTTATATCTTTTTTTATGGTTTTGCGCTTTTTTTTACAATAAAAACTATTTTATAGAAAAAATAATTATTTTTGCATTGCTTTATTCTGAGGACTATAACTTTTTTATTTTTTTGCTGATGATGCTGTATGGTGGCTCGTTTTTTGCGGGAAAAGATGACGTTTTCAGTGGTACCATGGTTATTTATATCCGTCTTTTTGATCGCGTGTAATTCCACTTTTTGTTTGGCAGTATGAGAATAAAGCGTTGTTTTTTGCCTTGTTTTTTTTTTTTACGGTGTTCACTGAAGGGGTTAACTAGTGATACAGTTTTATAGGTGGGGTCGTTATGGACGCGGCGATTCTAAATATGTGTACTTTTATTGTTTTTTTTTTTAGTTAGATAAAGAAATGTATTTATAGGAACAATATATATATTTTTTTTGGGGAATTTTTTTTTTATTTTTTTTAACACATTGGAATATATATATATTTTTTTTACACTATAACATTGCCCCGGGGATAAGGCATCATGTTATAGTGTAAGATCGCTGATCTGACACTTTGCTGTGCACTGTGTCAGATCAGCGATCTGATGTGCACTTTTCCTATGCTTCCCGGTGAAGCCACCTCCCTGCAGGACTCAGATGCCGTGGCCATCTTGGATCCGGGCCTGCAAGGAGGAGGAGGAGGTAAGAGACCCTCGCAGCAACGCGTTCACATCGCGTTGATGTGAGGGTCTCAGGGAATCCCACAGTAGCCCCATCCCTGCGCGATGCTTCCCTATACCACTGGCACACTGCGATCATGTTTGATCGCGGTGTGCCGGGGGCGGTCCGTGACCGCTCCTGGCACATAGTGCCGGATATCAGCTGCGATAGGCAGCTGACACCCGGCCGCAATCGGCCGCGCTCCCCCCGAGAGCGCAGCCAATCGCTATGACGTACTATCCCGTCGAGGGTCAGATAGGCCCAGGTCACCTCGACGGGATAGTACGTCTAAGGTCAGAAAGGGGTTAAAACAAAAGTCCTTTTCAGGGCTACATACTTCGCTTTCTCTAGTAAAACTGCTGTTATTGGCATTCAGTATAGGGATAGCTGGTGGAGGAGGGATAGTTTTGGATTAGAGGAATATAGGTAGGGTTTATTGCCTTACAGTCCTTCCATAGGTATACTGCTGCTGTAACTGAAAAACAAAAGTCCTTTTCAAAGCTTAATATTTTCTTTTCCCTATTAATACCGGAAAATTTGCAAGCTTATATTATATACCTAATTTAAAAAAGCACAAGGCGTGGAGTAAGGGACAGAGAAGTTTACATGCTGCTGATGGTGCTTGCAGGGGCCGAGGCCATGGGCCAGGTAAAACTGTGCGTGCTGCGGGAACACAACAAACACGCTCATCCATGAGACATAACTTCCTGTCCCACTTTGCAGGGGGTTGCAGGACACCACTCTTAAAGCCCGAACAGTGCAAACAAGTGGTCGGTTAAATGGCAGATAATGCTTCCAGTATGTTTCCCAGCATTTCCCGTTTTCCACACGGTCCAGTCTCAATAGCCAGGAGTCTGGACCACAGAATCCTCACTTTGATCCTCTTTCGTCCCACCATGGTGAGTCCCAGGAGACAAGTGATTCCACACTCGGACACTCCAACAGCTCTTTACATTTCCATTTATTGATTCTGGCCTCTTGCCAGAAGGACATGAGAAGATCATGTGTAGTGATACCCAAATATTTGAGCAGCCACTGTCAGAAGAAGATGACATATGGGGAACAGCAACTAGTGTCTCAAGAGGTAGACGATGAAACACATACGGTATCCGTGAATAATGTTGTCAGACTATTGCGCTGGTTTTATGCATTTATAAGAAGACCTACCAAACCAAACATACATTTTTTTGAGAAACATTTTTTTCCTTCATAGTTACATGTACACTTATGCTCAAAAGTTTACATGTCCCTGCAGAATTTTGGCTTTCTTGGCCTTTTTTCAGAGAAAACAAATGATAACACCAAAACTTTTTCTCCACTCATGGTTAGTGGTTGGGTGAAGCCATTTATTGTCAATCTACTGCTTTTTTCTTTTTATATCATAATGACAACCCAAAACATCCAAATGACCCTGATCAAAAGTTCCCATACCCCATTTCTTAATACCATGAATTGCCCCCTCTAACATCAATGACAGCTTGAAGTCTTTTGTTGTAGTTGTGGATGAGGTTCTTTATTTTCTCAGATGGTAATGGTTTCTTGGCCAAAAGCCTCCAGTTCCTGTAAATTCCTGGGCTGTCTAGCATGTGTTGTAGCTGTTTGCATTCTGACCCAATGTCGGACATGCCAGATCACCAGTGAGGCCAAATTATCAAATTACGCCCTCTATTGAGAAGCGCGCTTGGAGAAAAAGGAAGATGCACACAGATTGTGAGCAAAGTCACTTTTATCTGACATAAGAAGCAGTATTTTATACCATTTACAACAAATGTAACTCATGTAGCCCCCCTTGTTACCCTGGGTCATGCTGACCTTTATTTCCCACGTACCCAAAACATGCTGTTTGCTGACTATTGAAAACATGTAAGAAAAGAAGTATAAAATCCTTGAATCGTAGACTACAAAACTACTGCATCATAAGAACAAATTTCTAAACACATTCTAGCAATTAAAGGGAAAAGGCAATTAATGGCAAAGCATTAACCTTTCTATATCAATTTCCCCCTTTTGTAAATGGTATAACCTCTGCCACAGGGTCAGTTGATGTCCACAAATGAGCTACTGTCTCATGTGTCTAGTACCCATAAGGGGGCTTTCTACCCGCTTCGCCCATCCATCCTCAGTGTGGACACTCACTTCCCTAGTCAGCAGTGGTTATCCGGGGTCTATTATACACTATGGATGACACAGCCTTAGATTCCTTCCTTAAACATACACTCTTCAATCATTTATGTAATGCATATTATTAGCGCTTTTACAGCTGCATAACGCAATAAACAAAACAAAACAATAAAAATTGCATGCAAGTCTGTAAAATACCAAAAATAATCCATCCCGCTAGGCCGCTAAGCCAATTGGCTGGATTTAAAAAGGAGTCTCTATATTGTATTAGTCTCATTAAGAACCTTAAGGAACCTAGAAAATCTGAGTCCAAGTCTCATTGTGTATGCAGTGTGGTGTTAATACCTTCCTTGGCTCCAGGGGTAAGGCTAAGTACAGCATAGTCCTTGCAGATACTGGGCTGTGTGTACAGATACAACAGTCCAACAGGTTTTGTCCTTCCGCGTCTTTTATAAGAAAAGCATGATGTTGAATAAGTTTGTTGTCCCTGTCAACATTTAAAAGTTTATCCAGTGTCTCTGTAGAGTACAAAAATCCTACCACTGCCAGCAAGGTGATTAGGAGGACAGTCATTCTGCTGGTGAAAAGATGTTTTTTGCAGGGACTGGCATGGATCCAGGTGGGCTTTTGCTCAAGTTTCACTGAGGTAAATGTGGTCAGCTGGACTTAAAAATGGGCCGTCAAACCGTGGATCTAGGCTCCTTCTCACGTGTCTGTGTATGACCACCCAATCACCTGGATTCAGCTGATGTACGTCTGCACTGGCATTAGGATCTGGAATGGATGACAACACATGTTTACGCACCACATTAATTCTTTCCTGCAAGGCCTGGACATGGGCTGTCATAGCACCGTGTTGCATTTGTAGCACCTGTGGGAAGTACAGACCAGTCTTTGGGGGCACTAGCAAGCAGGACTTCAAAAGGAGATTAGTCTGTCTCTCTATTTGGAGTGTGTCTGACTGAAAAGAGTGCAAGACGCAAGCACTCTACCCAGCTCTTTTCTGTGTCTGCCATGGCCTTTGAATTTTCAGTTTAAGTGTCCTGTTTAGTTTCTCCACTTTCCCACTACTTTGTGGTCTATATGGTGTATGAAATGTTTGCTGTACTCCCAGGACCTGCATGACTTCCCTCATTATTGCTCCCGTGAAGTGTGTACCCCTATCGCTTTCTATGGTTTCTGGGACACTATACCTGCAGATCAGTTCTTTCATTAGTTTGTCTGCAGTCATTTAAGCATTTGCACATTTTACCGGCTAGGCTTCCAGCCAACCAGAGAAGAGATCTACACATACTAGCACATTTTTCATACACTCCTACCTTGGGTAGCTGTATGTAGTCAGTCTGCCGTCTCTGAAACGGGTAGAGAGGCCTGGGTGTCGCTTTCTTAGGGACTTTTATTGTTTTACCTGGGTTGTGATGTGCACAGATGAGGCATGACTGTACGAGTTTCACGGCTGCGTAACTGAAACCAGGAGCAATCCAGAAGGCATTTACCATGGTACACGTGTGACATTTTGAGGCATGAGTGGGGCCATGTGTTTCTTGCGCCATGATTTGGAACAGGGATCTTGGCATATACAATTTATCCTTATTCTCCCATACTACTTTTGAGTTCAGTCCATTCTCCCCCAGTGTTCCTTCGCTGTTTGGGCAGCTGGAGGGATTTCAGGACATCTAGGCTCAGTGTGGCTGGAATACGCTGACTCCCTGCCGCAGTCCACTGCTCCCTAGGCTGCCTTGCTGCTACTTTAGCAGCCTCATCCGCCCTTCAGTTGCCCTCTACCTCCACAGAGTCACCATTTGTGCGTGCTTTCACCTTGATTATGCCAACCTGGACTGGTAACATCAATGCCGCCATTAATTGTTTCACCAGCTCTGCATTTTTAATGGGCTTACCGGCTGATGTAAGAAATGCTCTGCTTCTCCTGATAGGGCCATAATCCTGAGATATTCCCCATGCATAATTCAAATCTGTATAAATATTAGCGACTTTACCTGCAGCAGCTCTACACGCCTCAGTGAGTGCCTTCAACTCTGCCTCCTGCACCGACATGTGAGGAGGGAGTGGTTCAGCTCAGATTGCCTCATGAGTAGGGTTGAGCGACTTTTACATTTATAGGATCGGGTCGGGTTTCACGAAACCCGACTTTTTCAAAAGTCGGGTCGAGTGGAATCGGCCGATCCTATAGAAAAGTCGGGGTCGGGGTCGGCTAAAACCCGAAACCCAATGCAGTGCAATGGGATACTATGGTTCCCAGGGTCTGAAGGAGAGGAAACTCTCCTTCAGGCCCTGGGATCCATATTTAAGTGTAAAATAAAGAATTAAAATAAAAAATATTGCTATACTTACCCTCTGACGCGCCCTGGTACTAACCGGCAGCCTTCCTTCCTTAGAATCAGCGCGTGAATGACCTTAGATGACGTCGCGGCTTGTGATTGGTCGCGCGACCGCCCATGTGACCGCTCACGTGACCAATCACAAGCCGCGATGTCACCGAAGGTCCTTCAAGTGCTGATTCTTAGGAAGGAAGGCTGCCGGAAAGAAGCAGGGCGCTCCTGCTACCCTTGGGAAAATACAAAACTGTGTGCTAAAAATAATTTTTGTGGAAAAATAAGTATTTTTTATTTGCACGGCTCTGCGTTATAAACTGTAGTGAAACACTTGGGGGTTAAAAGCTCTCACAACACATCTAGATGAGTTCCTTAGGGGGTCTACTTTCCAAAATGGTGTCACTTGTGGGGGGTTTCTACTGTTTAGGTACATTAGGGGCTCTGCAAACATAATGTGATGCCTGCAGACCATTCCATCTAAGTCTGCATTCCAAATGGCGCTCCTTCTCCTCCGAGCTCTGCCATGCGCTCAAACGGTGGTTCCCCCCCACATATCAGGTATCAGCGTACTCAGGACAAATTGGACAACAACATTTAGGGTTCAATTTCTCCTGTTACCCTTGGAAAAATATAAAACTGGGGGCTAAAAAATAATTTTTATGGAAAAAAATGTTTTTTGTTTGCACGGCTCTGCGTTATAAACTGTAGTGAAACACTTGGGGGTTCAAAGCTCCCACAATACATCTGGATGAGTTTCTTAGGGGGTCTACTATCCAAAATGGTGTCACTTGTGGGGGGTTTCTACTGTTTAGGTACATTAGGGGCTCTGCAAATGCAACGTGACGCCTGCAGGCCATTCCATCTAAGTCTGCATTCCAAATGGCGCTCCTTCCCTTCCGAGCCCTCCCATGCGCCCAATCGGTGGTTCCCCCCCACATATGGGGTATCATCGTACTCAGGACAAATTGGACAACAGCTTTTGGGGTCCAATTTTTCCTGATACCCTCGGGAAAATACAAAACTGGGGGCTAAAAAATAATTTTTATGGGAAACAATTTTTGTTTTATTTTTACAGCTCTGCATTATAAACTTCTGTGAAGCCCTTGGTGGGTCAAAGTGCTCACCACACATCTAGATAAGTTCCTTAGTGGGTCTACTTTCAAAAATGATGTCACTTGTGGGGGGTTTCAAAGTTTAGGCACATCAGTGGCTCTCCAAATGCAACATGGCATCCCATCTCAATTCCTGTCAATTTTGCATTGAAAAGTCAAACGGCACTCCTTCCCTTCCGAGCTCTCCCATGCACCCAAACAGTGGTTTACCCCCACATATGGGGTATCAGCGTACTCAGGACAAATTGTAGAACAACTTTTGGGGTTCAATTTCTTCTTTTAATACATGGTATTAAGAAATGGGGTATGTGAACTTTTGATCAGGGTCCTTTGGATGTTTTGGGTTGTCATTATGATTTTAAAAGATAAAACGCAGTAGATTGACAATAGATGGCTTCACCCAATCACTAACCATGAGTGGAGAAAAAGTTTTGGTGTTATCATTTGTATTCTCTGAAAAAAGGCCAAGAAAGCAAAAATTCTTTTTTTTTTTTAAATTCTTTATTTAAGTTTTCACAAAACAAAGACACATAACAGAACATAAATGCTCACAGGTAGATCTCAAGTATATATTGATTCAGGAGAGACTGAGATGCACTAGAGGATACAGGAAATCAATGCACATACAACTGAAAAAAGAAACAAGTGAGCATAAAACATGAACTAACTGGTTCAGGCCTAAAGAAAGTAGCCTAAAAACGAAAAAATAAGCTTGTAAAATGAATAAAGGCCACAGGGTGTGACGGTAGGAATTAACTTTAAGCAATTTATTCGTTTCTGGGAGTGAGGAAGGACAAAAAGGCTCGTTTAGAAGATAGGTGAGATGAAGTGGCGAGGCAATCGAGATGGTGGGCACAGTCACGGCATCGCATCGTCAAACCTTGGAAGGAGGAGAGGGCGAAAAACAAAAGTCGTACACAGCATAGCGTTACGTAGGTAGAGATGGAATTCAGGTGGAGGGGTGGTTAAGACCATCAGAATGGGATGAAAATTTAATCCAGGGAAGCCAAGAGTTTTGGAATCTCTCGTGGGAGCGAGTTTCCCAACTAGAAAGTTCCTCCAAGCGAAATAGGTCCTGAACCTTTGAAGTCCAGTCTTTCAGCGTTGGGGGAGTTACTTGCCTCCAATGTGAAGAAATCAAATGTTTGGAGGCAGCAACTAGGATGGGAAGCAGCCCATGCTTCCCTGGTTTAAAAGTTGTGGAAGGGAGAGAGAGTATTACATCTTGGGGAGTCAGGTCGCCATTAGGCCCATACTTTGTAAAGATTTATTTATGCCGGCCCAGAAATGTGATAGTCCCGGGCATAGCCAAAAGATATGTAGAAGAGTCCCTATAGATAGGGAACATCTCCAGCACAGCAGAGAGTCCGTTAGCCCTAGGTGAAAAAGTCGCTCTAGAAAGAATTTTAAATGCATTCTCTTGAAGTAAAATACATCTAGAGAAACCATGGGAGTTAGCAAGAACTTGTTGAGTTTCCCGAGGGAAAGTGTGATTTTTAGTTCTGTCTCCCAGGAAGAGAGATAAAGAGGTTTAAATAGGTTTGGGGCCTTAAGGAGGTTTGCATATAGTTTAGAAACTAATCTGGTAATTGGCGATTTCAACCTAACCAGGAATTCAAGCCATAACCAGTCAGGGGGTTGACTATCGATTGACTTAAGATTCGACATGATATGGCGAATATGGTATTTTTGAAGGAGGTTGGAGGGTTGTTTTGACGTGTTTGACGGCCAATTGTCAGTGCATGGGACTTTGTTAGACAGAAATTGGGAGATTGTAACATTAGGCAGGGAGTCCCAAAGTCCAAAGGCATCTTTATAGTTGGGATCCGTTAGCCAAGGAGCACCTTTAGTGGGATATTGTCTAGAAAAAGGCAAAATGGAGGACGGTTTGGGATAAGGGTACGCCTAGTGCAGTGGTCCCCAACTCCAGGCCTCGAGGACCGCCAACAGTGCAGGTTTTCAGGATTTCCTTAGTATTGCATCGGCGGTAATGCGATCATCTGCACAGGTGATGATTCCAACCCCTGTGCAATACTAAGGAAATCCTGAAAACCTGCACTGTTGGCGGCCCTCGAGGCCTGGAGTTGGGGACCACTGGTCTAGTGGATAAGGTGTTGAGAATTATGTAATCTAGTTTTTGTTTCGGGGGAGTAGTAGATGTCCAGAGATAAAGATCTGCCTCCTTCCCCAACAGGGACAGTTCGAGTTGCGTGTTTAAGTTATCTGGGTTAGGTTTTACTAGGTTTATCCATCTAGCAAGATGGATTGCTTTATGATAGGTGTGAAAATCTGGCAAGCCGAGGCCACCCTCGCCTCTGGGTAGAGAAAGGATTTTTAGAGGGAGTCTAGCTTTTTTATATTTCCACACAAATTGAGAGACCAATTGGTTAATCAAGAGGAAGAAAGAGTTAGGGAGACTTATAGGTACCATATTCATGGTGTAGAAAATTTTTGGGAAGATATAAGATTTTATGACTTTATCCTACCCATCCAGGATAGATATGGTAGGTCGTACTTTTTTAAGTCTAATTGTAAGTTATCTAGAAGGGGAATGTAATTATATTTATAAAGGGAGGAAGGTTCAGCCGTTAAATAAATTCCGAGGTATTTTAATTTTTCTGCAGGCCAGTTATAGGGGGTGTCCTTTTTTAATATTGAGATATCTGACGTTTTAGCCGAGATATTTAATGCTTCTGACTTATTCATATTTATTTTGAAATTAGAAAGCTCTCCAAATTCTTCAAATAATGACATAAGTCTGGGAAAAGATGATCTTGGATTAGTGGTAAAATTAGGAGATCATCAGCGAAGGCAGCTACCTTGACCTCTGACCCGCCCACTTTCATGCCTTTAATGTTCGTGTCTTGTCTTATCCTCTCCATCAAAGTCTCCATTACCATGACAAAAAGAGCGGGGAAAAGAGGACAGCCCTGTCTGGTGCCATTTTGTATTTTAAAGGGCTCCGAGAAGATCCCATTCACCCCGACTCTAGCAGATGGGTCCACATAGAGGGACATAATGGCTTCTATGAAAGGGGGTGGAAAGGCAAATTTTTGTAATGTACAGACCATATATTGCCAACTAATCCTGTCAAACGCTTTTTCAGCGTCCGTTGACAGGATAGCTAGTGACGTTCTGGTAGTCCTCGCGTAGGAAATAGCGTGTAAGACTTTTACAGAGTTATCTTTGCCCTCCCGGCCTCTCACAAAACCCACCTGATCGGGGCGAATAATCTGATCTAGTACTTTATTGATTCTTGAGGCCAATATCTTAGCCCACAGTTTAAGATCGGTGTTAAGTAACAAAATGGGGCGGTAATTACTGCAGAGGCTGTCATCCTTCCCCTCCTTTGGTATAATGGCAATGTAGGCTTCCAGCGCCTGATGGGGTGGGGTCTTCCCTTCAAAAAAGGAGTTGAAGAGATTTACTAGATGGGAGAGAAGGGCATCAGATAATTTTTTATAGTATCCCACCGGGAACCCATCAGGGCCAGGAGATTTACCATTGGGGGTAGCTATTAAAATGTCTTCCACCTCATTTAGTGTGACTTCGGCAAGAAGTGTATTACAATCCATAGGGGAAATTGTCGGAAGGGAGAGAGGGGCCAAGAAGTTTTGAATTTTGGTTATAGCTGTTGAGGAGTCTTTCATGTCGTCAGAGGGAGGCAGGTTATAAAGAGATTCATAATATTGGCGAAAGGTCTCTGCAATTTCCCTAGAGTCCACAACTCTCCTGTTTGTCTTAGTGAAAATATGTTTAATGAATTTCTTTTCTTTTTGCTGTTTAAGCAACTGGGTTGTAAGTTTGCTACTTCTGTTACCATGCATGTAGAAGCGATGTCTACAATACATGAACAGTTTTGCTGATTTCACGTTTAACAAATCTTTGAGTTTGTTGCGGAGGGAAAAAAGTTCTTGGAGAGACTCACTCGATCTAGTGGTTTTGTGGGTACGCTCTGAAATGTTAATTTGATGGAGAAGAGACTGAATTTCTTTATCTCTCTGTTTTTTAATATACGAACTTAAAGAAATAAGTTCCCCTCTGAGGACGGCCTTATGTGTTTCCCAGATGATGGGAGAAATTTGCCCAGTATTAATATTTTCATCAAAGAATCTAGAGATGGTGGTTTTTAGACTGTACACATGCTAAGGGTTGTCAAGCAATGATTTGTTTAATCGCCAAATCATGGTAGCTCTGGGTAAGGTGGAGATTATTATCTCCAGGAAGATAGGTACATGGTCCGAAATTGTAATTTCCCCAATTCGGGATGATTTGATTAAATGTAGAGTGCAGGATTGCACAAGTAAATAATCTATACGGTGGTATGAATTATGTGGAGGCGAAAAGAAGGTGTAATCTTTTGTGGTGGGAAAAAAGTTACGCCAGGGGTCCACTAACTGTAGAGATCTAAGTTTGTTTAAAAATTTTTGTCTCGTTTTCTGTGATATGGGGGAGGAGCCACTGGAAGCGTCTATACTGGGCTGTAGCGTTAAGTTTAGATCTCCCCCCACGATCAATAACCCTTCCTGGAAAACATGGAGAGTATCTAAAGTTTTAATGAGCCATTGAATTTGGTTGGAATTGGGGGCGTATAAGTTAGCTAGGGTAATTTTCGTGTTAGCTAATAGTCCCTTTACAAAGATATATCTGCCCTCCGAATCTGCCAAACTATCCCCGATTGTAAAGGGAAGACCCTTTTTAAGCACTATGCTTACTCCTTTAGAAGCAGAGGAGGAGCAACTATTATACCAAGTGGGGAAAGAGGAGAATGACACATTTGGAACGCTACCCATTTTAAAGTGTGTTTCTTGTAGAAACACTATTTGTGCAGATTGTTTCTTTAGCAATGAGAGGGTTTGATTGCGCTTCGTGGGGGAATTGAGGCCCTTCACATTAAAGGATGCCTGTTATGAACAGGTGATTCAGAGCCACAATGGACCTAGTGGTTAAGAGCACACAAGTGATCTGTTTAGTTACTAACATAGGACGAGCTCTGAGACGTGGGAACTCTGCTGACCGCAATCCCTAATCCTATCATACCACACTAAAGGTAGCCGTGGAGCGCTCCTGACCAGAACCTAGGCGCCTCGTCACAGCCTGAGAAACTAGCTAGCCCTGAAGATAGAAAAATAAGCCTACCTTGCCTCAGAGAAATTCCCCAAAGGAAAAGGCAGCCCCCCACATATAATGACTGTGAGTAAGATGAAAATACAAACACAGAGATGAAATAGATTTTAGCAAAGTGAGGCCCGATTTACTGAATAGACCGAGGATAGGAAAGATAGCTTTGCGGTCAGTACAAAAACCTACAAACAACCACGCAGAGGGGACAAAAAGACCCTCCGCACCGACTAACGGTACGGAGGTGCTCCCTCTGCGTCTCAGAGCTTCCAGCAAACAAGAAAAACCAATATAGCAAGCTGGACAGAAAATATAGCAAACAAAAGTAACATAAGCAAAACTTAGCTCATGCAAGGCAGACAGGCCACAGGAACGATCCAGGAGATAGCAAGACCAATACTGGAACATTGACTGGAGGCCAGGAACAAAGAACTAGGTGGAGTTAAATAGAGCAGCACCAAATGACTTAACCCCGTCACCTGAGGAAGGAAACTAAGAAGCCGCAGCCCCACTCACATCCACCAGAGGAAGCTCATAGACAGAACCAGCCGAAGTACCACTCATGACCACAGGAGGGAGCTTGACCACAGAATTCACAACAGTACTCACCCCTTGAGGAGGGGTCACCGAACCCTTACCAGAGCCCCCGGGCCGACCAGGACGAGCCAAATGAAAGGCACGAACCAGATCGGCAGCATGAACATCAGAGGCAAAGACCCAGGAATTATCTTCCTGACCATAACCCTTCCACTAAACCAGGTACTGGAGTTTCCGTCTCGAAACACGAGAATCCAAAATCTTCTCCACTATATACTCCAACTCCCCCTCAACCAAAACCGGGGCAGGAGGATCAACAGATGGAACCACAGGTGCCACGTATGTCCGCAACAATGACCTATGGAACACGTTATGGATGGAAAAAGAAGCTGGAAGGGTCAAACAAAAAGACACAGGATTAAGAACCTCAGAAATCCTATACGGACCAATGAAACGAGGCTTAAACTTAGGAGAAGAAACTTTCATAGGAATATAACGAGATGACAACCAAACCAAATCCCCAACACGAAGTCGGGGACCCACACAGAGCCTGCGGTTAGCGAAACGCTGAGCCTTCTCCTGAGACAATGTCAAATTGTCCACCACATGAGTCCAAATCCGCTGCAACCTATCCACCACAGTATCCACGCCAGGACAGTCAGAAGACTCAACCTGCCCTGAAGAGAAACGAGGATGGAAGCCTGAATTGCAGAAAAACGGCGAAACCAAAGTAGCCGAGTTGGCCCGATTATTAAGGGCGAACTCAGCCAAAGGCAAAAAGGACACCTAATCATCCTGATCGGCAGAAACAAAACATCTCAGATATGTTTCCAAGGTCTGATTGGTTCGTTCAGTCTGGCCATTTGTCTGAGGATGGAAAGCCGAGGAAAAAGACAAATCAATGCCCATCCTAGCACAAAAGTCTCGCCAAAACCTCGACACAAACTGGGAACCTCTGTCAGAAACGATGTTCTCTGGAATGCCATGTAAACGAACCACATGCTGGAAGAACAATGGCACCAAATCAGAGGAGGAAGGCAATTTAGACAAGGGTACCAAATGGACCATCTTAGAGAAGCGATCACAAACAACCCAAATGACCGACATTTTTTGAGAAACGGGGAGATCCGAAATAAAATCTATAGAGATATGTGTCCAAGGTCTCTTCGGGACCGGCAAGGGCAAAAGCAACCCACTGGCACGAGAACAGTAGGGCTTAGCCCGAGCACAAATCCCACAGGACTGCACAAAAGTACGCACATCCCGCGACAGAGATGGCCACCAAAAGGATCTAGCCACTAACTCTCTGATACCAAAGATTCCAGGATGACCAGCCAACACCGAACAATGAACCTCAGAGATAACTTTATTCGTCCACCTATCAGGGACAAACAGTTTCTCCGCTGGACAATGATCAGGTTTATTAGCCTGAAATTTTTGCAGCACCCGCCGCAAATCAGGGGAGATGGCAGACACAATTACTCCTTCCTTGAGGATACCCGCCGGCTCAGACAAACCCGGAGAGTCGGGCACAAAACTCCTAGACAGAGCATCCGCCTTCACATTTTTAGAGCCCGGAAGGTACGAAATCACAAAGTCAAAACGGGCAAAAAACAGCGACCAACGAGCCTGTCTAGGATTCAACCGCTTGGCAGACTCGAGATAAGTCAAGTTTTTATGATCAGTCAATACCACCACGCGATGCTTAGCTCCTTCAAGCCAATTACGCCACTCTTCGAATGCCCACTTCATGGCCAGCAACTCTTGGTTGCCCACATCATAATTTCGCTCAGCAGGCGAAAACTTCCTGGAGAAAAAAAGCGCATGGTTTCATCACTGAGCAATCAGAACCTCTCTGCGACAAAACAGCCCCTGCTCCAATCTCAGAAGCATCAACCTCGACCTGGAACGGAAGAGAAACATCTGGTTGACACAACACAGGGGCAGAAGAAAAACGACGCTTCAACTCTTGAAAAGCTTCCACAGCAGCAGAAGACCAATTGACCTCATCAGCACCCTTCTTGGTCAAATCTGTCAATGGTTTAGCAATACTAGAAAAATTGCAGATGAAGCGACGATAAAAATTAGCAAAGCCCAGGAACTTTTGCAGACTTTTCAGAGATGTCGGCTGAGTCCAATCATGGATGGCTTGGACCTTAACAGGATCCATCTCGATAGTAGAAGGGGAAAAGATGAACCCCAAAAATGAAACCTTCTGCACACCAAAGAGACACTTTGATCCCTTCACAAACAAAGAATTAGCACGCAGGACCTGAAAAACCGTTCTGACCTGCTTCACATGAGACTCCCAATCATCCGAGAAGATCAAAATGTCATCCAAGTACACAATCAGGAATTTATCCAGGTACTCTCGGAAGATGTCATGCATAAAGGACTGAAACACTGATGGAGCATTGGCAAGTCCGAATGGCATCACTAGATACTCAAAATGACCCTCGGGCGTATTAAATGCAGTTTTCCATTCATCGCCTCGCTTAATTCGCACCAGATTATACGCACCACGAAGATCTATCTTGGTGAACCAACTAGCCCCCTTAATCCGAGCAAACAAATCAGATAACAATGGCAAGGGGTACTGAAATTTAACCGTGATCTTATTTAGAAGGCGGTAATCTATACAAGGTCTCAGCGAACCATCCTTCTTGGCTACAAAAAAGAACCCTGCTCCTAATGGCGACGATGACGGGCGAATATGCCCCTTCTCCAGGGATTCCTTCACATAACTGCGCATAGCGGCGTGCTCAGGCACGGATAAATTAAACAGTCGACCTTTTGGGAATTTACTACCAGGAATCAAATTGATAGCACAATCACAATCCCTATGCGGAGGTAGGGTATCGGACTTGGGCTCATCAAATACATCCCGGTAATCAGACAAGAACTCTGGAACCTCAGAAGGGGTGGATGACGAAATTGACAGAAATGGAACATCACCATGTACCCCCCGACAACCCCAGCTGGACACCGACATGGATTTCCAATCTAATACTGGATTATGGACTTGTAGCCATGGCAAGCCCAACACGACCACATCATGCAGATTATGCAACACCAGAGAGCGAATAACCTCCTGATGTGCAGGAGCCATGCACATGGTCAGCTGGGTCCAGTACTGAGGCTTATTCTTGGCCAAAGGCGTAGCATCAATTCCTCTCAATGGAATAGGACACTGCAAGGGCTCCAAGAAAAACCCACAACGCTTAGCATACTCCAAGTCCATCAAATTCAGGGCAGCGCCTGAATCCACAAATGCCATGACAGAATACGATGACAAAGAGCAGATCAAGGTAACGGACAGAAGAAATTTTGACTGTACCGTACCAATGGTGGCAGACCTAGCGAACCGATTAGTGCGCTTAGGACAATCAGAGATAGCATGAGTGGAATCTCCATAATAGAAACACAGCCCATTCAGACGTCTGTGTTCTTGCCGTTCAACTCTGGTCAAAGTCCTATCGCACTGCATAGGCTCAGGTTTAAGCTCAGGTAATACCGCCAAATGGTGCACAGGTTTACGTTCACGCAAGCGTCGACCGATCTGAATGGTCAAAGACATAGACTCATTCAAACCAGCAGGCATAGGAAATCCCACCATGACATCTTTAAGGGCTTCAGAGAGACCCTTTCTGAACATAGCTGCCAGCGCAGATTCATTCCATTGAGTGAGCACGGACCACTTTCTGAATTTCTGACAATATACCACTATCTCATCCTGACCCTGACAAAGAGCCAGCAAATTTTCTTCTGCCTGATCCACTGAATTAGGTTCATCATACAGCAATCCGAGCGCCAGGAAAAACGCATTGATATTACTTAATGCAGGATCTCCTGGCGCAAGAGAAAATGCCCAGTCCTGAGGGTCGCCACGCAAAAAAGAAATAATAATCAAAACCTGTTGAACTGGATCACCAGAGGTGCGAGGTTTCAAGGCCAGAAATAGTTTACAATTATTTTTGAAACTCAGAAACTTAGTTCTATCTCCAAAAAACAAATCAGGAATAGGAATTCTTGGTTGCAAAATAGATTTCTGATCAATAGTGTCTTGAATCTTTTGTACTCTTGCCGAGAGCTGATCCACACATGAAGACAGACTTCTAATGTCCATTGCTACACCTGTGTACTGAACCACCCAAATGTCTAGGGGAAAAAAAAGGCAAAACACAGTGCAGAGAAAAAAAAATGGTCTCAGAACTTCTTTTTTCCCTCTATTGAGAATCATTAGTACTATTGGCCTCCTGTACTGTTATGATTAGGCAATTCAGTACCACAATGGACATAGTGGTCAGAGCACATACAGTGATCTGACAATAACCCAAAAACATAGAACGAGCTCTGAGACGTGGGAACTCTGTTGACCGCAATCCCTGATCCTCTCCAACAACACTAGAGGCAGCCGTGGATTGCGCCTAACGCTCCCCATGCAACTCGGCACAGCCTGAGAAACTAGCTAGCCTAAAGATAGAAAATAAGCCTACCTTGCCTCAGAGAAATAACCCAAAGGAAAAGGCAGACCCCCCACATATAATGACTGTGAGTTAAGATGAAAAGACAAACGTAGAGATGAAATAGATTTAGCAAAGTGAGGCCCGACTTTCTGAACAGAGCGAGGATAGGAAAGGTAACTTTGCGGTCAACACAAAACCCTAAAAAACCACACAAAGGGGCAAAAAGACCCTCCGTACCGAACTAACGGCACGGAGGTACACCCTCTGCGTCCCAGAGCTTCCAGCAAACAAATAGATAAGCTGGACAGAAAAAACAGCAAACCAAAATAGCAAAGGAAAACTTAGCTATGCAGAGCAGCAGGCCACAGGAACGATCCAGGAGGAAACAAGTCCAATACTAGAACATTGACAGGAGGCCAGGATCAAAGCACCAGGTGGAGTTAAGTAGAGCAGCACCTAACGACCCCACCACATCACCTGAGGGAGGAAACTCAGAAGCCGCAGTACCACTTTCGTCCACCAACGGAAGCTCACAGAGAGAATCAGCCGAAGTACCACTTGTGACCACAGGAGGGAGCTCTGCCACAGAATTCAGAACAACAGAGCCTGAAAAAACAATATAACAAGGTAAACAAACAACTTTGTACAGTATAAAACTCGCCCACCACAGGGGGGGGATGGAAGAACCCAAACATGAGCGAGAATTGTTCAAGTGGTGATCTTAAGGGTATAGATATCTGAAAAAACAAACAGAAAAAGGGGGAATGATCCCAAGCAACCTGAAAAGCAAGAGAGACGAATAAAAAACCGTAACAGACAGTAGAAGGAGACTTCTCGAACCAGATAGGTCAGTCTCCATTCCAGGCAAAAAAGTGACCTAAAGGGAAAAATAGTAATAACTTCAAAAATAAGTTTCACCTATTCAAGGCAGTTTATTAAGTATGGCCTGCCTCATTACTATAAAGAGTTCAAGTGGGATGGTTTTTTGAGACGGCTTTCTTTGATTTTGGGGAAGCATGCTTTTTCTTAAAAGTCTACTCCTGTGGTTTCGATAGTTGAGGAAGGTTCCATCCTGTGTCGACTGGCAGCCAGGAAGGAATATCTATTGAAGTAATATCGAGAGCTTTCCAGGCATCTTCCAGGTCTGCAGGGGAGCGTATTGTGATCTGGCGATTCCCTAATGTAATAGCAAGACCAAACGGGAAGAGCCACTTGTATAGTAAGCCTTTTGCTCTCAATTCTGTCAGAAGAGGTTTGAGAATTTGCCTCTTTGCGAGGGTGGAAGGGGCCAGATCTTGGAATGTTTGAAGCTGGGAGCCTTCATATGAGAGACTGTCTTTCTCCTTTGCATTGGCTAAAATGGCTGCAGTGTCTATGAAGCTCAGAAGGCCACATATGACATCTCTTGGAGCGTCGTTCTGTTTAGGTCTGGGCTTGAGAGCATGGTGAACTTTTTCGATGACAATTATGTCGGCCCTCTCTTTGCCAAGAAGGTTAGAAAAAATTTCTCTGGAAACCTTATCCAGGATTCGCGAGCAAAGGATTCGGGAATACCTCTTATTCTGATATTCTTCCTCCTACTACGGTTTTCCTGGTCTTCCGCTGCCAACAGGGCTGTGTTTAGTTGGTGTTGTTGTTGAAGGAGTTGGTCTTGTAAGCAAATTATTGCTTCAGTCGCTTCAACGTTAGCCGCTTTTAAGGTCTCCACTCTCTGGCCCATTTGTTGTACGTCTGCTCGTAAGCCAGTTATTTCCTCCAAGAGTGGTTGCATGCTTGGAGCCATCAGCTTCTTCATGAAGGCTCTGGAGATTGGCACAGAATCGTCCACATTAGATTCGCATTTTTAATCTTCCCCGCTAGAGTCTGTGTCGCCCAAGTTGTCAGGGGAGAGAGTCCTCTTAGGTGGTTTTTTTGGAGGAGTCTGGATAGCCTCAGGATTCTTTTTCTCAGGATTCTTTTTGAGATATTTATCGAGGTCACCATGTGAGTTACGTTTCTGGCTTCCCGTTAGAGCTTTTATCGAACTTTTTTCAAGCTCCTTATTTGATTTGCTCATGTTTAAACTCCTGAAAGCGTGAAGTGCAACGATCACCACTTGAACATTCAGAGAAGGATCAGTTATCCATTTATTTGTGTGAGGCTAATTTTGAGCTTTTTGGAGGGTTTCACCCTGGTGTTAAGCTGTTTCAGAAGTCTATAAAAACTAAGTAGAATTATGAAAAGAAAAGGAAAATAAAAAAGAATAAAAATAAACTGAAAAGGGATGGGATCTGGAAGAGTGCTTCTGTTGTGCTACCACTAAATGGCAGTAAAGTATCACGTATTACAATATAAGGAGTATATAATGTACCAGCAGTGAATAGGGAATATAAAGTGTTTTAGATCAGTTGAGTTTAACAATGCAAAAAAAAAGGGAAGAAGCCAGCACTGCTTATGGTCAGAACGCAATAACTGAAGTGCAATTGCACATAAATTCTAACTGTATTTCAAATATGAGACATTTAGCAAACAATTGATCAATTCTTTGAGCTACCCCGCCACTTCACGGCAATCTCATAATGGGGCAGTCCTAATCTTCGTATTTAATTTACGTTGTGCCATTATGGCCTCCTGAATGTATAAAAGAGTATAAAAAAAAAAAAAAAGGACCACATTAAATGCCAACTGTACCTGGAGCATTTTCAGAATTTCAGAGTTTAACAATACAGGATCCCTGTGAGAATTTGAAGGTATAAAGTAGTCACCACAGCAGACTATAAACACACCAAGGGAAAATATCAACGAAGTGTGTGGGTATTAACTAGAAGTATGAATTAGGCACAGCAGGCAGTCTCTTATCACATAAAAGGAAGTTGGGATGTCTACCTCTCCCGGGTATGGGACAGCAGGGGATGCAGATCAGGTCCAGTATCGTATAGTAGTTTACTGGGGGAGTTGGGTGCTGCGTAGCCCCCACAGGAGGCCTTACATCTCACAGCGAATAAAGCAGTGTGTCCACTGATGTTATTGGGTATGGGGCAGCAGTAGGCAAGCACCCGGTTCAGGAACCGAGAGGGTCAAGAGGGGAAGAGACAAGTCTCTCTCTCCTGTAGACTCGTACAAGTCTCCACGCGCTAGTAATTAAGATCCAAGATGGCGGCGTGTGGCGGGAAGGGAGAAGGGACCCCGAGTCTCTGTAAGGTCACCCACATCCAGGGCCCAGCACCAGATCCAAGGAGGCAACACTCCCCGCGGCAGGCAAACCCCAGGGCCCGTGTTCCAGTCACCTGTGAGCCACCAAGACCTCCGGAGCCGTTGGCATAAAGAAACTGCGGTAAGCGGCAAGCGATGGGGGAGACCGCAAGAGAGGCAGCAGACGTACCCGTGGGTCCTTGTCCGTGATCTCGTCCAAGAGCCAGGAACCAACTCGTCTCAAGCCGGGGTGGAGGGAGCAGGGACGGCGCCTGGGCCAGCACCTGCGCGCGGCGGTCTCACACAGCGCGGCAGGTCTAAGATGGCGCCTCCTCACCACTCCTACCTCTCTCCCCAGTCGAGTCACGGGAGAAACGGCCTTCCCCGGCACACGGCCCTCGTCCGACAGACCCTGGGGCACCAGTCCCTCTGCAGCGTCCACGGCGGTGACCAGGCGGCAGTAGTCTGGTTGAAGGGGAAGCGTCCTGGCTCCGATGCTCCCCGCGGCAGGTGAGCGGCGTAAGCAGGTGAGCGGTGTAAGCAGGTGAGCGGCGTCTGGCAGAGCGCGACCCCGGGGTGGATGTCTCATGCCGCGGCGGTCTCAGCAGGAGAAGGGGTCGCTGGAAAGCGCCGCCAGAGAGGCCGCAAGGTGCGCGACTCCCACGTGTCCTCTCACCACTCCCCGGCATCGCGGCTCAGTCCTCCGGAATCCACAGGTTGTTCTGAACAGGCAGCCTGGACCCCTGATGTAAAGGTGGTGGGGGGATTCCACTATAATGTAATTAGGCAAGATCTCCAAGCTTGGCCTGCTATCCACAACTGGCGGGAAGGGAAATCCTCCAGGAGGTTTCAGGCCCACGTGTAGGCCTCAGGCTGAAAATGTGTAAAAGCACCAAATTGTGGGCTAAAAGAGACAGGAAGGTTCTCTGGGCCAGCAGTGAGGTGAGTAAAGTCCTCTAATCTGGTGGATGGCCTATTTGCAGCCAGCAGAGGAGCTCAAGGGAGACACGTACTGCTCCTTCAGCTGCTAGCCATGCCCCCCGCAAAATTTCTTTTTGACATGTAAACTTTTGAGCATAACTGTACATATAACTATGAAGGAAAAAAAATGTTTCTTAGCAAAAAAAATGTATGTATGGTTTGGTAGGTCTTCATATAAATCCATAAAACTGGCGCAATAGTCTGACAACATTATTCACAGATACTGTATGTGTTTCATCGTCTACCTCTTGAGACACTAGTTGCTGTTCCCCATATGTCATCTTCTTCTGACAGTGGCTGCTCAAATATTTGGGTATCGCTACACATGATTTTCTCATGTCCTTCTGGCAAGAGGCCAGAATCAATAAATGGAAATGTAAAGAGCTGTTGGAGTGTCCGAGTGTGGAATCACTTGTCTCCTGGGACTCACCATGGTGGGACGAAAGAGGATCAGGGTGAGGATTCTGTGGTCCAGACTCCTGGCTATTGAGACTGGACCATGTGGAAAACGGGAAATGCTGGGAAACATACTGGAAGCATTATCTGCCATTTAACCGACCACCTGTTTGCACTGTTCGGGCTTTAAGAGTGGTGTCCTGCAACCCCCTGCAAAGTGGGACAGGAAGTTATGTCTCATGGATGAGCGTGCTTGTTGTGTTCCCACAGCACGCACAGTTTTACCTGGCCCATGGCCTCGGCCCCTGCAAGCACCATCAGCAGCACGTAAACTTCTCTGTCCCTTACTCCACGCCTTGTGCTTTTTTAAATTAGATATATAATATAAGCTTGCAAATTTTCCTGTATTAATAGGGAAAAGAAAATATATAGCCTTGAAAAGGACTTTTGTTTTTCAGTTACAGCAGCAGTATACCTATGGAAGGACTGTAAGGCAATAAACCCTACCTATATTCCTCTAATCCAAAACTATCCCTCCTCCACCAGCTATCCCTATACTGAATGCCGATAACAGCAGTTTTACTAGAGAAAGCGCAGTATGTAGCCCTGAAAAGGACTTTTGTTTTAATGGTGCAGCAGCCGGTATACAAGTACAGCAATAGCAATTAAACGCTGCCTATATGCCTGCTCTAATCTCAGCTCTCCCTCCCAGATCCACTCTACCTTAAATGCTTCCAGAGGACATTGTGTCGAGCATCGCATCATCAGGTCTCATATAAGACCCAATGACACGATGCGGCTGTCCAATCACAGTAATGCCAGTAGCCAACATGGCTATGGCATTACTGTGTATGGAAGGCAATTATGGCATGTTTATTAGCTGTCTAACAGTTGCAAAACATGTGTGGGGGACTTGAGAAAGGCGCTTGAGGACCCGCAATACTTGACCGAGTAACGAGTGTAGCCAAGCACCGCGATGCTTGATCAAAGTATGAAGCCGCGGCGAGCGCGCTTTCTCATCACTTCTAGATACACCTCTGGCTCATAATGTATATAGGGGGCTATGTGTGGTCTCATAATATATGCAGAGGGCTATGTGAGGGCTCATATTGAATATAGAGAAGCTATGTGGGGGCTCCTACTATATATAGAGGCTATGTGAGTTCTTACAATGTATGTAGAGGGGCTATGTGAGGACTCATACTGTATGTAGGAAGCTAGGTGTGAGCTCTTACAGTATATAGAGGTATACAGGGGAGCTGTACATGGGCTCATATGGTATGAAGGGGGTGTCAGCATGCATAATTCTGCTCAATATTAAGTTATGCAATAATTCTTAATATAAAATAATAATTGTAATTATCATGTAAATATAAATATTGAGGAGAATTAATTTCAAAATATACTTTCCCACAGCGTGGTTCCAAGAGCGGTATTTTCCTGTATACTGGCCCTTGGAATACTTCTATGTGAGGACATACGTTCTTTTTTTTAGCAGACTCGCTTTAATACTAGTGGCATAATGACTGGTGTCTGAGTGCCGTTTTGAACTTTAACTATTTTTATTCTAATTTTTACTTCTCGACAACAGGTGGTTGTCACCCAAACAGGTAGCTAGAATCCCCAAAGAACCTTGTGTCTTAGGCCAGTGGAATATATATATATATTTCAGAATTAATTTCAGCCTATTGGTTCCCCCCTCCACATCAGTCACTGTCTGTCATGTAGCCCCTTGGGAAAATTAATTGTCCAACCCCGGAATTTATAGTAACATTGGTTATAGTGTCCTCTCCTATTCACTGGCCATTTATCCTACAGTAGTATGTCCACCTCCCCATCCAACCATCCATATAATCTAATCTTGTGTAATACTGGGATAAATGGGTTATTATTGTCGATTTATCACTGTTCAAATCAGTAGAAACTACTCCGGAATTACATTTTATAGCAATAATGACATTGTATAAAAGTTTTAAGAGGTCAAGGTGGATAATTAGAGTTCATTTCATTTATATGGTAATGAATTGCTTGTGTGGCCTGGTCCCTTTATATAACAACTGCTGCTCCTGTTGATGATGTCACGGAATGTTGTGGTTTCTGGCTCCGCCCCCTTGCATTATGACATCACACACATTGTGTAAGGAGCCGCAGAGCCAACATTCCATTTGACAGTTGCAGACAGCGGAGAGAGAGGTAAGTCGTGTCTATGTCGTCTCTTGTTGTGTCCTTCATTCTCTTCTATCATCTATTTCTCATTTAATTTTTATTCATTAAGCAGTCTGTATACTATATAATACAAGCACCTCCAAAACAAAGAGTGAACCCCTCAGATTAGGTGATGTCCAAGTTTTACAGCATTTCTTCCAATAGTAAAGGGAGATGTGACAGGATTTATCTTCAAGTACAGAAATGACAATGACTTCCCGATTATCCATCACATTTTATTGGTTTCTGACTTTCTTGCTCATCAGGTCCATAGATTAGTTAAAATTGAGAGAATCCCCGCAGCCATAACTGGAACATGACGACTTCTTGACTTTTAGGCCATGAATTGTTATAGAATCATGCAAATCTGGGAGATTATAGTTATATCCTGTAAAACGAACACATGTAACCTGGAGATAATTATTGGGAAATTCTTGTACAACACCGATGTATATACATATTAGCACCATAGGTACTGAAACTATTCAAATATTCCCCCATATTGGTAGGATTCATATTGTTTGATGCCTAGTATATTGGGCAATGCACTTCAGTGGAAGCCAGCAGTAACAGCCCACACTTGTAAGGTCACGGAATGTGGTGGTTGTTGGCTCGGCCCACGTTAGCTGTTGCTTGTTATGTCTTAGAGCAGGGGTGGGGAACCTCAGGCCCCAGGGCCATTTACGGCCCTCGATGGCCTTTTATCAGGCTCCAAGCTGATTCTCAGGGACCGCGTTCTTGGGCAAGGAGCTGTATTTTGATTGCCACCAGCTCATTATTTTCTTCTTGCTCTGTTAGCACACACGCAGTGTTCACCACTGAACACTGAAGGGCATGCAATGAAAGATTACGTCCTGATACCAATGCCATAGTCAGGATGTACTTTGTGGGCGGACTTTGTACGGCCCCCAAGGATGGTATAAATATCCAAATCGCCCTTCGCAGAAAAAAGATTCCCCACCCCTGTCTTAGAGTGTTGGGATTGTTGATTCTGCCCCCATTAGATGCGTCATATGATGTCAAGGATTGTGGTGGTTGTTGGCTCCACCCACATTAGCTCTTATTTGTCATTTCACCAAATGTTTTGGTTGTTGGTTTTGCCCCCATTAGCTTCTACTTCTGAAGTCACCAAATAGGGATGGTGGCACTTCAGAAGAGAATGGTTCTTGACTACCTGTTAGCAATTGAAAGGGGCACCTTTGCTGTTATAGGTGAGGAATGCTGCTCCTAGATTGAAGATGCACATGATTCAATAGAGAAACATGGATAAAGTAAAGGAGCTGCAATAAAAAAGCTAGAGATATATCCAAGGAGGGATGGAATCCCTTTTTCTGGATGGGGTTTATCAGAGTTAGGTTAAACAATATATTGTCAACTTTGCTAAAGCCCATAATGGTAATGATAGGATTGATTGTATTGAGCTTGATTGCCTGGAAATTACTAATGTGTTGTGATTCTCATTGCAGGAAATTAATTATACATTGGAGCTACTGGCAGACACAGACAGAAGAGGATCTATATGCAAGAACAATATATGAGCCCTTTGCAGCCCACTAACTCATCATTAAGCACAATATCATCTGCTTTGGATGTGGAAATGGGTCCCCTTACATCATGGCCCATGTTCAGTTGCACAAGTTGCAACAACAACATGTACCTCCCTGTCCACCCCTGAATGTAACCATAGGAAGGATGACTACAGCTACAGAGGTGACCGTCTGATAGCCTAGCTCAACTACCCACCTCTCCTGAAGACCCTTTCAGCTTTTTGAGACTTGGGTGGAGGACATCATCTCTGAAAATAGGGTCCCACAGCTGCACCCCAACAGTTTGAGCAGCACTCTTAGTTGAGGGCCGCAAAGGGAGGGGCGTAGCCTCTTGCTTTGTATAGACCCACTGAGGATGATTTCATACTCTGGGTCTGTGATCACTCCTAGACTATATTTGGGGGCAGTGTTCTGGATCAATGCGTTGAGAAACACGTGATGGTGTCTCCGCGGTGTTGGATGTTTTGGTCTCCACGAGGTCAATCATCCGTGCCTTTATACACTCCTAGACTGTTACTTGTGGTGGGATGCAGGTCTGGACAGCTGTCGTCATCCTATTAGATAGATAAGAATTACTATATGTGTGTTTATGCTTTAAAGGGAATCGGTCGCAGCTGAGATGTATATGACCTATTAATATGGGCATACAGGTAATAGAAATGTTAAGCTAGTCCTAACTGTGTGCCTCATGTTAATGGTCCTGTTGTTGAAAAATATTATGGAAGCCTGGAAGAAATCTTTAACATACAGACAGTATATAGCATTTCTCCACAACACAATCTTTTTTTTGGTTGTCTTCTCTTTTGTTATTGGCACTGCAATTTTTCACATTATGTAATTGACCAAAGGATTTAAACTAAATGACTCTTATGAAAAATAGATTTAGTTAGCAAAATATTTAGTGGGAATGTGTTATGAAGCTTTTATGTTTTGGGCATTGACCACTCTCTGGTTATTGTTAAGCATTGTGTTTGTGAGATGATTAAAAGGCACTTAGTGCAGAAATTCAGCATAGCCTATATTTCTATTTCCCATATTTCATATTTGGTGCCGAAATTCAAGAAAGGCCATATTAATAAGAGCTCTACATCTCAAACACATTCCTCAACAATAACCAGAAAATTGCCAATCCTTTTAATCATAGTTTAAAGTTAAGCAAGAATTTACTTTAAAGTTTGTCACCTCTTATATCATAAAATGATAAACAGAAACTGCTTTTCTAATAAACTGACATGTCCAGAAGAGATCACTTATTAGCAGTCACCTCATTATCATAACAGGCAGGATTACAATGAGAGATAACAGAATTCACCATTCACAGTATGTAGTGTCACAGCTCACCTCTTCCCCCTTCCTCCAAAATGACATCTGCATGCCACTAAAAATAACATGAATAGAAAACTCTCCCAAGGAAATAGAGTTCCCTATAATGTCTTATGATATATACAGTATATATATATATGTATATGCCCAATGTCCTTATCTCCAAACAGACAAGAGAGCAGCTTTCATAAATGTACAGGAAACAGAATTCAATAATCTGCAATCAGAAATACAGATTATAAAAAAGATTATCATAATCTGATTTCAATTTAGTTTTAAAAATGTATGTAGCACATTCCCTTAAAGAAAAATAATGAAAAATATACCTAAAAAGAGTATTGGATATTTTAAGAAATGTTTAATAGGTTAGAGTAGAGTAGAGTAGGGCCCTGCCAAAAGAGTCTACCTTGTCGTGGTGGCAGGCTTAAAAAAATCTGTTGGTCAAAACAAAAGCTGATGGTTATGTATGTGATATTGTTCCATGGGAACTGTTACAGTGTAATTGGTTTAAACCGGGGGGGGGGCAGAAGAGTTTTTCCAAGGGTGGGCGGTGGGACTGTGGAAAGTTCGACGGGTGGAGGCGCAACTGGGGTGGAGCCTGGAGCCTCAAAGGAACCTGAAAATGTTGCCAGTATGGGGCCCTGAAATTCCTTTTGGCAGTTCTGTTCAGGAACATAGCTAGCTTACATATGTGATAATGAAACTATCAAAATGGTGAGATATTGTGAAAGAAATAAAAATTCCATTGTCTTATCCTTGATCTTAATATCTCTTGGTACATGTATCAGAGATAGAATAATTGTTATTGCTTTGCAATAGTTCCTTCTCCCATTTTCCTTAATTTTCCAGTTTCCCCATATTTTTCCTTCATGTTGTTTAACTCCATTTTGTATAATAATTAGAACATTTTCAATAAAACAATTTAAACAAGAAATAGAATATCTGCTTAGTAAAAAAAATGCTTTTGTGCTCCTTCGTGAACATCATGTGCTAAAGAAAAGCCACGTCCAGCTGTACCAAGCTGAAGGATGATCATGTACTTTATTTGGTCACTTCACAAACATTCTTGATGATGCCCTTCAGGAGGTGACCAGTTGGCATTGCAGAGATTTTTCTTTTCTCATGCCGAATTAGAATGAGAAAAAAAAATTACAGATCTGCTCTGCCCCATGGTATAACTGTAAGGAGGTGGCGAAGAACCTCATTGCTTCCCCTCTCTCTCCTATGTGATGCTCTCTTATCCCATGCCCTTGTATTATGTGTATTAATGTTTTACTGTAATGTTTGCAATGTGTCTGTGTTTGCCCTGTTTTGATGTGCTGCCAGGTATGTTAGCTTAGGGAAAGGAACTGGTTAACTTTTTGGGCTGGACTTGCAGCCTCAAGGGAGCTGGAAGCTCCTGCTTGAGTTCAGAGATCCTGGACATGTTTGCCCAGGGCAGAACCTTAGCAACAGCCGGAGCATGGCCAGACCCCAGGAGGGAATAGAATCTGTTGCCCTGAACTTAAGGACAGTAACAAGGGCCCAGGAGTACTTAAGGGCCCCGCCAAAGGGACTAAAAGCATCCAGATTCCAGCGTAAGGACTACTGCCTCTTTCAGTCGCCGTGGCTGTTGTGGGTATGGCCGTGTACAAAGCTAGGGAGAGGGCAGAAGGAAGCCAGTGTTCGTACTTTATTCATTTCCTTTTATTAAATTGTTTCCCTGTTGGAGTGCACCTGTGTCTGGAATGCGTTTGTGCTGCCTATCTCTGTACAAGGTACGGGGGTGTATACTGACTGTGGCGTGGTTGTCTCGGCTGAGACTACCACCCCAGGCCACCTTGTTGCATAACATCGGGCCTAGTGCTATCTGATAAAACATCGGATAGTTCTCGGCCATATTATATGGTTGCGTGAGCAAACTCTTACTGTAATAAACTAATTTTCTTTTAATTTGTAACAGCTGTGATCATGTTATTATCCAAAACATGTCCCGCCTCTATTACTGACAGCTGTAGAGGGCCACTTACACGCCTGCAGTAAACACATTTCCCTTGTGTAATATGATTGTGGGAGAGCTCGAGTGCAGTGCTCACCACAATCATCTATGTCTCAAGAACCTATGGAACGAATGGAAATTTACGCATATTCAGCCCTATCTCCCTTATATAAGCTTTCAGGACAGCCGCAAACTAGCCATTAGGCCCCTGACCATGGCACCAAATTCTAAAGCCTCCACACAAGTTCTTCTCTACAAAATCCCATGAGAGCTCTAGGCAACAGGCTTCCTGCACTTTCCCCGATATAAGCTGCCAACAGTCCAGAAATAACAGGACAGTCCAGAAAAATGGGGCACTTTTTTGCCCAGCTTGTAAAAAAAAATGAAGGCTGCAGTCCCTGAATTTTATTCATCCCATCCTACCCCAGGTACATGTGGAGAGATATCTATTTCTGGGGGAAGGAGAGTGGAAGAATAACTTCTGGTCACCTGCAAAAAGCAAACAAAAAGAGCTAGACAGGATGACATATAATTGTCACCTCAGGCCTCTGCCTATCCAGTCAAAGAACAATCTATGCCTTGTATAAATGGTCAGATAGTTAGGAGAATCACCCAACATGTTCCGTGGACACCTGAAAAAGTGAAGGGATTTCTCTCATCGATCACCAAACCACAGAGCAATCCATATGCGTTTGCAAATGAGCTGTATAACATTAGTCAGTTACAACCCCACATGGAGAGACTTGTTGCAGAAAATTAAAACAATAGCTGGACAGATTGATGCTTCTGCCATCTGCACAAAACTTATTCTGCCATCTAACCCAAATCAGCAAGAAAACTCCTCTCAAAAAGCATTGGAGTATCCAAAGCAAAATGGGAGAGGTTTTTGCTCCCCAGTCCTGGGTAAGGGTGACAAATATTCATCAAAAGGCGAAGCAAACAGTTAAGGATTACATTGAGAGATTTAGGCCGGCAGTTGAGGAGACAGTAACGAGCCTGAAGGACCAAGGAATGGGAAACATGTTGATTGCCATCTTGGTGCCTGGATTGAATAAGGAGACTCATTCATTTTTGATCATGCTGATTGGCATGAGAAGTCAGTCCCAGCACTGAGTTTGGCTAGTTCATTTCAAAGGAATGTTCAAGAAGTGGAGGAAAAGAAATTCCAGAAGGTAATAATTAAAATGCCTATAAACAAACAATGGGAAAGATCAGGCTAAAAAGGGTGTTCCCTGGAAGGGTGGACCTCGTTAAGGTGAAGTGCTACAATTGTGATGAACTGGGCCACTTCTAGAAGCAAGTGTAAGGCCCCAAAGAAAAAACTGCAGGAAAGGAGCAATTGACATGAAGGGCTTCCAGTTCTACCACTCATCTCTGAAACTAGGGGTGTGATGCCTTTGTTCACTTTACCCTCTCTGGTATGCTCTTTACCACAATAGAGTGTCTGGTGGACACCGTAGCAGCCTACAGGGTCCTGCAGAAATCTGAAGTCTCTACTCTGAAGGCCACAGGATTAATTGAAGTTGTAGGCCTAGATGGTAAACCCATTATACAAGAAAACAGAAACCCCAATAATGATAGAACTCATCATCACTTCACTCTCTTTCATCCTATGACGCTAGTCACTACTCATGGACTAGCCGTGAGGCAGAGTGGTCAAGAGGTTCAAGGTTAAAAGCCAGGAAGGTATGTCAAAGACCGAGGGATAAGACAAACACATAGTCAGGGGCAAAGTCCAAGGTCTGGTAATTAAAGTCAGAATACGTCAAAGGCAAAGGGATTATACAAGCGGGTAATCGAAGGCAAATCCTAGGTCTGGCAATGATAGATCAGAATAACAAAATACCGAGCTCAGCATCAACACACCACTGAGCTTGAAGCTACAATTGTCAATGATCTGACATTGTCAGTCAGCTAAATAGCCTGGCAATTATCCAGGATGGAAAACACCTGTAGGAATCTAAAACTCAGAACAGCCCGATACACCCCTGCTATCCATAGGGCGGCTGAGTGTCACTCACAGCCAGGGCCGGGACAAGGTACTTTATTTTGGTGCCATAGGCAAATTAAGCTAACCGCACCCCCATCATCACCCTGATGAACTCTCAGCTCTCAAGTAAAGGAATGAGTTAGAGACTGAGGTAAAAGGATTCCTTAAGTACCCCCTCTTTTTCACTAAAAACATACTGACAAAAGTAAAAAAAAGTGATGAACTTTAGGGGTGAGGCTCAATAGAGAGTGCGTTTTCAAAGTTAGATATGAAACCAGTGTCGGACTGGGTTGCCAAGGGCCCACCAGTAACATTGACTTGGGGGGGCCCATTTTTCACCTCATACAATTATTACACTTCCCTCGTTCACAAATTTACCTGTATCTCTATATAGTAATAAACTGGGTAGTTTGGTTAATGAATGATAAAATGCTGCTTTTTTTCTGCACAGAGTGAATCAAGTGAATTATGCCAAGCACTGCCCATACAGTGGGGTTGGGGGCCCAGATCTACACAAGGGCCCACCGGGGGATTCCCCTGTTACCCTATTGGCCAGTCCGAGCCTGTATAAAACAGTCATTGTTTGTGGACCATTTACACAATACAAGGGATAAATAGCGATATTCATCCCTGACGTCCAATATTTTGCATGTCAGGTCCAAGGACAGTCATGGAAAATAATATGAATTAACTATAATGGGAGCTGTTTAATTTCAATTAAAGTTTCCATCATTTGGCAGATGTCCTAATGGAATCTAAACAGAGGGATACAGATATGTATGATTGTTTTATAAAGAAGTACTCCCATCAAATTGTTTATCCTTTTAAGGCCAAGTTCACACTTTCAGTATTTGATCAACATTTTACATCAGTATTTGTCAGCCATAACCAGGAGTGGGTGATAAATACAGAAGTGGTGATGTGTTTCTATTATACTTTTGCTCTGATTGTTCCACTTCTGGTTTTGGCTTACAAATACTGAATGTGTGAACATGGCCTAAAGGGGACATCCGAGACTTTCTGAAAAGCAAAGTCTAAGCACTATAACAGGCAGGTAGTTGTTACTTACTTGCTTGCTATGCCTTTACGCCGTTCTTCCCCAACACAGAGCAGTCATAGACAACTCCTGCCGGAGATTTAGCTGCCTCTTACGCAGTATTATGTATTATATATTACTGTCATGTGCATATCTATGCTCATTAACCAGTTTTTTCCTTCCCCAGGCAGCATTTGCTTACTGGCTGGTATCATTATGTGGCCTCTTATAATGACCAGCCTGGATACAGTTCGGGTACGTTCTGTACCATCCCTGTGGATGTCCATCCTTTCCTCCCTTTACATCGTCACATCCTTCCCCTCCTCCCTCCTGGCTGGTACCGGCCCCTTTGCCTTTCCTTTCTCCACTCTTTACACCATATACCTCCCTTTCTCCCTCTTATCGGTCCTGCTTGTTGGTATTGCGCACGCGCAACGTGACCCTATCTGGTATCGCGGTGTGCGCATGTGCATTTCACCTTAGGGACGCTGTTTTGACTCCGGTCACCATGCTGCTGCTATGGCGTGGATCGCGCCTTCCGGCTCCCTCTCCTATTCCCCACATGACGCCCCACACACAGCGGTATGTAATTATTCTTACTTAGCATGCTATTTAATCCGATCATGCGCCTATTATCACTTCTCCTGACGAAGCTGCTGCGGCAGCGATACGCGTGGGGCCTGCTCCCGCCATACCCCTCCTTATCTTTGGGCTATTTTGCTCCTCCTCCTCCCTGCTTCACGGGGATCTAATCCCTGCTGTGGAACTCTGTGCCATTTATCCCTGCTGTATGCTGCCAGTTTGATTTTACCGATGACAGGTTGTATCCTCTGTGATTACTAAATATATTAGGGCATTTGACCTGGGGACTGCATGCTTTATGGACACCAATTCCTGGTGCTTGAGTCCTTAAGTGATTTTTGACAGTTCAGATACACATGGGTTATGTGTCTTCAGCCCTCATGGGCATCGTATGCAGGGTTATTCATTGTGTGCACAAAAGACTATAAATGTGTCTATATGACACTGTTGGCCTAATTATGGGGCTGTAATTCATTGTGGGGTATGGTGTGTGTGTACAGGTTTGGATACTATGTTTTAAATGTTTTTAAATGTGTTTTTTTTAGGTGTTAATAAAGGTGCTTTTGATACATCTATATATATAATTGTCTAAGGGTTTTTCTGTCTGTCTGTCTGTTTGTCTGTCCTGGAAATCCTGCGTCTCTGATTGGTCGAGGCCGCCAAGCCTCGACCAATCAGCAACGGGCACAGCATGGCGACGATGATGTCATAAAGGTTGCCTCGACCAATCAGCGACGGGCACAGTCTGCCGCGAATTCGCCTCGACCAATCAGCGACGGGCACAGTATCGACGTAGATGTCATAATGGTTGCCATGGCGACGATGATGTCATAAAGGTTGCCTCAACCAATCAGCGACGGGCACAGTCTGCCGCGAATTCTGGAATCATCATTGTCCATATACTACGGGGACATGCATATTCTAGAACACCCGATGCGTTAGAATCGGGCCACAATCTAGTACATATATATTGTCTTAATATTTGTGGTAGTGCATAGCATATTAGTCTGTCTTTTCTTGTTTGATAGTTTTCCATATATAGACTAGGTATTACACCCCTGTATGGGTATTTATATATGACATTGTTGCGCCCCTTCTTTTTCAAACTCTTCTGCCTCTGCTGACGTCACATTGACAGAGCGGTGGATTCTTCCTCACTCCGCCCTGTTAACGAGGCGGGACAGTTAAGCAGCAGAAATCCTGCTATCAATCAGAATTATGTCGAAAGTCCCACCCAGTGAATAGAGCAGAGTGGAAAAGAATCCACTGATTTGTCAATGTGACGTCAGCAGAGGCCGCTGATTTGCTGGCAAGAGCGGTCTGCCATTATCAGCTAGAACCGCCACACCATCTGCCCTTATGAACAATGGCCTATATCATGGAGGGGATCTGCTGCTGACACTGTTATAGGGGAAATGTCTCCCAATTCTGTACTTATGTCCCCCGCTATTGGCCCCTTCTAGGTAAGTCCCCCATGCTGGTATATATGACCCCCCATCCTGGTATACAGTTGTGTGAAAAAGTGTTTGCCCCTTTCCTGATTTCCTATTCTTTTGCATGTTTGTCACACTTAAATATTTCAGATCACCAAATAAATTTAAATATTAGACAAAGATAACACAAGTAAACACAAATGTAGCTTTTATATGAGGGTCTATATTATTGAGGGAAAAAAGTAATCCAAACCTACAGGGCCCTGTGTGAAAAAGAGATTGCCTCTTCCCTTTAAAACATTAATTGTGGCTTATCACATCTTTGGGAAGCGGAGTTCAAATTCCCTTGCCACATCTAGGCCTGATTACTGCCACAAATGTTCTAAATCAAGAAATTGCTTAAACAGGACTTGCCTGACAAAGTGAAGTAGACCAAAAGACCCTCAAAAGACCCTCTATACATCATGCCGCGATTAAAATAAATTTTGGAACATATGAAAAACAAAGTAATTGAGATCTATCAGTCTGAAAAAGGTTTTAACCCCTTAGTGACAGAGCCAAATTTTTAAAATCTGACCAGTGTCACTTTATGTGGTAATAACTCTGGAACGCTTCAATAAATCCTAAAAATAAATAAATAAATGTGACTCGCTACTTCCAACAGGTGGCGCTATAGAGTTAAGTCCTCTTTTTCTCAGAAGAGGCAATTTGCATATCAATAAATCCCAGTGATTTTGAGATTGTTTTTTCATGACACATTATACTTTATGTTAATGGTAAATTTAGGTCAATATGTTTAGTGTTTATTTATAAAAAATATCTAAAATTTGAGAAAAATGTAAAAAAACCTTGCAATTTTCTAAATTTGAATAATTATCCCTTTAATCCAGATGGTCATACCACAGCAGACCATGAATAAATAACAGAGAGAGAGAGAAAAAAAAACCCGAATCGACCCTAAAAAAGTAAAAGTCGCTCAACCCTAGTAGTCACTATTTACAGCAGCATCTAAGGGGTTAAACAGATTTGGAAGGTGCAAACACTGATCGTGGCAGATACAGCAAGTTGTCAGCTATAGTGTACAGCTGACAGCTGCTGGATTGTCATCTGTATGGGGAGGCTATTCTCTTATATATCAGGTCAGTTAAAAGACGTGTTGGCTGTCATTAAGGGGTTCTCAAGCTTTGGGACTCCAGCAAACCACAGTGAGAGCCATTATCCACAAATGGCGAAAACATGGAACAGTGGTGAACCTTCTCAAGAGTGGCATGCCGACGAAAATTACCCCAAGAGCACAGCGAGGACTCATCCAAGAGGTCACAAAAGACCCCACAACAACATCCAAAGACGCTTCAATAAATCCTAAAAATAAATAAATAAATGTGACTCTCTACTTCCAACAGGTGGCGCTATAGAGTTAAGTCCTCTTTTTCTCAGAAGAGGCAATTTGCATATCAATAAATCCCAGTGATTTTGAGATTGTTTTTTCATGACACATTATACTTTATGTTAATGGTAAATTTAGGTCAATATGTTTAGTGTTTATTTATAAAAAATATCTAAAATTTGAGAAAAATGTAAAAAAACCTTGCAATTTTCTAAATTTGAATAATTATCCCTATAATCCAGATGGTCAAACCACAGCAGACCATGAATAAATAACAGAGAGAGAGAGAGAGAGAGAGAGAGAGAGAGAGAAAGAGAGAAAAAAACCCGAATCGACCCTAAAAAAGTAAAAGTCGCTCAACCCTAGTAGTCACTATTTACAGCAGCATCTAAGGGGTTGCAGCAAGTTGTCAGCTATAGTGTACAGCTGACAGCTGCTGGATTGTCATCTGTATGGGGAGGCTATCTAATATATAAAGCTGAATGTGTGTGTGTGTGTGTGTGTATGTGTGTATGTGTGTGTGTGTGTGTGTGTATGTGTGTATGTCCGGGATTGGCATCTGCACCGTCGCAGCTACAGCCACAAAATTTTGCACAGTCACACGTCTGGAACCCGAGAGCGTCATAGGCTATGTTGTGAGGCGAAATTTTAACCCCGCGCGTTCCAATTCACCAAACAATTTTGCCCCTATCTACATAATGGGGAAAAAAGTGAAAGGAAAAGTGTTGGAGGCGTCGCAGCTACAGACACAAAATTTTGCACAGTCACACGTCTGGACCCCGAGGGCGTCATAGCCTATGTTGTGAGGTGAAATTTTAACCCCACGCTTACCAATTCACCAAACAATTTTGGCCCTATCTACATAATGGGGAAAAGTGAAAGGAAAAGTGTTGGAGGCAAATTGACAGCTGCCAGATGTGAACAAGGGGGATTTAAAGAATGAGAGCGATGGCGCCAAAGAGTATATATCGTACAGTTGCTAAGGTGGGGCCCCGACATGGGATACTCACCACACACGGGGATATGAACACACACAAAATGCGCCACACACTACCACGTGCATGAACACATATTACCCTCAGCACACATTTCACCACACATACACCAACCTCGCCACATAAAAGTTCAAACACAAAAGTCGCCGCTCAAAACTCGCCACGCGCAGAACTCGCCACATGCAAAAACTAGGCTCACGCAAAACTCGCCACAAGTGCAAAACTCACCTAATGGAAAACTCGCCACACGCAAAACTTGCACACGCGGAAAAATTGCCACATGCACAAAAGTTGCAACACATGCAAAAGTTGCCTCACACAAAACTTGCACATACTCAAAAGGCACCACACATAAAACTCGCCACGCGCAAAACTCGCCATGCGCAAAACTTGCTGCACACAACTTGCTACACTAACCTGTCACATGCAACTCGACACACAAAAAGTTGCTACACGCATGTTGCCACATGCAACTCAACACACACAACTTGACAAACGAAACTCACCCTAAAACACACACAAGTCTGGTATCCTTCAAAAATAAAAATCTGATTAATAAGCAGACAAACTATAAGAGCAACAAATGTACCATATAGGAAATACGGCAGCTGTCAGTCATATGACCTGTCTATTATGTGTATGTGTGAGCTAATATATACTGCCAGGGGTAGGGCTTCCTGTTGGCTGGGGATTTATCAGGCTGCCAATTTAGCTTACAAATACTGAGGTAAAAATACTGAGCAAATAACGAGTGAACGAGGTCTAATACAGGAGGAGATGACACACAGGTATATACTATATACAGGGGAGATGACACACAGATATATACTATATACAGGAGAGATGACACACAGGTATATACTATATAGAGGAGGAGATGACATACAGGCACATATATATACAGGAGGAGATGACATACAGGTATATACTATATACAAGAGGAGATGACACACAGGTATATAGTATATACAGGAGCAGATGACCTACAGGTATATACTATATACAGGAGGAGATGACATACAGGTATATGCTATATATAGAAGATGACATACAGGTATATACTATATACAGGAGGAGATGACACACAGATATATACTATATACAGGGGAGATGACACACAGGTATATACTATATACAGGAGGAGATGACATACAGGTATATACTATATATAGAAGGAGATGACCTACAGGTATATACTATATATGAGGAGATGACATACAGGTATATACTATATACAGGGGAGATGACACACAGCAGGTATATACTATATACAGGGGAGATGACATACAGGTATATACTATATACAGGAGATGTCATACAGGTGTATAATATATATAAGGGAGATGACAAACATGTATATACTGAGGTGAAAATGAGAGGTGTGAGGTGAAAATGAAAAGGTGTGAGTGCAAAATGAGAGGAGTGAGGGAAAATAGTGGAGTGATCAGAAAATGACAGATGTGAGGTCGAAATGACAAGTGTTAGGGGGGAATGAGAGGAGTGAGGGAGAAAATGAGAGGTGTGAGGGAGAAAATGAGAGATGTGAGGGGGAAAATGAAAGATGCGATTGGGAAAATGAGAGGCGTGATGGGAAAATAAGAGACGTGAGGTGCTATAACTAACCACAGATATTTACTATGCCCAGGCAACGCCGGGCTCTTCAGCTAGTTCTCTTATATATCAGGTCAGTTAAAAGACGTATTGGCTGTCATTAAGGGGTTCTCAAGCTTTGGGACTCCAGCAAACCACAGTGAGAGCCATTATCCACAAATGGCGAAAACATGGAACAGTGGTGAACCTTCTCAAGAGTGGCATGCCGACGAAAATTACCCCAAGAGCACAGCGACGACTCATCCAAGAGGTCACAAAAGACCCCACAACAACATCCAAAGAACTGCACGCCCTACCTAAGTTAAAGTCAGTGTTCATAAGAACGAGACTGGGTAAAAATGGCCTACATGGTAGAGTTCCAAGACGAAAACCACTGCCGAGCAATTAGAACATAAAGGTTTGTTTCAGTTTTGTCAGAAAACATCTTGATGATCTCCAAGACTTTTAGGATAATACTCTTTGAATTGATGAGACAGAAGTTGAACTTTTTGGAAGGTGTATGTCTCATTACATCTGGTGTAAAAGTAACACATCATTTAAAAAAGGAATATCACACCAAGAGTAAAATATGGTGGTGGTAATGTGATGGTCTGGTGCTGTTTTGCTACTTCAGGACCTGGAAGACTTGCTCTGGTAAATGGAACCATGAATTCTGCTGTGTACCAAAAAATCTTGAAGGAGAACGTCGGGCCATCTGTTCGTGACTTCAAGCTGAAGCACACTTGTTTTATGCAGCAGGACAATGATCCAAAACACAACAGCAAGTCCACTTCTGAATGGCTTAAGAAAAACAATATTAAAGGGAACCTGTCACCCCCCCTCAGGCGTTTGTAACTAAAAGAGCCACTTTGTGCAGCACTAATGCTGCATTCTGACAAGGTGGCTCTTTTAGTTATGCTCCCTGCACACGCTGAAATAAACGCTTATAAAATGTGCCCCCTCATACCGTGAAATTGTCCCGGGGGCGGGTCTTTCCCCCCAATCAGACGCAGCACATCCATCACTCCGGGCCTGTGCACACCGTGCGCCGCCTCCTGTTGCTTCATTATCGTCCCTGGCGCCTGTGCTGTAAGTTCGATGGGCAGCGCAACTGCGCATGCGCAGAAAAAAAATACTTATAGCGCAGGCGCCAAAAAACGCTAATGAAGCAAGAGGAGGCAGTGCCCGGCGCTCACAGGCCTGGAGTGACGGCTGTGCTGCGTCTGATTAGAGGGGAAAGATCCACCCCGGGACGATTTCACGGTATGAGGGGGAACATTTTATTAGCGCTTATTTCAGCGTGTGCAGGGAACATAACTAAAAGAGCCACCTTGTCAGAATGCAGCATTAGTGCTGCACAAGGTGGCTCTTTTAGTTACAAACACCTGTAGGGGGTGACAAGTTCTCTTTAAGACTTTGGAGTGGCCTAGTCAAAGTCCTGACCTTAATCCGATTGAGTTGCTGTGGCATGAACTTAAAAAGGTGGTTCATACTTCAAAACCCTCCAATGTGTAATAATTATAGGGGATAATTCAGGAGACTCTTTGCGTGGAACAAGACAACAGGACACAGTTTTATAAGTGGTAAAGTTTATATTATCACACGGGTCTAAGGGGTATCGTTTCTTCTTATGGAGAGTGACATACCATCTCTGGCTTGTCATGGTATGGAGGCTTATTTGCCGTACAATGCTCCTCTGGGAAATTAAATATGCAAATTGCCTCTTCTGAGAAAAAGAGGACTTAACTCTATAGCGCCACTGTGTCTGCGAATTGAGATACTGATTTGGCTTTTTTCCTAAGTCATATTGCACGACTCGTTAGAGGGTTGATTTTGACTTGTAGGATCGCTACGTCCAACAGGTGGCGCTATAGAGTCAAGTCCTCTTTTTCTCAGAAGAGGCAATTTGCATATTATCACACGGTGATTCAAGCAGGTGCAGAGAGAAACTCAAGTCCACAACACTTGGTGCAAATAATAAGCGCAGCTTAGCAGTCAATAGGAAACTTCAGAGGTAGATGCAAACAAACAGAAAGTCTATGAAGCACAGTTATACTTGATGAAACTTGACAGGAATAGATCCTTGACTTAGTCCAGACACAGATAGATATGCTATTAGGCAGTTCAAATCATATCTTAGCTCAACCAGAGAGGCCTGGTTAATAGTCTCAGGTTTTGCAGAGCAGAAACAGCTTACATGTCCAGCAAATGCAGATGGAAGTAACACGAGCAGCAGATGAAGGAGGATTACTGAACACTGGTGTATGCAGCAGGAACTCAGAGCAGAGTGGAAGGATCTCCAACACAGGTTCACAGGAGCAGGTGCAGGTGCAAGGCCAGGGAGTAATCAGGAGCTGGATGCAAGGCAGAATAATCTAGCACAGACTGAAGGCTGGGGTGGAGTTTTATAGCAGGAAGACAAGTGCACATGAGACCAAGGACGCCATGTTGGAAAAGGGCAGTAATGCACAAAAAGTAAAAAATGTTCAGAGTCCTGACACAATGGGGCTGAATTGCAACAAATCTGCAAAGAGGAGTGGGCCCTCCAGTGAAAATCATTCTTGGGGGCCACCATGCTTAAGGGGTACTAGCTGCAGAGTCTTCCCTTAGCTTCCATCTAGTTAAGCTGATAATGAGGGAATTTTTTTCCAGCTATATACCTGTCCAAACAATCAACTAACAAATCAGCAAAACACTCATTTGTTGGTGCAACGATTTTTCTACTTGATTTAACCCCTTCGTGACATGCGCCGTACTAGTACGGTGCTGCGGCAACTGCAATTGTGCCAGCCGCAGTACTAGTACGGCGCACCGATCACCGCGGTCTTTCACTGTAGTGAAACACTTGGGGGTTTAAAGTTCTCACAACACATCTAGATAAGTTCCTTGGGGCGTCTAGTTTCCAATATAGGGTCACTTGTGAGGGGTTTCTACTGTTTAGGTACATCAGGGGCTCTGCAAATGCAACGTGACGCCTGCAGGCCAATCCATCTAAGTCTGCATTCCAAACGGCGCTCCTTCCCTTCCGAGCTCTGCCATGCGCCCAAACAGAGGTTCCCCCCACATATTGGGTATCAGCGTACTCAGGACAAATTGGACAACAACTTTTGGGGTCCAATTTCTCCTGTTACCCTTGGGAAAATAAAATTTTTGATGCTAAAATATCATTTTTGTGGAAAAAAATATATTTTTTTATTTTCACGGCTCTGCGTTATAAACTGTAGTGAAACACTTGGGGGTTCAAAGTTCTCATAACACATCTAGTTCCTTGTGGGGTCTAGTTTCCAATATGGGGTTACTTGCGGGGGGTTTCCACTGTTTTGGCACATCGGGGCTCTCCATACGCGACATGGTGTCCGATCTCAATTCCAGCAAATTTTGCATTGAAAAGTCAAATGGCGCTCCTTCCCTTCTGAGCTCTGCCATGTGCCGAAACAATGGTTTACCCTAACATATGGGGTATCGGCGTACTCAGGACAAATTGTACAACGACTTTTGTGGTCCAATTTCTCCTGTTACCCTTGTTAAAATAAAACAAATTGGATCTGAAGTAAAAATTTTGTGAAAAAAAGTCAAATGTTCAATTTTTTTTAAACATTCCAAATATTCCTGTGAATCACCTGAAGGGTTAATAATCTTTTTGAATGTGGTTTAGAGTACCTTGAGGGGTGCAATTTTTAGAATGGTGTCACTTTTGGGCATTTTCTGTCATATAGACCCCTCAAAGTCACTTCAAGTGTGAGGTGGTCCCTAAAAAAATGGTTTGGAAAATTTTGTTGTAAAAATGAGAAATCGCTGGTCAAATTTTAACCCTTATAACTCCCTAACAAAAAAAAAATGATGTTTCCAAAATTGTGCTGATGTAAAGCAGACATGTGGGAAATGTTGTTTATTAACTATATTATGTGATATAACTCTCTAATTTAAGGGCATAAAAACTAAAAGTTTGAAAATTGCTAAATTGTCTCAATTTTCACCAAATTTCCATTTTTTTCACAAATAAATGCAAGTCATATCGAAGAAATTTTACCACCATCATAAAGTACAATATGTCACGAGAAAACAATCTCAGAATCACCAGGATCCGTTGAAGCGTTTCAGAGTTATGACCTCATAAAGTGACAGTGGTCAGAATTGTAAAAATTGGCCCTGTCACTTAGGTGAAAACAGGCTTCGGGGTGAAGGGGTTAAAAGCATCCTTATCGGCAGCAGATAATTTTCTGTAAACAAGACAAGTGCTGCCGAGAACAATGATATTCTATAAGCACAGGAAGATTGTATTAATTAGACATGTGCCATATACAAACCAAACACAGGACACATACACACCAGTCACACACTAGACACAGGACACATACACACCAGTCACACACTAGACACAGGACACATACACACCAGTCACACACTAGACACAGGACACATACACACCAGTCACACACTAGACACAGGACACATACACACCAGTCACACACTAGACACAGGACATATACACACCAGTCACACACTAGACACAGGACACATACACACTAGTCACACACTAGACACAGGACACATACACACCAGTCACACACTAGACACAGGACACATACACACCAGTCACACACTAGACACAGGACACATACACACCAGTCACACGCTAGACACAGGACACATACACACCAGTCACACACTAGACACAGGACACATACACACCAGTCACACACTAGACACAGGACACATACACACCAGTCACACACTAGACACAGGACACATACACACCAGTCACACACTAGACACAGGACACATACACACCAGTCACACACTAGACACAGGAAACATACACACCAGTCACACACTAGACACAGGATACATACACACCAGTCACACACTAGACACAGGATACATACACACCAGTCACACACTAGACACAGGACACATACACACCAGTCACACACTAGACACAGGACACATACACACCAGTCACACACTAGACACAGGATACATACACACCAGTCACACACTAGACACAGGACACATACACACAAGTCACACACTAGACACAGGACACATACACACCAGTCACACACTAGACACAGGACACATACACACCAGTCACACACTAGACACAGGACACATACACACCAGTCACACACTAGACACAGGACACATACACACCAGTCACACACTAGACACAGGACACATACACACCAGTCACACACTAGACACAGGATACATACACACCAGTCACACACTAGACACAGGACACATACACACCAGTCACACACTAGACACAGGACACATACACACAAGTCACACACTAGACACAGGACACATACACACCAGTCACACACTAGACACAGGACACATACACACCAGTCACACACTAGACACAGGATAAATACACACCAGTCACACACTAGACACAGGATACATATACACCAGTCACACACTAGACACAGGACACATACACACCAGTCACACACTAGACACAGGACACATACACACCAGTCACACACTAGACACAGGACACATACACACCAGTCACACACTAGACACAGGACACATACACACCAGTCACACACTAGACACAGGACACATACACACCAGTCACACACTAGACACAGTATACATACACACCAGTCACACACTAGACACAGGAAACATACACACCAGTCACACACTAGACACAGGACACATACACACCAGTCACACACTACACACAGGAAACATACACACCAGTCATACACTAGACACAGGATACATACACACCAGTCACACACTAGACACAGGACACATACACACCAATCATACACTAGACACAGGACACATACACACCAGTCATACACTAGACACAGGACACATACACACCAGTCACACACTAGACACAGGACACATACACACCAGTCACACACTAGACACAGGACACATACACACCAGTCATACACTAGACACAGGACACATACACACCAGTCACACACTAGACACAGGACACATACACACCAGTCACACGATTAATACACACCAGTCACACACTAGACACAGGACACATACACACCAGTCACATGCTAGACACAGGACACATACACACCAGTCACACACTAGACACAGGACACATACACACCAGTCACACACTAGACACAGGACACATACACACCGGTCATACACTAGACACAGGACACATACACACCAGTCACACACTAGACACAGGACACATACACACCAGTCATACACTAGACACAGGATACATACACACCAGTCACACACTAGACACAGGACACATACACACCAGTCACACACTAGACACAGGACACATACACACCAGTCACACACTAGACACAGGACACATACACACCAGTCACACGATAAATACACACCAGTCACACACTAGACACAGGACACATTCACACCAGTCACACACTAGACACAGGACACATACACACCAGTCACACACTAGACACAGGACACATACACACCAGTCACACACTGCATTATTTCACAGTGAATAATGAGTTCAGGAGGCAAGGGTGGAGGCGCAGTGGAAATGAGTGCAGAAGTATTATTTCTATAAAAATATGTTGCAGTGTTTGTGTTTGTATGTGTATGTGTGAGCTAATATATACAGTTAATTAATCTGAGCTCTGATTGGTTAATATAGGCAACAAAGGACATTCTCAGTATAACAAAGCTTGTGTGAGGTGATAGCATGTCAGTTAGGGTGTGTTGGTGGAAAGGCTGATGTCAGTCACATTACCCCTATGTGAGAGGATATAGAAACTGCCAGTTACAGACTATTTTTACCACAATAATGCCTCATAAGAAAAGGAATTCCATGGCACGAATGTTTCTGCTGGACTGTTTTCGAGCCAGCTGTTGAGTATTGGAGATGGCAAGGCACCAGTAAACTCAACCACTGGGCAGATCACCTTCCCAAGCAACTTTTGTTGCATTGTGACTTCCATTGAGGAGTGGAAAGCAAAGGTTTTTCCAAATATTTAACTCCACTTCAAAAATTCTGGCTGGCTGTGTGAAAGGGCTATTCTAGCTCCCAAAATGACAAAGTCAACAAGATCAATCTTCAAATTCTAAACCTCCTTCCAGGTGTGTGCACAACCTACAAGTCAGTGGATACAGTAATAGACCCTGCTCAAGCATTATTTTATCCAACTGAGTTCCCCAATTCCTTGGAGCCACAAGGACTTCCTCCTCACAACATCTTTCTAAAACCTGGAGCACCTATTCTGCTATTGAGAAATTTGGATCCACCAAAGCTGTGTAATGGAACAAGACTCTTGATTAAGAACCTGTTTCCACATGTAATTGAGGCAACCATTTTGACAGGATGTGCCACAGAAGAAGATGTTTTCATTCCAACAATTCCTCTCATTCCATCTGATTTGCCTTTTGATTTTAAACACCTCCAGTTTCCTGTTCGACTGGCATTTGCTATGTCCATCAACAAGGCTCAGGGACAGTCCTTGAAAGTAGTTGGAATCGATTTACAATCTCCATGCTTTTCTCATGGTCAACTTTATGTGACCTGTTCAAGAGTTGGAACAGCCAAAAATCTGTTCGTCTTTGCATTTGAAGGAAAAACTAAGAATGTCGTTTATCAAAAGGCTCTCGAATAAGTAGTAGAAGATTACTTCACATTACTTGGCCAATTTAGTTAAATCTGTGTGGAATATCTCTGGTGTTGAAATATATGTTGTGAAATGCTTCTATTAGCTTAGTTTTTGCCTTTTAATAATTACATTTCTATCTATTTGTTTTGTGGTTTTAGTGTGCAGAATACATTTTTGTTAACACATTCTATTTTGCTAACAGCAGTTATTAACCCTGGCGAAGCCGGGTACTACAACTAGTTAAGAATAAACGCTGTGTCGCCACACCCATCAAGTTATTTCATTTTATATTTCAATAGACCAAACTTTTTCAGATGTAGCGAAAACCAAATATTTTTAAAAATATTTCTTTATTTTTAATATTTTTATTGGGGGAAAAGATGGTGATATATATTTTTATATTTTTTCTTGTATTTTTTAAAACTTTTTTTTTTTTACTTTATTTTTTAGTCCTCTCAGGGAACTTCAACCTGTAATTGTCTGGTCACCTATACTATACATTGCAATACCATACTATTGCAGTATATAGTGTGTTAGGAGTCGAGTTTCCTCTGCTGCACAGGAGGAATCTCGATCCGTGTCTGCTGCGGTCTCCCATTCGGTATCGGCCGCAGTGGGCTCTGCTCAGCGGAGACGTCGCTCCCAGTGTCTCGCTGGGGCTGATTCGGTGCATAGGGTCACTACTGCCTTTTCTGGCTTTCCTATGGTACCCTGCACTGATCTGCGGCGAGCGAGCCTCTCTGAGACTAAGTCCTTGTTTACTCACACTGAGCATGCCCAGGGCAGGGTCTCCCATTGGAGGTCGAGGGCCACATGTTCGGTCACATGCTCAGGTGCTGCAGTACATTCCATTGGTCCTTCTGGAAGGTCCTGAAAGGGCAAAACATGCTCAGGTACTGCAGCACTTTCCATTGGTCCTTCTGGAAGGTCCTGAAAGGGCAAAAACTTCAGTAGCAGCTTCCTGTGCTGCAACTATATAAACTGCGCATGACCGCACGGCCATGCGCTAGTATCGTCTTATGCTATATGCTTTGCGCCAATGTGGTCATGTGTTTGAATGTGTTGAGGGACCCGGCTGAAATAAGCCCCTAGAATGCTGGCACCTCCGGCGAGGAGATTGTGTTTAAGTGTGTTCAGGGACCCGGCTGAAATAAGCCCCTAGAATGCTGGCATCTCCGGCGAGGAGTTTTGTATGCATGCATGACCACTCACTGCTCACATCTGGGTAGTTGGCCTGTGCCTCTGTGAAAGTCTAACAGGGCACAGAGCTTTCCTCTCGCGGTTACTCTGTGAAGCTAACAGAGTTGGTATATACCGCCATATAGAGCCGCCATTATTTAGCAGCAGGTGCTTTCCTGCACGGTGGATCCCGGGTTGCGTACGCACCAATTCCATTTAATAAATTATATATTTGGTGCGTTCCGCCAACCCTAACAGTATACTAGCGCCAGGATCTGGCTAAGTAATGGCAGATGAACAGCGATTGCAGGGGTACATCCAGCTGCTGGAGGGCCGGTTGGCGTCTCTTGAGCGTGCAACCTCGGCGGTGGATGTTACCGCAATAGCTGTTCAGGCTGCTAGCGTGGCTGCAGCAGCTTTACCCACTGCCACCTCTGTTCCGACCATATCTCACCTTCCTTTGCCTGAGAGATACTCTGGGGACAGTAAGTCCTGTAGGGGTTTCGTGAGCCAATGTGGTATACACCTCGAGCTTCTGGCTGCACGTTTCCCTACTGAGCGGGCAAAGGTGGGATTCATAATCTCTCTCCTGTCGGACAGAGCGTTGGAGTGGGCTACGCCGCTGTGGGAGCGCAACGATCATGTGGTGCGGAGTGTTCCTAGGTTTCTGGACACTCTGAAACAGGTCTTTTTAGGACCTCAAGTCACCCATGATACAGCGCTCCAACTGCTGGCTTTGACTCAGGGTTCAACCATGGTCAGCCATTTTGCTGTTCACTTCTGGACATTAGCGTCTGAGTTGGAATGGCCAGATAAAACCCTCATTCCCGTATTTTGGAGGGGGCTGGCTGACCATGTGAAGGACGCTTTGGCCACTAGGGAGATTCCCGCCACACTGGAGGAGCTCATAGCCGTATCTACTCGTATTGACCTCCGTTTTAACGAGCGGAGGTTGGAGCGAGCCCAGTGTAGGCAGAGGTTTCGGCTGGCTCCCACCTTCGCCAAACCTTTGGAATCTCCAGTCCAGGCATCCAAGTCACATGAGGCCTTAGAGGTGACATGAGCGGGATCCAAGTCTCAGTCTGCCCGTGCACATAAGGTCCGTCATGTTTGCCAGCAGTCAGGACACCTTGCTTCCAAGGGTCCTCAGCGGTCGGGGAAACGTCAGCGTCTAGTGGCAGTTGGAGGAGGTACACTAGACACGGCGACGTTTGCCTCAAAGTTGTCCTTCAAGGGGACAATTACCATATGCCCATCCACTCTTATGGTCGAGCTATGCATGGATTCTGGGGCAGAGGGTAACTTTATGTCTTCCGCTTTTGCCCAGCGTCACGCAATACCCTTGGTGATGCTCGCCAAGCCGGTAACCGTTCGAGTGGTAAATGGGTCAACACTACCTTCACAGATTACCCACCAAACCATTCCTTTCACGCTATCTGTGTCTCCATCACATCAGGAGATAATCTCCCTATTAGTCATTCCTGAGGGAATTGATAAGGTCCTGTTGGGGATACCATGGCTTCGCTACCATTCTCCTCATATTGAGTGGTCCTCTGGGAGAATTTTGGGTTGGAGTAAATCTTGCGAGGGTAGATGTCTGAGGGAGTGCGTTCAGGTTGCTACTACACAGGTACCCGCAGATCTTTCCTCTCTCCCCAAGCACTATTGGCCCTATGCAGACGTGTTCTCCAAAAGAGCTGCGGAGACCCTTGCGCCTCACCGCCCCTATGACTGTCCTATTGACCTCTTGCCTGGTGCTGAGCCTCCCCGGGGTCGAGTCTATCCGTTATCTCTCCCGGAGACGGAGGCAATGTCCCAGTACATACAGGAGAATCTGGCAAGAGTATTCATTAGGAAGTCAGTGTCACCGGCAGGGGCAGGGTTCTTCTTCGTACAGAAGAAGACTGGAGACTTACGTCCATGCATAGACTACAGGGGTCTTAACGCCATCACCGTTAAGAACAAGTACCCACTACCCCTGATATCTGAGCTGTTTGATAGGCTACGGGGAGCGAGGGTATTTACAAAGTTAGATCTGCGGGGTGCTTACAACCTGATTCGCATCCGTGAGGGGGATGAATGGAAGACGGCTTTTAACACCAGGGATGGGCACTATGAATATCTGGTGATGCCCTTCGGGCTCTGTAATGCCCCAGCCGTTTTCCAAGACTTTGTGAACGACATCTTCCGGGATATGCTCACCACCTCGGTCGTAGTCTATCTGGATGATATTCTCATCTTCTCTCCAGATATTGACTCCCATCGGAGAGATGTTCGCAAAGTCTTCAACCTCTTACGGGCAAACTCCCTCTACGCCAAGTTGGAGAAGTGTGTGTTTGAGCAGGAGTCCTTGCCTTTCCTTGGTTATATCATCTCTGCCCAGGGTTTGGCTATGGATCCTGCCAAGCTACAGGCTGTAATGGACTGGCAGGAACCCCATTCTCTTAAAGCGGTGCAGCGCTTTATGGGGTTCATTAATTACTATCGCCAGTTCATTCCACACTTCTCAACTTTGGTAGCTCCCTTGGTTGCCCTCACCAAGAAGGGAGCAAATCCCAAGTTGTGGTCAGAGGAGGTCTCCAAAGCCTTTCTCTCGATCAAGTCACACTTCGCTAGCGCTCCCATCCTACATCGCCCCGATGTTGATAAGCCATTTATCTTGGAGGTGGATGCCTCATCCGTTGGTGCTGGAGCAGTCCTTTTCCAAAAGGATGCTCAAGGTCGAAAGCATCCTTGCTTCTTCTTCTCCAAGACCTTCACACCAGCGGAGAGGAATTATTCCATCGGGGACAGGGAGTTGCTGGCCATGAAGTTGGCTTTTTCGGAGTGGAGACATCTCTTGGAGGGAGCTCGCTTTCCCTTCCAAGTCTTCACTGACCACAAGAACTTGGTGTATCTGCAAACGGCCCAGCGGCTGAATTCCATTTTACTCTCCATTTCCTCTCCGGGGAGAAGAACGTTCGTGCTGACGCTCTCTCCCGCTCCGTGGTGTCATCGGAGGAGGAGGAGGAGCCTCGGCTTATTGTCCCTTCTGAGAGCCTGAGAACTGTAGCTCCGGTTTCGCTAGAGTCTGTGCCCCCGGGCAAGACTTTCGTACCAGCTAACTTGCGACCGGAGGTTCTCTCTTGGGCTCACTCCTCCAGAGTGGGTGGGCATTTTGGGACCAAGAGGACATCTGAGCTTCTGGCGAGAACATACTGGTGGCCGCATATGGCCCGAGATGTCAAGGACTATATTCAGGCGTGCGTTTCTTGCGCCCAGAATCGGTCTCCTCGGCAACGGCCTGCTGGGTTGCTTTACCCTCTACCGGTGGCAGACAGGCCCTGGGAGATGGTCGGGATGGACTTTGTGGTGGGTCTACCCAAGTCGCGTGGCTACTCCATTATTTGGGTTGTCACCGACCATTTCTCCAAGATGGTGCATTTGGTGCCGCTTCCTCGGTTGCCCTCAGCACGGGCCTTGGCGGTGTTGTTCATTAAACACGTTTTCCGTTTGCATGGTATGCCTGATAAGATTGACAGCGATCGGGGTCCCCAGTTCGCATCTCGGTTTTGGAGAGAGCTCTGCCGTTTACGCAGCATGGAGTTGAACCTCTCCTCTGCATACCATCCCGAGACGAATGGGTTGGTGGAGAGAACCAACCAGACTCTGGTGACATATTTGCGACATTTCGTCTCTGCTAGGCAGGATGACTGGGCATCTTTGCTACCTTGGGCGGAATTTGCCCTGAACAACGCCGTAACCGATTCCACTGGTCAAACTCCTTTTCTCCTTAATTACGGCCAGCATCCGCGTGTCCCTGTGCCCATGCCCGTGTCATCCACCGATTCTAGGGTGGCAGACTGGGCGGTGGAGGCACGTGACATCTGGGACCACACGCAGGATGCCATCCGGGCCTCCAAGGAGAGAATGAGGGTTTCGGCTGATACACACCGGCGCCCCGCTCCGGTCTTTGCTCCTGGCGACTTAGTGTGGCTCTCCGCCCGTAACATCAGGCTGCGAGTTGAGTCCACTAAGTTTGCTCCTCGCTACATTGGCCCGTTTAAGGTTCTGGAACAGGTCAACCCTGTGGTCTACCGTTTGGCTATTCCTCCACGCCTTGGTATCACCGATGCTTTCCACGTTTCCCTCTTAAAGCCCGTTCATTTGTCCCGGTTTTCCGAGTCATCTGCTGGGACATCGGGTTCATCCACGGATGAGTTTGAGGTGAATGCTATTGTGGGGTGCAAGGTGGTACGTGGCAAGAAATTTTATCTGGTGGACTGGAAGGGTCACGGCCCAGAGGATAGAACCTGGGAGCCTGTGGAGCACATTCGGGCTCCGCTGCTTATCGCGGCTTTTGAGCGTAGTGAGGCTCAAGGAGGGGGGGGCCTAGGAGGGGAGGTAATGTTAGGAGTCGAGTTTCCTCTGCTGCACAGGGGGAATCTCGATCCGTGTCTGCTGCGGTCTCCCATTCGGTATCGGCCGCAGTGGGCTCTGCTCAGCGGAGACGTCGCTCCCAGCGTCTCGCTGGGGCTGATTCGGTGCATAGGGTCACTACTGCCTTTTCTGGCTTTCCTATCGTACCCTGCACTGATCTGCGGTGAGCGAGCCTCTCTGGGACGAAGTCCTTGTTTACTCACACTGAGCATGCCCAGGGCAGGGTCTCCCATTGGAGGTCGAGGGCCACATGTTCGGTCACATGCTCAGGTGCTGCAGTACATTCCATTGGTCCTTCTGGAAGGTCCTGAAAGGGCAAAACATGCTCAGGTACTGCAGCACTTTCCATTGGTCCTTCTGGAAGGTCCTGAAATGGCAAAAACTTCAGTAGCAGCTTCCTGTGCTGCAACTATATAAACTGCGCATGACCGCACGGCCATGCGCTAGTATCGTCTTATGCTATATGCTTTGCGCCAATGTGGTCATGTGTTTGAATGTGTTGAGGGACCCGGCTGAAATAAGCCCCTAGAATGCTGGCACCTCCGGCGAGGAGATTGTGTTTAAGTGTGTTCAGGGACCCGGCTGAAATAAGCCCCTAGAATGCTGGCATCTCTGGCGAGGAGTTTTGTATGCATGCATGACCACTCACTGCTCACATCTGGGTAGTTGGCCTGTGCCTCTGTGAAAGTCTAACAGGGCACAGAGCTTTCCTGGTCTCTTTAAAGCTCAGCATATAGAAGAGCTTTAGAGAAGGGCAAAAATGGTAGCAATGGTGTCTTTCAACCCCCAGCTGTCATAATAGCTTATCACTACCTCGCTATCGCATCTCCGAGGCCAACAGTAGCCCGTGAGCGAGCCCGGCGTGTGACTTTGAGTTAATGTCTCTGTCAGACATTGATGCCGGCTAACTCAGCGCAAAGGGGTTAAAGACATTTTTAGGAAAGTTGGGTCCCCATGCAGTTTGTTGTTAAAGAGCAACAACAAAACAACATGTGCTTTACCCACCCTCCAGACCTGAGTCTCTGTCGCTCCTCCCAGTGTCTGTTACTATCTGCAGCACTAATTTCACGTCACAGTTCTGCAGCTCTGCAGCCAGTAACGAATTCAGTGGCTCCTACCTGTTGTGAATTCTGTGGCAGAGCTCCCTCCTGTGGTCACAAGTGGTACTTCGGCTGATTCTCTCTGTGAGCTTCTGTTGGTGGAGGAAAGTGGTACTGCGGCTTCTGAGTTTCCTCCCTCAGGTGATGTGGTGAGGTCGTTAGGTGCTGCTCTACTTAACTCCACCTAGTGCTTTGATCCTGGCCTCCTGTCAATGTTCCAGTATTGGACTTGTTTTCTCCTGGATCGTTCCTGTGGCCTGCTGCTCTGCATAGCTAAGTTTTCCTTTGCTATTTTGTTTGCTGTTTTTTCTTTCCAGCTTATCTATTTGTTTTGCTGGAAGCTCTGGGACGCAGAGGGTGTACCTCCGTGCCGTTAGTTCGGTACGGAGGGTCTTTTTGCCCCCTTTGTGTGGTTTTTTAGGGTTTTGTGTTGACCGCAAAGTTACCTTTCCTATCCTCGCTCTGTTCAGAAAGTCGGGCCTCACTTTGCTAAATCTATTTCATCTCTACGTTTGTCTTTTCATCTTAACTCACAGTCATTATATGTGGGGGGTCTGCCTTTTCCTTTGGGGTATTTCTCTGAGGCAAGGTAGGCTTATTTTCTATCTTCAGGCTAGCTAGTTTCTCAGGCTGTGCTGAGTTGCATAGGGAGCGTTAGGCGCAATCCACGGCTGCCTCTAGTGTTGTTGGAGAGGATCAGGGATTGCGGTCAACAGAGTTCCCACGTCTCAGAGCTCGTTCTATGTTTTTGGGTTATTGTCAGATCACTGTATGTGCTCTGACCTCTATGTCCATTGTGGTACTGAATTGCCTAATCATTACAGTACAGAAGGCCTAAGTACTAATGATTCTCAATAGAGGGAAAAAAGAAGTTCTGAGACCATTTTTTTTTCTCTGCACTGTGTTTTGCCTTTTTTTTCCCCTAGACATTTGGGTGGTTCAGGACACAGGTGTAGCAATGGACATTAAAGGTCTGTCTTCATGTGTGGATCAGCTCACGGCAAGAGTACAAAATGTTCAGGATTTTGTGGTTCAGAATTCTTTGTTAGAACCGAGAATTCCTATTCCAGATTTGTTTTTTGGAGATAGAACTAAATTTCTGAGTTTCAAAAATAATTGTAAACTATTTCTGGCTTTGAAACCTCGCTCCTCTGGTGACCCAGTTCAACAAGTTAGGATCATCATTTCTTTTTTGCGTGGCGACCCTCAGGACTGGGCATTTTCACTTGCGTCTGGAGATCCTGTATTAAGTAATATCGATGCGTTTTTCCTGGCGCTTGGATTGCTGTACGATGAACCTAATTCAGTGGATCAGGCAGAAAAAAATTTGCTGGCTCTTTGTCAGGGTCAGGATGAGATAGAGGTATATTGTCAGAATTTTAGAAAGTGGTCCGTACTCACACAATGGAATGAAGGTGCGCTCGCAGCGATTTTCAGAAAGGGTCTCTCTGAAGCCCTTAAGGATGTCATGGTGGGATTTCCTATGCCTGCTGGTCTGAATGAGTCTATGTCTTTGGCCATTCAGATCGGTCGACGCTTCCGTGAGCGTAAATCTGTGCACCATTTGGCGGTATCACCTGAGCCTATGCAGTGCGATAGGACTTTGACCAGAGTTGAACGGCAAGAACACAGACGTCTGAATGGACTGTGTTTCTACTGTGGTGATTCCACTCATGCTATCTCTGATTGTCCTAAGCGCACTAAGCGGTTCGCTAGGTCTGCCACCATTGGTACGGTACAGTCAAAATTTCTTCTGTCCGTTACCTTGATCTGCTCTTTGTCATCGTATTCTGTCATGGCATTTGTGGATTCAGGCGCTGCCCTGAATTTGATGGACTTGGAGTATGCTAAGCGTTGTGGGTTTTTCTTGGAGCCCTTGCAGTGTCCTATTCCATTGAGAGGAATTGATGCTATGCCTTTGGCCAAGAATAAGCCTCAATACTGGACCCAGCTGACCATGTGCATGGCTCCTGCACATCAGGAGGTTATTCGCTTTCTGGTGTTGCATAATCTGCATGATGTGGTCGTGTTGGGGTTGCCATGGCTACAAGCCCATAATCCAGTATTAGATTGGAAATCCATGTCGGTGTCCAGCTGGGGTTGTCAGGGGGTACATGGTGATTTTCCATTTCTGTCAATTTCGTCATCCACCCCTTCTGAGGTTCCAGAGTTCTTGTCTGATTACCGGGATGTATTTGATGAGCCCAAGTCCGATACCCTACCTCCGCATAGGGATTGTGATTGTGCTATCAATTTGATTCCTGGTAGTAAATTTCCAAAAGGTCGACTGTTTAATTTATCCGTGCCTGAGCACGCCGCTATGCGCAGTTATGTGAAGGAATCCCTGGAGAAGGGGCATATTCGCCCGTCATCGTCGCCATTAGGAGCAGGGTTCTTTTTTGTAACCAAGAAGGATGGTTCGCTGAGACCTTGTATAGATTACCGCCTTCTAAATAAGATCACAGTTAAATTTCAGTACCCCTTGCCATTGTTATCTGATTTGTTTGCTCGGAATAAGGGGGCTAGTTGGTTCACCAAGATAGATCTTCGTGGTGCGTATAATCTGGTGCGAATTAAGCGAGGCGATGAATGGAAAACTGCATTTAATACGCCCGAGGGTCATTTTGAGTATCTAGTGATGCCATTCGGACTTGCCAATGCTCCATCAGTGTTTCAGTCCTTTATGCATGACATCTTCCGAGAGTACCTGGATAAATTCCTGATTGTGTACTTGGATGACATTTTGATCTTCTCGGATGATTGGGAGTCTCATGTGAAGCAGGTCAGAACGGTTTTTCAGGTCCTGCGTGCTAATTCTTTGTTTGTGAAGGGATCAAAGTGTCTCTTTGGTGTGCAGAAGGTTTCATTTTTGGGGTTCATCTTTTCCCCTTCTACTATCGAGATGGATCCTGTTAAGGTCCAAGCCATCCATGATTGGACTCAGCCGACATCTCTGAAAAGTCTGCAAAAGTTCCTGGGCTTTGCTAATTTTTATCGTCGCTTCATCTGCAATTTTTCTAGTATTGCTAAACCATTGACCGATTTGACCAAGAAGGGTGTTGATGTGGTCAATTGGTCTTCTGCTGCTGTGGAAGCTTTTCAAGAGTTGAAGCGTCGTTTTTCTTCTGCCCCTGTGTTGTGTCAACCAGATGTTTCTCCTCCGTTCCAGGTCGAGGTTGATGCTTCTGAGATTGGAGCAGGGGCTGTTTTGTCACAGAGAGGTTCTGATTGCTCAGTGATGAAACCATGCGCTTTTTTTTTCCAGGAAGTTTTCGCCTGCTGAGCGAAATTATGATGTGGGCAACCGAGAGTTGCTGGCCATGAAGTGGGCATTCGAGGAGTGGCGTCATTGGCTTGAAGGAGCTAAGCATCGCGTGGTAGTATTGACTGATCATAAGAACTTGACTTATCTCGAGTCTGCCAAGCGGTTGAATCCTAGACAGGCTCGTTGGTCGCTGTTTTTTGCCCGTTTTGACTTCGTACCTTTCCGGGCTCTAAAAATGTGAAGGCGGATGCTCTGTCTAGGAGTTTTGTGCCCGACTCTCCGGGTTTGTCTGAGCCGGCGGGTATCCTCAAGGATGGAGTAATTGTGTCTGCCATCTCCCCTGATTTGCGGCGGGTGCTGCAAAAATTTCAGGCTGATAAAGCTGATCGTTGTCCAGCGGAGAAACTGTTTGTCCCTGATAAGTGGACGAATAAAGTTATCTCTGAGGTTCATTGTTCGGTGTTGGCTGGTCATCCTGGAATCTTTGGTACCAGAGAGTTAGTGGCTAGATCCTTTTGGTGGCCATCTATGTCGCGGGATGTGCGTACTTTTGTGCAGTCCTGTGGGATTTGTGCTCGGGCTAAGCCCTGCTGTTCTCGTGCCAGTGGGTTGCTTTTGCCCTTGCCGGTCCCGAAGAGGCCTTGGACACATATCTCTATGGATTTTATTTCAGATCTTCCCGTTTCTCAAAAGATGTCAGTCATCTGGGTGGTCTGTGATCGCTTTTCTAAGATGGTCCATCTGGTACCCTTGTCTAAATTGCCTTCCTCCTCTGATTTGGTGCCATTGTTCTTCCAGCATGTGGTTCGTTTACATGGCATTCCAGAGAATATCGTTTCTGACAGAGGTTCCCAGTTTGTTTTGAGGTTTTGGCGAGCCTTTTGTGGTGGGATGGGCATTGACTTGTCTTTTTCCTCGGCTTTCCATCCTCAGACTAATGGCCAGACCGAACGAACCAATCAGACCTTGGGAACATATCTGAGATGCTTTGTTTCTGCTGATCAAGATGACTGGGTGTCCTTTTTGCCTTTGGCTGAGTTCGCCCTTAATAATCGGGCCAGCTCGGCTACCTTGGTTTCGCCATTTTTCTGCAACTCTGGGTTCCATCCTCGTTTCTCTTCAGGACAGGTTGAGTCTTCGGACTGTCCTGGTGTGGATACTGTGGTGGACAGGTTGCAGCAGATTTGGACTCATGTAGTGGACAATTTGACCTTGTCCCAGGAGAAGGCTCAACGTTTCGCTAATCGCAGACGCTGTGTGGGTCCCCGACTTCGTGTTGGGGATCTGGTTTGGTTATCTTCTCGTCATATTCCTATGAAGGTTTGCTCTCCTAAGTTTAAACCTCGTTTCATTGGTCCGTGTAGGATTTCTGAGGTTCTTAATCCTGTGTCTTTTCGTCTGACCCTTCCAGATTCTTTTTCCATACATAATGTATTCCATAAGTCATTGTTGCGGAGATACGTGGCACCTATGGTTCCATCTGTTGACCCTCCTGCCCCGGTTTTGGTGGAGGGGGAGTTGGAGTATATTGTGGAGAAGATTTTGGATTCTCGTGTTTCAAGACGGAAACTCCAGTATCTGGTTAACTGGAAGGGTTATGCTCAGGAAGATAATTCCTGGGTCTTTGCCTCTGATGTCCATGCTCCTGATCTTGTTCGTGCCTTTCATGTGGCTCATCCTGGTCGGCCTGGGGGCTCTGGTGAGGGTTCGGTGACCCCTCCTCAAGGGGGGGGGTACTGTTGTGAATTCTGTGGCAGAGCTCCCTCCTGTGGTCACAAGTGGTACTTCGGCTGATTGTCTCTGTGAGCTTCCGTTGGTGGAGGAAAGTGGTACTGCGGCTTCTGAGTTTCCTCCCTCAGGTGATGTGGTGAGGTAGTTAGGTGCTGCTCTACTTAACTCCACCTAGTGCTTTGATCCTGGCCTCCTGTCAATGTTCCAGTATTGGACTTGTTTTCTCCTGGATCGTTCCTGTGGCCTGCTGCTCTGCATAGCTAAGTTTTCCTTTGCTATTTTGTTTGCTGTTTTTTCTTTCCAGCTTATCTATTTGTTTTGCTGGAAGCTCTGGGACGCAGAGAGTGTACCTCCGTGCCGTTAGTTCGGTACGGAGGGTCTTTTTGCCCCCTTTGTGTGGTTTTTTAGGGTTTTGTGTTGACCGCAAAGTTACCTTTCCTATCCTCGCTCTGTTCAGAAAGTCGGGCCTCACTTTGCTAAATCTATTTAATCTCTACCTTTGTCTTTTCATCTTAACTCACAGTCATTATATGTGGGGGGTCTGCCTTTTCCTTTGGGGTATTTCTCTGAGGCAAGGTAGGCTTATTTTCTATCTTCAGGCTAGCTAGTTTCTCAGGCTGTGCCGAGTTGCATAGGGAGCGTTAGGCGCAATCCACGGCTGCCTCTAGTGTTGTTGGAGAGGATCAGGGATTGCGGTCAACAGAGTTCCCACGTCTCAGAGCTCGTTCTATGTTTTTGGGTTATTGTCAGATCACTGTATGTGCTCTGATCGCTATGTCCATTGTGGTACTGAATTGCCTAATCATTACACCTACCATCTAAATGGGCAGTCACTGAACTCACTGATTTGCATGGCACCACAGTGTATAATGAAGGGGCTAGGGACTGCTAAGGGGTTAAAGTAAAGTCTGGGATGATTGTAATGTTTTCAATTTGACTACGATGGCGCAAAGGTGGTCCCTCTACTACCCCCCATCCCTTATGTGTTTTGGTTTGTGTTAAACATGTCTCCACTAGTGGTAATTTTCGGCCCAGGTAATTAAATGCTCACTGCCTTTCTCAGTGACTCAGCATGGGGGAACGTTTTTAGTAGAAAAGGAAAAAAGGGCTATGAAATGGTTGTACGTGATTGATTGTATTGATTCAGTGCTGGACACATGGAGGGTGAATAAAGGAAACTTTGCTGTTTTTTGTTTTTTTTTACTACAAACTTCGCCTGAAGACACAGCTTTGCTGAAAACCCTTTTAAAAGGGTTGTCTGGCCTTGAGGTACAAGTCTACAGTCACTGTCACATAAAGGGCATGCAAACTTGTACCCAAGGCCGGACAACCCCTTTAAGGAGAAAAAAATCAGTCAAGTACCGTATATACGAGTATAAGCCGAGATTTTCAGCTCGCTTTTTTGGGCTGAAAGTCCCCCTCTCGGCTTATACTCGAGTCACACCCGGGGGTCGGCAGGGGAGGGGGAGCGGTCTAAAAATACTCACCTAGTCCCCGGCGCCGGCAGCAGCAGCTTCAGCTTCTTCCTGTACTGAGCGGTCACATGGTACCGCTCATTACAGTAAATGTATTTATGCGGCTCCATCTCCCATAGGGGTGGAGCCTCATATTCATTACTGTATTGAGCGGTACCATGTGACCGCTCAGTACAGGATGAAGCGCTGCGTCGGGGAAGCAGGGACTACACAGTGCCAGGACCAGGTGAGTATACGGGGAGGGGAGCGCTGCGCGATAGTCACCTTTCCTCGTTCCGGGCGCTGCTCTGTCTCCAGCAGTGACGCTCAGTTCAGAGGGCGCGGTGACGTAGTTAGTGTGCGCCCTCTGCTGAACGTCGGTGCTGAACATGGAGTGGCGCCGGAACGAGGTGCAGGTGACTATTGAAAGTGCCGGGGGCCTGAGCGACGGAGAGGTGAGTATGTGATTTATTATTTTTTTATCGCAGCAAATGGGGAAAGTGTCTGTATGGAGCATCTATGGGGCCATAATGTTTGAGCAGCACTATATGGGGCCATAACGTTTATGCAGTACTATATGGGGCCAAAACTTTGAGCAGCACTATATGGGGCCATAACGTTTATGCAGCACTTTATGGGGGCCATAACTTTTATGCAGCACTATATGGGGGCCATAACGTTTATGCAGCACTATATGGGGCCATAACGTTTATGCAGCACTATATGGGGCCATAATGTTTGAGCAGCACTATATGGGGCCATAATGTTTGTGCAGCACTATATGGGGGCCATAACGTTTATGCAGCACTATATGGGGCCATAACGTTTGTGCAGCACTATATGGGGCAAGTGTCTGTATGGGGCCATAAATAACGTTTGTAGGGTACTACGGCATATGGGGCAAGTGTCTGTATGGGGCCATAATTAACGTTTGTAGGGCACTACGGAATATGGGGCAAGTGTCTGTATGGAGCATCTTATAGGGCCATAATCAAGGTTTGTGCAGCATTATAAGGGGCAAATATCTTTATAGAGCATCTTATGGGGCCATAATCAGCATTTGTGCAGCATTATATTGGGCAAATGTGTCTATGGAGCATCTTATGGGGCCTTTATTAACCTTTATGCAGGATTATATGGGGCATATTTTAATATGGAACATCTTATGGGGCCATCATAAACTGCATGGAGCATTATATGGGTCTCCTGATTCAATATATTCAATATGGATATTCAAAAACACTTAACCTACTGATGTCTCAATTAATTTTACTTTTATTGGTATCTATTTTTACTTTTGACATTTACCGGTAGCTGCTACATTTTCCACCCTAGGCTTATACTCGAGTCATTAAGTTTTCACACTTTTTGTGGCAAAATTAGGGGGGTCTGCTTATACTCGGGTCGGCTTATATTCGAGTATATACGGTAGTTTACAGGTTACAAAAACATTATTATGAATTGGACAAGGTCGCCACCTAGTGGTAAAATAATAAACTAATCACAGTGCAAAAGAGCAGCTTGTACATGACATCTTGGTCATTTTAAATTATAACAATGACTAAATGTAAAGGAAATTAATTTTTATCAGGACATAAATTCCTAGGAAAATTTTATGTAGATTTTTTTTGCCATCTAATGATCGTTCGTGATCAAACTATGATTACGGCAAGAATAATGATGATAGAATTGGAGATCAGATTAGCATATAAATTCTTATCATTTTCAATATTTCTGTTTGCTGTCAGTGAATGGATGCATCCTTGTTTAAAAATCCCCCCAAAAAAACCCCAGACCTAATGCATCTCACGGCTGAAAGGTGAACGCAGTTGTAACCTGTTGGAGTAACGGCCATATTACAGATTGTCCAGGACTAAGGATAGGTCATCAATATCAGATCAGTGATGGTGCAACACCAGGCACCCCCTCGAATTAGCAGTCACCAGGTCCCACAGCCGCCATAAATATCTATAATACAGAAGACTACAGCACCACACCCCTGAGAGAGTTGGAGCTGAAGTTTCCCCAGGCAGAGATTTATAAGGCCGAAAAATCTCCACAACTCTGGCAATTTGATTACTTTTTCATCAAGGCATTTAACAAGTGGGTTAATTTATTTGGATAGATCAGACTTTTACGGACACAATACTATATATTTTTTTGAAGGAAGGTGGTAAAGATTTAGATGGGAGGTATGTGTCACCGAGGTGGCTGGCCTCAGTAATGTAGATCCCGGAATGAAGGCTTCAGTAACAACAGGTTACAGAGAATTTTATTTTTTGTTGGACCGGATTTTGTGTTAGGGATTTAGGAGCGACCAAACAGCTTGAGTGGGAATGGCCGCTCCCATACGCCAATCCATCTTTTTCAGCTTCCATAAAAGACCGCTAAACTGGCTCATGTGTGTGCGGGTAAGAGACCATGTTTGTAAGCTTGTGTGTATGTATCGTGTCTAGTGTGTGACTTGTGGGTATGTGTCATGTGACTAGTGTGTATGTATCCTGTGTCTAGTGTGCATGTATCCTGTGTCTAGCGTGTGACTGGTGTGTATGTGTCCTGTGTCTAGTGTGTGACTGGTGTGTATGTTTCCTGTGTCTAGTGTGTGACTGGTGTGTATGTATCCTGTGTCTAGTGTGTGACTGGTGTGTATGTATCCTGTGTCTAGTGTGTGACTGGTGTGCATGTATCCTGTGTCTAGTGTGTGACTGGTGTGTATGTTTCCTGTGTCTAGTGTGTGACTGGTGTGTATGTATCCTGTGTCTAGTGTGTGACTGGTGTGCATGTATCCTGTGTCTAGTGTGTGACTGGTGTGTATGTTTCCTGTGTCTAGTGTGTGACTGGTGTGTATGTATCCTGTGTCTAGTGTGTGACTGGTGTGCATGTATCCTGTGTCTAGTGTGTGACTGGTGTGCATGTATCCTGTGTCTAGTGTGTGACAGGTGTGTATGTTTCCTGTGTCTAGTGTGTGACTGGTGTGTATGTTTCCTGTGTCTAGTGTGTGACTGGTGTGTATGTATCCTGTGTCTAGTGTGTGACTGGTGTGTATGTATCCTGTGTCTAGTGTGTGACTGGTGTGTATGTTTCCTGTGTCTAGTGTGTGACTGGTGTGTGTGTATCCTGTGTCTAGTGTGCATGTATCCTGTGTCTAGTGTGTGTCTAGTGTGCATGTATCCTGTGTCTAGTGTGTGACTGGTGTGTATGTATCCTGTGTCTAGTGTGTGACTGGTGTGCATGTATCCTGTGTCTAGTGTGTGACTGGTGTGCATGTATCCTGTGTCTAGTGTGTGACTGGTGTGTATGTTTCCTGTGTCTAGTGTGTGACTGGTGTGTATGTATCCTGTGTCTAGTGTGTGACTGGTGTGTATGTGTCCTGTGTCTAGTGTGTGACTGGTGTGCATGTATCCTGTGTCTAGTGTGTGACTGGTGTGTATGTATCCTGTGTCTAGTGTGTGACTGGTGTGTATGTTTCCTGTGTCTAGTGTGTGACTGGTGTGTATGTGTCCTGTGTCTAGTGTGTGACTGGTGTGTATGTGTCCTGTGTCTAGTGTGTGACTGGTGTGTATGTTTCCTTTGTCTAGTGTGTGACTGGTGTGTATGTTTCCTGTGTCTAGTGTGTATGTATCCTGTGTCTAGTGTGTGACTGGTGTGTATGTGTCCTGTGTCTAGTGTGTGACTGGTGTGCATGTTTCCTGTGTCTAGTGTGTGACTGGTGTGTATGTGTCCTGTGTCTAGTGTGTGACTGGTGTGTATGTATCCTGTGTCTAGTGTGTGACTGGTGTGCATGTATCCTGTGTCTAGTGTGTGACTGGTGTGTATGTTTCCTGTGTCTAGTGTGTGACTGGTGTGTATGTTTCCTGTGTCTAGTGTGTGACTGGTGTGCATGTATCCTGTGTCTAGTGTGTGACTGGTGTGTATGTGTCCTGTGTCTAGTGTGTGACTGGTGTGCATGTATCCTTTGTCTAGTGTGTGACTGGTGTGTATGTTTCCTGTGTCTAGTGTGTGACTGGTGTGCATGTATCCTGTGTCTAGTGTGTGACTGGTGTGTATGTGTCCTGTGTCTAGCGTGTGACTGGTGTGTATGTATCCTGTGTCTAGTGTATGACTGGTGTGTATGTGTCCTGTGTCTAGTGTGTGACTGGTGTGTATGTTTCCTGTGTCTAGTGTGTGACTGGTGTGCATGTATCCTGTGTCTAGTGTGTGACTGGTGTGCATGTATCCTGTGTCTAGTGTGTGACTGGTGTGCATGTATCCTGTGTCTAGTGTGTGACTGGTGTGCATGTATCCTGTGTCTAGTGTGTGACTGGTGTGCATGTATCCTGTGTCTAGTGTGTGACTGGTGTGCATGTATCCTGTGTCTAGTGTGTGACTGGTGTGTATGTTTCCTGTGTCTAGTGTGTGACTGGTGTGTATGTATCCTGTGTCTAGTGTGTGACTGGTGTGTATGTATCCTGTGTCTAGTGTGTGACTGGTGTGCATGTATCCTGTGTCTAGTGTGTGACTGGTGTGTATGTGTCCTGTGTCTAGTGTGTGACTGGTGTGTATGTTTCCTGTGTCTAGTGTGTGACTGGTGTGCATGTATCCTGTGTCTAGTGTGTGACTGGTGTGTATGTGTCCTGTGTCTAGTGTGTGACTGGTGTGTATGTATCCTGTGTCTAGTGTGTGACTGGTGTGTATGTGTCCTGTGTCTAGTGTGTGACTGGTGTGTATGTGTCCTTTGTCTAGTGTGTGACTGGTGTGCATGTATCCTGTGTCTAGTGTGTGACTGGTGTGCATGTATCCTGTGTCTAGTGTGTGACTGGTGTGTATGTTTCCTGTGTCTAGTGTGTGACTGGTGTGCATGTATCCTGTGTCTAGTGTGTGACTGGTGTGCATGTATCCTGTGTCTAGTGTGTGACTGGTGTGTATGTGTCCTGTGTCTAGTGTGTGACTGGTGTGTATGTATCCTGTGTCTAGTGTGTGACTGGTGTGTATGTTTCCTGTGTCTAGTGTGTGACTGGTGTGCATGTATCCTGTGTCTAGTGTGTGACTGGTGTGCATGTATCCTGTGTCTAGTGTGTGACTGGTGTGTATGTATCCTGTGTCTAGTGTGTGACTGGTGTGTATGTATCCTGTGTCTAGTGTGTGACTGGTGTGTATGTGTCCTGTGTCTAGTGTGTGACTGGTGTGTATGTTTCCTGTGTCTAGTGTGTGACTGGTGTGCATGTATCCTGTGTCTAGTGTGTGACTGGTGTGTATGTGTCCTGTGTCTAGTGTGTGACTGGTGTGTATGTTTCCTGTGTCTAGTGTGTAACTGGTGTGTATGTGTTGTGAATTCTGTGGCTGAGTTCACTTCTGTGGTCACAAGTGGTATTGCAGTCTCTGGGCTTCCTCCCTCAGGTGTTTTGGTGAGCTCGTTGGCTGCCTTGCTATTTAGCTCCACCTGAGTCTGTCTTCCTTGCTCCTTGTCAATGTTCCAGTGTTGGATCTGAGCTACTGCATCTTTCCTTGGGCCTGCTGCTCTGCTAGATAAGTGCTTCTAGTTTGTTTTCTGTTTTTTCTGTCCAGCTTGCTATTAACTTTTGCTGGAAGCTCTGAGAAGCAAAGGGGTGCACCGCCGTGCTGTTAGTTCGGCACGGTGGGTCTTTTTGCCCCTTTGCGTGGTTTTCGTTTTAGGGTTTTTTGTAGACTGCATAGTTCTCTTTGCTATCCTCGCTCTGTCTAGAATATCGGGCCTCACTTTGCTGAATCTATTTCATTCCTACGTTTGTCTTTTCATCTTGCTAACAGTCATTATATGTGGGGGGCTGCCTATTCCTTTGGGGTATTTCTCTGAGGTAAGTCAGGCTTGAATTTCTATCTTCAGGCTAGTCAGCTCCTCAGGCAGTGCCGAGTTGCATAGGTAGTGATAGGCGCAATCCACTGCTGCTTATAGTTGTGTGAGGATAGATCAGGTACTGCAGTCTACAGAGATTCCACGTCTCAGAGCTCGTCCTATTGTTTTTGGTTATTGCCAGATCTCTGTATGTGCGCTGATTACTGCACGCTGTGTTGCCTGATTGCCAGCCATAACAGTACAAGGAGCCTCACCAATGATTCCCAATAGAGGGAAAAAAGAAATCCTGACATCATTTTTTTTTCTTAGCTCTGTCTTCAGTCTTTTTTTTCCCCTAGACATTAGAGTGCTTCAGGACACAGCTGTGGACATGGATATTCAGGCTCTGTGCTCCTCAATGGATAATCTCGTTGTAAATGTACAAAAGATTCAAGATACTATTGATCAGAAATCGATGCTAGAACCAAGAATTCCGATTCCTGATTTGTTTTTTGGTGACAGAACTAAGTTCCTGAGCTTCAGAAATAATTGTAAGCTATTTTTGGCCTTGAAACCTCATTCTTCTGGTAATCCTATTCAACAGGTTTTGATTATTGTGATGAGGGAACAGCCGCCATCTTGGAACAGGCATGCTATCAGATTGGCGTGACTCCATTTTGTCTCCTGGACACAGGAGTGCTCCTGGCCCCCACCTTTGCTAATGAATAGAGTTCCTATTAGTATGCTAACGGGCTGAGCTCAGTGTAAACTGTAGACGGTAGTTCAAAGCCCCATGAGGAAACCACGCCACCAGGGGGCTTGGAAATGCTTGGGGGCTTAATTAAAACACGCATGCCAAGTGGCCACTGGATACACATCTATTATGGCAGCCCAGCCAAACCGTCTCCAACATGGAATTGTGAATTATGGACGCATCGTCCGAGGTACAGGCTCATAAAAAATATTCTCCTTACCCTAAAGAAATTGTGCATCCAACAGTGTGACTCCCGTGACGGTGGAAGGTCTGAAACCCGAGATATAGGGATCAGCCTCCCACAGGGACCGAATGGGTCCAGGTTTGATCCTAGTACGACCGGCAGAACAAACCACAGGCGCTGGTACTGCCCGTGTGCTGATCCGATCATCCTGAGAGAAGTTATCCCATTTATTAGATATTGGAATAAATCTTGCAGGGAGACAGAGGGGGTGGAGATTGCTAAGCCCACCCAGCTGCAGGCAGGGGGGCTCAGCCAGGTATAAGAAGACGCTGAGGTCACTGGGAGGGACTCACTCCACAGAAGAAGATGATGATGATGACATCTTAAGGAACAGGGTATGCCAGCCAGAGGGGAGCAAGCACATGCTTTCTGGGGGCTGCCCGGCAACTAAGTTTTTGGACCTGCGGAATGCTATGCCCCCCGGCTTCCACAAGCGACCTTCGACCTGGTAAATGGACCTCCAGCTTTATACCTTTAAGCCTTGTATTATTGTTGTTATATTGTACTCTGACTGTAACTCTTGATATATTGTGATTGTATATTTCTTGTAATTATCTAGTGCGCCCTTAAGGCAATTAAATCATAAATTAATTTTGGGCTGATCCTTTTACTCTGATTGCGAATCTTAGAATACCCAGGGTGGGTAACAGGGCAGTCTCCCCGGCGGCCATTTGCTCTAGGTGCAGTCCCTTTACTGACCTGAGAGACGAAGGGGGCGCCGGAGAGCTGGACCTGTGTAGTGACGTCACGGATTGGTGACGTGGGAGGAAGGGGTAATCCTTCACAGTGGTGGCAGCGTACGTGGGATCAGAGTAATAGTGTGCGTGGGACCCCTACTCCCAGACACTAAAGACTACCAGTGGTAACTTTCACTGCTGGGGTCTTAAGGTCAGCCCAGCACTAGACGGTCAGAGTGTAGATATAATAAGTTGTGTGCAAGGTCAGGGGTACAGCTGTGTCAGTAACCAGAGGTTCCAAAGATGGCGGAGGGCACCAGGAGTGCAGTGAGGGCGCAGGCCAGTGCTATGGCTTATGAGGAGGTGGTGGTGGACGGTACTGTTCCAGGCGAGGGGGAGCTCAGCCCAGACTCCCCAAGGAGCCAGCCACCCGTGCTTAGTCCGGCAAGGGACTACCCACCACCTACCCGCCCCAGCCTGTCCACATCAGCGGCCCTTGTTGCAGCGGCAGTGGCACGTCTCGAGGCGGGTAATGAAGACGCCTATGTGAGACTCATGGCAGCTGCAGAGAAAGCAGCGGAGGCCGAGCGTGCAGAACGCCGTGAAGCAGAGGAGCGGGAGAGGGCAGAACGCCGTGAGGCGGCAGAGCGAGCAGAGAGAGCGGCAGAGCGAGAGCGTGCAGAACGCCGAGAGGCGGCAGAGCGGGCAGCGGAGCAAGCAGCGGCAGAGAGAGCAGCGGAGCGCCAGCACCGTCTGGAGATGGCTCAACACGGGCTCCCGCTGCATGCCCCAGCACCACCAGAGTCCAGGGCTTCCAAAGTCCGGGCCGAGGACTTCCCTCTGCTTGAGAAGGATGGAGACCTGGATTCCTTCTTGCTGGCCTTTGAAAGGACCTGCCTTCAACACCATCTGGCCCCGGATCAGTGGGCAAGATACCTGACCCCCCGTTTGAGGGGTAAGTCCCTGGAAGTTTTGGGGGACTTACCTGCCGGGGCGGAGCAGGACTACAGCAGCATCAAGCGGGCCCTGATCCAGCACTACAACCTCACCCCAGAGTCTTACCGCAAGAAGTTCCGGAGCCTGCAGCGGGGCCCAAAGGACACCTGGACCGACCACATGCGGGCGTTGCTGAGAGCTGCAGAGCACTGGACCTCGGGTCTAGCGCTCACCACCCGCCAGGAGGTCCAGGAACTGTTCGTCATGGAGCAGTTCTTGTGGAACTGCCCAGAGGACCTCCAGCAGTTCCTCCGTGACCGGAAACCGAAGGGGGCTTCTGCTACAGCCGCCCTGGCAGATGAGTATGCCAATAGCAGGGCGCCTGAGCCGAAGAAGCCTGCCAGCAGCACCTGGAGAGGGGGTAAGCCCAATCCTGCCCCTGTTCCCCCAGCCCCCAGAGTGCAAGGGGTGTACCCCCCTGCTGCCCTCTCCAGGCCAGGCGCAGAACCCAGACGTTGTCATCACTGCAACCAGCTGGGACACTTCAAAGCTGCATGTCCCCAGCGTCTTAAGGCCCCATCCCTGTCCCCGGAACCGTCCACTGTTTTATGTGTGGGAGGGGGTGGTGGGAGGTCCCTGGACAATTACCAACCCGTCACTATCGGCTGCTCAGCAGTCGTGGGACTGCGGGACACAGGCGCTGAACGAACCCTAGTACGTCCTGAGGTGGTGTCCCCTCAAGACTTGGTGCCAGGGAGAACCCTGTCCGTCTCCGGAATTGGAGGCGTGGAACCGGCGCTGCCTGTCGCAAAGGTGTTTTTGGACTGGGGTGCCGGGAGGGGAATGCGGGAGGTGGGAGTAACGTCGAATATTCCTGCTAATGTATTACTTGGGACCGATTTGGGGCGGCTAGTGTCTCAGTATGTGGCCACTGAACCCCCAAGTTCGGCTCCCCAAGAATGTCATGACTCTACTGTGAATGTTGATGTGTTGAATGTGCCTCCAACAGTGGGGGAGGGAGTGAAACCTGAGGGTACTCCATACACTGACACCACACACACAGGGCTCACAGTGAGGACAGGTGAGGAGACTGTAGGGGAGAGCTCAGAGGTGGAGGGAGGGGCTGCTATGGGCAGTGTAGGGCCCCTAAGTGAATCCCGCCTGCTGAGTCTAGGGCCCCTGCAGGAAGAGGAACAGGCCATGGGGGGAGGAGGCGTCCCAGGAGAGGAACCACCAGGTAAGACCCCAGGGCAGGAGTTCCCCACACCCGGGATGTCAGGAGGGCAGGGAAGTCTGCCTGACCCGGCGACTTGGTCAGGAGCCGGGGGGAAGCAGGCGCTACCCATGGACACAGTGGTCGTGGCCGCTGTCACCAGGAGTGGGAGCGCCGGAGCCCAAGGAGCCTTGCAGAGGTCCGACGGCTTCCCCCTCTCTGACCAAGTGGCTGCCGAGTCAGACAGCAGCCAGGAGACAGATCCCGGGGAGCTGACGGTGGATGTGGCGGTGTCGTCCATTCTTGCCACATTGAGTCAGGGATTTCAGGAAGCGTTGGAAGCTGATGCTAGCCTGAAAGCTCTTAAGGAGCAGGCGGCACAGCCTCCTGGGGAGTCAGACCGCGAGCGGGTGGTCGGGGACCAGGGACGGCTGTACCGGGTAACGGTCCAGCAGGGTTCACCGGAGGCGTGGCCCAGGGACCGACAGTTAGAGGCAGCCTCTGAGAGAGAGAGAGAAGGAGGAGGGGGCAGAGACAGCCTCAGGGAGAGAGAGGAGGGGGCAGAGACAGCCTCAGAGAGAGATGGAGGAGGAGGGGGCAGAGACAGCCTCAGAGAGAGAGAGGAGGGGGCAGAGACAGCCTCAGAGAGAGAAGGAGGAGGGGCAGAGACAGCCTCAGAGAGAGAGAGGAGTGGGCAGAGACAGCCTCAGAGAGAGACAGAGGAGGAGGCGGAGGCCGCCTCAGGAAGAGAGGGGAGGAGGCAGAGACAGCCTCAGAGAGAGAAGGAGGAGGGGGCAGAGACAGCCTCAGAGAGAGAAGGAGGAGGGTCAGAGACAGCCTCAGAGAGAGAGAGGAGGGGGCAGAGACAGCCTCAGAGAGAGACAGAGGAGGAGGAAGAAACAGCCTCAGAGAGAGGGAGGAGGGGGCAGAGACAGCCTCAGAGAGAGAAGGAGGAGGGGGCAGAGACAGCTTCAGAGAGAGGAGGGGGCAGAGACAGCCTCAGAGAGAGAGAGAGATGGGAGGGGGCAGAGACAGCCTCAGAGAGAGAAGGAGGAGGGGGCAGAGACAGCCTCAGAGAGAGGAGGGGGCAGAGACAGCCTCAGAGAGAGAGAGAGATGGGAGGGGGCAGAGACAGCCTCAGAGAGAGAAGGAGGAGGGGCAGAGACAGCCTCAGAGAGAGGGAGGAGGGGGCAGAGACAGCCTCAGAGAGAGAAGGAGGAGGGGGCAGAGACAGCCTCAGGGAGAGAGAGGAGGGGGCAGAGACAGCCTCAGAGAAAGACGGAGGAGGAGGGGGCAGAGACAGCCTCAGAGAGAGAGAGGAGGGGGCAGAGACAGCCTCAGAGAAAGACGGAGGAGGAGGGGGCAGAGACAGCCTCAGAGAGAGAGAGAGGAGGAGGGGGCAGAGACAGCCTCAGAGAGAGAGAGGAGGGGGCAGAGACAGCCTCAGAGAGAGAGAGGAGGAGGCAGAGACAGCCTCAGAGAGAGACGGAGGAGGAGGCGGAGACAGCCTCAGCGAGAGAGAGAAGGAGGAGGGGGCAGAGACGGTCTCAGAGAGAGAAGGAGGAGGAGGCAGAGCCAGCTTCAGGGAGAGAGAGGAGGGGGCAGAGACAGCCTCAGAAAGAGGGGAGAGGCAGAGACAGCCTCAGAGAGAGAGAGGAGGGACAGAGTCAGCCCCAGAGAGGAGGGGGCAGAGACAGCCTCAGAAAGAGAAGGAGGAGGGGGCAGAAACAGCCTCAGAGAGAGACCGGAGAGGAGGCAGAGACAGCCTCAGAAAGAGGGGAGAGGCAGAGACAGCCTCAGAGAGAAAGAGAGAGGAGGGACAGAGTCAGCCTCAGAGAGGAGGAGGCAGAGACAGGCTCAGGGAGAGAGAGGCCGAGACCATAGTAATGCTGATGGGTTGCCCCGGCAAGGAGAAGGTGTGGAAGGGCGCATGGGGGAACACAGGAATGTGATGCCCCCTAGCGCCCTCTAAAGCAGGGAGGTGTGATGAGGGAACAGCCGCCATCTTGGAACAGGCATGCTATCAGATTGGCGTGACTCCATTTTGTCTCCTGGACACAGGAGTGCTCCTGGCCCCCACCTTTGCTAATGAATAGAGTTCCTATTAGTATGCTAACGGGCTGAGCTCAGTGTAAACTGTAGACGGTAGTTCAAAGCCCCATGAGGAAACCACGCCACCAGGGGGCTTGGAAATGCTTGGGGGCTTAATTAAAACACGCATGCCAAGTGGCCACTGGATACACATCTATTATGGCAGCCCAGCCAAACCGTCTCCAACATGGAATTGTGAATTATGGACGCATCGTCCGAGGTACAGGCTCATAAAAAATATTCTCCTTACCCTAAAGAAATTGTGCATCCAACAGTGTGACTCCCGTGACGGTGGAAGGTCTGAAACCCGAGATATAGGGATCAGCCTCCCACAGGGACCGAATGGGTCCAGGTTTGATCCCAGTACGACCGGCAGAACAAACCACAGGCGCTGGTACTGCCCGTGTGCTGATCCGATCATCCTGAGAGAAGTTATCCCATTTATTAGATATTGGAATAAATCTTGCAGGGAGACAGAGGGGGTGGAGATTGCTAAGCCCACCCAGCTGCAGGCAGGGGGGCTCAGCCAGGTAGAAGAAGACGCTGAGGTCACTGGGAGGGACTCACTCCACAGAAGAAGATGATGATGATGACATCTTAAGGAACAGGGTATGCCAGCCAGAGGGGAGCAAGCACATGCTTTCTGGGGGCTGCCCGGCAACTAAGTTTTTGGACCTGCGGAATGCTATGCCCCCCGGCTTCCACAAGCGACCTTCGACCTGGTAAATGGACCTCCAGCTTTATACCTTTAAGCCTTGTATTATTGTTGTTATATTGTACTCTGACTGTAACTCTTGATATATTGTGATTGTATATTTCTTGTAATTATCTAGTGCGCCCTTAAGGCAATTAAATCATAAATTAATTTTGGGCTGATCCTTTTACTCTGATTGCGAATCTTAGAATACCCAGGGTGGGTAACAGGGCAGTCTCCCCGGCGGCCATTTGCTCTAGGTGCAGTCCCTTTACTGACCTGAGAGACGAAGGGGGCGCCGGAGAGCTGGACCTGTGTAGTGACGTCACGGATTGGTGACGTGGGAGGAAGGGGTAATCCTTCACAATTATTATTTCTTTTTTGCGCGGCGACCCACAGGACTGGGCGTTTTCTCTTGCACCAGGAGATTCTGCATTGAGTAATGTTGATGCATTTTTCCAGGCGCTGGGATTGCTTTACGATGAGCCTAATTCAGTGGATCAGGCTGAGAAAAATCTGCTGGCTTTATGCCAGGGTCAGGATGATGTAGAAGTATATTGTCAGAAATTTAGGAAGTGGTCAGTACTCACTCTGTGGAATGAATCTGCACTAGCGGCTTTGTTCAGAAAGGGTCTCTCTGAAGCTCTTAAGGATGTAATGGTGGGATTTCCTATGCCTGCTGGTTTGAATGAGTCTATGTCCTTGGCCATTCAGATCGGTCGTCGCTTGCGCGAGCGTAAATCTGTGCACCATCTGGCGGTATTGTCTGAGAGTAAACCTGAGCCTATGCAGTGCGACAGGACTATGACTAAAGTAGAACGGCAAGAACACAGACGTCTGAACAGACTGTGTTTCTATTGTGGTGATTCTACTCATGCTATTTCTAATTGTCCTAAACGCACTAGGCGGTTCGATAGCTCTGCCGTTATTGGTACTGTACAGTCCAAATTCCTTTTGTCCATTACCTTAATGTGCTCTTTGTCATCGTATTCTGTCATGGCGTTTGTGGATTCAGGCGCTGCCCTGAATCTGATGGATTTGGATTATGCTAAACGTTGTGGATTTTTCTTGGAGCCTTTGCGGTGTCCTATTCCGTTGAGAGGAATTGATGCTACAGCTTTGGCCAAGAATAAGCCTCAGTACTGGGCCCAGCTGACCATGTGCATGGCTCCTGCACATCAGGAAGTTATTCGCTTTCTGGTACTGCATAATTTGCATGATGTGGTCGTGTTGGGGTTGCCATGGCTACAAACCCATAATCCAGTATTGGATTGGAACTCTATGTCGGTAACCAGCTGGGGTTGTCAGGGAGTACATGGTGATGTTCCATTTTTGTCTATTTCGTCATCCATTCCTTCTGACATCCCAGAGTTCTTGTCTGACTTTCAGGATGTATTTGAAGAGTCCAAGTCTGATGCCCTACCTCCGCATAGGAATTGTGATTGTGCTATCGATTTGATTCCTGGTAGTAAATTCCCTAAGGGTCGTTTATTTAATTTGTCCGTACCGGAACACACCGCTATGCGCAGTTATGTGAAGGAATCCCTGGAGAAGGGACATATTCGCCCATCGTCGTCACCATTGGGAGCAGGGTTCTTTTTTGTAGCCAAGAAGGATGGTTCGCTAAGACCGTGTATTGATTACCGCCTTCTTAATAAGATCACTGTTAAGTTTCAGTATCCCTTGCCATTGATTTCTGACTTGTTTGCTCGGATTAAGGGGGCTAGTTGGTTTACTAAGATTGATCTTCGTGGTGCGTATAATCTGGTGAGAATCAGGCAGGGAGATGAATGGAAAACGGCATTTAATACGCCCGAGGGTCATTTTGAGTATCTGGTGATGCCGTTCGGACTTGCCAATGCTCCATCTGTTTTTCAGTCTTTTATGCATGACATTTTCCGTGAGTATCTGGATAAATTCTTGATTGTTTACTTGGATGACATTTTGATCTTCTCAGATGATTGGGAGTCTCATGTGAAGCAAGTCAGAATGGTTTTCCAGGTACTGCGTGCTAATTCCTTGTTCGTGAAGGGATCAAAGTGTCTCTTCGGTGTGCAGAAAGTTTCATTTTTGGGGTTCATCTTTTCCCCTTCTACTATCGAGATGGATCCGGTTAAGGTTCAGGCCATCCAGGATTGGACTCAGCCGACATCTCTAAAAAGTCTGCAGAAATTCCTGGGCTTTGCTAATTTTTATCGTCGCTTCATCTGTAATTTTTCTAGCATTGCCAGACCATTGACCGATTTGATCAAGAAGGGTGCTGATTTGGTTAATTGGTCTTCTGCTGCCGTGGAAGCTTTTCAGGAGTTGAAGCGTCGTTTTTGCTGTGCCCCTGTGTTGTGTCAACCTGATGTTTCTCTTCCATTCCAGGTCGAGGTTGATGCTTCTGAGATTGGTGCAGGGGCGGTTTTGTCACAGAGAGGTTCTGGTTGCTCAGTGTTCAAACCATGTGCTTTCTTTTCCAGGAAATTTTCTGCTGCTGAGCGTAATTATGATGTGGGCAACCGAGAGTTGCTGGCCATGAAGTGGGCATTCGAGGAGTGGCGTCATTGGCTTGAGGGTGCTAAGCATCGCGTGGTGGTATTGACTGATCATAAGAACCTTACTTATCTTGAGTCTGCCAAGCGCTTGAATCCTAGACAGGCCCGTTGGTCGTTATTTTTTGCTCGTTTTGATTTTGTGATTTCATACCTTCCGGGCTCTAAAAATGTGAAGGCGGATGCTCTGTCTAGGAGTTTTGTGCCCGACTCTCCGGGGTTATCTGAGCCGGCGAGTATCCTCAAGGAAGGAGTCATTGTGTCTGCCATCTCCCCTGATTTGCGGAGAGTGTTGCAGAAATTTCAGGCTAATAAACCTGATCGTTGTCCGGCCGAGAAACTGTTCGTCCCTGATAGGTGGACTAGTAAAGTTATCTCTGAACTTCATTGTTCGGTGCTGGCCGGTCATCCAGGAATCTTTGGTACCAGGGAGTTGGTTGCTAGATCCTTCTGGTGGCCATCTCTGTCACGGGATGTGCGTGCTTTTGTGCAGTCCTGTGGAATTTGTGCTAGGGCTAAGCCCTGCTGTTCACGTGCCAGTGGGTTGCTTTTGCCCTTGCCGGTCCCGAAGAGGCCTTGGACACATATTTCGATGGATTTCATTTCTGACCTTCCCGTTTCTCAAAAAATGTCGGTCATTTGGGTGGTCTGTGATCGCTTTTCTAAAATGGTCCATCTGGTGCCCTTGGTTAAATTGCCTTCCTCCTCTGATTTGGTGCCTTTGTTCTTCCAGCATGTGGTTCGTTTACATGGCATTCCTGAGAATATTGTTTCTGACAGAGGTTCCCAGTTTGTCTCGAGGTTCTGGCGAGCCTTTTGTGGTAGGATGGGCATTGACCTGTCTTTCTCCTCGGCCTTCCATCCTCAGACTAATGGCCAGACCGAACGAACCAATCAGACCTTGGAAACATATCTGAGATGTTTTGTTTCCGCTGACCAGGATGATTGGGTGTCATTTTTGCCGTTGGCTGAGTTCGCCCTTAATAATCGGGCCAGCTCGGCTACCTTGGTCTCTCCATTTTTCTGCAATTCTGGGTTCCATCCTCGTTTCTCTTCAGGACAGGTTGAGTCTTCGGACTGTCCTGGTGTGGATTCTGTGGTGGACAGGTTGCAGCAGATCTGGACTCAGGTAGTGGACAATTTGACCTTGTCCCAGGAGAAGGCTCAGCTTTTCGCTAATCGCAGACGCCGTGTGGGACCCCGACTTCGTGTTGGGGATCTGGTTTGGTTATCTTCTCGTCATATTCCTATGAAGGTTTCCTCTCCTAAATTTAAACCTCGTTTTATTGGTCCGTATAGGATTTCTGAGATTCTCAATCCGGTGTCTTTTCGTCTGACCCTCCCAGACTCCTTTTCCATACATAATGTATTCCATAGGTCGTTGTTGAGGAGATACGTGGCACCTATGGTTCCATCTGTGGAGCCTCCTGCCCCTGTTTTGGTGGAGGGGGAATTGGAGTATATTGTGGAGAAGATTTTGGATTCTCGTGTCTCTAGACGGAAACTCCAGTATCTGGTCAAATGGAAGGGTTATGCTCAGGAAGATAATTCCTGGGTTTTTGCCTCTGATGTCCATGCCCCAGATCTTGTTCGTGCCTTTCATGTGGCTCATCCTGGTCGGCCTAGGGGTTCTGGTGAGGGTTCGGTGACCCCTCCTCAAGGGGGGGGTACTGTTGTGAATTCTGTGGCTGAGTTCACTTCTGTGGGCACAAGTGGTATTGCAGTCTCTGGGCTTCCTCCCTCAGGTGTTTTGGTGAGCTCGTTGGCTGCCTTGCTATTTAGCTCCACCTGAGTCTGTCTTCCTTGCTCCTTGTCAATGTTCCAGTGTTGGATCTGAGCTACTGCATCTTTCCTTGGGCCTGCTGCTCTGCTAGATAAGTGCTTCTAGTTTGTTTTCTGTTTTTTCTGTCCAGCTTGCTATTAATTTTTACTGGAAGCTCTGAGAAGCAAAGGGGTGCACCGCCGTGCTGTTAGTTCGGCACGGTGGGTCTTTTTGCCCCTTTGCGTGGTTTTCGTTTTAGGGTTTTTTGTAGACTGCATAGTTCTCTTTGCTATCCTCGCTCTGTCTAGAATATCGGGCCTCACTTTGCTGAATCTATTTCATTCCTACGTTTGTCTTTTCATCTTGCTAACAGTCATTATATGTGGGGGGCTGCCTATTCCTTTGGGGTATTTCTCTGAGGTAAGTCAGGCTTGTATTTCTATCTTCAGGCTAGTCAGCTCCTCAGGCAGTGCCGAGTTGCATAGGTAGTGATAGGCGCAATCCACTGCTGCTTATAGTTGTGTGAGGATAGATCAGGTACTGCAGTCTACAGAGATTCCACGTCTCAGAGCTCGTCCTATTGTTTTTGGTTATTGCCAGATCTCTGTATGTGCGCTGATTACTGCACGCTGTGTTGCCTGATTGCCAGCCATAACATGTATGTATCCTGTGTCTAGTGTGTGACTGGTGTGCATGTATCCTGTGTCTAGTGTGTGACTGGTGTGCATGTATCCTGTGTCTAGTGTGTGACTGGTGTGCATGTATCCTGTGTCTAGTGTGTGACTGGTGTGCATGTATCCTGTGTCTAGTGTGTGACTGGTGTGTATGTTTCCTGTGTCTAGTGTGTGACTGGTGTGTATGTATCCTGTGTCTAGCGTGTGACTGGTGTGCATGTATCCTGTGTCTAGTGTGTGACTGGTGTGCATGTATCCTGTGTCTAGTGTGTGACTGGTGTGTATTTGTCCTGTGTCTAGCATGTGACTGGTGTGTATGTATCCTGTGTCTAGTGTATGACTGGTGTGTATGTATCCTGTGTCTAGTGTGTGACTGGTGTGTATGTATCCTGTGTCTAGCGTGTGAATGGTGTGCATGTATCCGTGTCTAGTGTGTGACTGGTGTGTATGTGTCCTGTGTCTAGTGTGTGACTGGTGTGTATATATCCTGTGTCTAGTGTGTGACTGGTGTGTATGTATCCTGTGTCTAGTGTGTGACTGGTGTGCATGTATCCTGTGTCTAGTGTGTGACTGGTGTGTATGTATCCTGTGTCTAGTGTGTGACTGGTGTGTATGTGTCCTGTGTCTAGTGTGTGACTGGTGTGTATGTGTCCTGTGTCTAGCGTGTGACTGGTGTGTATGTGTCCTGTGTCTAGCGTGTGACTGGTGTGTATATATCCTGTGTCTAGTGTGTGACTGGTGTGTATGTATCCTGTGTCTAGTGTGTGACTGGTGTGCATGTATCCTGTGTCTAGTGTGTGACTGGTGTGTATGTATCCTGTGTCTAGTGTGTGACTGGTGTGTATGTATCCTGTGTCTAGTGTGTGACTGGTGTGTATGTGTCCTGTGTCTAGCGTGTGACTGGTGTGTATGTGTCCTGTGTCTAGCGTATGACTGGTGTGTATGTATCCTGTGTCTAGTGTGTCACTGGTGTGTATGTGTCCTGTGTCTAGTGTGTGACTGGTGTGTATATATCCTGTGTCTAGTGTGTGACTGGTGTGTATGTGTCCTGTGTCTAGTGTGTGACTGGTGTGTATGTGTCCTGTGTCTAGTGTGTGACTGGTGTGTATGTATCCTGTGTCTAGTGTGTAACTGGTGTGTATGTGTCCTGTGTCTAGTGTGTGACTGGTGTGTATGTGTCCTGTGTCTAGTGTGTGACTGGTGTGTATGTGTCCTGTGTCTAGTGTGTGACTGGTGTGTATGTGTCCTGTCTAGTGTGTGACTGGTGTGTATATATCCTGTGTCTAGTGTGTGACTGGTGTGTATGTGTCCTGTGTCTAGTGTGTGACTGTTGTGTATGTGTCCTGTGTTTGGTTTGTATATGGCACATGTCTAATTAATACAATCTTCCTGTGCTTATAGAATATCATTGTTCTCGGCAGCACTTGTCTTGTTTACAGAAAATTATCTGCTGCCGATAAGGATGCTTTTAACCCCTTCACCCCGAAGCCTGTTTTCACCTAAGTGACAGGGCCAATTTTTACAATTCTGACCACTGTCACTTTATGAGGTCATAACTCTGAAACGCTTCAACGGATCCTGGTGATTCTGAGATTGTTTTCTCGTGACATATTGTACTTTATGATGGTGGTAAAATTTCTTCGATATGACTTGCATTTATTTGTGAAAAAAATGGAAATTTGGTGAAAATTGAGACAATTTAGCAATTTTCAAACTTTTAGTTTTTATGCCCTTAAATTAGAGAGTTATATCACATAATATAGTTAATAAACAACATTTCCCACATGTCTGCTTTACATCAGCACAATTTTGGAAACATCATTTTTTTTGTTAGGGAGTTATAAGGGTTAAAATTTGACCAGCGATTTCTCATTTTTACAACAAAATTTTCCAAACCATTTTTTTAGGGACCACCTCACACTTGAAGTGACTTTGAGGGGTCTATATGACAGAAAATGCCCAAAAGTGACACCATTCTAAAAATTGCACCCCTCAAGGTACTCTAAACCACATTCAAAAAGATTATTAACCCTTCAGGTGATTCACAGGAATATTTGGAATGTTTAAAAAAAATTGGTGGATGCTTTCCTGAAACGGAAAGTACTTGCAAGCAGCATAATACAAAGAATAGCAGGTTTACCCAGAATCCTTTGCAGTAGGCGGAGCTATGCAAATCATCTCTTTCCACCCCTGTCTAATCCACAGCGCTTGGAATCGCTTTCTCTTTCGTCCCGCTACATTTAGCCCAACTTGGGTCTCTCCCTAAGGTGGCTAGCATGTATGTAAAAAAAATTGAACATTTGACTTCTTTTCACAAAATTTTTACTTCAGATCCAATTTGTTTTATTTTAACAAGGGTAACAGGAGAAATTGGACCACAAAAGTCGTTGTACAATTTGTCCTGAGTACGCCGATACCCCATATGTTAGGGTAAACCATTGTTTCGGCACATGGCAGAGCTCGGAAGGGAAGGAGCACCATTTGACTTTTCAATGCAAAATTTGCTGGAATTGAGATCGGACACCATGTCGCGTATGGAGAGCCCCGATGTGCCAAAACAGTGGAAACCCCCCGCAAGTAACCCCATATTGGAAACTAGACCCCACAAGGAACTAGATGTGTTGTGAGAACTTTGAACCCCCAAGTGTTTCACTACAGTTTATAACGCAGAACCGTGAAAATAAAAAAATATATTTTTTTCCACAAAAATGATATTTTAGCATCAAAAATGTTATTTTCTCAAGGGTAACAGGAGAAATTGGACCCCAAAAGTTGTTGTCCAATTTGTATTAATAGGGAAAAGAAAATATATAGCCTTGAAAAGGACTTTTGTTTTTCGGTTACAGCAGCAGTATACCTATGGAAGGACTGTAAGGCAATAAACCCTACCTATATTCCTCTAATCCAAAACTATCCCTCCTCCACCAGCTATCCCTATACTGAATGCCGATAACAGCAGTTTTACTAGAGAAAGCGCAGTATGTAGCCCTGAAAAGGACTTTTGTTTTAATGGTGCAGCAGCCGGTATACAAGTACAGCAATAGCAATTAAACACTGCCTATATGCCTGCTCTAATCTCAGCTCTCCCTCCCAGATCCACTCTCCCTTAAATGCTTCCAGAGGACATTGTGTCGAGCATCGCATCATCAGGGCTCATATAAGACCCAATGACACGATGCGGCTGTCCAATCACAGTAATGCCAGTAGCCAACATGGCTATGGCATTACTGTGTATGGAAGGCAATTATGGCATGTTTATTAGCTGTCTAACAGTTGCAAAACATGTGGGGGGGACTTGAGAAAGGCGCTTGAGGACCCGCGATACTTGACCGAGTAACGAGTGTAGCCAAGCACCGCGATGCTTGATCAAAGTATGAAGCCGCGGCGAGCGCGCTTTCTCATCACTTCTAGATACACCTCTGGCTCATAATGTATATAGGGGGCTATGTGTGGTCTCATAATATATGCAGAGGGCTATGTGAGGGCTCATATTGAATATAGAGAAGCTATGTGGGGGCTCCTACTATATATAGAGGCTATGTGAGTTCTTACAATGTATGTAGAGGGGCTATGTGAGGACTAATACTGTATGTAGGAAGCTAGGTGTGAGCTCTTACAGTATATAGAGGTATACAGGGGAGCTGTACATGGGCTCATATGGTATGAAGGGGGTGTCAGCATGCATAATTCTGCTCAATATTAAGTTATGCAATAATTCTTAATATAAAATAATAATTGTAATTATCATGTAAATATAAATATTAAGGAGAATTAATTTCAAAATATACTTTCCCACAGCGTGGTTCCAAGAGCGGTATTTTCCTGTATACTGGCCCTTGGAACACTTCTATGTGAGGACATACGTTCTTTTTTTTAGCAGACTCGCTTTAATACTAGTGGCATAACGACTGGTGTCTGAGTGCCGTTTTGAACTTTAACTATTTTTATTCTAATTTTTACTTCTCGACAACAGGTGGTTGTCACCCAAACAGGCAGCTAGAATCCCCAAAGAACCTTGTGTCTTAGGCCAGTGGAATATATATATATATTTCAGAATTAATTTCAGCCTATTGGTTCCCCCCTCCACATCAGTCACTGTCTGTCATGTAGCCCCTTGGGAAAATTAATTGTCCAACCCCGGAATTTATAGTAACATTGGTTATAGTGTCCTCTCCTATTCACTGGCCATTTATCCTACAGTAGTATGTCCACCTCCCCATCCAACCATCCATATAATCTAATCTTGTGTAATACTGGGATAAATGGGTTATTATTGTCGATTTATCACTGTTCAAATCAGTAGAAACTACTCCGGAATTACATTTTATAGCAATAATGACATTGTATAAAAGTTTTAAGAGGTCAAGGTGGATAATTAGAGTTCATTTCATTTATATGGTAATGAATTGCTTGTGTGGCCTGGTCCCTTTATATAACAACTGCTGCTCCTGTTGATGATGTCATGGAATGTTGTGGTTTCTGGCTCCGCCCCCTTGCATTATGACATCACACACATTGTGTAAGGAGCCGCAGAGCCAACATTCCATTTGACAGTTGCAGACAGCGGAGAGAGAGGTAAGTCGTGTCTATGTCATCTCTTGTTGTGTCCTTCATTCTCTTCTATCATCTATTTCTCATTTAATTTTTATTCATTAAGCAGTCTGTATACTATATAATACAAGCACCTCCAAAACAAAGAGTGAACCCCTCAGATTAGGTGATGTCCAAGTTTTACAGCATTTCTTCCAATAGTAAAGGGAGATGTGACAGGATTTATCTTCAAGTACAGAAATGACAATGACTTCCCGATTATCCATCATATTTTATTGGTTTCTGACTTTCTTGCTCATCAGGTCCATAGATTAGTTAAAATTGAGAGAATCCCCGCAGCCATAACTGGAACATGACGACTTCTTGACTTTTAGGCCATGAATTGTTATAGAATCATGCAAATCTGGGAGATTATAGTTATATCCTGTAAAACGAACACATGTAACCTGGAGATAATTATTGGGAAATTCTTGTACAACACCGATGTATATACATATTAGCACCATAGGTACTGAAACTATTCAAATATTCCCCCATATTGGTAGGATTCATATTGTTTGATGCCTGGTATATTGGGCAATGCACTTCAGTGGAAGCCAGCAGTAACAGCCGACACTTGTAAGGTCACGGAATGTGGTGGTTGTTGGCTCGGCCCACGTTAGCTGTTGCTTGTTATGTCTTAGAGCAGGGGTGGGGAACCTCAGGCCCCAGGGCCATTTACGGCCCTCGATGGCCTTTTATCAGGCTCCAAGCTGATTCTCAGGGACCGCGTTCTTGGGCAAGGAGCTGTATTTTGATTGCCACCAGCTCATTATTTTCTTCTTGCTCTGTTAGCACACACGTAGTGTTCACCACTGAACACTGAAGGGCATGCAATGAAAGATTACGTCCTGATACCAATGCCATAGTCAGGATGTACTTTGTGGGCGGACTTTGTACGGCCCCCAAGGATGGTATAAATATCCAAATCGCCCTTCGCAGAAAAAAGATTCCCCACCCCTGTCTTAGAGTGTTGGGATTGTTGATTCTGCCCCCATTAGATGCGTCATATGATGTCAAGGATTGTGGTGGTTGTTGGCTCCACCCACATTAGCTCTTATTTGTCATGTCACCAAATGTTTTGGTTGTTGGTTTTGCCCCCATTAGCTTCTACTTCTGAAGTCACCAAATAGGGATGGTGGCCCTTCAGAAGAGAATGGTTCTTGACTACCTGTTAGCAATTGAAAGGGGCACCTTTGCTGTTATAGGTGAGGAATGCTGCTCCTAGATTGAAGATGCACATGATTCAATAGAGAAACATGGATAAAGTAAAGGAGCTGCAATAAAAAAGCTAGAGATATATCCAAGGAGGGATGGAATCCCTTTTTCTGGATGGGGTTTATCAGAGTTAGGTTAAACAATATATTGTCAACTTTGCTAAAGCCCATAATGGTAATGATAGGATTGATTGTATTGAGCTTGATTGCCTGGAAATTACTAATGTGATGTGATTCTCATTGCAGGAAATTAATTATACATTGGAGCTACTGGCAGACACAGACAGAAGAGGATCTATATGCAAGAACAATATATGAGCCCTTTGCAGCCCACTAACTCATCATTAAGCACAATATCATCTGCTTTGGATGTGGAAATGGGTCCCCTTACCTCATGGCCCGTGTTCAGTTGCACAAGTTGCAACAACAACATGTACGCCCCTGTCCACCCCTGAATGTAACCATAGGAAGGATGACTACAGCTACAGAGGTGACCGTCTGATAGCCTAGCTCAACTACCCACCTCTCCTGAAGACCCTTTCAGCTTTTTGAGACTTGGGTGGAGGACATCATCTCTGAAAATAGGGTCCCACAGCTGCACCCCAACAGTTTGAGCAGCACTCTTAGTTGAGGGCCGCAAAGGGAGGGGCGTAGCCTCTTGCTTTGTATAGACCCACTGAGGATGATTTCATACTCTGGGTCTGTGATCACTCCTAGACTATATTTGGGGGCAGTGTTCTGGATCAATGCGTTGAGAAACACGTGATGGTGTCTCCGCGGTGTTGGATGTTTTGGTCTCCACGAGGTCAATCATCCGTGCCTTTATACACTCCTAGACTGTTACTTGTGGTGGGATGCAGGTCTGGACAGCTGTCGTCATCCTATTAGATAGATAAGAATTACTATATGTGTGTTTATGCTTTAAAGGGAATCGGTCGCAGCTGAGATGTATATGACCTATTAATATGGGCATACAGGTAATAGAAATGTTAAGCTAGTCCTAACTGTGTGCCTCATGTTAATGGTCCTGTTGTTGAAAAATATTATGGAAGCCTGGAAGAAATCTTTAACATACAGACAGTATATAGCATTTCTCCACAACACAATCTTTTTTTTGGTTGTCTTCTCTTGTTATTGGCACTGCAATTTTTCACATTATGTAATTGACCAAAGGATTTAAACTAAATGACTCTTATGAAAAATAGATTTAGTTAGCAAAATATTTAGTGGGAATGTGTTATGAAGCTTTTATGTTTTGGGCATTGACCACTCTCTGGTTATTGTTAAGCATTGTGTTTGTGAGATGATTAAAAGGCACTTAGTGCAGAAATTCAGCATAGCCTATATTTCTATTTCCCATATTTCATATTTGGTGCCGAAATTCAAGAAAGGCCATATTAATAAGAGCTCTACATCTCAAACACATTCCTCAACAATAACCAGAAAATTGCCAATCCTTTTAATCATAGTTTAAAGTTAAGCAAGAATTTACTTTAAAGTTTGTCACCCCTTATATCATAAAATAATAAACAGAAACTGCTTTTCTAATAAACTGACATGTCCAGAAGAGATCACTTATTAGCAGTCACCTCATTATCATAACAGGCAGGATTACAATGAGAGATAACAGAATTCACCATTCACAGTATGTAGTGTCACAGCTCACCTCTTCCCCCTTCCTCCAAAATGACATCTGCATGCCACTAAAACATAAGAACATGAATAGAAAACTCTCCCAAGGAAATAGAGTTCCCTATAATGTCTTATGATATATACAGTATATATATATATATATATATATATATATATATGTATATGCCCAATGTCCTTATCTCCAAACAGACAAGAGAGCAGCTTTCATAAATGTACAGGAAACAGAATTCAATAATCTGCAATCAGAAATACAGATTATAAAAAAGATTATCATAATCTGATTTCAATTTAGTTTTAAAAATGTATGTAGCACATTCCCTTAAAGAAAAATAATGAAAAATATACCTAAAAAGAGTATTGGATATTTTAAGAAATGTTTAATAGGTTAGAGTAGAGTAGAGTAGGGCCCTGCCAAAAGAGTCTACCTTGTCGTGGTGGCAGGCTTAAAAAAATCTGTTGGTCAAAACAAAAGCTGATGGTTATGTACGTGATATTGTTCCATGGCAACTGTTACAGTGTAATTGGTTTAAACGGGGGGGGGGGGGGGGCAGAAGAGTTTTTCCAAGGGTGGGCGGTGGGACTGTGGAAAGTTCGACGGGTGGAGGCGCAACTGGGGTGGAGCCTGGAGCCTCAAAGGAACCTGAAAATGTTGCCAGTATGGGGCCCTGAAATTCCTTTTGGCAGTTCTGTTCAGGAACATAGCTAGCTTACATATGTGATAATGAAACTATCAAAATGGTGAGATATTGTGAAAGAAATAAAAATTCCATTGTCTTATCCTTGATCTTAATATCTCTTGGTACATGTATCAGAGATAGAATAATTGTTATTGCTTTGCAATAGTTCCTTCTCCCATTTTTCCTTAATTTTCCAGTTTCCCCATATTTTTCCTTCATGTTGTTTAACTCCATTTTGTATAATAATTAGAACATTTTCAATAAAACAATTTAAACAAGAAATAGAATATCTGCTTAGTAAAAAAATGCTTTTGTGCTCCTTCGTGAACATCATGTGCTAAAGAAGAGCCACGTCCAGCTGTACCAAGCTGAAGGATGATAATGTACTTTATTTGGTCACTTCACAAACATTCTTGATGATGCCCTTCAGGAGGTGACCAGTTGGCATTGCAGAGATTTTTCTTTTCTCATGCCGAATTAGAATGAGAAAAAAAAATTACAGATCTGCTCTGCCCCATGGTATAACTGTAAGGAGGTGGCGAAGAACCTCATTGCTTCCCCTCTCTCTCCTATGTGATGCTCTCTTATCCCATGCCTTTGTATTATGTGTATTAATGTTTTACTGTAATGTTTGCAATGTGTCTGTGTTTGCCCTGTTTTGATGTGCTGCCAGGTATGTTAGCTTAGGGAAAGGAACTGGTTAACTTTTTGGGCTGGACTTGCAGCCTCAAGGGAGCTGGAAGCTCCTGCTTGAGTTCAGAGATCCTGGACATGTTTGCCCAGGGCAGAAGCTTAGCAACAGCCGGAGCATGGCCAGACCCCAGGAGGGAATAGAATCTGTTGCCCTGAACTTAAGGACAGTAACAAGGGCCCAGGAGTACTTAAGGGCCCCGCCAAAGGGACTAAAAGCATCCAGATTCCAGCGTAAGGACTACTGCCTCTTTCAGTCGCCGTGGCTGTTGTGGGTATGGCCGTGGACAAAGCTAGGGAGAGGGCAGAAGGAAGCCAGTGTTCGTACTTTATTCATTTCCTTTTATTAAATTGTTTCCCTGTTGGAGTGCACCTGTGTCTGGAATGCGTTTGTGCTATCTCCCTTATATAAGCTTTCAGGACAGCCGCAAACTAGCCATTAGGCCCCTGACCATGGCACCAAATTCTAAAGCCTCCACACAAGTTCTTCTCTACAAAATCCCATGAGAGCTCTAGGCAACAGGCTTCCTGCACTTTCCCCGATATAAGCTGCCAACAGTCCAGAAATAACAGGACAGTCCAGAAAAATGGGGCACTTTTTTGCCCAGCTTGTAAAAAAAAATGAAGGCTGCAGTCCCTGAATTTTATTCATCCCATCCTACCCCAGGTACATGTGGAGAGATATCTATTCCTGGGGGAAGGAGAGTGGAAGAATAACTTCTGGTCACCTGCAAAAAGGAAACAAAAAGAGATAGAAAGGATGACAGATATAATTGTCACCTCAGGCCTCTGCCTATCCAGTCAAAGAACAATCTATGCCTTGTATAAATGGTCAGATAGTTAGGAGAATCACCCAACATGTTCCGTGGACACCTGAAAAAGTGAAGGGATTTCTCTCATCGATCACCAAACCACAGAGCAATCCATATGCGTTTGCAAATGAGCTGTATAACATTAGTCAGTTACAACCCCACATGGAGAGACTTGTTGCAGAAAATTAAAACAATAGCTGGACAGATTGATGCTTCTGCCATCTGCACAAAACTTATTCTGCCATCTAACCCAAATCAGCAAGAAAACTCCTCTCAAAAAGCATTGGAGTATCCAAAGCAAAATGGGAGAGGTTTTTGCTCCCCAGTCCTGGGTAAGGGTGACAAATATTCATCAAAAGGCGAAGTAAACAGTTAAGGATTACATTGAGAGATTTAGGCCGGCAGTTGAGGAGACAGTAACGAGCCTGAAGGACCAAGGAATGGGAAACATGTTGATTGCCATCTTGGTGCCTGGATTGAATAAGGAGACTCATTCATTTTTGATCATGCTGATTGGCATGAGAAGTCAGTCCCAGCACTGAGTTTGGCTAGTTCATTTCAAAGGAATGTTCAAGAAGTGGAGGAAAAGAAATTCCAGAAGGTAATAATTAAAATGCCTATAAACAAACAATGGGAAAGATCAGGCTAAAAAGGGTGTTCCCTGGAAGGGTGGACCTCGTTAAGGTGAAGTGCTACAATTGTGATGAACTGGGCCACTTCTAGAAGCAAGTGTAAGGCCCCAAAGAAAAAACTGCAGGAAAGGAGCAATTGACATGAAGGGCTTCCAGTTCTACCACTCATCTCTGAAACTAGGGGTGTGATGCCATTGTTCACTTTACCCTCTCTGGTATGCTCTTTACCACAATAGAGTGTCTGGTGGACACCGTAGCAGCCTACAGGGTCCTGCAGAAATCTGAAGTCTCTACTCTGAAGGCCACAGGATTAATTGAAGTTGTAGGCCTAGATGGTAAACCCATTATACAAGAAAACAGAAACCCCAATAATGATAGAACTCATCATCACTTCACTCTCTTTCATCCTATGACGCTAGTCACTACTCATGGACTAGCCGTGAGGCAGAGTGGTCAAGAGGTTCAAGGTTAAAAGCCAGGAAGGTATGTCAAAGACCGAGGGATAAGACAAACACATAGTCAGGGGCAAAGTCCAAGGTCTGGTAATTAAAGTCAGAATACGTCAAAGGCAAAGGGATTATACAAGCGGGTAATCGAAGGCAAATCCTAGGTCTGGCAATGATAGATCAGAATAACAAAATACCGAGCTCAGCATCAACACACCACTGAGCTTGAAGCTACAATTGTCAATGATCTGACATTGTCAGTCAGCTAAATAGCCTGGCAATTATCCAGGATGGAAAACACCTGTAGGAATCTAAAACTCAGAACAGCCCGATACACCCCTGCTATCCATAGGGCGGCTGAGTGTCACTCACAGCCAGGGCCGGGACAAGGTACTTTATTTTGGTGCCATAGGCAAATTAAGCTAACCGCACCCCCATCATCACCCTGATGAACTCTCAGCTCTCAAGTAAAGGAATGAGTTAGAGACTGAGGTAAAAGGATTCCTTAAGTACCCCCTCTTTTTCACTAAAAACATACTGACAAAAGTAAAAAAAAGTGATGAACTTTAGGGGTGAGGCTCAATAGAGAGTGCGTTTTCAAAGTTAGATATGAAACCAGTGTCGGACTGGGTTGCCAAGGGCCCACCAGTAACATTGATTTGGGGGGGGCCATTTTTCACCTCATACAATTATTACACTTCCCTCGTTCACAAATTTACCTGTATCTCTATATAGTAATAAACTGGGTTGTTTGGTTAATGAATGATAAAATGCTGCTTTTTTTCTGCACAGAGTGAATCAAGTGAATTATGCCAAGCACTGCCCATACAGTGGGGTTGGGGGCCCAGATCTACACAAGGGCCCACCGGGGGATTCCCCTGTTACCCTATTGGCCAGTCCGAGCCTGTATAAAACAGTCATTGTTTGTGGACCATTTACACAATACAAGGGATAAATAGCGATATTCATCCCTGACGTCCAATATTTTGCATGTCAGGTCCAAGGACAGTCATGGAAAATAATATGAATTAACTATAATGGGAGCTGTTTAATTTCAATTAAAGTTTCCATCATTTGGCAGATGTCTTAATGGAATCTAAACAGAGGGATACAGATATGTATGATTGTTTTATAAAGAAGTACTCCCATCAAATTGTTTATCCTTTTAAGGCCAAGTTCACACTTTCAGTATTTGATCAACATTTTACATCAGTATTTGTCAGCCATAACCAGGAGTGGGTGATAAATACAGAAGTGGTGATGTGTTTCTATTATACTTTTGCTCTGATTGTTCCACTTCTGGTTTTGGCTTACAAATACTGAATGTGTGAACATGGCCTAAAGGGGACATCCGAGACTTTCTGAAAAGCAAAGTCTAAGCACTATAACAGGCAGGTAGTTGTTACTTACTTGCTTGCTATGCCTTTACGCCGTTCTTCCCCAACACAGAGCAGTCATAGACAACTCCTGCCGGAGATTTAGCTGCCTCTTACGCAGTATTATATATTATATATTACTGTCATGTGCATATCTATGCTTATTAACCAGTTTTTTCCTTCCCCAGGCAGCATTTGCTTACTGGCTGGTATCATTATGTGGCCTCTTATAATGACCAGCCTGGACACAGTTCGGGTACGTTCTCTACCATCCCTGTGGATGTCCATCCTTTCCTCCCTTTACATCGTCACATCCTTCCCCTCCTCCCTCCTGGCTGGTACCGGCCCCTTTGCCTTTTCTTTCTCCACTCTTTACACCATATACCTCCCTTTCTCCCTCTTATCGGTCCTGCTTGTTGGTATTGCGCACGCGCAACGTGACCCTATCTGGTATCGCGGTGTGCGCATGTGCATTTCACCTTAGGGACGCTGTTTTGACTCCGGTCACCATGCTGCTGCTATGGCGTGGATCGCGCCTTCTGGCTCCCTCTCCTATTCCCCACACACAGCGGTATGTAATTATTCTTACTTAGCATGCTATTTAATCCGATCATGCGCCTATTATCACTTCTCCTGACGAAGCTGCTGCGGCAGCGATACGTGTGGGGCCTGCTCCCGCCATACCCCTCCTTATCTTTGGGCTATTTTGCTCCTCCTCCTCCCTGCTTCACGGGGATCTAATCCCTGCTGTGGAACTCTGTGCCATTTATCCCTGCTGTATGCTGCCAGTTTGATTTTACCGATGACAGGTTGTATCCTCTGTGATTACTAAATATATTAGGGCATTTGACCTGGGGACTGCATGCTTTATGGACACCAATTCCTGGTGCTTGAGTCCTTAAGTGATTTTTGACAGTTCAGATACACATGGGTTATGTGTCTTCAGCCCTCATGGGCATCGTATGCAGGGTTATTCATTGTGTGCACAAAAGACTATAAATGTGTCTATATGACACTGTTGGCCTAATTATGGGGCTGTAATTCATTGTGGGGTATGGTGTGTGTGTGTACAGGTTTGGATACTATGTTTTAAATGTTTTTAAATGTGTTTTTTTTTAGGTGTTAATAAAGGTGCTTTTGATACATCTATATATATAATTGTCTAAGGGTTTTTCTGTCTGTCTGTTTGTCTGTCCTGGAAATCCTGCGTCTCTGATTGGTCGAGGCCGCCAAGCCTCGACCAATCAGCAACGGGCATAGCATGGCGACGATGATGTCATAAAGGTTGCCTCGACCAATCAGCGACGGGCACAGTCTGCCGCGAATTCGCCTCGACCAATCAGCGACGGGCACAGTATCGACGTAGATGTCATAATGGTTGCCATGGCGACGATGATGTCATAAAGGTTGCCTCAACCAATCAGCGACGGGCACAGTCTGCCGCGAATTCTGGAATCATCATTGTCCATATACTACGGGGACATGCATATTCTAGAACACCCGATGCGTTACAATCGGGCCACAATCTAGTACATATATATTGTCTTAATATTTGTGGTAGTGCATAGCATATTAGTCTGTCTTTTCTTGTTTGATAGTTTTCCATATATAGACTAGGTATTGCACCCCTGTATGGGTATTTATATATGACATTGTTGCGCCCCTTCTTTTTCAAACTCTTCTGCCTCTGCTGACGTCACATTGACAGAGCGGTGGATTCTTCCTCACTCCGCCCTGTTAACGAGGCGGGACAGTTAAGCAGCAGAAATCCTGCTATCAATCAGAATTATGTCGAAAGTCCCACCCAGTGAATAGAGCAGAGTGGAAAAGAATCCACTGATTTGTCAATGTGACGTCAGCAGAGGCCGCTGATTTGCTGGCAAGAGCGGTCTGCCATTATCAGCTAGAACCGCCACACCATCTGCCCTTATGAACAATGGCCTATATCATGGAGGGGATCTGCTGCTGACACTGTTATAGGGGAAATGTCTCCCAATTCTGTACTTATGTCCCCCGCTATTGGCCCCTTCTAGGTAAGTCCCCCATGCTGGTATATATGACCCCCCATCCTGGTATACAGTTGTGTGAGAAAGTGTTTGCCCCTTTCCTGATTTCCTATTCTTTTGCATGTTTGTCACACTTAAATATTTCAGATCACCAAATAAATTTAAATATTAGACAAAGATAACACAAGTAAACACAAATGTAGCTTTTATATGAGGGTCTATATTATTGAGGGAAAAAAGTAATCCAAACCTACAGGGCCCTGTGTGAAAAAGAGATTGCCTCTTCCCTTTAAAACATTAATTGTGGCTTATCACATCTTTGGGAAGCGGAGTTCAAATTCCCTTGCCACATCTAGGCCTGATTACTGCCACAAATGTTCTAAATCAAGAAATTGCTTAAACAGGACTTGCCTGACAAAGTGAAGTAGACCAAAAGACCCTCAAAAGACCCTCTATACATCATGCCGCGATTAAAATAAATTTTGGAACACATGAAAAACAAAGTAATTGAGATCTATCAGTCTGAAAAAGGTTTTAACCCCTTAGTGACAGAGCCAAATTTTTTAAATCTGACCAGTGTCACTTTATGTGGTAATAACTCTGGAACGCTTCAATAAATCCTAAAAATAAATAAATAAATGTGACTCGCTACTTCCAACAGGTGGCACTATAGAGTTAAGTCCTCTTTTTCTCAGAAGAGGCAATTTGCATATCAATAAATCCCAGTGATTTTGAGATTGTTTTTTCATGACACATTATACTTTATGATAATGGTAAATTTAGGTCAATATGTTTAGTGTTTATTTATAAAAAATATCTAAAATTTGAGAAAAATGTAAAAAAACCTTGCAATTTTCTAAATTTGAATAATTATCCCTTTAATCCAGATGGTCATACCACAGCAGACCATGAATAAATAACAGAGAGAGAGAGAGAGAAAAGAAAACCCGAATCGACCCTAAAAAAGTAAAGGTCGCTCAACCCTAGTAGTCACTATTTACAGCAGCATCTAAGGGGTTGCAGCAAGTTGTCAGCTATAGTGTACAGCTGACAGCTGCTGGATTGTCATCTGTATGGGGAGGCTATCTAATATATAAAGCTGAATGTGTGTGTGTGTATGTGTGTGTATGTGTGTACAGGTCCTTCTCAAAAAATTAGCATATAGTGTTAAATTTCATTATTTACCATAATGTAATGATTACAATTAAACTTTCATATATTATAGATTCATTATCCACCAACTGAAATTTGTCAGGTCTTTTATTGTTTTAATACTGATGATTTTGGCATACAACTCCTGATAACCCAAAAAACCTGTCTCAATAAATTAGCATATCAAGAAAAGGTTCTCTAAACGACCTATTACCCTAATCTTCTGAATCAACTAATTAACTCTAAACACATGTAAAAGATACCTGAGGCTTTTATAAACTCACTGCCTGGTTCATTACTCAAAACCCCCATCATGGGTAAGACTAGCGACCTGACAGATGTCAAGAAGGCCATCATTGACACCCTCAAGCAAGAGGGTAAGACCCAGAAAGAAATTTCTCAACAAATAGGCTGTTCCCAGAGTGCTGTATCAAGGCACCTCAATGGTAAGTCTGTTGGAAGGAAACAATGTGGCAGAAAACGCTGTACAACGAGAAGAGGAGACCGGACCCTGAGGAAGATTGTGGAGAAGGACCGATTCCAGACCTTGGGGAACCTGAGGAAGCAGTGGACTGAGTCTGGTGTGGAAACATCCAGAGCCACCGTGCACAGGCGTGTGCAGGAAATGGGCTACAGGTGCCGCATTCCCCAGGTAAAGCCACTTTTGAGCTACAGAGAAGCAGCACTGGACTGTTGCTAAGTGGTCCCAAGTACTTTTTTCTGATGAAAGCAAATTTTGCATGTCATTCGGAAATCAAGGTGCCAGAGTCTGGAGGAAGACTGGGGAGAAGGAAATGCCAAAATGCCTGAAGTCCAGTGTCAAGTACCGACAGTCAGTGATGGTGTGGGGTGCCATGTCAGCTGCTGGTGTTGGTCCACTGTGTTTCATCAAGGGCAGGGTCAATGCAGCTAGCTATCAGGAGATTTTGGAGCACTTCATGCTTCCATCGGCTGAAATGCTTTATGGAGATGAAGATTTCATTTTTCAGCACGACCTGGCACCTGCTCACAGTGCCAAAACCACTGGTAAATGGTTTACTGACCATGGTATTACTGTGCTAAATTGGCCTGCCAACTCTCCTGACCTGAACCCCATAGAGAATCTGTGGGATATTGTGAAGAGAAAGTTGAGAGATGCAAGACCCAACACTCTGGATGAGCTTAAGGCCGCTATTCAAGCATCCTGGGCCTCCATAACATCTCAGCAGTGTCACAGGCTGATTGCCTCCATGCCACGCCGCATTGAAGCAGTCATTTCTGCCAAAGGATTCCCGACCAAGTATTGAGTGCATAACTGAACATTATTATTTGTTGGTTTTTTTGTTTGTTATTAAAAAACACTTTTATTTGATTGGATGGGTGAAATATGCTAATTTATTGAGACAGGTTTTTTGGGTTATCAGGAGTTGTATGCCAAAATCATCAGTATTAAAACAATAAAAGACCTGACAAATTTCAGTTGGTGGATAATGAATCTATAATATATGAAAGTTTAATTGTAATCATTACATTATGGTAAATAATGAAATTTAACACTATATGCTAATTTTTTGAGAAGGACCTGTATGTCCGGGATTGGCATCTGCACCGTCGCAGCTACAGCCACAAAATTTTGCACAGTCACACGTCTGGACCCCGAGAGCGTCATAGGCTATGTTGTGAGGCGAAATTTTAACCCCGCGCGTTCCAATTCACCAAACAATTTTGCCCCTATCTACATAATGGGGAAAAAAGTGAAAGGAAAAGTGTTGGAGGCGTCGCAGCTACAGACACAAAATTTTGCACAGTCACACATCTGGACCCCGAGGGCGTCATAGCCTATGTTGTGAGGTGAAATTTTAACCCCACGCTTACCAATTCACCAAACAATTTTGGCCCTATCTACATAATGGGGAAAAGTGAAAGGAAAAGTGTTGGAGGCAAATTGACAGCTGCCAGATGTGAACAAGGGGGACTTAAAGAATGAGAGCGATGGCGCCAAAGAGTATATACCGTACAGTTGCTAAGGTGGGGCCCCGACATGGGATACTCACCACACACGGGGATATGAACACACACAAAATGCGCCACACACTACCACGTGCATGAACACATATTACCCACAGCACACATTTCACCACACATACACCAACCTCGCCACATAAAAGTTCAAACACAAAAGTCGCCGCTCAAAACTCGCCACGCGCAGAACTCGCCACATGCAAAAACTAGGCTCACGCAAAACTCGCCACAAGTGCAAAACTCACCTAATGGAAAACTCGCCACACGCAAAACTTGCACACGCGGAAAAATTGCCACATGCACAAAAGTTGCAACACATGCAAAAGTTGCCTCACACAAAACTTGCACATACTCAAAAGGCACCACACATAAAACTCGCCACGCGCAAAACTCGCCATGCGCAAAACTTGCTGCACACAACTTGCTACACTAACCTGTCACATGCAACTCGACACACAAAAAGTTGCTACACGCATGTTGCCACATGCAACTCAACACACACAACTTGACAAACGAAACTCACCCTAAAACACACACAAGTCTGGTATCCTTCAAAAATAAAAATCTGATTAATAAGCAGACAAACTATAAGAGCAACAAATGTACCATATAGGAAATACGGCAGCTGTCAGACATATGACCTGTCTATTATGTGTATGTGTGAGCTAATATATACTGCCAGGGGTAGGGCTTCCTGTTGGCTGGGGATTTATCAGGCTGCCAATTTAGCTTACAAATACTGAGGTAAAAATACTGAGCAAATAACGAGTGAACGAGGTCTAATACAGGAGGAGATGACACACAGGTATATACTATATACAGGGGAGATGACACACAGATATATACTATATACAGGAGAGATGACACACAGGTATATACTATATAGAGGAGGAGATGACATACAGGCACATATATATACAGGAGGAGATGACATACAGGTATATACTATATACAAGAGGAGATGACACACAGGTATATACTATATACAGGAGCAGATGACCTACAGGTATATACTATATACAGGAGGAGATGACATACAGGTATATGCTATATATAGAAGATGACATACAGGTATATACTATATACAGGAGGAGATGACACACAGATATATACTATATACAGGGGAGATGACACACAGGTATATACTATATACAGGAGGAGATGACATACAGGTATATACTATATATAGAAGGAGATGACCTACAGGTATATACTATATATGAGGAGATGACATACAGGTATATACTATATACAGGGGAGATGACACACAGCAGGTATATACTATATACAGGGGAGATGACATACAGGTATATACTATATACAGGAGATGTCATACAGGTGTATAATATATATAAGGGAGATGACAAACATGTATATACTGAGGTGAAAATGAGAGGTGTGAGGTGAAAATGAAAAGGTGTGAGTGCAAAATGAGAGGAGTGAGGGAAAATAGTGGAGTGATCAGAAAATGACAGATGTGAGGTCGAAATGACAAGTGTTAGGGGGGAATGAGAGGAGTGAGGGAGAAAATGAGAGGTGTGAGGGAGAAAATGAGAGATGTGAGGGGGAAAATGAAAGATGCGATTGGGAAAATGAGAGGCGTGATGGGAAAATAAGAGATGTGAGGTGCTATAACTAACCACAGATATTTACTATGCCCAGGCAACGCCGGGCTCTTCAGCTAGTTCTCTTATATATCAGGTCAGTTAAAAGACGTATTGGCTGTCATTAAGGGGTTCTCAAGCTTTGGGACTCCAGCAAACCACAGTGAGAGCCATTATCCACAAATGGCGAAAACATGGAACAGTGGTGAACCTTCTCAAGAGTGGCATGCCGACGAAAATTACCCCAAGAGCACAGCGACGACTCATCCAAGAGGTCACAAAAGACCCCACAACAACATCCAAAGAACTGCACGCCCTACCTAAGTTAAAGTCAGTGTTCATAAGAACGAGACTGGGTAAAAATGGCCTACATGGTAGAGTTCCAAGACGAAAACCACTGCCGAGCAATTAGAACATAAAGGTTTGTTTCAGTTTTGTCAGAAAACATCTTGATGATCTCCAAGACTTTTGGGATAATACTCTTTGAATTGATGAGACAGAAGTTGAACTTTTTGGAAGGTGTATGTCTCATTACATCTGGTGTAAAAGTAACACATCATTTAAAAAAGGAATATCACACCAAGAGTAAAATATGGTGGTGGTAATGTGATGGTCTGGTGCTGTTTTGCTACTTCAGGACCTGGAAGACTTGCTCTGGTAAATGGAACCATGAATTCTGCTGTCTACCAAAAAATCTTGAAGGAGAACGCCCGGCCATCTGTTCGTGACTTCAAGCTGAAGCACACTTGTTTTATGCAGCAGGACAATGATCCAAAACACAACAGCAAGTCCACTTCTGAATGGCTTAAGAAAAACAATATTAAAGGGAACCTGTCACCCCCCCTCAGGCGTTTGTAACTAAAAGAGCCACTTTGTGCAGCACTAATGCTGCATTCTGACAAGGTGGCTCTTTTAGTTATGCTCCCTGCACACGCTGAAATAAACGCTTATAAAATGTGCCCCCTCATACCGTGAAATTGTCCCGGGGGCGGGTCTTTCCCCCCAATCAGACGCAGCACATCCATCACTCCAGGCCTGTGCACACCGTGTGCCGCCTCCTGTTGCTTCATTATCGTCCCTGGCGCCTGTGCTGTAAGTTCGATGGGCAGCGCAACTGCGCATGCGCAGAAAAAAAATACTTATAGCGCAGGCGCCAAAAAACGCTAATGAAGCAAGAGGAGGCAGTGCCCGGCGCTCACAGGCCTGGAGTGACGGCTGTGCTGCGTCTGATTAGAGGGGAAAGATCCACCCCGGGACGATTTCACGGTATGAGGGGGAACATTTTATTAGCGCTTATTTCAGCGTGTGCAGGGAGCATAACTAAAAGAGCCACCTTGTCAGAATGCAGCATTAGTGCTGCACAAGGTGGCTCTTTTAGTTACAAACACCTGTAGGGGGTGACAAGTTCTCTATAAAGACTTTGGAGTGGCCTAGTCAAAGTCCTGACCTTAATCCGATTGAGTTGCTGTGGCATGAACTTAAAAAGGTGGTTCATACTTCAAAACCCTCCAATGTGTAATAATTATAGGGGATAATTCAGGAGACTCTTTGCGTGGAACAAGACAACAGGACACAGTTTTATAAGTGGTAAAGTTTATATTATCACACGGGTCTAAGGGGTATCGTTTCTTCTTATGGAGAGTGACATACCATCTCTGGCTTGTCATGGTAAGGAGGCTTATTTGCCGTACAATGCTCCTCTGGGAAATTAAATATGCAAATTGCCTCTTCTGAGAAAAAGAGGACTTAACTCTATAGCGCCACTGTGTCTGCGAATTGAGATACTGATTTGGCTTTTTTCCTAAGTCATATTGCACGACTCGTTAGAGGGTTGATTGTGACTTGTAGGATCGCTACGTCCAACAGGTGGCGGTATAGAGTTAAGTCCTCTTTTTCTCAGAAGAGGCAATTTGCATATTATCACACGGTGATTCAAGCAGGTGCAGAGAGAAACTCAAGTCCACAACACTTGGTGCAAATAATAAGCGCAGCTTAGCAGTCAATAGGAAACTTCAGAGGTAGATGCAAACAAACAGAAAGTCTATGAAGCACAGTTATACTTGAGGAAACTTGACACGAATAGATCCTTGACTTAGTCCAGACACAGATAGATATGCTATTAGGCAGTTCAAATCATATCTTAGCTCAACCAGAGAGGCCTGGTTAATAGTCTCAGGTTTTGCAGAGCAGAAACAGCTTACATGTCCAGCAAATGCAGATGGAAGTAACACGAGCAGCAGATGAAGGAGGATTACTGAACACTGGTGTATGCAGCAGGAACTCAGAGCAGAGTGGAAGGATCTCCAACACAGGTTCACAGGAGCAGGTGCAGGTGCAAGGCCAGGGAGTAATCAGGAGCTGGATGCAAAGCAGAATAATCTAGCACAGACTGAAGGCTGGGGTGGAGTTTTATAGCAGGAAGACAAGTGCACATGAGACCAAGGACGCCATGTTGGAAAAGGGCAGTAATGCACAAAAAGTAAAAAATGTTCAGAGTGCTGACACAATGGGGCTGAATTGCAACAAATCTGCAAAGAGGAGTGGGCCCTCCAGTGAAAATCACTCTTGGGGGCCACCATGCTTAAGGGGTACTAGCTGCAGAGTCTTCCCTTAGCTTCCATCTAGTTAAGCTGATAATGAGGGAATTTTGTTCCAGCTATATACCTGTCCAAACAATCAACTAACAAATCAGCAAAACACTCATTTGTTGGTGCAACGATTTTTCGACTTGATTTAACCCCTTCGTGACATGCGCCGTACTAGTACGGTGCTGCGGCAACTGCAATTGTGCCAGCCGCAGTACTAGTACGGCGCACCGATCACCGCGGTCTTTCACTGTAGTGAAACACTTGGGGGTTTAAAGTTCTCACAACACATCTAGATAAGTTCCTTGGGGCGTCTAGTTTCCAATATAGGGTCACTTGTGAGGGGTTTCTACTGTTTAGGTACATCAGGGGCTCTGCAAATGCAACGTGACGCCTGCAGGCCAATCCATCTAAGTCTGCATTCCAAACGGCACTCCTTCCCTTCCGAGCTCTGCCATGCGCCCAAACAGAGGTTCCCCCCACATATTGGGTATCAGCGTACTCAGGACAAATTGGACAACAACTTTTGGGGTCCAATTTCTCCTGTTACCCTTGGGAAAATAAAAATTTTGATGCTAAAATATCATTTTTGTGGAAAAAAATATATTCTTTTATTTTCATGGCTCTGCGTTATAAACTGTAGTGAAACACTTGGGGGTTCAAAGTTCTCACAACACATCTAGTTCCTTGTGGGGTCTAGTTTCCAATATGGGGTTACTTGTGGGGGGTTTCCACTGTTTTGGCACATCGGGGCTCTCCATACGCGACATGGTGTCCGATCTCAATTCCAGCAAATTTTGCATTGAAAAGTCAAATGGCGCTCCTTCCCTTCTGAGCTCTGCCATGTGCCGAAACAATGGTTTACCCTAACATATGGGGTATCGGCGTACTCAGGACAAATTGTACAACGACTTTTGTGGTCCAATTTCTCCTGTTACCCTTGTTAAAATAAAACAAATTGGATCTGAAGTAAAAATTTTGTGAAAAAAAGTCAAATGTTCAATTTTTTTTAAACATTCCAAATATTCCTGTGAATCACCTGAAGGGTTAATAATCTTTTTGAATGTGGTTTAGAGTACCTTGAGGGGTGCAATTTTTAGAATGGTGTCACTTTTGGGCATTTTCTGTCATATAGACCCCTCAAAGTCACTTCAAGTGTGAGGTGGTCCCTAAAAAAATGGTTTGGAAAATTTTGTTGTAAAAATGAGAAATCGCTGGTCAAATTTTAACCCTTATAACTCCCTAACAAAAAAAATGATGTTTCCAAAATTGTGCTGATGTAAAGCAGACATGTGGGAAATGTTGTTTATTAACTATATTATGTGATATAACTCTCTAATTTAAGGGCATCAAAACTAAAAGTTTGAAAATTGCTAAATTGTCTCAATTTTCACCAAATTTCCATTTTGTTCACAAATAAATGCAAGTCATATCGAAGAAATTTTACCACCATCATAAAGTACAATATGTCACGAGAAAACAATCTCAGAATCATCAGGATCTGTTGAAGCGTTTCAGAGTTATGACCTCATAAAGTGACAGTGGTCAGAATTGTAAAAATTGGCCCTGTCACTTAGGTGAAAACAGGCTTCGGGGTGAAGGGGTTAAAAGCATCCTTATCGGCAGCAGATAATTTTCTGTAAACAAGACAAGTGCTGCCGAGAACAATGATATTCTATAAGCACAGGAAGATTGTATTAATTAGACATGTGCCATATACAAACCAAACACAGGACACATACACACCAGTCACACACTAGACACAGGACACATACACACCAGTCACACACTAGACACAGGACACATACACACCAGTCACACACTAGACACAGGACACATACACACCAGTCACACACTAGACACAGGACACATACACACCAGTCATACACTAGACACAGGATACATACACACCAGTCACACACTAGACACAGGACACATACACACCAGTCACACACTAGACACAGGATACATACACACCAGTCACACACTAGACACAGGACACATACACACCAGTCACACACTAGACACAGGACACATACACACCAGTCACACACTAGACACAGGACACATACACACCAGTCACACACTAGACACAGGACACATACACACCAGTCACACACTAGACACAGGACACATACACACCAGTCACACACTAGACACAGGACACATACACACCAGTCACACACTAGACACAGGACACATACACACCAGTCACACACTAGACACAGGACACATACACACCAGTCACACACTAGACACAGGACACATACACACCAGTCACACACTAGACACAGGACACATACACACCAGTCACACACTAGACACAGGACACATACACACCAGTCACACACTAGACACAGGACACATACACACCAGTCACACACTAGACAGGACACATACACACCAGTCACACACTAGACACAGGACACATACACACCAGTCACACACTAGACACAGGACACATACACACCAGTCACACACTAGACACAGGATACATACACACCAGTCACACACTAGACACAGGACACATACACACCAGTCACACACTAGACACAGGAAACATACACACCAGTCATACACTAGACACAGGACACATACACACCAGTCACACACTAGACACAGGATACATACACACCAGTCACACACTAGACACAGGATACATACACACCAGTCACACACTAGACACAGGACACATACACACCAGTCATACACTAGACACAGGACACATACACACCAGTCACACACTAGACACAGGATACATACACACCAGTCACACACTAGACACAGGATACATACACACCAGTCACACACTAGACACAGGACACATACACACCAGTCACACACTAGACACAGGACACATACACACCAGTCACACACTAGACACAGGACACATACACACCAGTCACACACTAGACACAGGATATATACACACCAGTCACACACTAGACACAGGATACATACACACCAGTCACACACTAGACACAGGACACATACACACCAGTCACACACTAGACACAGGACACATACACACCAGTCACACACTAGACACAGGACACATACACACCAGTCACACACTAGACACAGGACACATACACACCAGTCACACACTAGACACAGGATACATACACACCAGTCACACACTAGACACAGGATACATACACACCAGTCACACACTAGACACAGGATATATACACACCAGTCACACACTAGACACAGGATACATACACACCAGTCACACACTAGACACAGGACACATACACACCAGTCATACACTAGACACAGGACACATACACACCAGTCATACACTAGACACAGGACACATACACACCAGTCACACACTAGACACAGGACACATACACACCAGTCACACACTAGACACAGGACACATACACACCAGTCACACACTAGACACAGGACACATACACACCAGTCACACACTAGACACAGGATACATACACACCAGTAATACACTAGACACAGGACACATACACACCAGTCATACACTAGACACAGGACACATACACACCAGTCATACACTAGACACAGGACACATACACACCAGTCATACACTAGACACAGGACACATACACACCAGTCATACACTAGACACAGGACACATACACACCAGTCACACACTAGACACAGGACACATACACACCAGTCACATGCTAGACACAGGACACATACACACCAGTCACACGATAAATACACACCAGTCATACACTAGACACAGGACACATACACACCAGTCACACGATACATACACACCAGTCACACACTAGACACAGGACACATTCACACTAGTCACATGCTAGACACAGGACACATACACACCAGTCACACACTAGACACAGGACACATACACACCAGTCACACACTGCATTATTTCACAGTGAATAATGAGTTCAGGAGGCAAGGGTGGAGGCGCAGTGGAAATGAGTGCAGAAGTATTATTTCTATAAAAATATGTTGCAGTGTTTGTGTTTGTATGTGTATGTGTGAGCTAATATATACAGTTAATTAATCTGAGCTCTGATTGGTTAATATAGGCAACAAAGGACATTCTCAGTATAACAAAGCTTGTGTGAGGTGATAGCATGTCAGTTAGGGTGTGTTGGTGGAAAGGCTGATGTCAGTCACATTACCCCTATGTGAGAGGATATAGAAACTGCCAGTTACAGACTATTTTTACCACAATAATGCCTCATAAGAAAAGGAATTCCATGGCACGAATGTTTCTGCTGGACTGTTTTCGAGCCAGCTGTTGAGTATTGGAGATGGCAAGGCACCAGTAAACTCAACCACTGGGCAGATCACCTTCCCAAGCAACTTTTGTTGCATTGTGACTTCCATTGAGGAGTGGAAAGCAAAGGTTTTTCCAAACATTTAACTCCACTTCAAAAATTCTGGCTGGCTGTGTGATAGGGCTATTCTAGCTCCCAAAATGACAACGTCAACAAGATCAATCTTCAAATTCTAAACCTCCTTCCAGGTGTGTGCACAACCTACAAGTCAGTGGATACAGTAATAGACCCTGCTCAAGCATTATTTTATCCAACTGAGTTCCTCAATTCCTTGGAGCCACAAGGACTTCCTCCTCACAACATCTTTCTAAAACCTGGAGCACCTATTCTGCTATTGAGAAATTTGGATCCACCAAGCTGTGTAATGGAACAAGACTCTTGATTAAGAACCTGTTTCCACATGTAATTGAGGCAACCATTTTGACAGGATGTGCCACAGAAGAAGATGTTTTCATTCCAACAATTCCTCTCATTCCATCTGATTTGCCTTTTGATTTTAAACACCTCCAGTTTCCTGTTCGACTGGTATTTGCTATGTCCATCAACAAGGCTCAGGGACAGTCCTTGAAAGTAGTTGGAATCGATTTACAATCTCCATGCTTTTCTCATGGTCAACTTTATGTGACCTGTTCAAGAGTTGGAACAGCCAAAAATCTGTTCGTCTTTGCATTTGAAGGAAAAACTAAGAATGTCGTTTATCAAAAGGCTCTCGAATAAGTAGTAGAAGATTACTTCACATTACTTGGCCAATTTAGTTAAATCTGTGTGGAATATCTCTGGTGTTGAAATATATGTTGTGAAATGCTTCTATTAGCTTAGTTTTTGCCTTTTAATAATTACATTTCTATCTATTTGTTTTGTGGTTTTAGTGTGCAGAATACATTTTTGTTAACACATTCTATTTTGCTAACAGCAGTTATTAACCGTGGCGAAGCCGGGTACTACAACTAGTTAAGAATAAACGCTGTGTCGCCACACCCATCAAGTTATTTCATTTTATATTTCAATAGACCAAACTTTTTCAGATGTAGCGAAAACCAAATATTTTTAAAAATATTTCTTTATTTTTAATGGGGGAAAAGATGGTGATATATATTTTTATATTTTTTCTTGTATTTTTTAAAACTTTTTTTTTTACTTTATTTTTTAGTCCTCTCAGGGAACTTCAACCTGTAATTGTGTGGTCACCTATACTATACATTGCAATACCATACTATTGCAGTATATAGTGTGTTAGGAGTCGAGTTTCCTCTGCTGCACAGGGGGAATCTCGATCCGTGTCTGCTGCGGTCTCCCATTCGGTATCGGCCGCAGTGGGCTCTGCTCGGCGGAGACGTCGCTCCCAGCGTCTCGCTGGGGCTGATTCGGTGCATAGGGTCACTACTGCCTTTTCTGGCTTTCCTATGGTACCCTGCACTGATCTGCGGCGAGCGAGCCTCTCTGGGACTAAGTCCTTGTTTACTCACACTGGGCATGCCCAGGGCAGGGTCTCCCATTGGAGGTCGAGGGCCACATGTTCGGTCACATGCTCAGGTGCTGCAGTACATTCCATTGGTCCTTCTGGAGGGTCCTGAAAGGGCAAAACATGCTCAGGTACTGCAGCACTTTTCATTGGTCCTTCTGGAAGGTCCTGAAAGGGCAAAAACTTCAGTAGCAGCTTCCTGTGCTGCAACTATATAAACTGCGCATGACCGCACGGCCATGCGCTAGTATCGTCTTATGCTATATGCTTTGCGCCAATGTGGTCATGTGTTTGAATGTGTTGAGGGACCCGGCTGAAATAAGCCCCTAGAATGCTGGCACCTCCGGCGAGGAGATTGCGTTTAAGTGTGTTCAGGGACCCGGCTGAAATAAGCCCCTAGAATGCTGGCATCTCCGGCGAGGAGTTTTGTATGCATGCATGACCACTCACTGCTCACATCTGGGTAGTTGGCCTGTGCCTCTGTGAAAGTCTAACAGGGCACAGAGCTTTCCTCTCGCGGTTACTCTGTGAAGCTAACAGAGTTGGTATATACCGCCATATAGAGCCGCCATTATTTAGCAGCAGGTGCTTTCCTGCACGGTGGATTCCGGGTTGCGAACGCACCAATTCCATTTAATAAATTATATATTTGGTGCGTTCCGCCAACCCTAACAGTATACTAGTGCCAGGATCTGGCTAAGTAATGGCGGATGAACAGCGATTGCAGGGGTACATCCAGCTGCTGGAGGGTCGGTTGGCGTCTCTTGAGCGTGCAACCTCGGCGGTGGATGTTACCGCAATAGCTGTTCAGGCTGCTAGCGTGGCTGCAGCAGCTTTACCCACTGCCACCTCTGTTCCGACCATATCTCACCTTCCTTTGCCTGAGAGATACTCTGGGGACAGTAAGTCCTGTAGGGGTTTCGTGAGCCAATGTGGTATACACCTCGAGCTTCTGGCTGCACGTTTCCCTACTGAGCGGGCAAAGGTGGGATTCATAATCTCTCTCCTGTCGGACAGAGCGTTGGAGTGGGCTACGCCGCTGTGGGAGCGCAACGATCATGTGGTGCGGAGTGTTCCTAGGTTTCTGGACACTCTGAAACAGGTCTTTTTAGGACCTCAAGTCACCCATGATACAGCGCTCCAACTGCTGGCTGTGACTCAGGGTTCATCCATGGTCAGCCATTTTGCTGTTCACTTCCGGACATTAGCGTCTGAGTTGGAATGGCCAGATAAAACCCTCATTCCCGTATTTTGGAGGGGGCTGGCTGACCATGTGAAGGACGCTTTGGCCACTAGGGAGATTCCCGCCACACTGGAGGAGCTCATAGCCGTATCTACTCGTATTGACCTCCGTTTTAACGAGCGGAGGTTGGAGCGAGCCCAGTGTAGGCAGAGGTTTCGGCTGGCTCCCACCTTCGCCAAACCTTTGGAATCTCCAGTCCAGGCATCCGAGTCACATGAGGCCTTAGAGGTGACACGAGCGGGATCCAAGTCTCAGTCTGCCCGTGCACATAAGGTCCGTCATGTTTGCCAGCAGTCAGGACACCTTGCTTCCAAGGGTCCTCAGCGGTCGGGGAAACGTCAGCGTCTAGTGGCAGTTGGAGGAGGTACACTAGACACGGCGACGTTTGCCTCAAAGTTGTCCTTCAAGGGGACAATTACCATAGGCCCATCCACTGTTATGGTCGAGCTATGCATGGATTCTGGGGCAGAGGGTAACTTTATGTCTTCCGCTTTTGCCCAGCGTCACGCAATACCCTTGGTGATGCTCGCCAAGCCGGTAACCGTTCGAGTGGTAAATGGGTCAACACTACCTTCACAGATTACCCACCAAACCATTCCTTTCACGCTATCTGTGTCTCCATCACATCAGGAGATAATCTCCCTATTAGTCATTCCTGAGGGAATTGATGAGGTCCTGTTGGGGATACCATGGTTTCGCTACCATTCTCCTCATATTGAGTGGTCCTCTGGGAGAATTTTGGGTTGGAGTAAATCTTGCGAGGGTAGATGTCTGAGGGAGTGCGTTCAGGTTGCTACTACACAGGTACCCGCAGATCTTTCCTCTCTCCCCAAGCACAATTGGCCCTATGCAGACGTGTTCTCCAAAAGAGCTGCGGAGACCCTTCCGCCTCACCGCCCCTATGACTGTCCTATTGACCTCTTGCCTGGTGCTGAGCCTCCCCGGGGTCGAGTCTATCCGTTATCTCTCCCGGAGACGGAGGCAATGTCCCAGTACATCCAGGAGAATCTGGCAAGAGGATTCATTAGGAAGTCAGTGTCACCGGCAGGGGCAGGGTTCTTCTTCGTACAGAAGAAGACTGGAGACTTACGTCCATGCATAGACTACAGGGGTCTTAACGCCATCACCGTTAAGAACAAGTACCCACTACCCCTGATATCTGAGCTGTTTGATAGGCTACGGGGAGCGAGGGTATTTACAAAGTTAGATCTGCGGGGTGCTTACAACCTGATTCGCATCCGTGAGGGGGATGAATGGAAGACGGCTTTTAACACCAGGGATGGGCACTATGAATATCTGGTGATGCCCTTCGGGCTCTGTAATGCCCCAGCCGTTTTCCAAGACTTTGTGAACGACATCTTCCGGGATATGCTCACCACCTCGGTCGTAGTCTATCTGGATGATATTCTCATCTTCTCTCCAGATATTGACTCCCATCGGAGAGATGTTCGCAAAGTCTTCGACCTCTTACGGGCAAACTCCCTCTACGCCAAGTTGGAGAAGTGTGTGTTTGAGCAGGAGTCCTTGCCTTTCCTTGGTTATATCATCTCTGCCCAGGGTTTGGCTATGGATCCTGCCAAGCTACAGGCTGTAATGGACTGGCAGGAACCCCATTCTCTTAAAGCGGTGCAGCGCTTTATGGGGTTCATTAATTACTATCGCCAGTTCATTCCACACTTCTCAACTTTGGTAGCTCCCTTGGTTGCCCTCACCAAGAAGGGAGCAAATCCCAAGTTGTGGTCAGAGGAGGTCTCCAAAGCCTTTCTCTCGATCAAGTCACACTTCGCTAGCGCTCCCATCCTACATCGCCCCGATGTTGATAAGCCATTTATCTTGGAGGTGGATGCCTCATCCGTTGGTGCTGGAGCAGTCCTTTTCCAAAAGGATGCTCAAGGTCGGAAGCATCCTTGCTTCTTCTTCTCCAAGACCTTCACACCAGCGGAGAGGAATTATTCCATCGGGGACAGGGAGTTGCTGGCCATGAAGTTGGCTTTTTCGGAGTGGAGACATCTCTTGGAGGGAGCTCGCTTTCCCTTCCAAGTCTTCACTGACCACAAGAACTTGGTGTATCTGCAAACGGCCCAGCGGCTGAATTCCATTTTACTCTCCATTTCCTCTCCGGGGAGAAGAACGTTCGTGCTGACGCTCTCTCCCGCTCCGTGGTGTCATCGGAGGAGGAGGAGGAGCCTCGGCTTATTGTCCCTTCTGAGACCCTGAGAACTGTAGCTCCGGTTTCGCTAGAGTCTGTGCCCCCGGGCAAGACTTTCGTACCAGCTAACTTGCGACCGGAGGTTCTCTCTTGGGCTCACTCCTCCAGAGTGGGTGGGCATTTTGGGACCAAGAGGACATCTGAGCTTCTGGCGAGAACATACTGGTGGCCGCATATGGCCCGAGATGTCAAGGACTATATTCAGGCGTGCGTTTCTTGCGCCCAGAATCGGTCTCCTCGGCAACGGCCTGCTGGGTTGCTTTACCCTCTACCGGTGGCAGACAGGCCCTGGGAGATGGTCGGGATGGACTTTGTGGTGGGTCTACCCAAGTCGCGTGGCTGCTCCATTATTTGGGTTGTCACCGACCATTTCTCCAAGATGGTGCATTTGGTGCCGCTTCCTCGGTTGCCCTCAGCACGGGCCTTGGCGGTGTTGTTCATTAAACACGTTTTCCGTTTGCATGGTATGCCTGATAAGATTGACAGCGATCGGGGTCCCCAGTTCGCATCTCGGTTTTGGAGAGAGCTCTGCCGTTTACGCAGCATGGAGTTGAACCTCTCCTCTGCATACCATCCCGAGACGAATGGGTTGGTGGAGAGAACCAACCAGACTCTGGTGACATATTTGCGACATTTCGTCTCTGCTAGGCAGGATCACTGGGCATCTTTGCTACCTTGGGCGGAATTTGCCCTGAACAACGCCGTAACCGATTCCACTGGTCAAACTCCTTTTCTCCTTAATTACGGCCAGCATCCGCGTGTCCCTGTGCCCATGCCCGTGTCATCCACCGATTCTAGGGTGGCAGACTGGGCGGTGGAGGCACGTGACATCTGGGACCGCACGCAGGATGCCATCCGGGCCTCCAAGGAGAGAATGAGGGTTTCGGCTGATACACACCGGCGCCCCACTCCGGTCTTTGCTCCTGGCGACTTAGTGTGGCTCTCCGCCCGTAACATCAGGCTGCGAGTTGAGTCCACTAAGTTTGCTCCTCGCTACATTGGCCCGTTTAAGGTTCTGGAACAGGTCAACCCTGTGGTCTACCGTTTGGCTATTCCTCCACGCCTTGGTATCACCGATGCTTTCCACGTTTCCCTCTTAAAGCCCGTTCATTTGTCCCGGTTTTCCGAGTCATCTGCTGGGACATCGGGATCATCCACGGATGAGTTTGAGGTGAATGCTATTGTGGGGTGCAAGGTGGTACGTGGCAAGAAATTTTATCTGGTGGACTGGAAGGGTCACGGCCCAGAGGATAGAACCTGGAAGCCTGTGGAGCACATTCGGGCTCCGCTGCTTATCGCGGCTTTTGAGCGTAGTGAGGCTCAAGGAGGGGGGGCCCTAGGAGGGGAGGTAATGTTAGGAGTCGAGTTTCCTCTGCTGCACAGGGGGAATCTCGATCCGTGTCTGCTGCGGTCTCCCATTCGGTATCGGCCGCAGTGGGCTCTGCTCAGCGGAGACGTCGCTCCCAGCGTCTCGCTGGGGCTGATTCGGTGCATAGGGTCACTACTGCCTTTTCTGGCTTTCCTATCGTACCCTGCACTGATCTGCGGCGAGCGAGCCTCTCTGGGACTAAGTCCTTGTTTACTCACACTGAGCATGCCCAGGGCAGGGTCTCCCATTGGAGGTCGAGGGCCACATGTTCGGTCACATGCTCAGGTGCTGCAGTACATTCCATTGGTCCTTCTGGAAGGTCCTGAAAGGGCAAAACATGCTCAGGTACTGCAGCACTTTCCATTGGTCCTTCTGGAAGGTCCTGAAATGGCAAAAACTTCAGTAGCAGCTTCCTGTGCTGCAACTATATAAACTGCGCATGACCGCACGGCCATGCGCTAGTATCGTCTTATGCTATATGCTTTGCGCCAATGTGGTCATGTGTTTGAATGTGTTGAGGGACCCGGCTGAAATAAGCCCCTAGAATGCTGGCACCTCCGGCGAGGAGATTGTGTTTAAGTGTGTTCAGGGACCCGGCTGAAATAAGCCCCTAGAATGCTGGCATCTCTGGCGAGGAGTTTTGTATGCATGCATGACCACTCACTGCTCACATCTGGGTAGTTGGCCTGTGCCTCTGTGAAAGTCTAACAGGGCACAGAGCTTTCCTGGTCTCTTTAAAGCTCAGCATATAGAAGAGCTTTAGAGAAGGGCAAAAATGGTAGCAATGGTGTCTTTCAACCCCCAGCTGTCATAATAGCTTATCACTACCTCGCTATCGCATCTCCGAGGCCAACAGTAGCCCGTGAGCGAGCCCGGTGTGTGACTTTGAGTTAATGTCTCTGTCAGACATTGATGCCGGCTAACTCAGCGCAAAGGGGTTAAAGACATTTTTAGGAAAGTTGGGTCCCCATGCAGTTTGTTGTTAAAGAGCAACAACAAAACAACATGTGCTTTACCCACCCTCCAGACCTGAGTCTCTGTCGCTCCTCCCAGTGTCTGTTACTATCTGCAGCACTAATTTCACGTCACAGTTCTGCAGCTCTGCAGCCAGTAACGAATTCAGTGGCTCCTACCTGTTGTGAATTCTGTGGCAGAGCTCCCTCCTGTGGTCACAAGTGATACTTCGGCTGATTCTCTCTGTGAGCTTCTGTTGGTGGAGGAAAGTGGTACTGCGGCTTCTGAGTTTCCTCCCTCAGGTGATGTGGTGAGGTCGTTAGGTGCTGCTCTACTTAACTCCACCTAGTGCTTTGATCCTGGCCTCCTGTCAATGTTCCAGTATTGGACTTGTTTTCTCCTGGATCGTTCCTGTGGCCTGCTGCTCTGCATAGCTAAGTTTTCCTTTGCTATTTTGTTTGCTGTTTTTTCTGTCCAGCTTATCTATTTGTTTTGCTGGAAGCTCTGGGACGCAGAGGGTGTACCTCCGTGCCGTTAGTTCGGTACGGAGGGTCTTTTTGCCCCCTTTGTGTGGTTTTTTAGGGTTTTGTGTTGACTGCAAAGTTACCTTTCCTATCCTCGCTCTGTTCAGAAAGTCGGGCCTCACTTTGCTAAATCTATTTCATCTCTACGTTTGTCTTTTCATCTTAACTCACAGTCATTATATGTGGGGGGTCTGCCTTTTCCTTTGGGGTATTTCTCTGAGGCAAGGTAGGCTTATTTTCTATCTTCAGGCTAGCTAGTTTCTCAGGCTGTGCTGAGTTGCATAGGGAGCGTTAGGCGCAATCCACGGCTGCCTCTAGTGTTGTTGGAGAGGATCAGGGATTGCGGTCAACAGAGTTCCCACGTCTCAGAGCTCGTTCTATGTTTTTGGGTTATTGTCAGATCACTGTATGTGCTCTGACCTCTATGTCCATTGTGGTACTGAATTGCCTAATCATTACAGTACAGAAGGCCTAAGTACTAATGATTCTCAATAGAGGGAAAAAAGAAGTTCTGAGACCATTTTTTTTTCTCTGCACTGTGTTTTGCCTTTTTTTTCCCCTAGACATTTGGGTCGTTCAGGACACAGGTGTAGCAATGGACATTAAAGGTCTGTCTTCATGTGTGGATCAGCTCACGGCAAGAGTACAAAATATTCAGGATTTTGTGGTTCAGAATTCTTTGTTAGAACCGAGAATTCCTATTCCAGATTTGTTTTTTGGAGATAGAACTAAATTTCTGAGTTTCAAAAATAATTGTAAACTATTTCTGGCTTTGAAACCTCGCTCCTCTGGTGACCCAGTTCAACAAGTTAGGATCATCATTTCTTTTTTGCGTGGCGACCCTCAGGACTGGGCATTTTCACTTGCGTCAGGAGATCCTGTATTAAGTAATATCGATGCGTTTTTCCTGGCGCTTGGATTGCTGTACGATGAACCTAATTCAGTGGATCAGGCAGAAAAAAATTTGCTGGCTCTTTGTCAGGGTCAGGATGAGATAGAGGTATATTGTCAGAAATTTAGAAAGTGGTTCGTAATCACGCAATGGAATGAAGGTGCGCTCGCAGCGATTTTCAGAAAGGGTCTCTCTGAAGCCCTTAAGGATGTCATGGTGGGATTTCCTATGCCTGCTGGTCTGAATGAGTCTATGTCTTTGGCCATTCAGATCGGTCGACGCTTGCGTGAGCGTAAATCTGTGCACCATTTGGCGGTATCACCTGAGCCTATGCAGTGCGATAGGACTTTGACCAGAGTTGAACGGCAAGAACACAGACGTCTGAATGGACTGTGTTTCTACTGTGGTGATTCCACTCATGCTATCTCTGATTGTCCTAAGCGCACTAAGCGGTTCGCTAGGTCTGCCACCATTGGTACGGTACAGTCAAAATTTCTTCTGTCCGTTACCTTGATCTGCTCTTTGTCATCGTATTCTGTCATGGCATTTGTGGATTCAGGCGCTGCCCTGAATTTGATGGACTTGGAGTATGCTAAGCGTTGTGGGTTTTTCTTGGAGCCCTTGCAGTGTCCTATTCCATTGAGAGGAATTGATGCTATGCCTTTGGCCAAGAATAAGCCTCAATACTGGACCCAGCTGACCATGTGCATGGCTCCTGCACATCAGGAGGTTATTCGCTTTCTGGTGTTGCATAATCTGCAAGATGTGGTCGTGTTGGGGTTGCCATGGCTACAAGCCCATAATCCAGTATTAGATTGGAAATCCATGTCGGTGTCCAGCTGGGGTTGTCAGGGGGTACATGGTGATGTTCCATTTCTGTCAATTTCGTCATCCACCCCTTCTGAGGTTCCAGAGTTCTTGTCTGATTACCGGGATGTATTTGATGAGCCCAAGTCCGATACCCTACCTCCGCATAGGGATTGTGATTGTGCTATCAATTTGATTCCTGGTAGTAAATTTCCAAAAGGTCGACTGTTTAATTTATCCGTGCCTGAGCACGCCGCTATGCGCAGTTATGTGAAGGAATCCCTGGAGAAGGGGCATATTCGCCCGTCATCGTCGCCATTAGGAGCAGGGTTCTTTTTTGTAACCAAGAAGGATGGTTCGCTGAGACCTTGTATAGATTACCGCCTTCTAAATAAGATCACGGTTAAATTTCAGTACCCCTTGCCATTGTTATCTGATTTGTTTGCTCGGAATAAGGGGGCTAGTTGGTTCACCAAGATAGATCTTCGTGGTGCGTATAATCTGGTGCGAATTAAGCGAGGCGATGAATGGAAAACTGCATTTAATACACCCGAGGGTCATTTTGAGTATCTAGTGATGCCATTCGGACTTGCCAATGCTCCATCAGTGTTTCAGTCCTTTATGCATGACATCTTCTGAGAGTACCTGGATAAATTCCTGATTGTGTACTTGGATGACATTTTGATCTTCTCGGATGATTGGGAGTCTCATGTGAAGCAGGTCAGAACGGTTTTTCAGGTCCTGCGTGCTAATTCTTTGTTTGTGAAGGGATCAAAGTGTCTCTTTGGTGTGCAGAAGGTTTCATTTTTGGGGTTCATCTTTTCCCCTTCTACTATCGAGATGGATCCTGTTAAGGTCCAAGCCATCCATGATTGGACTCAGCCGACATCTCTGAAAAGTCTGCAAAAGTTCCTGGGCTTTGCTAATTTTTATCGTCGCTTCATCTGCAATTTTTCTAGTATTGCTAAATCATTGACCGATTTGACCAAGAAGGGTGTTGATGTGGTCAATTGGTCTTCTGCTGCTGTGGAAGCTTTTCAAGAGTTGAAGCGTCGTTTTTCTTCTGCCCCTGTGTTGTGTCAACCAGATGTTTCTCTTCCGTTCCAGGTCGAGGTTGATGCTTCTGAGATTGGAGCAGGGGCTGTTTTGTCGCAGAGAGGTTCTGATTGCTCAGTGATGAAACCATGCGCTTTTTTTTTCCAGGAAGTTTTCGCCTGCTGAGCGAAATTATGATGTGGGCAACCGAGAGTTGCTGGCCATGAAGTGGGCATTCGAGGAGTGGCGTCATTGGCTTGAAGGAGCTAAGCATCGCGTGGTAGTATTGACTGATCATAAGAACTTGACTTATCTCGAGTCTGCCAAGCGGTTGAATCCTAGACAGGCTCGTTGGTCGCTGTTTTTTGCCCGTTTTGACTTTGTGATTTCGTACCTTCCGGGCTCTAAAAATATGAAGGCGGATGCTCTGTCTAGGAGTTTTGTGCCCGACTCTCCGGGTTTGTCTGAGCCGGCGGGTATCCTCAAGGATGGAGTAATTGTGTCTGCCATCTCCCCTGATTTGCGGCGGGTGCTACAAAAATTTCAGGCTGATAAACCTGATCGTTGTCCAGCGGAGAAACTGTTTGTCCCTGATAAGTGGACGAATAAAGTTATCTCTGAGGTTCATTGTTCGGTGTTGGCTGGTCATCCTGGAATCTTTGGTACCAGAGAGTTAGTGGCTAGATCCTTTTGGTGGCCATCTCTGTCGCGGGATGTGCGTACTTTTGTGCAGTCCTGTGGGATTTGTGCTCGGGCTAAGCCCTGCTGTTCTCGTGCCAGTGGGTTGATTTTGCCCTTGCCGGTCCCGAAGAGGCTTTGGACACATATCTCTATGGATTTTATTTCAGATCTTCCCGTTTCTCAAAAGATGTCAGTCATCTGGGTGGTCTGTGATTGCTTTTCTAAGATGGTCCATCTGGTACCCTTGTCTAAATTGCCTTCCTCCTCTGATTTGGTGCCATTGTTCTTCCAGCATGTGGTTCGTTTACATGGCATTCCAGAGAATATCGTTTCTGACAGAGGTTCCCAGTTTGTTTCGAGGTTTTGGCGAGCCTTTTGTGGTAGGATGGGCATTGACTTGTCTTTTTCCTCGGCTTTCCATCCTCAGACTAATGGCCAGACCGAACGAACCAATCAGACCTTGGGAACATATCTGAGATGCTTTGTTTCTGCTGATCAGGATGACTGGGTGTCCTTTTTGCCTTTGGCTGAGTTCGCCCTTAATAATCGGGCCAGCTCGGCTACCTTGGTTTTGCCATTTTTCTGCAACTCTGGGTTCCATCCTCGTTTCTCTTCAGGACAGGTTGAGTCTTCGGACTGTCCTGGTGTGGATACTGTGGTGGACAGGTTGCAGCAGATTTGGACTCATGTAGTGGACAATTTGACCTTGTCCCAGGAGAAGGCTCAACGTTTCGCTAATCGCAGACGCTGTGTGGGTCCCCGACTTCGTGTTGGGGATCTGGTTTGGTTATCTTCTCGTCATATTCCTATGAAGGTTTGCTCTCCTAAGTTTAAACCTCGTTTCATTGGTCCGTGTAGGATTTCTGAGGTTCTTAATCCTGTGTCTTTTCGTCTGACCCTTCCAGATTCTTTTTCCATACATAATGTATTCCATAAGTCATTGTTGCGGAGATATGTGGCACCTATGGTTCCATCTGTTGACCCTCCTGCCCCGGTTTTGGTGGAGGGGGAGTTGGAGTATATTGTGGAGAAGATTTTGGATTCTCGTGTTTCAAGACGGAAACTCCAGTATCTGGTTAAGTGGAAGGGTTATGCTCAGGAAGATAATTCCTGGGTCTTTGCCTCTGATGTCCATGCTCCCGATCTTGTTCGTGCCTTTCATGTGGCTCATCCTGGTCGGCCTGGGGGCTCTGGTGAGGGTTCGGTGACCCCTCCTCAAGGGGGGGGGGTACTGTTGTGAATTCTGTGGCAGAGCTCCCTCCTGTGGTCACAAGTGGTACTTCGGCTGATTCTCTCTGTGAGCTTCCGTTGGTGGAGGAAAGTGGTACTGCGGCTTCTGAGTTTCCTCCCTCAGGTGATGTGGTGAGGTCGTTAGGTGCTGCTCTACTTAACTCCACCTAGTGCTTTGATCCTGGCCTCCTGTCAATGTTCCAGTATTGGACTTGTTTTCTCCTGGATCGTTCCTGTGGCCTGCTGCTCTGCATAGCTAAGTTTTCCTTTGCTATTTTGTTTGCTGTTTTTTCTTTCCAGCTTATCTATTTGTTTTGCTGGAAGCTCTGGGACGCAGAGAGTGTACCTCCGTGCCGTTAGTTCGGTACGGAGGGTCTTTTTGCCCCCTTTGTGTAGTTTTTTAGGGTTTTGTGTTGACCGCAAAGTTACCTTTCCTATCCTCGCTCTGTTCAGAAAGTCGGGCCTCACTTTGCTAAATCTATTTAATCTCTACGTTTGTCCTTTCATCTTAACTCACAGTCATTATATGTGGGGGGTCTGCCTTTTCCTTTGGGGTATTTCTCTGAGGCAAGGTAGGCTTATTTTCTATCTTCAGGCTAGCTAGTTTCTCAGGCTGTGCCGAGTTGCATAGGGAGCGTTAGGCGCAATCCACGGCTGCCTCTAGTGTTGTTGGAGAGGATCAGGGATTGCGGTCAACAGAGTTCCCACGTCTCAGAGCTCGTTCTATGTTTTTGGGTTATTGTCAGATCACTGTATGTGCTCTGATCGCTATGTCCATTGTGGTACTGAATTGCCTAATCATTACACCTACCATCTAAATGGGCAGTCACTGAACTCACTGATTTGCATGGCACCACAGTGTATAATGAAGGGGTTAGGGACTGCTAAGGGGTTAAAGTAAAGTCTGGGATGATTGTAATGTTTTCAATTTGACTACGATGGCGCAAAGGTGGTCCCTCTACTACCCCCCATCCCTTATGTGTTTTGGTTTGTGTTAAACATGTCTCCACTAGTGGTAATTTTCGGCCCAGGTAATTAAATGCTCACTGCCTTTCTCAGTGACTCAGCATGGGGGAACGTTTTTAGTAGAAAAGGAAAAAAGGGCTATGAAATGGTTGTACGTGATTGATTGTATTGATTCAGTGCTGGACACATGGAGGGTGAATAAAGGAAACTTTGTTGTTTTTTTTTTTTTTTTACTACAAACTTCGCCTGAAGACACAGCTTTGCTGAAAACCCTTTTAAAAGGGTTGTCTGGCCTTGAGGTACAAGTCTACAGTCACTGTCACATAAAGGGCATGCAAACTTGTACCCAAGGCCGGACAACCCCTTTAAGGAGAAAAAAATCAGTCAAGTACCGTATATACTCGAGTATAAGCCGAGATTTTCAGCTCGCTTTTTTGGGCTGAAAGTCCCCCTCTCGGCTTATACTCGAGTCACACCCGGGGGTCGGCAGGGGAGGGGGAGCGGTCTAAAAATACTCACCTAGTCCCCAGCGCCGGTGGAGTGGAGCCTCATATTCTTTACTGTATTGAGCGGTACCATGTGACCGCTCAGTACAGGATGAAGCGCTGCGTCGGGGAAGCAGGGACTACACAGTGCCAGGACCAGGTGAGTATACGGGGAGGGGAGCGCTGCGCGATAGTCACCTTTCCTCGTTCCGGGCGCTGCTCTGTCTCCAGCAGTGACGCTCAGTTCAGAGGGCGCGGTGACGTAGTTAGTGTGCGCCCTCTGCTGAACGTCGGTGCTGAACATGGAGTGGCGCCGGAACGAGGTGCAGGTGACTATTGAAAGTGCCGGGGGCCTGAGCGACGGAGAGGTGAGTATGTGATTTATTATTTTTTTATCGCAGCAAATGGGGAAAGTGTCTGTATGGAGCATCTATGGGGCCATAATGTTTGAGCAGCACTATATGGGGCCATAACGTTTATGCAGTACTATATGGGGCCAAAACTTTGAGCAGCACTATATGGGGCCATAACGTTTATGCAGCACTATATGGGGCCATAACGTTTATGCAGCACTTTATGGGGGCCATAACTTTTATGCAGCACTATATGGGGGCCATAACGTTTATGCAGCACTATATGGGGCCATAACGTTTATGCAGCACTATATGGGGCCATAATGTTTGAGCAGCACTATATGGGGCCATAATGTTTGTGCAGCACTATATGGGGGCCATAACGTTTATGCAGCACTATATGGGGCCATAACGTTTGTGCAGCACTATATGGGGCAAGTGTCTGTATGGGGCCATAATTAACGTTTGTAGGGTACTACGGCATATGGGGCAAGTGTCTGTATGGGGCCATAATTAACGTTTGTAGGGCATTACGGAATATGGGGCAAGTGTCTGTATGGAGCATCTTATAGGGCCATAATCAAGGTTTGTGCAGCATTATAAGGGGCAAATATCTTTATAGAGCATCTTATGGGGCCATAATCAGCATTTGTGCAGCATTATATTGGGCAAATGTGTCTATGGAGCATCTTATGGGGCCTTTATTAACCTTTATGCAGGATTATATGGGGCATATTTTAATATGGAACATCTTATGGGGCCATCATAAACTGCATGGAGCATTATATGGGGCTCCTGATTCAATATATTCAATATGGATATTCAAAAACACTTAACCTACTGATGTCTCAATTAATTTTACTTTTATTGGTATCTATTTTTACTTTTGACATTTACCGGTAGCTGCTGCATTTTCCACCCTAGGCTTATACTCGAGTCATTAAGTTTTCACACTTTTTTGTGGCAAAATTAGGGGGGTCGGCTTATACTCGGGTCGGCTTATACTCGAGTATATACGGTAGTTTAAAGGTTACAAAAACATTATTATGAATTGGACAAGGTCGCCACCTAGTGGTAAAATAATAAACTAATCACAGTGCAAAAGAGCAGCTTGTACATGACATCTTGGTCATTTTAAATTATAACAATGACTAAATGTAAAGGAAATTAATTTTTATCAGGACATAAATTCCTAGGAAAATTTTATGTAGATTTTTTTTGCCATCTAATGATCGTTCGTGATCAAACTATGATTACGGCAAGAATAATGATGATAGAATTGGAGATCAGATTAGCATATAAATTCTTATCATTTTCAATATTTCTGTTTGCTGTCAGTGAATGGATGCATCCTTGTTTAAAAATCCAAAAAAAAAACCCCAGACCTAATGCATCTCACGGCTGAAAGGTGAACGCAGTTGTAACCTGTTGGAGTAACGGCCATATTACAGATTGTCCAGGACTAAGGATAGATCATCAATATCAGATCAGTGATGGTGCAACACCAGGCACCCCCTCGAATTAGCAGTCACCAGGTCCCACAGCCGCCATAAATATCTATAATACAGAAGACTACAGCACCACACCCCTGAGAGAGTTGGAGCTGAAGTTTCCCCAGGCAGAGATTTATAAGGCCGAAAAATCTCCACAACTCTGGCAATTTGATTACTTTTTCATCAAGGCATTTAACAAGTGGGTTAATTTATTTGGATAGATCAGACTTTTACGGACACAATACTATATATTTTTTTGAAGGAAGGTGGTAAAGATTTAGATGGGAGGTATGTGTCACCGAGGTGGCTGGCCTCAGTAATGTAGATCCCGGAATGAAGGCTTCAGTAACAACAGGTTACAGAGAATTTTTTTTTTGTTGGACCGGATTTTGTGTTAGGGATTTAGGAGCGACCAAACAGCTTGAGTGGGAATGGCCGCTCCCATACGCCAATCCATCTTTTTCAGCTTCCATAAAAGACCGCTAAACTGGCTCATGTGTGTGCGGGTAAGAGACCATGTTTGTAAGCTTGTGTGTATGTATCGTGTCTAGTGTGTGACTTGTGGGTATGTGTCATGTGACTGGTGTGTATGTATCCTGTGTCTAGTGTGTGACTGGTGTGTATGTATCCTGTGTCTAGTGTGTGACTGGTGTGTATGTATCCTCTGTCTAGTGTGTGACTGGTGTGTATATATCCTGTGTCTAGTGTGTGACTGGTATGTATGTGTCCTGTGTCTAGTGTGTGACTGGTGTGCATGTATCCTGTGTCTAGTGTGTGACTGGTATGTATGTGTCCTGTGTCTAGTGTGTGACTGGTGTGCATGTATCCTGTGTCTAGTGTGTGACTGGTGTGTATATATCCTGTGTCTAGTGTGTGACTGGTGTGTATGTGTCCTGTGTCTAGTGTATGACTGGTGTGTATGTATCCTGTGTCTAGTGTGTGACTGGTGTGTATGTGTCCTGTGTCTAGTGTGTGACTGGTGTGTATGTGTCCTGTGTCTAGTGTGTGACTGGTGTGTATGTGTCCTGTGTCTAGTGTGTGACTGGTGTGTATGTGTCCTGTGTCTAGTGTGTGACTGGTGTGTATGTTTCCTGTGTCTAGTGTGTGACTGGTGTGTATGTATCCTGTGTCTAGTGTGTGACTGGTGTGTATGTATCCTGTGTCTAGTGTGTGACTGGTGTGTATGTGTCCTGTGTCTAGTGTGTGACTGGTGTGTATGTTTCCTGTGTCTAGTGTGTGACTGATGTGTATGTATCCTGTGTCTAGTGTGTGACTGGTGTGTATGTGTCCTGTGTCTAGTGTGTGACTGGTGTGTATGTATCCTGTGTCTAGTGTGTGACTGGTGTGTATGTGTCCTGTGTCTAGTGTGTGACTGGTGTGTATGTTTCCTGTGTCTAGTGTGTGACTGGTGTGTATGTATCCTGTGTCTAGTGTGTGACTGGTGTGTATGTGTCCTGTGTCTAGTGTGTGACTGGTGTGTATGTATCCTGTGTCTAGTGTGTGACTGGTGTGTATGTGTCCTGTGTCTAGTGTGTGACTGGTGTGTATGTGTCCTGTGTCTAGTGTGTGACTGGTGTGTATGTGACCTGTGTCTAGTGTGTGACTGGTGTGTATGTGTCCTGTGTCTAGTGTGTGACTGGTGTGTATATATCCTGTGTCTAGTGTGTGACTGGTGTGTATGTGTCCTGTGTCTAGTGTGTGACTGGTGTGTATGTGTCCTGTGTCTAGTGTATGACTGGTGTGTATGTATCCTGTGTCTAGTGTGTGACTGGTGTGTATGTGTCCTGTGTCTAGTGTGTGACTGGTGTGTATGTGTCCTGTGTCTAGTGTGTGACTGGTGTGTATGTGTCCTGTGTCTAGTGTGTGACTGGTGTGTATGTGTCCTGTGTCTAGTGTGTGACTGGTGTGTATGTTTCCTGTGTCTAGTGTGTGACTGGTGTGTATGTTTCCTGTGTCTAGTGTGTGACTGGTGTGTATGTGTCCTGTGTCTAGTGTGTGACTGGTGTGTATGTGTCCTGTGTCTAGTGTGTGACTGGTGTGTATGTGTCCTGTCTAGTGTGTGACTGGTGTGTATATATCCTGTGTCTAGTGTGTGACTGGTGTGTATGTGTCCTGTGTCTAGTGTGTGACTGGTGTGTATATATCCTGTGTCTAGTGTGTGACTGGTGTGTATGTGTCCTGTGTCTACTGTGTGACTGGTGTGTATGTATCCTGTGTCTAGTGTGTGACTGGTGTGTATGTGTCCTGTGTCTAGTGTGTGACTGGTGTGTATATATCCTGTGTCTAGTGTGTGACTGGTGTGTATGTGTCCTGTGTCTAGTGTGTGACTGGTGTGTATATATCCTGTGTCTAGTGTGTGACTGGTGTGTATGTGTCCTGTGTCTAGTGTGTGACTGGTGTGTATATATCCTGTGTCTAGTGTGTGACTGGTGTGTATGTGTCCTGTGTCTACTGTGTGACTGGTGTGTATGTATCCTGTGTCTAGTGTGTGACTGGTGTGTATATATCCTGTGTCTAGTGTGTGACTGGTGTGTATGTGTCCTGTGTCTAGTGTGTGACTGGTGTGTATATATCCTGTGTCTAGTGTGTGACTGGTGTGTATGTGTCCTGTGTCTAGTGTGTGACCGGTGTGTATGTGTCCTGTGTCTAGTGTGTGACTGGTGTGTATGTGTCCTGTGTCTAGTGTATGACTGGTGTGTATGTGTCCTGTGTCTAGTGTGTGACTGGTGTGTATGTGTCCTGTGTCTAGTGTGTGACTGGTGTGTATGTGTCCTGTGTCTAGTGTGTGACCGGTGTGTATATATCCTGTGTCTAGTGTATGACTGGTGTGTATGTATCCTGTGTCTAGTGTATGACTGGTGTGTATGTGTCCTGTGTCTAGTGTGTGACTGGTGTGTATATATCCTGTGTCTAGTGTGTGACTGGTGTGTATGTGTCCTGTGTCTAGTGTATGACTGGTGTGTATGTGTCCTGTGTCTAGTGTGTGACTGGTGTGTATGTGTCCTGTGTCTAGTGTGTGACTGGTGTGTATGTGTCCTGTCTAGTGTGTGACTGGTGTGTATGTGTCCTGTGTCTAGTGTGTGACTGGTGTGTATGTGTCCTGTGTCTAGTGTGTAACTGGTGTGTATGTGTCCTGTGTTTGGTTTGTATATGGCACATGTCTAATTAATACAATCTTCCTGTGCTTATAGAATATCATTGTTCTCGGCAGCACTTGTCTTGTTTACAGAAAATTATCTGCTGCCGATAAGGATGCTTTTAACCCCTTCACACCGAAGCCTGTTTTCACCTAAGTGACAGGGCCAATTTTTACAATTTTGACCACTGTCACTTTATGAGGTCATAACTCTGAAACGCTTCAACGGATCCTGGTGATTCTGAGATTGTTTTCTCGTGACATATTGTACTTTATGATGGTGGTAAAATTTCTTCCATATGACTTGCATTTATTTGTGAAAAAAATGGAAATTTGGTGAAAATTGAGACAATTTAGCAATTTTCAAACTTTTAGTTTTTATGCCCTTAAATTAGAGAGTTATATCACATAATATAGTTAATAAACAACATTTCCCACATGTCTGCTTTACATCAGCACAATTTGGAAACATCATTTTTTTTTTTGTTAGGGAGTTATAAGGGTTAAAATTTGACCAGCAATTTCTCATTTTTACAACAAAATTTTCCAAACCATTTTTTTAGGGACCACCTCATACTTGAAGTGACTTTGAGGGGTCTATATGACAGAAAATGCCCAAAAGTGACACCATTCTAAAAATTGCACCCCTCAAGGTACTCTAAACCACATTCAAAAAGATTATTAACCCTTCAGGTGCTTCACAGGAATATTTGGAATGTTTAAAAAAAATTGAACATTTGACTTTTTTTCACAAAATTTTTACTTCAGATCCAATTTGTTTTATTTTAACAAGGGTAACAGGAGAAATTGGACCACAAAAGTCGTTGTACAATTTGTCCTGAGTACGCCGATACCCCATATGTTAGGGTAAACCATTGTTTCGGCACATGGCAGAGCTCGGAAGGGAAGGAGCGCCATTTGACTTTTCAATGCAAAATTTGCTGGAATTGAGATCGGACACCATGTCGCGTATGGAGACCCCTGATGTGCCAAAACAGTGGAAACCCCCCACAAGTAACCCCATATTGGAAACTAGACCCCACAAGGAACTAGATGTGTTGTGAGAACTTTGAACCCCCAAGTGTTTCACTACAGTTTATAACGCAGAGCCGTGAAAATAAAAAAATATATTTTTTTCTACAAAAATGATATTTTAGCATCAAAATTCTTATTTTCTCAAGGGTAACAGGAGAAATTGGACCCCAAAAGTTGTTGTCCAATTTGTATTAATAGAGAAAAGAAAATATATAGCCTTGAAAAGGACTTTTGTTTTTCGGTTACAGCAGCAGTATACCTATGGAAGGACTGTAAGGCAATAAACCCTACCTATATTCCTCTAATCCAAAACTATCCCTCCTCCACCAGCTATCCCTATACTGAATGCCGATAACAGCAGTTTTACTAGAGAAAGCGCAGTATGTAGCCCTGAAAAGGACTTTTGTTTTAATGGTGCAGCAGCCGGTATACAAGTACAGCAATAGCAATTAAACACTGCCTATATGCCTGCTCTAATCTCAGCTCTCCCTCCCAGATCCACTCTCCCTTAAATGCTTCCAGAGGACATTGTGTCGAGCATCGCATCATCAGGTCTCATATAAGACCCAATGACACGATGCGGCTGTCCAATCACAGTAATGCCAGTAGCCAACATGGCTATGGCATTACTGTGTATGGAAGGCAATTATGGCATGTTTATTAGCTGTCTAACAGTTGCAAAACATGTGGGGGGACTTGAGAAAGGCGCTTGAGGACCCGCGATACTTGACCGAGTAACGAGTGTAGCCAAGCACCGCGATGCTTGATCAAAGTATGAAGCCGCGGCGAGCGCGCTTTCTCATCACTTCTAGATACACCTCTGGCTCATAATGTATATAGGGGGCTATGTGTGGTCTCATAATATATGCAGAGGGCTATGTGAGGGCTCATATTGAATATAGAGAAGCTATGTGGGGGCTCCTACTATATATACAGGCTATGTGAGTTCTTACAATGTATGTAGAGGGGCTATGTGAGGACTCATACTGTATGTAGGAAGCTAGGTGTGAGCTCTTACAGTATATAGAGGTATACAGGGGAGCTGTACATGGGCTCATATGGTATGAAGGGGGTGTCAGCATGCATAATTCTGCTCAATATTAAGTTATGCAATAATTCTTAATATAAAATAATAATTGTAATTATCATGTAAATATAAATATTAAGGAGAATTAATTTCAAAATATACTTTCCCACAGCGTGGTTCCAAGAGCGGTATTTTCCTGTATACTGGCCCTTGGAATACTTCTATGTGAGGACATACGTTCTTTTTTTTTGCGGACTCGCTTTAATACTAGTGGCATAACGACTGGTGTCTGAGTGCCGTTTTGAACTTTAACTATTTTTATTCTAATTTTTACTTCTCGACAACAGGTGGTTGTCACCCAAACAGGTAGCTAGAATCCCCAAAGAACCTTGTGTCTTAGGCCAGTGGAATATATATATATATTTCAGAATTAATTTCAGCCTATTGGTTCCCCCCTCCACATCAGTCACTGTCTGTCATGTAGCCCCTTGGGACAATTAATTGTCCAACCCCGGAATTTATAGTAACATTGGTTATAGTGTCCTCTCCTATTCACTGGCCATTTATCCTACAGTAGTATGTCCACCTCCCCATCCAACCATCCATATAATCTAATCTTGTGTAATACTGGGATAAATGGGTTATTATTGTCGATTTATCACTGTTCAAATCAATAGAAACTACTCCGGAATTACATTTTATAGCAATAATGACATTGTATAAAAGTTTTAAGAGGTCAAGGTGGATAATTAGAGTTCATTTCATTTATATGGTAATGAATTGCTTGTGGGCCTGGTCCCTTTATATAACAACTGCTGCTCCTGTTGATGATGTCATGGAATGTTGTGGTTTCTGGCTCCGCCCCCTTGCATTATGACATCACACACATTGTGTAAGGAGCCGCAGAGCCAACATTCCATTTGACAGTTGCAGACAGCGGAGAGAGAGGTAAGTCGTCTCTATGTCATCTCTTGTTGTGTCCTTCATTCTCTTCTATCATCTATTTCTCATTTAATTTTTATTCATTAAGCAGTCTGTATACTATATAATACAAGCACCTCCAAAACAAAGAGTGAACCCCTCAGATTAGGTGATGTCCAAGTTTTACAGCATTTCTTCCAATAGTAAAGGGAGATGTGACAGGATTTATCTTCAAGTACAGAAATGACAATGACTTCCCGATTATCCATCACATTTTATTGGTTTCTGACTTTCTTGCTCATCAGGTCCATAGATTAGTTAAAATTGAGAGAATCCCCGCAGCCATAACTGGAACATGACGACTTCTTGACTTTTAGGCCATGAATTGTTATAGAATCATGCAAATCTGGGAGATTATAGTTATATCCTGTAAAACGAACACATGTAACCTGGAGATAATTATTGGGAAATTCTTGTACAACACCGATGTATATAAATATTAGCACCATAGGTACTGAAACTATTCAAATATTCCCCCATATTGGTAGGATTCATATTGTTTGATGCCTGGTATATTGGGCAATGCACTTCAGTGGAAGCCAGCAGTAACAGCCCACACTTGTAAGGTCACGGAATGTGGTGGTTGTTGGCTCGGCCCACGTTAGCTGTTGCTTGTTATGTCTTAGAGCAGGGGTGGGGAACCTCAGGCCCCAGGGCCATTTACGGCCCTCGATGGCCTTTTATCAGGCTCCAAGCTGGCTCAGGGACCGCGTTCTTGGGCAAGGAGCTGTATTTTGATTGCCACAAGCTCATTATTTTCTTCTTGCTCTGTTAGTACACACGCAGTGTTCACCACTGAACACTGAAGGGCATGCAATGAAAGATTACGTCCTGATACCAATGCCATAGTCAGGATGTACTTTGTGGGCGGACTTTGTACGGCCCCCAAGGATGGTATAAATATCCAAATCGCCCTTCGCAGAAAAAAGATTCCCCACCCCTGTCTTAGAGTGTTGGGATTGTTGATTCTGCCCCCATTAGATGCGTCATATGATGTCAAGGATTGTGGTGGTTGTTGGCTCCACCCACATTAGCTCTTATTTGTCATTTCACCAAATGTTTTGGTTGTTGGTTTTGCCCCCATTAGCTTCTACTTCTGAAGTCACCAAATAGGGATGGTGGCCCTTCAGAAGAGAATGGTTCTTGACTACCTGTTAGCAATTGAAAGGGGCACCTTTGCTGTTATAGGTGAGGAATGCTGCTCCTAGATTGAAGATGCACATGATTCAATAGAGAAACATGGATAAAGTAAAGGAGCTGCAATAAAAAAGCTAGAGATATATCCAAGGAGGGATGGAATCCCTTTTTCTGGATGGGGTTTATCAGAGTTAGGTTAAACAATATATTGTCAACTTTGCTAAAGCCCATAATGGTAATGATAGGATTGATTGTATTGAGCTTGATTGCCTGGAAATTACTAATGTGATGTGATTCTCATTGCAGGAAATTAATTATACATTGGAGCTACTGGCAGACACAGACAGAAGAGGATCTATATGCAAGAACAATATATGAGCCCTTTGCAGCCCACTAACTCATCATTAAGCACAATATCATCTGCTTTGGATGTGGAAATGGGTCCCCTTACCTCATGGCCCGTGTTCAGTTGCACCAGTTCAATGGCCAATAATTTAACCATATAACAGTGCATACAATGCAAATAATCTCTATACAGTACTAATAATAGCTGTGAAATATTGACTCACTAATATCACAGTGCCATATGGTCCCATAGACAATTGAAGCCAAAGAACAGTTGATAATAGCAAACATATAACAATCAGTGCCTCAATGGCTGCTGGGACAAAAACTCATGCCCCATCAATGCAAATGCAAGTGCACAGGGTAATAGACATAATGATCTGAAATTTGCCTGGATAATACATAATCCAATATACCTGTGCCTAGAAAGAAGCGCTGACACAAAAATGGATCAGGACCCCAAAATATCCTAAATGAAGGGGAAGCAGCTTCTATTCTTTCCCTGAGGAAGCCGCCATAGTCGCGGCGATACGCGTGGGTTCGCACCCCACATCCCCTCCTCCCTTTCTTATTTCTCTTTCCCCTTCATTTAGGATATTTTGGGGTCCTGATCCATTTTTGTGTCAGCGCTTCTTTCTAGGCACAGGTATATTGGATTATGTATTATCCAGGCAAATTTCAGATCATTATGTCTATTACCCTGTGCACTTGCATTTGCATTGATGGGGCATGAGTTTTTGTCCCAGCAGCCATTGAGGCACTGATTGTTATATGTTTGCTATTATCAACTGTTCTTTGGCTTCAATTGTCTATGGGACCATATGGCACTGTGATATTAGTGAGTCAATATTTCACAGCTATTATTAGTACTGTATAGAGATTATTTGCATTGTATGCACTGTTATATGGTTAAATTATTGGCCATTGTGCTGAGTATATCCATTACTATCCTTGGGAGGGGAGGGGGATGTGGCTAGTCATTTTCCCTATACTAGGAAATGTCTGTTGTGCACGTTTGTTTTGTGCATTGCATTTTTAAATGTTTTTAGTCTTATAATTTTTTTTTTTTTTTTTTTGTGTGATGTATCTTTGACTATTGTGTTATTGTTTCAATAAAAACTTTATAACCTTTATATAATTGTTTGTGGTGCTCCCATTCATGTGGACATGATCTTTTCCTTTTCTTTTGGATTATCTCTGTTGTTTTTCAGTCCACGGTGAGCCCCAATATCAGTTTTGCATTCAGTGGTGCCCTCCGCTTTCTCTATTACAGTTGCACCAGTTGCAACAACAACATGTACGCCCCTGTCCACCCCTGAATATAACCATAGGAAGGATGACTACAGCTACAGAGGTGACCGTCTGATAGCCTAGCTCAACTACCCACCTCTCCTGAAGACCCTTTCAGCTTTTTGAGACTTGGGTGGAGGACATCATCTCTGAAAATAGGGTCCCACAGCTGCACCCCAACAGTTTGAGCAGCACTCTTAGTTGAGGGCCGCAAAGGGAGGGGCGTAGCCTCTTGCTTTGTATAGACCCACTGAGGATGATTTCATACTCTGGGTCTGTGATCACTCCTAGACTATATTTGGGGGCAGTGTTCTGGATCACTGCGTTGAGAAACACGTGATGGTGTCTCCGCGGTGTTGGATGTTTTGGTCTCCACGAGGTCAATCATCCGTGCCTTTATAGACTTTCTACTAGGCACTGCTCCTGATAGCCAGTTTCCTACTCCACACTGATGAGGGGCAAAAACCCCGAAACAGCTGTCTGTGGATGGATACCATGCTTGGCATAGGTGGTTTTCATTTATTGGATGTTTTCCTTTATTGGATGCTGCCCTTCCCTTGGTTGTTCCTTCCCGGTGAAAGGCCTGGCTATTCACTGCCTGCGTTGAGAAACACGTGATGGTGTCTCCGCGGTGTTGGATGTTTTGGTCTCCATGAGGTCAATCATCCATGCCTTTATACACTCCTAGACTGTTACTTGTGGTGGGATGCAGGTCTGGACAGCTGTCGTCATCCTATTAGATAGATAAGAATTACTATATGTGTGTTTATTCTTTAAAGGGAATCGGTCGCAGCTGAGATGTATATGACCTATTAATATGGGCATACAGGTAATAGAAATGTTAAGCTAGTCCTAACTGTGTGCCTCATGTTAATGGTCCTGTTGTTGAAAAATATTATGGAAGCCTGGAAGAAATCTTTAACATACAGACAGTATATAGCATTTCTCCACAACACAATCTTTTTTTTGGTTGTCTTCTCTTTTGTTATTGGCACTGCAATTTTTCACATTATGTAATTGACCAAAGGATTTAAACTAAATGACTCTTATGAAAAATAGATTTAGTTAGCAAAATATTTAGTGGGAATGTGTTATGAAGCTTTTATGTTTTGGGCATTGACCACTCACTGGTTATTGTTAAGCATTGTGTTTGTGAGATGATTAAAAGGCACTTAGTGCAGAAATTCAGCATAGCCTATATTTCTATTTCCCATATTTCATATTTGGTGCCGAAATTCAAGAAAGGCCATATTAATAAGAGCTCTACATCTCAAACACATTCCTCAACAATAACCAGAAAATTGCCAATCCTTTTAATCATAGTTTAAAGTTAAGCAAGAATTTACTTTAAAGTTTGTCACCCCTTATATCATAAAATAATAAACAGAAACTGCTTTTCTAATAAACTGACATGTCCAGAAGAGATCACTTATTAGCAGTCACCTCATTATCATAACAGGCAGGATTACAATGAGAGATAACAGAATTCACCATTCACAGTATGTAGTGTCACAGCTCACCTCTTCCCCCTTCCTCCAAAATGACATCTGCATGCCACTAAAACATAACATGAATAGAAAACTCTCCCAAGGAAATAGAGTTCCCTATAATGTCTTATGATATATATATATATGTATATGCCCAATGTCCTTATCTCCAAACAGACAAGAGAGCAGCTTTCATAAATGTACAGGAAACAGAATTCAATAATCTGCAATCAGAAATACAGATTATAAAAAAGATTATCATAATCTGATTTCAATTTAGTTCTAAAAATGTATGTAGCACATTCCCTTAAAGAAAAATAATGAAAAATATACCTAAAAAGAGTATTGGATATTTTAAGAAATGTTTAATAGGTTAGAGTAGAGTAGAGTAGGGCCCTGCCAAAAGAGTCTACCTTGTCGTGGTGGCAGGCTTAAAAAAATCTGTTGGTCAAAACAAAAGCTGATGGTTATGTATGTGATATTGTTCCATGGGAACTGTTACAGTGTAATTGGTTTAAACGGGGGGGCAGAAGAGTTTTTCTAAGGGTGGGCGGTGGGACTGTGGAAAGTTCGACGGGTGGAAGCGCAACTGGGGTGGAGCCTGGAGCCTCAAAGGAACCTGAAAATTTTGCCAGTATGGGGCCCTGAAATTCCTTTTGGCAGTTCTGATCAGGAACATAGCTAGCTTACATACAGTTAAGTCCATATATATTTGGACAGAAACAACATTTTTCTAATTTTGGTTATAGACATTACCACATTAAAATTGGATGAAGGGTTTAGGAGTTTCAGCTCCTTGAAGCACCTGCTGTGCGAAACGGCCGTCGTCCAAGCTCCATACATCGCACCCTCCTGCTTACCTGATGTTGTAACGGATTTTTATCTGTCTATGTTTTCCATTAAAATTCACGCTTTCCACTGCTGAATTGGGGTGAGTGCCGCATATTTTTTCTCTCTTATGTGCATACACAAACTGTTGGTTTTCATTTAGTATGCTGAGCACCAATACCCCCTAGCAAGCGTGACGCCTAGCTCTCTGGATCCTACATTTTTGTCCTGGCTATTGCAAGTGGTATCGTTCTAGTGCCGTCCTGCTTTATAGCTCTATGCGATGTACCTATAAGTCTCCCTAACTCTTTCTTCCTCTTGATTAACCAATTGGTCTCTCAATTTGTGTGGAAATATAAAAAAGCTAGACTCCCTCTAAAAATCCTTTCTCTACCCAGAGGCGAGGGTGGCCTCGGCTTGCCAGATTTTCGCACCTATCATAAAGCAATCCATCTTGCTAGATGGATAAACCTAGTAAAACCTAACCCAGATAACTTAAACACGCAACTCGAACTGTCCCTGTTGGGGAAGGAGGCAGATCTTTATCTCTGGACATCTACTACTCCCCCGAAACAAAAACTAGATGACATAATTCTCAACACCTTATCCACTAGACCAGTGGTCCCCAACTCCAGGCCTCGAGGGCCGCCAACAGTGCAGGTTTTCAGGATTTCCTTAGTATTGCACAGGGGTTGGAATCATCACCTGTGCAGATGATCACATTACCGCCGATGCAATACTAAGGAAATCCTGAAAACCTGCACTGTTGGCGGCCCTCGAGGCCTGGAGTTGGGGACCACTGCACTAGGCGTACCTTTATCCCAAACCGTCCTCCATTTTGCCTTTTTCTAGACAATATCCTGCTCAAAGTTGCTCCCTGGCTAACGGATCCCAACTATAAAGATGCCTTCGGACTTTGGGACTCCCTGCCTAATGTTACAATCTCCCAATTTCTGTCTAACAAAGTCCCATGCACTAACAATTGGCCGTCAAACACGTCAAAACAACCCTCCAACCTCCTTCAAAAATACCATATTCGCCATATCATGTCGAATCTTAAGTCAATCGATAGTCAACCCCCTGACTGGTTATGGCTTGAATTCCTGGTTAGGTTGAAATCGCCAATTACCAGATTAGTTTCTAAACTATATGCAAACCTCCTTAAGGCCCCAAACCTATTTAAACCTCTTTATCTCTCTTCCTGGGAGACAGAACTAAAAATCACACTTTCCCTCGGGAAACTCAACAAGTTCTTGCTAACTCCCATGGTTTCTCTAGATGTATTTTACTTCAAGAGAATGCGTTTAAAATTCTTTCTAGAGCGACTTTTTCACCTAGGGCTAACGGACTCTCTGCTGTGCTGGAGATGTTCCCTATCTATAGGGACTCTTCTACATATCTTTTGGCTATGCCCGGGACTATCACATTTCTGGTCCGGCATAAATAAATCTTTACAAAGTATGGGCCTAATGGCGACCTGACTCCCCAAGATGTAATACTCTCTCTCCCTTCCACAACTTTTAAACCAGGGAAGCATGGGCTGCTTCCCATCCTAGTTGCTGCCTCCAAACATTTGATTTCTTCACATTGGAGGCAAGTAACTCCCCCAACGCTGAAAGACTGGACTTCAAAGGTTCAGGATCTATTTCGCTTGGAGGAACTTTCTAGTTGGGAAACTCGCTCCCACGAGAGATTCCAAAACTCTTGGCTTCCCTGGATTAAATTTTCATCCCATTCTGATGGTCTTAACCACCCCTCCACCTGAATTCCATCTCTACCTACGTAACGCTATGCTGTGTACGACTTTTGTTTTTCGCCCTCTCCTCCTTCCAAGGTTTGACGATGCGATGCCGTGACTGTGCCCACCATCTCGATTGCCTCGCCACTTCGTCTCACATATCTTCTAAACGAGCCTTTTTGTCCTTCCTCACTCCCAGAAACGAATAAATTGCTTAAAGTTAATTCCTACCGTCACACCCTGTGGCCTTTATTCATTTTACAAGCTTATTTTTTCGTTTTTAGGCTACTTTCTTTAGGCCTGAACCAGTTAGTTCATGTTTTATGCTCACTTGTTTCTTTTTTCAGTTGTATGTGCATTGATTTCCTGTATCCTCTAGTGCATCTCAGTCTCTCCTGAATCAATATATACTTGAGATCTACCTGTGAGCATTTATGTTCTGTTATGTGTCTTTGTTTTGTGAAAACTTAAATAAAGAATTAAAAAAAAAAAAGAATTTTTGCTTTCTTGGCCTTTTTTCAGAGAATACAAATGATAACACCAAAACTTTTTCTCCACTCATGGTTAGTGATTGGGTGAAGCCATCTATTGTCAATCTACTGCGTTTTATCTTTTAAAATCATAATGACAACCCAAAACATCCAAAGAACCCTGATCAAAAGTTCACATACCCCATTTCTTAATACCATGTATTAAAAGAAGAAATTGAACCCCAAAAGTTGTTCTACAATTTGTCCTGAGTACGCTGATACCCCATATGTGGGGGTAAACCACTGTTTGGGTGCATGGGAGAGCTCGGAAGGGAAGGAGTGCCGTTTGACTTTTCAATGCAAAATTGACAGGAATTGAGATGGGATGCCATGTTGCATTTGGAGAGCCACTGATGTGCCTAAACTTTGAAACCCCCCACAAGTGACACCATTTTGGAAAGTAGACCCCCTAAGGAACTCATCTAGATGTGTTGTGAGAGCTTTTAACCCCCAAGTGTTTCACTACAGTTTATAACGCAGAGCCGTGCAAATAAAAAATACTTATTTTTCCACAAAAATTATTTTTAGCACACAGTTTTGTATTTTCCCAAGGGTAGGAGGAGAAATTGGACCCCAAAAGTTGTTGTCCAATTTGTTCTGAGTATGCTGACACCCCATATCTGGGGGGAACCACCGTTTGGGTGCATGGGAGGGCTCAGAAGGGAAGGAGCGCCATTTGTAATGCAGACTTAGATGGAATGGTCTGCAGGCGTCACATTGTGTTTGCAGAGCCCCTAATGTACCTAAACAGTAGAAACCCCCCACAAGTGACCACATATTGGAAACTAGACCCCCCAAGGAACTTATCTATATGTGTTGTGAGAACTTTGAACCCCCAAGTGTTTCACTACAGTTTATAACGCAGAGCCGTGAAAATAAAAAATCCTTTTTTTTCCCACAAAAATTAGTCCCCAGTTTTGTATTTTCCCAAGGGTAACAGGAGAAATTGAACCCCAAAAGTTGTTGTAAAATTTGTCCTGAGTATGCTGATACCCCATATGTTGGGGTAAACCCCTGTTTGGGCACACGGGAGAGCTCGAAAGGGAAGGAGCAATGTTTTACTTTCTCAACGCAGAATTGGCTGGAATTGAGATCGGACGCCATGTCGCGTTTGGAGAGACCCTGATTTGCCTAAACAGTGGAAACCCCCCGCAAGTGAAACCATTTTGGAAAGTAGACCCACTATGGAACTTATCTAGATGTGTGGTGAGCACGTTTAACCCACCAAGTTTATAATGCAGAGCCGTAAAAATAAAGCAAAAATTGTTTCCCACAAACATTTTTTTTTAGCCCCCAGTTTTGTATTTTCTTGAGGGTAACAGAAGAAATTGGAACCCAAAAGTTGTTGTCCAATTTGTCCTGAGTACGCTGATACCCCATATGTGGGGGGAACCACCGTTTGGGTTCATGGGAGGGCTCGGAAGGGAAGGAGCGCCATTTGGAAGCAAACTTAGATGGAATGGTCTGCAGCTGTCACGTTGCGTTTGCAGAGCCCCTAATGTACCTAAACAGTAGAAACCCCCCACAATTGACACCATTTTGTAAAGTAGACCCCCTAAGGAACTCATTTAGATGTGTTGTGAGAGTTTTGAACCCCCAAGTGTTTCACTACAGTTTATAACGCAGAGCCGTGAAAATAAAAAAATCCTTTTTTTTCCCACAAAAATTATTTTTTAGCCCCAGTTTTGTATTTTCCCAAGGGTAACAGGAGAAAATGGACTCAAAAAGTTGTTGTCCAATTTGTCCTGAGTACGTTGGGGTAAACCCCTGTTTGGGCACACGGGAGAGCTCGGAAGGGAAGGAGCACTGTTTTACTTTTTCAACGCAGAATTGGCTGGAATTGAGATCGGACGCCATGTCGCGTTTGGAGAGACCATGATGTGCCTAAACAGTGGAAACCTCCCAATTATGACTGAAACCCTAATCCAAACACACCCCTAATCCTAATCCCAATGGTAACCCTAACCACACCACTAACCCTAATCCAAACCCTATTCCCAACCATAAATGTAATCCAAACCCTAACCCTAACTTTAGCCCCAACCCTAAACGTAGCCCCAACCCTAACTGTAGCCTTAACCCTAGCCCCACCCCTAACCGTAGCCCTAATCCTAGCCCTAACCCTAGCCCTAACCCTAATCCTAGACCTAACCCTAACCCTAGCCCTAGCCCAAACCCTAGCCCTAACCCTAGCCCTAACCCTATCCCTAACCCTAGCCCTAACCCTAATGGGAAAATGGAAATAAATACATTTTTTTAATTTTTTAATTTTTCCCTAACTAAGGAGGTGATGAAGGGGGGTTTGATTTACTTTTATAGCGGGTTTTTTAGCGGATTTTTATGATTGGCAGCCTTTCACACTGAAAGACGCTTTTTATTGCAAAAAATATTTTTTGCGTTACCACATTTTGAAGGCTATAATTTTTCCATATTTAAGTCCACAGAGTCACATGAGGTCTTGTTTTTTGCAGGACGAGTTGACGATTTTATTGGTTACATTTTCAGGCACGTGACATTTTTTGATCGCTTTTTATTCCGATTTTTGTGAAGCAGAATGACCAAAACCAGCTATTCATGAATTTCTTTTGGGGGAGGCGTTTATATTGTTCCGCGTTTGGTAAAATTGATAAAGAAGTTTTATTCTTCGGGTCAGTACGATTACAGCGATACCTCATTTATATCTTTTTTATGGTTTTGCGCTTTTTTTTACAATAAAAACTATTTTATAGAAAAAATAATTATTTTTGCATTGCTTTATTCTGAGGACTATAACTTTTTTATTTTTTTGCTGATGATGCTGTATGGTGGCTCGTTTTTTGCGGGAAAAGATGACATTTTCAGTGGTACCATGGTTATTTATATCCGTCTTTTTGATCGAGTGTAATTCCACTTTTTGTTTGGCAGTATGAGAATAAAGCGTTGTTTTTTGCCTTGTTTTTTTTTTTTACGGTGTTCACTGAAGGGGTTAACTAGTGATACAGTTTTATAGGTGGGGTCGTTATAGACGCGGCGATACTAAGTATGTGTACTTTTATTGTTTTTTTTTAGTTAGATAAAGAAATGTATTTATAGGAACAATATATATATTTTTTTTTTGGAATTTTTTTTAAATTTTTTTTAACACATTGGAATATATATATATATTTTTTACACTATAACATTGCCCCGGGGATAAGGCATCATGTTATAGTGTAAGATCGCTGATCTGACACTTTGCTGTGCACTGTGTCAGATCAGCGATCTGATGTGCACTTTTCCTATGCTTCCCGGTGAAGCCACCTCCCTGCAGGACTCAGATGCCGTGGCCATCTTGGATCCGGGCCTGCAAGGAGGAGGAGGAGGTAAGAGACCCTCGCAGCAACGCGTTCACATCGCGTTGCTGTGGGGGTCTCAGGGAATCCCACAGTAGCCCCATCCCTGCGCGATGCTTCCCTATACCACTGGCACACTGCGATCATGTTTGATCGCGGTGTGCTGGGGGCGGTCAGTGACCGCTCCTGGCACATAGTGCCGGATGTCAGCTGCGATAGGCAGCTGACACCCGGCCGCAATCGGCCGCGCTCCCCCCGAGAGCGCAGCCAATCGCTATGACGTACTATCCCGTCGAGGGTCAGATAGGCCCAGGTCACCTCGACGGGATAGTACGTCTAAGGTCAGAAAGGGGTTAAAACAAAAGTCCTTTTCAGGGCTACATACTTCGCTTTCTCTAGTAAAACTGCTGTTATTGGCATTAAGTATAGGGATAGCTGGTGGAGGAGGGATAGTTTTGGATTAGAGGAATATAGGTATGGTTTATTGCCTTACAGTCCTTCCATAGGTATACTGCTGCTGTAACCGAAAAACAAAAGTCCTTTTCAAAGCTTAATATTTTCTTTTCCCTATTAATACCGGAAAATTTGCAAGCTTATATTATATACCTAATTTAAAAAAGCACAAGGCGTGGAGTAAGGGACAGAGAAGTTTACATGCTGCTGATGGTGCTTGCAGGGGCCGCGGCCATGGGCCAGGTAAAACTGTGCGTGCTGCGGGAACACAACAAACACGCTCATCCATGAGACATAACTTCCTGTCCCACTTTGCAGGGGGTTGCAGGACACCACTCTTAAAGCCCGAACAGTGCAAACAAGTGGTCGGTTAAATGGCAGATAATGCTTCCAGTATGTTTCCCAGCATTTCCCGTTTTCCACACGGTCCAGTCTCAATAGCCAGGAGTCTGGACCACAGAATCCTCACCCTGATCCTCTTTCGTCCCACCATGGTGAGTCCCAGGAGACAAGTGATTCCACACTCGGACACTCCAAGAGCTCTTTACATTTCCATTTATTGATTCTGGCCTCTTGCCAGAAGGACATGAGAAGATCATGTGTAGTGATACCCAAATATTTGAGCAGCCACTGTCAGAAGAAGATGACATATGGGGAACAGCAACTAGTGTCTCAAGAGGTAGACGATGAAACACATACGGTATCCGTGAATAATGTTGTCAGACTATTGCACTGGTTTTATGGATTTATAAGAAGACCTACCAAACCAAACATACATTTTTTTGAGAAACATTTTTTTCCTTCATAGTTACATGTACACTTATGCTCAAAAGTTTACATGTCCCTGCAGAATTTTGGCTTTCTTGGCCTTTTTTCAGAGAAAACAAATGATAACACCAAAACTTTTTCTCCACTCCTGGTTAGTGGTTGGGTGAAGCCATTTATTGTCAATCTACTGCTTTTTTTCTTTTTAAATCATAATGACAACCCAAAACATCCAAATGACCCTGATCAAAAGTTCCCATACCCCATTTCTTAATACCATGAATTGCCCCCTCTAACATCAATGACAGCTTGAAGTCTTTTGTTGTAGTTGTGGATGAGGTTCTTTATTTTCTCAGATGGTAATGGTTTCTTGGCCAAAAGCCTCCAGTTCCTGTAAATTCCTGGGCTGTCTAGCATGTGTTGTAGCTGTTTGCATTCTGACCCAATGTCGGACATGCCAGATCACCAGTGAGGCCAAATTATCAAATTACGCCCTCTATTGAGAAGCGTGCTTGGAGAAAAAGGAAGATGCACACAGATTGTGAGCAAAGTCACTTTTATCTGACATAAGAAGCAGTATTTTATACCATTTACAACAAATGTAACTCATGTAGCCCCCCTTGTTACCCTGGGTCATGCTGACCTTTATTTCCCACGTACCCAAAACATGCTGTTTGCTGACTATTGAAAACATGTAAGAAAAGAAGTATAAAATCCTTGAATCGTAGACTACAAAACTACTGCATCATAAGAACAAATTCTAAACACATTCTAGCAATTAAAGGGAAAAGGCAATTAAAGGCAAAGCATTAACCTTTCTATATCAATTTCCCCCTTTTGTAAATGGTATAACCTCTGCCACAGGGTCAGTTGATGTCCACAAAGGAGCTACTGTCTCATGTGTCTAGTACCCATAAGGGGGCTTTCTACCCGCTTCGCCCATCCATCCTCAGTGTGGACACTCACTTCCCTAGTCAGCAGTGGTTATCCGGGGTCTATTATACACTATGGATGACACAGCCTTAGATTCCTTCCTTAAACATACACTCTTCAATCATTTATGTAATGCATATTATTAGCGCTTTTACAGCTGCATAACGCAATAAACAAAACAAAACAATAAAAATTGCATGCAAGTCTGTAAAATACCAAAAATAATCCATCCCGCTAGGCCGCTAAGCCAATTGGCTGGATTTAAAAAGGAGTCTCTATATTGTATTAGTCTCATTAAGAACCTTAAGGAACCTAGAAAATCTGAGTCCAAGTCTCATTGTGTATGCAGTGTGGTGTTAATCCCTTCCTTGGCTCCAGGGGTAAGGCTAAGTACAGCATAGTCCTTGCAGATACTGGGTTGTGTGTACAGATCCAACAGTCCAACAGGTTTTGTCCTTCCGCGTCTTTTATAAGAAAAGCATGATGTTGAATAAGTTTGTTGTTCCTGTCAACATTTAAAAGTTTATCCAGTGTCTCTGTAGAGTGCAAAAATCCTACCACTGCCAGCAAGGTGATTAGGAGGACAGTCATTCTGCTGTTGAAAAGATCTTTTTTTGCAGGGACTGGCATGGATCCAGGTGGGCTTTTGCTCAAGTTTCACTGAGGTAAATGTGGTCAGCTGGACTTAAAAATGGGCCGTCAAATCGTGGATCTAGGCTCCTTCTCACGTGTCTGTGTATGACCACCCAATCACCTGGATTCAGCTGATGTACGTCTGCACTGGCATTAGGATCTGGAATGGATGACAACATATGTTTACGCACCACATTAATTCTTTCCTGCAAGGCCTGGACATGGGCTGTCATAGCACCGTGTTGCATTTGTAGCACCTGTGGGAAGTACAGACCAGTCTTTGGGGGCACGAGCAAGCAGGACTTCAAAAGGAGATAAGCCTGTCTCTCTATTTGGAGTGTGTCTGACTGAAAAGAGTGCAAGACGCAAGCACTCTACCCAGCTCTTTTCTGTGTCTGCCATGGCCTTTGAATTTTCAGTTTAAGTGTCCTGTTTAGTCTCTCCACTTTCCCACTACTTTGTGGTCTATATGGTGTATGAAATGTTTGCTGTACTCCCAAGGCCTGCATGACTTCCCTCATTATTGCTCCCGTGAAGTGTGTACCCCTATCGCTTTCTATGGTTTCTGGGACACTATACCTGCAGATCAGTTCTTTCATTAGTTTGTCTGCAGTCATTTAAGCATTTGCACATTTTACCGGCTAGGCTTCCAGCCAACCAGAGAAGAGACTCTGATACCTAACTCTGATACTTGACTCTCATACCTAACTCTGATACTTGACTCTGATACCTAAATCTGATACTTGACTCTGATACCTAACTCTGATACTTGACTCTGATACCTAACTTTGATACTTGTCTCTGATACCTAACTCTGATACTTGACTCTGATACCTAACTCTGATACTTTTCTCTGATACCTAACTCTGATACTTGACTCTGATACCTAACTCTGATACTTGACTCTGATACGTTACTCTGATACTTGACTCTGATACCTAACTCTGATACATGACTCTCAAGTATCAGAGTTAGGTATCAGAGTCAAGTATCAGAGTTAGGTATCAGAGTCAAGTATCAGAGTAAGGTATCAGAGTCAAGTATCAGAGTTAGGTATCAGAGTTAGGTATCAGAGTCAAGTATCAGAGTCAGGTATCAGCGTCAGGTATCAAAGTCAGGTATCAGAGTCAGGTATCAGAGTCAAGTATCAGAGTTAGGTATCAGACTCAGGTATCAGAGTTAGGTATCAGAGTCAAGTATCAGAGTTAGGTATCAGAGTTAGGTATCAGAGTCAAGTATCAGAATCAGATATCAGACAGAGTATTTCTGATGTTTGACTTTGATTTGTGACCATGTGTGAAAGTCAGGTATAAGAGTCAAGTATCAGAATGAGGTATCAGAGTATTTCTGATGTTTGACTTTGATTTGTGACCATGTCCTAAAATGAACACCGTACAGTAGTATCCTCATGAGTAGGGTTGAGCGAAACGGGTCGGCCATTTTCAGAAGTCGCTGACTTTTGGCAAAGTCGGGTTTCATGAAACCCGACCCGACCCCTGTGTGGGGTCGGCCATGAGGTCGGCGATCTTCTGAATCTGGTATCGGAATTCCGATACCGAGTTCCGATATGTTTGCAATATCGGAAATCGGTAACGGAATCCATATTTAAGTGTAAAATAAAGAATTAAATTAAAAAATATTGCTATACTTACCCTCTGACGCGCCCTGGTACTAACCGGCAGCCTTCCTTCCTTAGAATCAGCGCGTGAATGACCTTAGATGATGTCACGGCTTGTGATTGGTCGCGCGACCGCCCATGTGACCGCTCACGCGACCAATCACAAGCCGCGACGTCACCGAAGGTCCTTCAAGCGCTGATTCTTAGGAAGGAAGGCTGCCGGAAAGAAGCAGGGTGCGTCCGAGGGTGAGTATATTCCTATTAGGTATATACTCACCCTCGGACGCGCCCTGCTTCATTCCGAGCGCCAGAAAAAATCACAATCCCTATGCGGAGGTAGGGTACTGGACTTGGGCTCATCAAATACATCCTGGTAATCAGACAAGAACTCTGGGACCTCAGAAGGGGTGGATGATGAAATAGACAGAAATGGAACATCACCATGTACCCCCTGACAACCCCAGCTGGATACAGACATAGATTTCCAATCCAATACTGGGTTATGGACTTGTAGCCATGGCAACCCCAACACGACCACATCATGCAGATTATGCAACACCAAAAAGCGAATCTCCTCCTGATGCGCAGGAGCCATGCACATGGTCAGCTGGGTCCAGTACTGAGGCTTATTCTTGGCCAAAGGCGCAGCATCAATTCCTCTCAATGGAATAGGATGCTGCAAGGGCTCCAAGAAAAACCCACAGCGCCTAGCATACTCCAAGTCCATCAAATTCAGGGCAGCGCCCGAATCCACAAACGTCATGACGGAATAGGATGACAAAGAGCAGATCAAAGTAACGGACAAAAGAAATTTCGACTGTACAGTACCAATGGTGGCAGACCTAGCGAACCGCTTAGTGCGCTTAGGACAATCGGAGATAGCATGAGTGGAATCACCACAATAAAAACACAGCCCACTCTGACGTCTGTGTTCTTGCCGTTCAGCTCTGGTCAAAGTCCTATCGCACTGCATAGGCTCAGGTACATGCTCAGATAATACCGCCAAATGGTGCACAGTCTTACGCTCACGCAAGCATCGACCGATCTGAATGGCCAAAGACATACTCATTCAGACCAGCAGGCATAGGAAATCCCACCATGACATCCCTAAGGGCTTCAGAGAGACCTTTTCTGAAAATTGCTGCCAGAGCGCATTCATTCCACTGAGTGAGCACAGACCACTTCCTAAACTTCTGACAATATATCTCAACCTCATCCTGACCCTGACACAGAGCCAGCAAATTTTTCTCTGCCTGATCCACTGAATTAGGTTCATCATACAGCAATCCGAGCGCCAGAAAAAAACGCATCAACATTACATAATGCAGGATCTCCTGGCGCAAGGGAAAATGCCCAGTCTTGAGGGTTGCCGCGTAATAAAGAAATAATGATCTTAACTTGTTGAACTTGGTCACCAGAGGAGCGGGGTTTCAAAGCCAGAAATAGTTTACAATTATTTTTGAAATTCAGAAATTTAGCTCTATCTCCAGAAAATAACTCAGGAATAGGAATTTTAGGTTCTAACATAGGATTCTGAACCACTAAATCTTGAATGTTCTGTACACTTATAGCGAGATTATCCATTAAAGAGGACAGACCTTGAATGTCCATCACAACACCTGTGTTCTGAACCACCCAAATGTCTAGGGGAAAAGAGAGACAAAACACAGTGCAAAGAAAAAAAAATGGTCTCAGAACTTCTCTTTTCCCTCTATTGAGAAGCATTAGTACTTTGGGCCTCCAGTACTGTTATGAACAGGTGATTCAGAACCACAATGGACCTAGTGGTTAAGAGCACACAAGTGACCTGTTTAGTTACTAACATAGGACGAGCTCTGAGACGTGGGAACTCTGCTGACCGCAATCCCTAATCCTATCATACCACACTAAAGGTAGCCGTGGAGCGCTCCTGACCAGAACCTAGGCGCCTCGTCACAGCCTGAGAAACTAGGTAGCCCTGAAGATAGAAAAATAAGCCTACCTTGCCTCAGAGAAATTCCCCAAAGGAAAAGGCAGCCCCCCACATATAATGACTGTGAGTAAGATGAAAATACAAACACAGAGATGAAATAGATTTTAGCAAAGTGAGGCCCGACTTACTGAATAGACCGAGGATAGGAAAGATAGCTTTGCGGTCAGCACAAAAACCTACAAACAACCACGCAGAGGGGACAAAAAGACCCTCCGCACCGACTAACGGTACGGAGGTGCTCCCTCTGCGTCTCAGAGCTTCCAGCAAGCAAGAAAAACCAATATAGCAAGCTGGACAGAAAATATAGCAAACAAAAGTAACATAAGCAAAACTTAGCTCATGCAAGGCAGACAGGCCACAGGAACGATCCAGGAGATAGCAAGACCAATACTGGAACATTGACTGGAGGCCAGGAACAAAGAACTAGGTGGAGTTAAATAGAGCAGCACCTAATGACTTAACCACGTCACCTGAGGAAGGAAACTCAGAAGCCGCAGCCCCACTCACATCCACCAGAGGAAGCTCATAGACAGAACCAGCTGAAGTACCACTCATGACCACAGGAGGGAGCTTGACCACAGAATTCACAACAGATGCCACCGTGACCGAGCCCACATCAGTCCTACCTTCAGCCATCAGTCCTGTCCTCAAGATCCTCCGTCACACCACAGAGTGTTATAATTAGGCAATTCAGTACCACAATGGACATAGCGGTCAGAGCACATACAGTGATCTGACAATAACCCAAAAACATAGAACGAGCTCTGAGACGTGGGAACTCTGTTGACCGCAATCCCTGATCCTCTCCAACAACACTAGAGGCAGCCGTGGATTGCGCCTAACGCTCCCTATGCAACTCGGCACAGCCTGAGAAACTAGCTAGCCTAAAGATAGAAAATAAGCCTACCTTGCCTCAGAGAAATACCCCAAAGGAAAAGGCAGACCCCCCACATATAATGACTGTGAGTTAAGATGAAAAGACAAACGTAGAGATGAAATAGATTTAGCAAAGTGAGGCCCGACTTTCTGAACAGAGCGAGGATAGGAAAGGTAACTTTGCGGTCAACACAAAACCCTAAAAAACCACACAAAGGGGCAAAAAGACCCTCCGTACCGAACTAACGGCACGGAGGTACACCCTCTGCGTCCCAGAGCTTCCAGCAAACAAATAGATAAGCTGGACAGAAAAAACAGCAAACCAAAATAGCAAAGGAAAACTTAGCTATGCAGAGCAGCAGGCCACAGGAACGATCCAGGAGGAAACAAGTCCAATACTAGAACATTGACAGGAGGCCAGGATCAAAGCACCAGGTGGAGTTAAGTAGAGCAGCACCTAACGACCCCACCACATCACCTGAGGGAGGAAACTCAGAAGCCGCAGTACCACTTTCCTCCACCAACGGAAGCTCACAGAGAGAATCAGCCGAAGTACCACTTGTGACCACAGGAGGGAGCTCTGCCACAGAATTCACAACAACAGAGCCTGAAAAAACAATATAACAAGGTAAACAAACAACTTTGTACAGTATAAAACTCGCCCACCACAGGGGGGGGATGGAAGAACCCAAACATGAGTGAGAATTGTTCAAGTGGTGATCTTAAGGGTATAGATATCTGAAAAAACAAACAGAAAAAGGGGGAATGATCCCAAGCAACCTGAAAAGCAAGAGAGACGAATAAAAAACCGTAACAGACAGTAGAAGGAGACTTCTCGAACCAGATAGGTCGGTCTCCATTCCAGGCAAAAAAGTGACCTGAGGGAAAAATAGTAATAACTTCAAAAATAAGTTTCACCTATTCAAGGCAGTTTATTAAGTATGGCCTGCCTCATTACTATAAAGAGTTCAAGTGGGATGGTTTTTTGAGACGGCTTTCTTTGATTTTGGGGAAGCATGCTTTTTCTTAACAGTCTACTCCTGTGGTTTCGATAGTTGAGGAAGGTTCCATCCTGTGAGGACTGGCAGCCAGGAAGGAATATCTATTGAAGTAATATCGCGAGCTTTCCAGGCATCTTCCAGGTCTGCAGGGGAGTGTATTGTGATCTGGCGATTCCCTAATGTAATAGCAAGACCAAACGGGAAGAGCCACTTGTATAGTAAGCCTTTTGCTCTCAATTCTGTCAGAAGAGGTTTGAGAATTTGCCTCTTTGCGAGGGTGGAAGGGGCCAGATCTTGGAATATTTGAAGCTGGGAGCCTTCATATGAGAGACTGTCTTTCTCCTTTGCATTGGCTAAAATGGCTGCAGTGTCTATGAAGCTCAGAAGGCCACATATGACATCTCTTGGAGGGTCGTTCTGTTTAGGTCTGGGCTTGAGAGCATGGTGAACTCTTTCGATGACAATTATGTCGGCCCTCTCTTTGCCAAGAAGGTTAGAAAAAATTTCTCTGGAAACCTTATCCAGGGATTCGCGAGCAAAGGATTCGGGAATACCTCTTATTCTGATATTCTTCCTCCTACTACGGTTTTCCTGGTCTTCCGCTGCCAACAGGGCTGTGTTTAGTTGGTGTTGTTGTTGAAGGAGTTGGTTTATTGCTTCAGTCGCTTCAACGTTAGCCGCTTTTAAGGTCTCCACTCTCTGGCCCATTTGTTGTACGTCTGCTCGTAAGCCAGTTATTTCCTCCAAGAGTGGTTGCATGCTTGGAGCCATCAGCTTCTTCATGAAGGCTCTGGAGATTGGCACAGAATCGTCCACATTAGATTCGCATTTTGAATCTTCCCCGCTAGAGTCTGTGTCGCCCAAGAGTCCTCTTAGGTGGTTTTTTTGAAGGAGTCTGGATAGCCTCAGGATTCTTTTTCTCAGGATTCTTTTTGAGATATTTATCAAGGTCACCATGTGAGTTACGTTTCTGGCTTCCCGTTAGAGCTTTTATCGAACTTTTTTCACGCTCCTTATTTGATTTGCCCATGTTTAAACTCCTGAAAGCGTGAAGTGCAACGATCACCACTTGAACATTCAGAGAAGGATCAGTTATCCATTTATTTGTGTGAGGCTAATTTTGAGCTTTTTGGAGGGTTTCACCCTGGTGTTAAGCTGTTTCAGAAGTCTATAAAAACTAAGTAGAATTATGAAAAGAAAAGGAAAATAAAAAAGAATAAAAATAAACTGAAAAGGTATATGTTAAGGACTGGCGGAACGCACCAAGTATAGATGGTAAGGAACTAGGTGCGTTCGCAGTCCGAGGTCCACCGTGCAGGTAAAAGACCCTGCAGCTAGCAAGACGGACAATATGGCGGTACTAGGTATACACACATGGGTTAACTGCACCCTGCGTGAAAGAAGCGATTCTGTTACGTCACAGGACCGCAGTACCGCACATAGAATGCGAGCAAGGAGTCAGCGAACACAACCCCAATCCGGGATTGAAGTCCGATTAGACCCCTGCTGGCACAACACCACAACTGGGTGTGCAAGGAAACTTATAAATAGAAACTTAAGGCACGAGAGTGCGTGCGGTGCCGCACTGACGGACGCCACTATCCACCCAGGCCTGGGCAAGGAAAGCGTAGAGGAAGCGCACGGCGCCGTACTGGCGGACACAGCCAAAGGACGCTGAGATGTGTGTTACGTGTAGATGGCAAGTCGGGCGCTAGATAGCTACCATCATCCGCGAACAGTCAACAACACTAGGGAGGGATACTTAGGAGCTTTCATCCTTCGACATACATCCATCTACACACACACATTATAACAAGACAATACTAGCGCATGGCCGTGCGGTCATGCGCAGTTTATATAGGTGCAGCACAGGAAGCTGCTACTGAAGTTTTGCCCTTCCAAGACCTTCCAGGAGGACCAATAGAATGTGCTGCAGTACCTGAGCATGTGACCCTTGATCTCCAATGGGAGATCTTGCCCTGGGCATGCTCAGTGTGTGCAAATAAGGACTTAGTCCCAGAGAAGCCAGCTCGCCGCAGATCAGTGCAGAGTACAACAGGAGAGCCAGGAAAGGCAGCAGTAACTCCCTGCACAGAATCAGTCCCAGCAAGACGCTGGGAGCGACGCCTCTGCTGAGCAGAGCCCACTGCGGGCGAAGCAGAATGGGAGACCGGAGTAGACACGGATCGAGATTCCCCCTGTGCCGTAGAGGAAACTCGACTCCTAACATTACCCCCCCTCCTAGGGCCCCCCCCCTCCTTGAGCCTCACTACGCTCAAAAGCCGCAATAAGCAGCGGAGCCCGAATTTGCTCCACAGGCTCCCAGGTTCTATCCTCTGGACCATGACCCTTCCAATCCACCAAATAAAATTTTATGCAGAGGAGAGGTTTAACTCTATGCTGAGCAAACGGCAGAGCTCTCTCCAAAACCGAGACGCGAACTGGGGACCCCGATCGCTGACAATCTTCTCAGGCATACCATGCAATCGGAAAACATGCTTCATGAACAACACCGCCAAGGCCCGTGCTGAGGGTAACCGAGGAAGCGGTACCAAATGTACCATCTTAGAGAAATGGTCGGTGACAACCCAAATAATGGAGCAGCCACGCGACTTGGGTAAGCCCACCACAAAGTCCATTCCGACCATCTCCCAGGGCCTGTCTGCCACCGGTAGAGGGTAAAGCAACCCAGCAGGCCGTTGCCGAGGAGACCGATTCTGGGCGCAAGAAACGCACGCCTGAATATAGTCCTTGACATCTCGGACCATATGCGGCCACCAATATGTTCTCGCCAAAAGCTCAGATGTCCTCTTGGTCCCAAAATGCCCACCCACTCTGGAGGAGTGAGCCCAAGAAAGAACCTCCGGTCGCAAGTTAGCTGGCACGAAAGTCTTGCCCGGGGGCACAGACTCCAGCGAAACCGGAGCTACAGTTCTCAGGCTCTCAGGCGGGACAATAAGCCGAGGCTCCTCCTCCTCAGATGACACTACGGAGCGGGAGAGAGCGTCGGCACGAACGTTCTTCTCCCCGGAGAGAAAATGGAGGGTAAAATGGAACCGGGAGAAAAACAGGGACCATCTAGCCTGGCGAGAATTTAGCCGCTGGGCCGTCTGTATATACACCAAGTTCTTGTGGTCAGTGAAGACTTGGAAGGGAAAGCGAGCTCCCTCCAAGAGGTGTCTCCACTCTGAAAAAGCCAACTTCATGGCTAGCAACTCCCTGTCCCCGATGGAATAATTCCTCTCCGCTGGTGTGAAAGTTTTGGAGAAGAAGAAGCAAGGATGCTTCCGACCTTGAGCATCCTTTTGGAAAAGGACTGCTCCAGCACCAACGGATGAGGCATCCACCTCCAAGATGAATGGTTTATCTACATCGGGGCGATGTAGGATGGGAGAGCTAGCGAAGTGTGACTTAATCGAGAGAAAGGCCTTGGAGACCTCCTCTGACCACAACTTGGGATTTGCTCCCTTCTTGGTGAGGGCGACCAAGGGAGCTACCAAAGTTGAGAAGTGTGGAATGAACTGGCGATAGTAATTAATGAACCCCATAAAGCGCTGCACCGCTTTAAGAGAATGGGGTTCCTGCCAGTCCATTACCGCCTGTAGCTTGGCAGGATCCATAGCCAAACCCTGGGCAGAAATGATATAACCAAGGAAAGGCAAGGACTCCTGCTCAAACACACACTTCTCCAACTTAACGTAGAGGGAGTTTGCCCGTAAGAGGTCAAAGACTTTGCGAACATCTCTCCGATGGGAGTCTATATCTGGAGAGTAGATGAGAATGTCATCCAGATAGACTACGACCGAGGTGGTGAGCATATCCCGAAAGATGTCATTCACAAAGTCTTGGAAAACGGCTGGGGCATTACAGAGCCCAAAGGGCATCACTAGATATTCATAGTGCCCATCCCTGGTGTTAAAAGCCGTCTTCCATTCATCCCCCTCACGGATGCGAATCAGGTTGTAAGCACCCCGCAGATCTAACTTTGTAAATACCTTTGCTCCCCGTAGCCTATCAAAGAGCTCAGATATCAGGGGTAATGGGTACTTGTTCTTAACGGTAATGGCGTTAAGACCCCTGTAGTCTATGCATGGACGTAAGTCTCCAGTCTTCTTCTGTACGAAGAAGAACCCAGCCCCTGCCGGTGACACTGACTTCCTAATGAATCCTCTTGCCAGATTCTCCTGAATATACTGGGACATTGCCTCCGTCTCCGGGAGGGATAACGGGTAGACTCGACCCCGGGGAGGCTCAGCACCAGGCAAGAGGTCAATAGGACAGTCATAGGGGCGGTGAGGCGGAAGGGTCTCCGCAGCTCTTTTGGAGAACACGTCTGCATGGGACCAATAGTGCTTGGGGAGAGAGGAAAGATCTGCGGGTACCTGTGTAGTAGCAACCTGAACGCACTCCCTCTGACATCTACCCTCACAGGATTTACTCCATCCCAAAATTCTCCCAGAGGACCACTCAATATGAGGAGAATGGTAGCGAAGCCATGGCATCCCCAACAGGACCTCATCAATTCCCTCAGGAATGACTAATAGGGAGATTATCTCCTGATGTGATGGAGACACAGATAGCGTGAAAGGAATGGTTTGGTGGGTAATCTGTGAAGGTAGTGTTGACCCATTTACCACTCGAACGGTCACTGGCTGGGCGAGCATCATCATCATCATCATCATCATCAAGGACTTCCTCCTCACAACATCTTTCTAAAACCTGGAGCACCTATTCTGCTATTGAGAAATTTGGATCCACCAAGCTGTGTAATGGAACAAGACTCTTGATTAAGAACCTGTTTCCACATGTAATTGAGGCAACCATTTTGACAGGATGTGCCACAGAAGAAGATGTTTTCATTCCAACAATTCCTCTCATTCCATCTGATTTGCCTTTTGATTTTAAACACCTCCAGTTTCCTGTTCGACTGGCATTTGCTATGTCCATCAACAAGGCTCAGGGACAGTCCTTGAAAGTAGTTGGAATCGATTTACAATCTCCATGCTTTTCTCATGGTCAACTTTATGTGACCTGTTCAAGAGTTGGAACAGCCAAAAATCTGTTCATCTTTGCATCTGAAGGAAAAACTAAGAATGTCGTTTATCAAAAGGCTCTCGAATAAGTAGTAGAAGATTACTTCACATTACTTGGCCAATTTAGTTAAATCTGTGTGGAATATCTCTGGTGTTGAAATATATGTTGTGAAATGCTTCTATTAGCTTAGTTTTTGCCTTTTAATAATTACATTTCTATCTATTTGTTTTGTGGTTTTAGTGTGCAGAATACATTTTTGTTAACACATTCTATTTTGCTAACAGCACTTATTAACCCTGGCGAAGCCGGGTACTACAACTAGTTAAGAATAAACGCTGTGTCGCCACACCCATCAAGTTATTTCATTTTATATTTCAATAGACCAAACTTTTTCAGATGTAGCGAAAACCAAATATTTTTAAAAATATTTCTTTATTTTTAATGGGGGAAAAGATGGTGATATATATTTTTTCTTGTATTTTTTAAAACTTTTTTTTTTTACTTTATTTTTTAGTCCTCTCAGGGAACTTCAACCTGTAATTGTCTGGTCACCTATACTATACATTGCAATACCATACTATTGCAGTATATAGTGTGTTAGGAGTCGAGTTTCCTCTGCTGCACAGGGGTAATCTCGATCCGTGTCTGCTGCGGTCTCCCATTCGGTATCGGCCGCAGTGGGCTCTGCTCAGCGGAGACGTCGCTCCCAGTGTCTCGCTGGGGCTGATTCGGTGCATAGGGTCACTACTGCCTTTTCTGGCTTTCCTATGGTACCCTGCACTGATCTGCGGCGAGACAGCCTCTCTGGGACTAAGTCCTTGTTTACTCACACTGAGCATGCCCAGGGCAGGGTCTCCCATTGGAGGTCTAGGGCCACATGTTCGGTCACATGCTCAGGTGCTGCAGTACATTCCATTGGTCCTTCTGGAGGGTCCTGAAAGGGCAAAACATGCTCAGGTACTGCAGCACTTTCCATTGGTCCTTCTGGAAGGTCCTGAAAGGGCAAAAACTTCAGTAGCAGCTTCCTGTGCTGCAACTATATAAACTGCGCATGACCGCACGGCCATGCGCTAGTATCGTCTTATGCTATATGCTTTGCGCCAATGTGGTCATATGTTTGAATGTGTTGAGGGACCCGGCTGAAATAAGCCCCTAGAATGCTGGCACCTCCGGCGAGGAGATTGTGTTTAAGTGTGTTCAGGGACCCGGCTGAAATAAGCCCCTAGAATGCTGGCATCTCTGGCGAGGAGTTTTGTATGCATGCATGACCACTCACTGCTCACATCTGGGTAGTTGGCTTGTGCCTCTGTGAAAGTCTAACAGGGCACAGAGCTTTCCTCTCGCGGTTACTCTGTGAAGCTAACAGAGTTGGTATATACCGCCATATAGAGCCGCCATTATTTAGCAGCAGGTGCTTTCCTGCACGGTGGATCCCGGGTTGCGAACGCACCAATTCCATTTAATAAATTATATATTTGGTGCGTTCCGCCAACCCTAACATAGTGTAAATCGTGGTCTCTTTAAAGCTCAGCATATAGAAGAGCTTTAGAGAAGGGCAAAAATGGTAGCAATGGTGTCTTTCAACCCCCAGCTGTCATAATAGCTTATCACTACCTCGCTATCGCATCTCCGAGGCCAACAGTAGCCCGTGAGCGAGCCCGGCGTGTGACTTTGAGTTAATGTCTCTGTCAGACATTGATGCCGGCTAACTCAGCGCAAAGGGGTTAAAGACATTTTTAGGAAAGTTGGGTCCCCATGCAGTTTGTTGTTAAAGAGCAACAACAAAACAACATGTGCTTTACCCACCCTCCAGACCTGAGTCTCTGTCGCTCCTCCCAGTGTCTGTTACTATCTGCAGCACTAATTTCACGTCACAGTTCTGCAGCTCTGCAGCCAGTAACGAATTCAGTGGCTCCTACCTGTTGTGAATTCTGTGGCAGAGCTCCCTCCTGTGGTCACAAGTGGTACTTCGGCTGATTCTCTCTGTGAGCTTCCGTTGGTGGAGGAAAGTGGTACTGCGGCTTCTGAGTTTCCTCCCTCAGGTGATGTGGTGAGGTCGTTAGGTGCTGCTCTACTTAACTCCACCTAGTGCTTTGATCCTGGCCTCCTGTCAATGTTCCAGTATTGGACTTGTTTTCTCCTGGATCGTTCCTGTGGCCTGCTGCTCTGCATAGCTAAGTTTTCCTTTGCTATTTTGTTTGCTGTTTTTTCTGTCCAGCTTATCTATTTGTTTTGCTGGAAGCTCTGGGACGCAGAGGGTGTACCTCCGTGCCATTAGTTCGGTACGGAGGGTCTTTTTGCCCCCTTTGTGTGGTTTTTTAGGGTTTTGTGTTGACCGCAAAGTTACCTTTCCTATCCTCGCTCTGTTCAGAAAGTCGGGCCTCACTTTGCTAAATCTATTTCATCTCTACGTTTGTCTTTTCATCTTAACTCACAGTCATTATATGTGGGGGGTCTGCCTTTTCCTTTGGGGTATTTCTCTGAGGCAAGGTAGGCTTATTTTCTATCTTCAGGCTAGCTAGTTTCTCAGGCTGTGCCGAGTTGCATAGGGAGCGTTAGGCGCAATCCACGGCTGCCTCTAGTGTTGTTGGAGAGGATCAGGGATTGCGGTCAACAGAGTTCCCACGTCTCAGAGCTCGTTCTATGTTTTTGGGTTATTGTCAGATCACTGTATGTGCTCTGACCTCTATGTCCATTGTGGTACTGAATTGCCTAATCATTACAGTACAGAAGGCCTAAGTACTAATGATTCTCAATAGAGGGAAAAAAGAAGTTCTGAGACCATTTTTTTTCTCTGCACTGTGTTTTGCCTTTTTTTTCCCCTAGACATTTGGGTCGTTCAGGACACAGGTGTAGCAATGGACATTAAAGGTCTGTCTTCATGTGTGGATCAGCTCACGGCAAGAGTACAAAATATTCAGGATTTTGTGGTTCAGAATTCTTTGTTAGAACCGAGAATTCCTATTCCAGATTTGTTTTTTGGAGATAGAACTAAATTTCTGAGTTTCAAAAATAATTGTAAACTATTTCTGGCTTTGAAACCTCGCTCCTCTGGTGACCCAGTTCAACAAGTTAGGATCATCATTTCTTTTTTGCGTGGCGACCCTCAGGACTGGGCATTTTCACTTGCGTCAGGAGATCCTGTATTAAGTAATATCGATGCGTTTTTCCTGGCGCTTGGATTGCTGTACGATGAACCTAATTCAGTGGATCAGGCAGAAAAAAATTTGCTGGCTCTTTGTCAGGGTCAGGATGAGATAGAGGTATATTGTCAGAAATTTAGAAAGTGGTCCGTACTCACGCAATGGAATGAAGGTGCGCTCGCAGCGATTTTCAGAAAGGGTCTCTCTGAAGCCCTTAAGGATGTCATGGTGGGATTTCCTATGCCTGCTGGTCTGAATGAGTCTATGTCTTTGGCCATTCAGATCGGTCGACGCTTGCGTGAGCGTAAATCTGTGCACCATTTGGCGGTATCACCTGAGCCTATGCAGTGCGATAGGACTTTGACCAGAGTTGAACGGCAAGAACACAGACGTCTGAATGGACTGTGTTTCTACTGTGGTGATTCCACTCATGCTATCTCTGATTGTCCTAAGCGCACTAAGCGGTTCGCTAGGTCTGCCACCATTGGTACGGTACAGTCAAAATTTCTTCTGTCCGTTACCTTGATCTGCTCTTTGTCATCGTATTCTGTCATGGCATTTGTGGATTCAGGCGCTGCCCTGAATTTGATGGACTTGGAGTATGCTAAGCGTTGTGGGTTTTTCTTGGAGCCCTTGCAGTGTCCTATTCCATTGAGAGGAATTGATGCTATGCCTTTGGCCAAGAATAAGCCTCAATACTGGACCCAGCTGACCATGTGCATGGCTCCTGCACATCAGGAGGTTATTCGCTCTCTGGTGTTGCATAATCTGCATGATGTGGTCGTGTTGGGGTTGCCATGGCTACAAGCCCATAATCCAGTATTAGATTGGAAATCCATGTCGGTGTCCAGCTGGGGTTGTCAGGGGGTACATGGTGATGTTCCATTTCTGTCAATTTCGTCATCCACCCCTTCTGAGGTTCCAGAGTTCTTGTCTGATTACCGGGATGTATTTGATGAGCCCAAGTCCGATACCCTACCTCCGCATAGGGATTGTAATTGTGCTATCAATTTGATTCCTGGTAGTAAATTTCCAAAAGGTCGACTGTTTAATTTATCCGTGCCTGAGCACGCCGCTATGCGCAGTTATGTGAAGGAATCCCTGGAGAGGGGGCATATTCGCCCGTCATCGTCGCCATTAGGAGCAGGGTTCTTTTTTGTAACCAAGAAGGATGGTTCGCTGAGACCTTGTATAGATTACCGCCTTCTAAATAAGATCACGGTTAAATTTCAGTACCCCTTGCCATTGTTATCTGATTTGTTTGCTCGGAATAAGGGGGCTAGTTGGTTCACCAAGATAGATCTTCGTGGTGCGTATAATCTGGTGCGAATTAAGCGAGGCAATGAATGGAAAACTGCATTTAATACGCCCGAGGGTCATTTTGAGTATCTAGTGATGCCATTCGGACTTGCCAATGCTCCATCAGTGTTTCAGTCCTTTATGCATGACATCTTCCGAGAGTACCTGGATAAATTCCTGATTGTGTACTTGGATGACATTTTGATCTTCTCGGATGATTGGGAGTCTCATGTGAAGCAGGTCAGAACGGTTTTTCAGGTCCTGCGTGCTAATTCTTTGTTTGTGAAGGGATCAAAGTGTCTCTTTGGTGTGCAGAAGGATTCATTTTTGGGGTTCATCTTTTCCCCTTCTACTATCGAGATGGATCCTGTTAAGGTCCAAGCCATCCATGATTGGACTCAGCCGACATCTCTGAAAAGTCTGCAAAAGTTCCTGGGCTTTGCTAATTTTTATCGTCGCTTCATCTGCAATTTTTCTAGTATTGCTAAACCATTGACCGATTTGACCAAGAAGGGTGTTGATGTGGTCAATTGGTCTTCTGCTGCTGTGGAAGCTTTTCAAGAGTTGAAGCGTCGTTTTTTCTTCTGCCCCTGTGTTGTGTCAACCAGATGTTTCTCTTCCGTTCCAGGTCGAGGTTGATGCTTCTGAGATTGGAGCAGGGGCTGTTTTGTCGCAGAGAGGTTCTGATTGCTCAGTGATGAAACCATGCGCTTTTTTTTTCCAGGAAGTTTTCGCCTGCTGAGCGAAATTATGATGTGGGCAACCGAGAGTTGCTGGCCATGAAGTGGGCATTCGAGGAGTGGCGCCATTGGCTTGAAGGAGCTAAGCATCGCGTGGTAGTATTGACTGATCATAAGAACTTGACTTATCTCGAGTCTGCCAAGCGGTTGAATCCTAGACAGGCTCGTTGGTCGCTGTTTTTTGCCCGTTTTGACTTTGTGATTTTGTGCCTTCCGGGCTCTAAAAATGTGAAGGCGGATGCTCTGTCTAGGAGTTTTGTGCCCGACTCTCCGGGTTTGTCTGAGCCGGCGGGTATCCTCAAGGATGGAGTAATTGTGTCTGCCATCTCCCCTGATTTGCGGCGGGTGCTGCAAAAATTTCAGGCTGATAAACCTGATCGTTGTCCAGCGGAGAAACTGTTTGTCCCTGATAAGTGGACGAATAAAGTTATCTCTGAGGTTCATTGTTCGGTGTTGGCTGGTCATCCTGGAATCTTTGGTACCAGAGAGTTAGTGGCTAGATCCTTTTGGTGGCCATCTCTGTCGCGGGATGTGCGTACTTTTGTGCAGTCCTGTGGGATTTGTGCTCGGGCTAAGCCCTGCTGTTCTCGTGCCAGTGGGTTGCTTTTGCCCTTGCCGGTCCCGAAGAGGCCTTGGACACATATCTCTATGGATTTTATTTCAGATCTTCCCGTTTCTCAAAAGATGTCAGTCATCTGGGTGGTCTGTGATCGCTTTTCAAAGATGGTCCATCTGGTACCCTTGTCTAAATTGCCTTCCTCCTCTGATTTGGTGCCATTGTTCTTCCAGCATGTGGTTCGTTTACATGGCATTCCAGAGAATATCGTTTCTGACAGAGGTTCCCAGTTTGTTTCGAGGTTTTGGCGAGCCTTTTGTGGTAGGATGGGCATTGACTTGTCTTTTTCCTCGGCTTTCCATCCTCAGACTAATGGCCAGACCGAACGAACCAATCAGACCTTGGGAACATATCTGAGATGCTTTGTTTCTGCTGATCAGGATGACTGGGTGTCCTTTTTGCCTTTGGCTGAGTTCGCCCTTAATAATCGGGCCAGCTCGGCTACCTTGGTTTCGCCATTTTTCTGCAACTCTGGGTTCCATCCTCGTTTCTCTTCAGGACAGGTTGAGTCTTCGGACTGTCCTGGTGTGGATACTGTGGTGGACAGGTTGCAGCAGATTTGGACTCATGTAGTGGACAATTTGACCTTGTCCCAGGAGAAGGCTCAACGTTTCGCTAATCGCAGACGCTGTGTGGGTCCCCGACTTCGTGTTGGGGATCTGGTTTGGTTATCTTCTCGTCATATTCCTATGAAGGTTTGCTCTCCTAAGTTTAAACCTCGTTTCATTGGTCCGTGTAGGATTTCTGAGGTTCTTAATCCTGTGTCTTTTCGTCTGACCCTTCCAGATTCTTTTTCCATACATAATGTATTCCATAAGTCATTGTTGCGGAGATACGTGGCACCTATGGTTCCATCTGTTGACCCTCCTGCCCCGGTTTTGGTGGAGGGGGAGTTGGAGTATATTGTGGAGAAGATTTTGGATTCTCGTGTTTCAAGACGGAAACTCCAGTATCTGGTTAAGTGGAAGGGTTATGCTCAGGAAGATAATTCCTGGGTCTTTGCCTCTGATGTCCATGCTCCCGATCTTGTTCGTGCCTTTCATGTGGCTCATCCTGGTCGGCCTGGGGGCTCTGGTGAGGGTTCGGTGACCCCTCCTCAAGGGGGGGGTACTGTTGTGAATTCTGTGGCAGAGCGCCCTCCTGTGGTCACAAGTGGTACTTCGGCTGATTCTCTCTGTGAGCTTCCGTTGGTGGAGGAAAGTGGTACTGCGGCTTCTGAGTTTCCTCCCTCAGGTGATGTGGTGAGGTCGTTAGGTGCTGCTCTACTTAACTCCACCTAGTGCTTTGATCCTGGCCTCCTGTCAATGTTCCAGTATTGGACTTGTTTTCTCCTGGATCGTTCCTGTGGCCTGCTGCTCTGCATAGCTAAGTTTTCCTTTGCTATTTTGTTTGCTGTTTTTTCTGTCCAGCTTATCTATTTGTTTTGCTGGAAGCTCTGGGACGCAGAGAGTGTACCTCCGTGCCGTTAGTTCGGTACGGAGGGTCTTTTTGCCCCCTTTGTGTAGTTTTTTAGGGTTTTGTGTTGACCGCAAAGTTACCTTTCCTATCCTCGCTCTGTTCAGAAAGTCGGGCCTCACTTTGCTAAATCTATTTAATCTCTACGTTTGTCTTTTCATCTTAACTCACAGTCATTATATGTGGGGGGTCTGCCTTTTCCTTTGGGGTATTTCTCTGAGGCAAGGTATGCTTATTTTCTATCTTCAGGCTAGCTAGTTTCTCAGGCTGTGCCGAGTTGCATAGGGAGCGTTAGGCGCAATCCACGGCTGCCTCTAGTGTTGTTGGAGAGGATCAGGGATTGCGGTCAACAGAGTTCCCACGTCTCAGAGCTCGTTCTATGTTTTTGGGTTATTGTCAGATCACTGTATGTGCTCTGATCGCTATGTCCATTGTGGTACTGAATTGCCTAATCATTACACCTACCATCTAAATGGGCAGTCACTGAACTCACTGATTTGCATGGCACCACAGTGTATAATGAAGGGGCTAGGGACTGCAAAGGGGTTAAAGTAAAGTCTGGGATGATTGTAATGTTTTCAATTTGACTACGATGGTGCAAAGGTGGTCCCTCTACTACCCCCCATCCCTTATGTGTTTTGGTTTGTGTTAAACATGTCTCCACTAGTGGTAATTTTCGGCCCAGGTAATTAAATGCTCACTGCCTTTCTCAGTGACTCAGCATGGGGGAACGTTTTTAGTAGAAAAGGAAAAAAGGGCTATGAAATGGTTGTATGTGATTGATTGTATTGATTCAGTGCTGGACACATGGAGGGTGAATAAAGGAAACTTTGTTGTTTTTTGTTTTTTTTTACTACAAACTTCGCCTGAAGACACAGCTTTGCTGAAAACCCTTTTAAAAGGGTTGTCTGACCTTGAGGTACAAGTCTACAGTCACTGTCACATAAAGGGCATGCAAACTTGTACCCAAGGCCGGACAACCCCTTTAAGGAGAAAAAAATCAGTCAAGTACCGTATATACTCGAGTATAAGCCGAGATTTTCAGCTCGCTTTTTTGGGCTGAAAGTCCCCCTCTCGGCTTATACTCGAGTCACACCCGGGGGTCGGCAGGGGAGGGGGAGCGGTCTAAAAATACTCACCTAGTCCTCGGCGCCGGCAGCAGCAGCTTCAGCTTCTTCCTGTACTGAGCGGTCACATGGTACCGCTCATTACAGTAAATGTATTTATGCGGCTCCACCTCCCATAGGGGTGGAGCCTCATATTCATTACTGTATTGAGCGGTACCATGTGACCGCTCAGTACAGGATGAAGCGCTGCGTCGGGGAAGCAGGGACTACACAGTGCCAGGACCAGGTGAGTATACGGGGAGGGGAGCGCTGCGCGATAGTCACCTTTCCTCGTTCCGGGCGCTGCTCTGTCTCCAGCAGTGACGCTCAGTTCAGAGGGCGCAGTGACGTAGTTAGTGTGCGCCCTCTGCTGAACGTCGGTGCTGAACATGGAGTGGCGCCGGAACGAGGTGCAGGTGACTATTGAAAGTGCCGGGGGCCTGAGCGACGGAGAGGTGAGTATGTGATTTATTATTTTTTTATCGCAGCAAATGGGGAAAGTGTCTGTATGGAGCATCTATGGGGCCATAATGTTTGAGCAGCACTATATGGGGCCATAACGTTTATGCAGTACTATATGGGGCCAAAACGTTTGAGCAGCACTATATGGGGCCATAACATTTATGCAGCACTATATGGGGCCATAACGTTTATGCAGCACTTTATGTGGGCCATAACTTTTATGCAGCACTATATGGGGGCCATAACGTTTATGCAGCACTATATGGGGCCATAACGTTTATGCAGCACTATATGGGGCCATAATGTTTGAGCAGCACTATATGGGGCCATAATGTTTGTGCAGCACTATATGGGGGCCATAACGTTTATGCAGCACTATATGGGGCCATAACGTTTGTGCAGCACTATATGGGGCAAGTGTCTGTATGGGGCCATAATTAACGTTTGTAGGGTACTACGGCATATGGGGCAAGTGTCTGTATGGGGCCATAATTAACGTTTGTAGGGCACTACGGAATATGGGGCAAGTGTCTGTATGGAGCATCTTATAGGGCCATAATCAAGGTTTGTGCAGCATTATAAGGGGCAAATATCTTTATAGAGCATCTTATGGGGCCATAATCAGCATTTGTGCAGCATTATATTGGGCAAATGTGTCTATGGAGCATCTTATGGGGCCTTTATTAACCTTTATGCAGGATTATATGGGGCATATTTTAATATGGAACATCTTATGGGGCCATCATAAACTGCATGGAGCATTATATGGGGCTCCTGATTCAATATATTCAATATGGATATTCAAAAACACTTAACCTACTGATGTCTCAATTAATTTTACTTTTATTGGTATCTATTTTTACTTTTGACATTTACCGGTAGCTGCTACATTTTCCACCCTAGGCTTATACTCGAGTCATTAAGTTTTCACACTTTTTTGTGGCAAAATTAGGGGGGTCGGCTTATACTCGGGTCGGCTTATACTCGAGTATATACGGTAGTTTACAGGTTACAAAAACATTATTATGAATTGGACAAGGTCGCCACCTAGTGGTAAAATAATAAACTAATCACAGTGCAAAAGAGCAGCTTGTACATGACATCTTGGTCATTTTAAATTATAACAATGACTAAATGTAAAGGAAATTAATTTTTATCAGGACATAAATTCCTAGGAAAATTTTATGTCGATATTTTATTATGGACAATCAGATCTGATAAATTATGAGCTCGCCTATAGGCAAATTTAGGAGGATTAAGATGTATCGAAGCTAGATCTTTATCGGACTGGAGCACATGCCAATTTTTACGAATAGAGGTATGTATAATATTATCCATACCTCTATTATACCTATTATATACCTTATAATATTATACATACCTCTATTCGTAAAAATTGGCATGTGCTCCAGTCCGATAAAGATCTAGCTTCGATACATCTTAATCCTCCTATATTTGCCTATAGGCGAGCTCATAATTTATCAGATCTGATTGTCCATAATAAAATCTTAACATCGAGAAATTGTTGGCTAAATAATAAAAACGCACCCATAGGGAATCATAGATGCGGCAGTTGCCGGTTTTGTCATCTGCATATTACTCAGAACCCTATTCAAATAGGTCAAATCACTCATAGTGTCAAAGATTTTATTTCTTGTAAAAGCAAGTTTGTTGTGTATATCTTGCTGTGCCCGTGCCGATATTTTTATATCGGTAAAACTATAAGACCGTTAACAGTTAGGTTTAAAGAACATTATAACTCTATTTCAACGGGCAAAGGTTGCCTGAGATTAATTCATCATATGAGAGAAGTCCATAATGCAAATCCAAATTTACTAAATTTTGCTGGCTTAGAAATAGTTAAATACCCAGCCTCGGGAGGAGATCAGAATAAGTTACTCTTACAAAAAGAAGCCAAATGGATTTTAAACGCTAATGCACAGGGTCTAATCGGATTAAATGACAAATTAGATATGTCAGTGTTCCTATAGTGTGTATTAGAAATTAGTTGACAAAGTGCTAATTTAATATTTTGTTATAACATTCTGTTACAATCTGTAAAATGGTTACTAGTGTTATCTTTTTGCACGTTCACTGTTATAGTTATGTTTCACAGTAGCACCGTGAATTTATGTTACTATATATGTCAGAAAACCTATAAAAGGATATGACGTCGGTAACCTGGTATGTGGACCCGTTGAAGCACATTTAGTTGCGAAACGGCCGTTGTCCAGCCTCCATCACCGCACCCTCCGCTCCACCTGATGTCCTAAATGGATGTATGTACATTCTTGTTCCAATAAAGAGCACGTTAATACAGCTTCTTCTGGGTGAGTGCCGCATATTTTTCTGCTTTCCTGGACTATATATCTTTTTGCTTTTTATGCAGAGCACCAATATACCCATAGCTTACGTGACGCCTAGTTGTCAGAAGTTGTGAAGTCCATAGCATGCGTGGTGTTGTACTCTTGTGCCATCCAAGTGCTTCTCTTTTTCGTGTTTTTAATCTTCTACTACTTATTCGAGAGCCTTTTGATAAACGACATTCTTAGTTTTTCCTTCAGATGCAAAGACGAACAGATTTTTGGCTGTTCCAACTCTTGAACAGGTCACATAAAGTTGACCATGAGAAAAGCATGGAGATTGTAAATCGATTCCAACTACTTTAAAAGACTGTCCCTGAGCCTTGTTGATGGACATAGCAAATGCCAGTCGAACAGGAAACTGGAGGTGTTTAAAATCAAAAGGCAAATCAGATGGAATGAGAGGAATTGTTGGAATGAAAACATCTTCTTCTGTGGCACATCCTGTCAAAATGGTTGCCTCAATTACATGTGGAAACAGGTTCTTAATCAAGAGTCTTGTTCCATTACACAGCTTTGGTGGATCCAAATTTCTCAATAGCAGAATAGGTGCTCCAGGTTTTAGAAAGATGTTGTGAGGAGGAAGTCCTTGTGGCTCCAAGGAATTGAGGAACTCAGTTGGATAAAATAATGCTTGAGCAGGGTCTATTACTGTATCCACTGACTTGTAGGTTGTGCACACACCTGGAAGGAGGTTTAGAATTTGAAGATTGATCTTGTTGACATTGTCATTTTGGGAGCTAGAATAGCCCTATCACACAGCCAGCCAGAATTTTTGAAGTGGAGTTAAATGTTTGGAAAAACCTTTGCTTTCCACTCCTCAATGGAAGTCACAATGCAACAAAAGTTGCTTGGGAAGGTGATCTGCCCAGTGGTTGAGTTTACTGGTGCCTTGCCATCTCCAATACTCAACAGCTGGCTCGAAAACAGTCCAGCAGAAACATTCGTGCCATGGAATTCCTTTTCTTATGAGGCATTATTGTGGTAAAAATAGTCTGTAACTGGCAGTTTCTATATCCTCTCACATAGGGGTAATGTGACTGACATCAGCCTTTCCACCAACACACCCTAACTGACATGCTATCACCTCACACAAGCTTTGTTATACTGAGAATGTCCTTTGTTGCCTATATTAACCAATCAGAGCTCAGATTAAATAACTGTACATATTAGCTCACACATACACATACAAACACAAACACTGCAACATATTTTTTATAGAAATAATACTTCTGCACTCATTTCCACTGCACCTCCACCCTTGCCTCCTGAACTCATTATTCACTGTGAAATAATGCAGTGTGTGACTGGTGTGTATGTGTCCTGTGTCTAGTGTGTGACTGGTGTGTATGTGTCCTGTGTCTAGTGTGTGACTGGTGTGTATGTGTCCTGTGTCTAGTGTGTGACTGGTGTGTATGTGTCTAGTGTGTGACTGGTGTGTATGTGTCCTGTGTCTAGTGTGTGACTGGTGTGTATATATCCTGTGTCTAGTGTGTGACTGGTGTGTATGTATCCTGTGTCTAGCATGTGACTGGTGTGAATGTGTCTAGTGTGTGACTGGTGTGTATGTGTCCTGTGTCTAGTGTGTGACTGGTGTGTATGTATCCTGTGTCTAGTGTGTGACAGGTGTGTATGTGTCCTGTGTCTAGTGTGTGACTGGTGTGTATGTGTCCTGTGTCTAGTGTGTGACTGGTGTGTATGTGTCCTGTGTCTAGTGTGTGACTGGTGTGTATGTGTCCTGTGTCTAGTGTGTGACTGGTGTGTATGTGTCCTGTGTCTAGTGTGTGACTCGTGTGTATGTGTCCTGTGTCTAGTGTGTGACTGGTGTGTATGTGTCCTGTGTCTAGTGTGTGACTGGTGTGTATGTGTCCTGTGTCTAGTGTGTGACTGGTGTGTATGTATCCTGTGTCTAGTGTGTGACTGGTGTGTATGTATCCTGTGTCTAGCATGTGACTGGTGTGTATGTATCCTGTGTCTAGTGTGTGACTGGTGTGTATGTGTCCTGTGTCTAGTGTGTGACTCGTGTGTATGTGTCCTGTGTCTAGTGTGCGACTGGTGTGTATGTGTCCTGTGTCTAGTGTGTGACTGGTGTGTATGTGTCCTGTGTCTAGTGTGTGACTGGTGTGTATGTTTCCTGTGTCTAGTGTGTGACTGGTGTGTATGTGTCCTGTGTCTAGTGTGTGACTGGTGTGTATGTATCCTGTGTCTAGTGTTTAACTGGTGTGTATGTGTCCTGTGTCTAGTGTGTGACTGGTGTGTATGTGTCCTGTGTTTGGTTTGTATATGGCACATGTCTAATTAATACAATCTTCCTGTGCTTATAGAATATCATTGTTCTCGGCAGCACTTGTCTTGTTTACAGAAAATTATCTGCTGCCGATAAGGATGCTTTTAACCCCTTCACCCCGAAGCCTGTTTTCACCTAAGTGACAGGGCCAATTTTTACAATTCTGACCACTGTCACTTTATGAGGTCATAACTCTGAAACGCTTCAACGGATCCTGGTGATTCTGAGATTCTTTTCTCGTGACATATTGTACTTTATGATGGTGGTAAAATTTCTTTGATATGACTTGCATTTATTTGTGAAAAAAATGGAAATTTGGTGAAAATTGAGACAATTTAGCAATTTAGCACAATTTTGGAAACATCATTTTTTTTGTTAGGGAGTTATAAGGGTTAAAATTTGACCAGCGATTTCTCATTTTTACAACAAAATTTTCCAAACCATTTTTTCAGGGACCACCTCACACTTGAAGTGACTTTGAGGGGTCTATATGACAGAAAATGCCCAAAAGTGGCCGCGGATCCGGGTCCTGCAGGGAGGGAGGTGGCTTCACAGAAGCCTGCTCTAAGCAGGCACTGTGAAGGCTGCAGCGCTGCATGTCAGATCAGTGATCTGACAGAGTGCTGTGCACACTGTCAGATCACTGATCTGTGATGTCCCCACCTGGGACAATGTAAAAAAGTTAAAAAAAAAAATCCAAATGTGTGAAAAAAAAATAAAAAAAAATATTCCAAAATAATGAAAAAAAAAAAAATATTATTCCCATAAATACATTTCTTTATCTAAATAAAAAAACAAAACAATAAAAGTACACATATTTAGTATCACCGCATCCGTAACGACCCGACCTATAAAACTGGCCCTCTAGTTAACCCCTTCAGTAAACACCGTAAGAAAAAAAAAAAAAACGAGGCAAAAAACAACGCTTTATTATCATACCGCCGAACAAAAAGTGGAATAACACGCGATCAAAGCGACAGATATAAATAACCATGATACCGCTGAAAGCGTCATCTTGTCCCGCAAAAAACGAGTTGCCATACAGCATCATCAGCAAAAAAATAAAAAAGTTATAGTCCTCAGAATAAAGCGATGCAAAAATTATTATTTTTTCTATAAAATAGTTTTTATCGTATAAAAGCGCCAAAACATAAAAAAATGATATAAATGAGGTGTCGCTGTAATTGTACTGACCCGAAGAATAAAACTGATTTATTAATTTTACCAAACGCGGAACGGTATAAACGCCTCCCCCAAAAGAAATTCATGAATAGCTGGTTTTTGGTCATTCTGCCTCACAAAAATCGGAATAAAAAGCGATCAAAAAATGTAACGTGCCTGAAAATGTTACCAATAAAAACGTCAACTCGTCCCGCAAAAAACAAGACCTCACATGACTCTGTGAACCAAAATATGGAAAAATCATAGCTCTCAAAATGTGGTAACGCAAAAAATATTTTTTGCAATAAAAAGCGTCTTTCAGTGTGTGACGGCTGCCAATCATAAAAATCCGCTAAAAAACCCGCTATAAAAGTAAATCAAACCCCCCTTCATCACCCCCTTAGTTAGGGAAAAATTAAAAAAATGTATTTATTTCCATTTTTCCATTAGGGCTAGGGTTAGGGTTAGGGCTAGGGCTAGGGTTAGGGTTAGGGCTAGGGCTAGGGTTAGGGCTAGGGTTAGGGCTAGGGCTAGGGTTAGGGTTAGGGCTAGGGTTAGGGCTAGGGTTAGGGCTAGGGTTAGGGCTAGGGTTAGGGTTAGGGCTAGGGCTAGGGTTAGGGTTAGGGCTAGGGTTAGGGCTAGGGTTAAGGCTACAGTTAGGGTTGGGGCTAAAGTTGCGGTTAGGATTTAGATTACATTTACAGTTGGGAATAGGGTTGGGATTAGGGTTAGGGGTGTGTCAGGGTTAGAGGTGTGGTTAGGGTTACTGTTGGGATTAGGGTTAGGGGTGTGTTTGGATTAGGGTTTCAGTTATAATTGGGGGGTTTCCACTGTTTAGGCACATCAGGGGTTCTCCAAACGCGACATGGCGTCCGATCTCAATTCCAGCCAATTCTGCGTTGAAAAAGTAAAACAGTGCTTCTTCCCTTCCGAGCTCTCCCGTGTGCCCAAACAGGGGTATACCCCAACATATGGGGTATCAGTGTACTCAGGACAAATAGGACAACAACTTTTGGGGTCAAATTTCTCCTGTTACCCTTGGGAAAATACAAAACTGGGGGCTAAAAAATAATTTTTGTGGGAAAAAAAAGATTTTTTATTTTCACGGCTCTGCGTTATAAACTGTAGTGAAACACTTGGGGGTTCAAAGTTCTCACAACACATCTAGATAAGTTCCATGGGGGGTCTAGTTTCCAATATGGGGTCACTTGTGGGGGATTTCTACTGTTTAGGTACATTAGGGGTTCTGCAAATGCAATGTGATGCCTGCAGACCATTCCATCTAAGTCTGCATTCCAAATGGCACTCCTTCCCTTCCGAGCCCTCCCATGCGCCCAAACTGTGGTTCCCCCCCACATATGGGGTATCAGCGTACTCAGGACAAATTGGACAACAACTTTTGGGGTCAAATTTCTCCTCTTACCCTCGGGAAAATACAAAACTGGGGGCTAAAAAATAATTTTGGGGGGAAAGATTTTTTTTTTAATTTTCACGGCTCTGCGTTACAAACTGTAGTGAAACACTTGGGGGTTCAAAGCTCTCACAACACATCTAGATGAGTTCCTTAGGGGTTCTAGTTTCCAAAATGGTGTCACTTGTGGGGGGTTTCTACTGTTTCGGTACATTAGGGCTCTGCAGATGCAATGTGACACCTGCAGACCATTCCATCTAAGTCTGCATTCCAAATAGAGCTCCTTCCATTCCGAGCCCTCCCATGCGCCCAGTGGTTCCCCCCCACATATGGGGTATCAGCGCACTCAGGACAAATTGGACAACAAATTTTTGGGTCCAATTTCTCCTGTTACCCTCGGGAAAATACAAAACTGGGGGCTAAAAAATAATTTTTGTGGGAAAAAATTTTTGTTTTATTTTTACGGCTCTCCATTATAAATTTCTGTGAAGCCCTTGGTGGGTCAAAGCGCTCACGACACATGTAGATAAGTTCCTTAGGGGGTCTACTTTCCAAAATGGTGTCACTTGTGGGGGGTTTCTACTGTTTAGGTACATTAGGGGCTCTGCAAACGCAATGTGACACCTGCAGACCATTCCATCTAAGTCTGCATTCAAATGGCACTCCTTCCCTTCCGAACCCTCCCATGCGCCAAAACAGTGGTTCCCCCCACATATGGTGTATCATCGCACTCAGGACAAATTGGGCAACAAATTTTGGGGTCCACTTTTTCCTGTTACCCTCGGGAAAATACAAAACTGGGGGCTAAAAAAATAATTTTTGTGGGAAAAAATTTTTGTTTTATTTTTACGGCTCTGCATTATAAACTTCTGTGAAGCACTTGGTGGGTCAAAGTGCTCACCACACCTCTAGATAAGTTCCTTAGGGGTCTACTTTCCAAAATGGTGTCACTTGTGGGGGGTTTCAATGTTTAGGCACATCAGGGGCTCTCCAAACGCAACATGGCGTCCCATCTCAATTCCTGTCAATTTTGCATTGAAAAGTCAAATGGCGCTCCTTCCCTTCCGAGCTCTCCCATCCGCCCAAACAGTGGTTTACCCCCACATATGGGGTATCAGCGTACTCAGGACAAATTGTACAACAACTTTTGGGGTCCAATTTCTTCTCTTACCCTTGGGAAAATAAAAAATTGGGGGCGGAAAGTTAATTTTTGTGAAAAAATATGATTTTTTATTTTTACGGCTCTACATTATAAACTTCTGTGAAGCACTTTGTGGGTCAAAGTGCTCACCACACCTCTAGATAAGTTCCTTAGGGGGTCTACTTTCCAAAATGGTGTCACTTGTGGGGGGTTTCTACTGTTTAGGTACATTAGGGGCTCTGCAAACGCAATGTGACACCTGCAGACCATTCCATCTAAGTCTGCATTCAAATGGCACTCCTTCCCTTCCGAACCCTCCCATGCGCCAAAACAGTGGTTCCCCCCACATATGGTGTATCATCGCACTCAGGACAAATTGGGCAACAAATTTTGGGGTCCACTTTTTCCTGTTACCCTCGGGAAAATACAAAACTGGGGGCTAAAAAAATAATTTTTGTGGGAAAAAATTTTTGTTTTATTTTTACGGCTCTGCATTATAAACTTCTGTGAAGCAATTGGTGGGTCAAAGTGCTCACCACACCTCTAGATAAGTTCCTTAGGGGGTCTACTTTCCAAAATGGTGTCACTTGTGGGGGGTTTCAATGTTTAGGCACATCAGTGGCTCTCCAAACGCAACATGGCGTCCCATCTCAATTCCTTTCAATTTTGCATTGAAAAGTCAAACGGCGCTCCTTCCCTTCCGAGCTCTCCCATCCGCCCAAACAGTGGTTTACCCCCACATATGGGGTATCAGCGTACTCAGGACAAATTATACAACAACTTTTGGGGTCCAATTTCTTCTCTTACCCTTGGTAAAATTAAAAATTGGGGGCGAAAAGATAATTTTTGTGAAAAAATATGATTTTTTATTTTTACGGTTCTACATTATAAACTTCTGTGAAGCACTTGGTGGGTCAAAGTGCTCACCACACCTCTAGATAAGTTCCTTAGGGGGTCTACTTTCCAAAATGGTGTCACTTGTGGGGGTTTCAATGTTTAGGCACATCAGGGGCTCTCCAAACGCAACATGGCGTCCCATCTCAATTCCTGTCAATTTTGCATTGAAAAGTCAAACGGCGCTCCTTCCCTTCCGAGCTCTCCCATCCGCCCAAACAGTGGTTTACCCCCACATATGGGGTATCAGCGTACTCAGGACAAATTGTACAACAACTTTTGGGGTCCAATTTCTTCTCTTCCCCTTGGGAAAATAAAAAATTGGGGGCGGAAAGTTAATTTTTGTGAAAAAATATGATTTTTTATTTTTACGGCTCTACATTATAAACTTCTGTGAAGCACTTTGTCGGTCAAAGTGCTCACCACACCTCTAGATAAGTTCCTTAGGGGGTCTACTTTCCAAAATGGTGTCACTTGTGGGGGTTTCAATGTTTAGGCAAATCAGGGGCTCTCCAAACGAAACATGGCGTCCCATCTCAATTCCAGTCAATTTTGCATTGAAAAGTCAAATGGCGCTCCTTCGCTTCCGAGCTCTGCCATGCGTCCAAACAGTGGTTTACCCCCACATGTGGGGTATTGGCGTACTCAGGACAAATTGTACAACAATGTTTGGGGTCCATTTTCTCCTGTTACCCTTGGTAAAATAAAACAAATTGGAGCTGAATTAAATTTTTTGTGAAAAAAAGTTAAATGTTCATTTTTATTTAAACATTCAAAAAATTCCTGTGAAGCACCAGAAGGGTTAATAAACTTCTTGAATATGGTTTTGAGCACCTTGAGGGGTGTAGTTTTTAGAATGGTATCACACTTGGGTATTTTCTATCATATAGACCCCTCAAAATGACTTCAAATGAGATGTGGTCCCTAAAAAAAAATGGTGTTGTAGAAATGAGAAATTGCTGGTCAACTTTTAACCGTTATAACTCCCTAACAAAAAAAAATTTTGGTTCCAAAATTGTGCTGATGTAAAGTAGACATGTGGGAAATGTTACTTATTAAGTATTTTGTGTGACATATCTCTGTGATTTAATTGCATAAAAATTCAAAGTTGGAAAATTGCGAAATTTTCGCCAAATTTCCGTTTTTTTCACAAATAAACGCAAGTTATATCGAATAAATTTTACCACTACCATGAAGTACAATATGTCACGAGAAAACAATGTCAGAATCGCCAAGATCCGTTAAAGCGTTCCAGAGTTATAACCTCATAAAGGGACAGTGGTCAGAATTGTAAAAATTGGCCCGGTCATTAACGTGCAAACCACCCTTGGGGCTTAAGGGGTTAAGCATGGTGGCCCCCAAGAATGATTTTCACTGGAGGGCCCACTCCTCCTTGCAGATTTGTTGCAATTCAGCCCCATTGTGTCAGCACTCTGAACATTTTTTACTTTTTGTGCATTACTGCCCTTTTCCAACATGGCGTCCTTGGTCTCATGTGCACTTGTCTTCCTGCTATAAAACTCCACCCCAGCCTTCAGTCTGTGCTAGATTATTCTGCTTTGCATCCAGCTCCTGATTACTCCCTGGCCTTGCACCTGCACCTGCTCCTGTGAACCTGTGTTGGAGATCCTTCCACTCTGCTCTGAGTTCCTGCTGCATACACCAGTGTTCAGTAATCCTCCTTCATCTGCTGCTCGTGTTACTTCCATCTGCATTTGCTGGACATGTAAGCTGTTTCTGCTCTGCAAAACCTGAGACTATTTACCAGGCCTCTCTGGTTGAGCTAAAATATGATTTGAACTGCCTAATAGCATATCTATCTGTGTCTAGACTAAGTCAAGGATCTATTCCTGTCAAGTTTCCTCAAGTATAACTGTGCTTCATAGACTTTCTGTTTGTTTGCATCTACCTCTGAAGTTTCCTATTGACTGCTAAGCTGCGCTTATTATTTGCACCAAGTGTTGTGGACTTGAGTTTCTCTCTGCACCTGCTTGAATCACCGTGTGATAATATGCAAATTGCCTCTTCTGAGAAAAAGAGGACTTAACTCTATAGCGCCACCTGTTGGACGTAGCGATCCTACAAGTCACAATCAACCCTCTAACGAGTCGTGCAATATGACTTAGGAAAAAAGCCAAATCAGTATCTCAATTCGCAGACACGGTGGCGCTATAGAGTTAAGTCCTCTTTTTCTCAGAAGAGGCAATTTGCATATTTAATTTCCCAGAGGAGCATTGTACGGCAAATAAGCCTCCTTACCTTGACAAGCCAGAGATGGTATGTCAGTCTCCATAAGGAGAAACGATACCCCTTAGACCCCAGTCCAGAGCCTCTCACCTAGCCAAATCAGTTCTCATGCTTCGCACTGACGAGGGCCAACAGCCCGAAACACCGTGTCTGCGAATTGAGATACTGATTTGGCTTTTATCCTAAGTCATATTGCACGACTCGTTAGAGGGTTGATTGTGACTTGTAGGATCGCTACTTTCAACAGGTGGTGCTATAGTTAAGTCCTCTTTTTCTCAGAAGAGACAATTTGCATATTTGATTTCCCAGAGGAGTATTGTACGGCAAATAAGCCTCCTTACCTTGACAAGCCAGAGATGGTATGTCACTCTCCATAAGAAGAAACGATACCCCTTAGACCCGTGTGATAATATAAACTTTACCACTTATAAAACTGTGTCCTGTTGTCTTGTTCCACGCAAAGAGTCTCCTGAATTATCCCCTATAATTATTACACATTGGAGGGTTTTGAAGTATGAACCACCTTTTTAAGTTCATGCCACAGCAACTCAATCGGATTAAGGTCAGGACTTTGACTAGGCCACTCCAAAGTCTTAAAGAGAACTTGTCACCCCCTACAGGTGTTTGTAACTAAAAGAGCCACCTTGTGCAGCACTAATGCTGCATTCTGACAAGGTGGCTCTTTTAGTTATGCTCCCTGCACACTCTGAAATAAGCGCTAATAAAATGTTCCCCCTCATACCGTGAAATCGTCCCGGGGTGGATCTTTCCCCTCTAATCAGACGCAGCACAGCCATCACTCCAGGCCTGTGAGCGCCGGGCACTGCCTCCTCTTGCTTCATTAGCGTTTTTTGGCGCCTGTGCTATAAGTATTTTTTTCTGCGCATGCGCAGTTGCGCTGCCCATCGAACTTACAGCACAGGCGCCAGGGACGATAATGAAGCAACAGGAGGCGGCGCACGGTGTGCACAGGCCCGGAGTGATGGATGTGCTGCGTCTGATTGGGGGGAAAGACCCGCCCCCGGGACAATTTCACGGTATGAGGTGGCACATTTTATAAGCGTTTATTTCAGCGTGTGCAGGGAGCATAACTAAAAGAGCCACCTTGTCAGAATGCACCATTAGTGCTGCACAAAGTGGCTCTTTTAGTTACAAACGCCTGAGGGGGGGTGACAGGTTCCCTTTAATATTGTTTTTCTTAAGCCATTCAGAAGTGGACTTGCTGTTGTGTTTTGGATCATTGTCCTGCTGCATAAAACAAGTGTGCTTCAGCTTGAAGTCACGAACAGATGGCCGGACGTTCTCCTTCAAGATTTTTTGGTAGACAGCAGAATTCATGGTTCCATTTACCAGAGCAAGTCTTCCAGGTCCTGAAGTAGCAAAACAGCACCAGACCATCACATTACCACCACCATATTTTACTCTTGGTGTGATATTCCTTTTTTAAATTATGTGTTACTTTTACACCAGATGTAATGAGACATACTGTTAGAGGTCGAGTTCCCGCTTCTGCACAGGGGGAATCTCGAGCCATCTCCACTGCGGTCTCCCATTCTGATCCAGCCGCAGTGGAGTCTGCTCAGCAAAGACGTCGGTCCCAGCGTCTTGCTCAATCTCACTCTGTTCTAAGAGTTACTGCTGCTTCTCCAGCTTCTGCCATTAAAGCCAGTACTGGTCAGCAGCAAGCAGACTTCTCTGGGACTAAGTCCTTGTCTGCACATACTGAGCATGCCCAGGGCAAGATCTCCCGTTGGAGATCGAGGGTCAGGTGCTCAGGCTCTGCGGCACATCCCATTGGTCCTCTTGGCAGGTCTTGGAAGGGCAAAAGTTCTGTAGCCACTTCCTGTGCTGCAACTATATAAACTGCGCATGACCGCACGGCCATGCGCTAGTATTGTCTCATAATTATATATGTGTGTGTGTAGATGGATGTATGTCGATGGATGAAAGCTCCTAAATATCCCTCCCTAGAGTTGTTGTCTGCTCGCGGATGTTGGTAGCTATCTAGCGCCCGACTAACCATCTGCACGATACACACATTACAGCGTCCTCTTGCTGTGTTCGCCTGTGCGGCGCCGTACGCTTGCCTAGCGCTTTCCATACACAAGCCTGTGTGGTTGGTGGCGTCCGTTAGTGCGGCATTGCTCGCACTCCTGTGCATTTATATATTTCTGATTAGTTTCCTTAAACACCCAGTTGCGGTGTAGTGCCAGCAAGGGACTAATCGGACTTCAATCCCAGTTGGGGTTAAGTACGCTGACTGCTTGCTCACGCTTTAGGTGCGGTACCGCGGTCCTGTGACGCAACAGGATTGCTTCCTTCACACTGGGTGAGGTTGAACGCACGTGTGTTTACTTTAGCGTACCGCCATATAGTCTGCAATTTACTAGCAGCGGGTTTTCACCTGCACGGTGGACCTTGAACTGCGAACGCATCTATATCATCTTTCTGGGTGCGTTCCGCCAGTCCTAACACATACACCTTCCAAAAAGTTCAACTTCTGTCTCATCAATTCAAAGAGTATTATCCCAAAAGTCTTGGAGATCATCAAGATGTTTTCTGACAAAACTGAAACAAACCTTTATGTTCTAATTGCTCGGCAGTGGTTTTCGTCTTGGAACTCTACCATGTAGGCCATTTTTACCCAGTCTCGTTCTTATGAACACTGACTTTAACTTAGGTAGGGCGTGCAGTTCTTTGGATGTTGTTGTGGGGTCTTTTGTGACCTCTTGGATGAGTCCTCGCTGTGCTCTTGGGGTAATTTTCGTCGGCATGCCACTCTTGAGAAGGTTCACCACTGTTCCATGTTTTCGCCATTTGTGGATAATGGCTCTCACTGTGGTTTGCTGGAGTCCCAAAGCTTAAGAACCCCTTAATGACAGCCAATACGTCTTTTAACTGACCTGATATATAAGAGAATAGCCTCCCCATACAGATGACAATCCAGCAGCTGTCAGCTGTACACTATAGCTGACAACTTGCTGTATCTGCCACGATCAGTGTTTGAACCTTCCAAATCTGTTTAACCCCTAGATGCTGCTGTAAATAGTGACTACTAGGGTTGAGAGGGTTGAGCGACTTTTACTTTTTTAGGGTCGATTCGGGTTTTCTCTCTCTCTCTCTCTCTCTTTCTCTCTCTCTCTCTCTCTCTCTCTCTCTCTTTCTTTTATTCATGGTCTGCTGTGGTATGACCATCATTCAAATTTAGAAAATTGCAAGGTTTTTTTACATTTTTCTCAAATTTTAGATATTTTTTATAAATAAACACTAAACATATTGACCTAAATTTACCATTATCATAAAGTATAATGTGTCATGAAAAAACAATCTCAAAATCACTGGGATTTATTGATATGCAAATTGCCTCTTCTGAGAAAAAGAGGACTTAACTCTATAGCGCCACCTGTTGGAAGTAGCGAGTCACATTTATGTATTTATTTTTAGGATTTATTGAAGCGTTCCAGAGTTATTATCACATAAAGTGACACTGGTCAGATTTAAAAAAATTGGCTCTGTCACTAAGGGGTTAAAACCTTTTTCAGACTGATAGATCTCAATTACTTTGTTTTTCATGTGTTCCAAAATTTATTTTAATCGCGGCATGATGTATAGAGGGTCTTTTGAGGGTCTTTTGGTCTACTTCACTTTGTCAGGCAAGTCCTGTTTAAGCAATTTCTTGATTTAGAACATTTGTGGCAGTAATCAGGCCTAGATGTGGCAAGGGAATTTGAACTCCGCTTCCCAAAGATGTGATAAGCCACAATTAATGTTTTAAAGGGAAGAGGCAATCTCTTTTTCACACAGGGCCCTGTAGGTTTGGATTACTTTTTTCCCTCAATAATATAGACCCTCATATAAAAGCTACATTTGTGTTTACTTGTGTTATCTTTGTCTAATATTTAAATTTATTTGGTGATCTGAAATATTTAAGTGTGACAAACATGCAAAAGAATAGGAAATCAGGAAAGGGGCAAATACTTTTTCACACAACTGTATACCAGGATGGGGGGTCATATATACCAGCATGGGGGACTTACCTAGAAGGGGCCAATAGCGGGGGACATAAGTACAGAATTGGGAGACATTTCCCCTATAACAGTGTCAGCAGCAGATCCCCTCCATGATATAGGCCATTGTTCATAAGGGCAGATGGTGTGGCGGTTCTAGCTGATAATGGCAGACCGCTCTTGCCAGCAAATCAGCGGCCTCTGCTGACGTCACATTGACAAATCAGTGGATTCTTTTCCACTCTGCTCTATTCACTGGGTGGGACTTTCGACATAATTCTGATTGATAGCAGGATTTCTGCTGCTTAACTGTCCCGCCTCGTTAACAGGGCGGAGTGAGGAAGAATCCACCGCTCTGTCAATGTGACGTCAGCAGAGGCAGAAGAGTTTGAAAAAGAAGGGGCGCAACAATGTCATATATAAATACCCATACAGGGGTGCAATACCTAGTCTATATATGGAAAACTATCAAACAAGAAAAGACAGACTAATATGCTATGCACTACCACAAATATTAAGACAATATATATGTACTAGATTGTGGCCCGATTCTAACGCATCGGGTGTTCTAGAATATGCATGTCCCCGTAGTATATGGACAATGATGATTCCAGAATTCGCGGCAGACTGTGCCCGTCGCTGATTGGTTGAGGCAACCTTTATGACATCATCGTCGCCATGGCAACCATTATGACATCTACGTCGATACTGTGCCCGTCGCTGATTGGTCGAGGCGAATTCGCGGCAGACTGTGCCCGTCGCTGATTGGTCGAGGCAACCTTTATGACATCATCGTCGCCATGCTGTGCCCGTCGCTGATTGGTCGAGGCCTGGCGGCCTCGACCAATCAGAGACGCAGGATTTCCAGGACAGACAAATGTGGAACATTGGACACATTGGACACTGAGCTGCCACATGGCCTTCTCTTTTGCAATTATGGCAAACCAAGCTCTTATCACACATGCTCTGCAAGTGCCCAAATTGAAAACACTTCCTGCAGTATAGAGGCTGCCCTGCATATGTCAGAAAGCCCCTATGACCCGCCACTGAAAAATTCGCCAGTGGGTGGGTGAAACCTCCCAAACAACTTGGGTCTTTCTTCAGTTTCACACGAAACACATACTTACAGTTGAAAATGCCTAAGCAATTTTTCTGTTTCTCTCATCCCCTTGACATATTCGCAGTACCGAGCCAGGAACTGCTCCAGCAGACTTACTTCTGTAGAAGGATTATATACAACTAGATTGTGGCCCGATTCTAACGCATCGGGTATTCTAGAATATGCATGTCCCCGTAGTATATGGACAATGATGATTCCAGAATTCGCGGCACACTGTGCCCGTCGCTGATTGGTCGAGGCAACCTTTATGACATCATCGTCGCCATGGCAACCATTATGACATCTACGTCGATACTGTGCCCGTCGCTGAATCAGAAACGTGAGATGTCTACGTCCTTTATGACATCATCGTCGCTGTGCCCGTTGCTGATTGGTCAGAATCAGAAACGTGAGATGTCTACGTCCTTTATGACATCATCGTCGCTGTGCCCGTTGCTGATTGGTCGAGGCCTGGCGGCCTCGAACAATCAGATGCGGGATGTCTACGTCCTTTATGACATCATCGTCGCTGTGCCCGTTGCTGATTGGTCGAGGCCTGGCGGCCTCGACCAATCAGAGACGCGGGATTTCTACGTCGATGCTGTGCCGGTCTCTGATTGGTCGAGGCCTGGCGGCCTCGACCAATCAGAGAGCCGGGATTTCCAGGACAGACAGACAGACAGAAAGACAGACAGACAGACAGACAGACAGACAGACGGAAAAACCCTTAGACAATTATATATATAGATGTATCAAAAGCACCTTTATTAACACCTAAAAAAAAACACATTTAAAAACATTTAAAGCATAGTATCCAAATCTGTACACACACACCATACCCCACAATGAATTACAGCCCCATAATTAGGCCAACAGTGTCATATAGACACATTTATAGTCTTTTGTGCACACAATGAATAACCCTGCATACGATGCCCATGAGGGCTGAAGACACATAACCCATGTGTATCTGCACTGTCAAAAATCACTTAAGGACTCAAGCACCAGGAATTGGTGTCCATAAAGCATGCAGTCCCCAGGTCAAATGCCCTAATATATTTAGTAATCACAGAGGATACAACCTGTCATCGGTAAAATCAAACTGGCAGCATACAGCAGGGATAAATGGCACAGAGTTCCACAGCAGGGATTAGATCCCCGTGAAGCAGGGAGGAGGAGGAGCAAAATAGCCCAAAGATAAGGAGGGGTATGGCGGGAGCAGGCCCCACGCGTATAGCTGCCGCAGCAGCTTCGTCAGGAGAAGTGATAATAGGCGCATGATCGGATTAAATAGCATGCTAAGTAAGAATAATTACATACCGCTGTGTGTGGGGAATAGGAGAGGGAGCCAGAAGGCGCGATCCACGCCATAGCAGCAGCATGGTGACCGGAGTCAAAACAGCGTCCCTAAGGTGAAATGCACATGCGCACACCGCGATACCAGATAGGGTCACGTTGCGCGTGCGCAATACCAACAAGCAGGACCGATAAGAGGGAGAAAGGGAGGTACAGTGGGGCAAAAAAGTATTTAGTCAGTCAGCAATAGTGCAAGTTCCACCACTTAAAAAGATGAGAGGCGTCTGTAATTTACATCATAGGTAGACCTCAACTATGGGAGACAAACTGAGAAAAAAAATCCAGAAAATCACATTGTCTGTTTTTTTATCATTTTTTTGCATATTATGGTGGAAAATAAGTATTTGGTCAGAAACAAAATTTCATCTCAATACTTTGTAATATATCCTTTGTTGGCAATGACAGAGGTCAAACGTTTTCTGTAAGTCTTCACAAGGTTGCCACACACTGTTGTTGGTATGTTGGCCCATTCCTCCATGCAGATCTCCTCTAGAGCAGTGATGTTTTTGGCTTTTCGCTTGGCAACACGGACTTTCAACTCCCTCCAAAGGTTTTCTATAGGGTTGAGATCTGGAGACTGGCTAGGCCACTCCAGGACCTTGAAATGCTTCTTACGAAGCCACTCCTTCGTTGCCCTGGCGGTGTGCTTTGGATCATTGTCATGTTGAAAGACCCAGCCATGTTTCATTTTCAATGCCCTTGCTGATGGAAGGAGGTTTGCACTCAAAATCTCACGATACATGGCCCCATTCATTCTTTCATGTACCGGATCAGTCGTCCTGGCCCCTTTGCAGAGAAACAGCCCCAAAGCATGATGTTTCCACCACCATGCTTTACAGTAGGTATGGTGTTTGATGGATGCAACTCAGTATTCTTTTTCCTCCAAACACGACAAGTTGTGTTTCTACCAAACAGTTCCAGTTTGGTTTCATCAGACCATAGGACATTCTCCCAAAACTCCTCTGGATCATCCAAATGCTCTCTAGCAAACTTCAGACGGGCCCGGACATGTACTGGCTTAAGCAGTGGGACACGTCTGGCACTGCAGGATCTGAGTCCATGGTGGCGCAGTGTGTTACTTATGGTAGGCCTTGTTACATTGGTCCCAGCTCTCTGCAGTTCATTCACTAGGTCCCCCCCCCGTGGTTCTGGGATTTTTGCTCACCGTTCTTGTGATCATTCTGACCCCACGGGGTGGGATTTTGCGTGGAGCCCCAGATCGAGGGAGATTATCAGTGGTCTTGTATGTCTTCCATTTTCTAATTATTGCTCCCACTGTTGATTTCTTCACTCCAAGCTGGTTGGCTATTGCAGATTCAGTCTTCCCAGCCTGGTGCAGGGCTACAATTTTGTTTCTGGTGTCCTTTGACAGCTCTTTGGTCTTCATCATAGTGGAGTTTGGAGTCAGACTGTTTGAGGGTGTGCACAGGTGTCTTTTTATACTGATAACAAGTTTAAACAGGTGCCATTACTACAGGTAATGAGTGGAGGAAAGAGGAGACTCTTAAAGAAGAAGTTACAGGTCTGTGAGAGCCAGAAATCTTGACTGTTTGTTTCTGACCAAATACTTATTTTCCACCATAATATGCAAATAAAATGTTAAAAAAACAGACAATGTGATTTTCTGGATTTTTTTTTCTCAGTTTGTCTCCCATAGTTGAGGTCTACCTATGATGTAAATTACAGACGCCTCTCATCTTTTTAAGTGGTGGAACTTGCACTATTGCTGACTGACTAAATACTTTTTTGCCCCACTGTATATGGTGTAAAGAGTGGAGAAAGGAAAGGCAAAGGGGCCGGTACCAGCCAGGAGGGAGGAGGGGAAGGATGTGACGATGGAAAGGATGGACATCCACAGGGATGGTAGAGAACGTACCCGAACTGTGTCCAGGCTGGTCATTATAAGAGGCCACATAATGATACCAGCCAGTAAGCAAATGCTGCCTGGGGAAGGAAAAAACTGGTTAATGAGCATAGATATGCACATGACAGTAATATATAATACATAATACTGCGTAAGAGGCAGCTAAATCTCCGGCAGGAGTTGTCTATGACTGCTCTGTGTTGGGGAAGAACGGCGTAAAGGCATAGCAAGCAAGTAAGTAACAACTACCTGCCTGTTATAGTGCTTAGACTTTGCTTTTCAGAAAGTCTCGGATGTCCCCTTTAGGCCATGTTCACATATTCAGTATTTGTAAGCCAAAACCAGAAGTGGAACAATCAGAGCAAAAGTATAATAGAAACACATCACCACTTCTGTATTTATCACCCACTCCTGGTTATGGCTGACAAATACTGATGTAAAATGTTGATCAAATACTGAAAGTGTGAACTTGGCCTTAAAAGGATAAACAATTTGATGGGAGTACTTCTTTATAAAACAATCATACATATCTGTATCCCTCTGTTTAGATTCCATTAGGACATCTGCCAAATGATGGAAACTTTAATTGAAATTAAACAGCTCCCATTATAGTTAATTCATATTATTTTCCATGACTGTCCTTGGACCTGACATGCAAAATATTGGACGTCAGGGATGAATATCGCTATTTATCCCTTGTATTGTGTAAATGGTCCACAAACAATGACTGTTTTATACAGGCTCGGACTGGCCAATAGGGTAACAGGGGAATCCCCCGGAGGGCCCTTGTGTAGATCTGGGCCCCCAACCCCACTGTATGGGCAGTGCTTGGCATAATTCACTTGATTCACTCTGTACAGAAAAAAAGCAGCATTTTATCATTCATTAACCAAACTACCCAGTTTATTACTATATAGAGATACAGGTAAATTTGTGAACGAGGGAAGTGTAATAATTGTATGAGGTGAAAAATGGGCCCCCCCAAGTCAATGTTACTGGTGGGCCCTTGGCAACCCAGTCCGACACTGGTTTCATATCTAACTTTGAAAACGCACTCTCTATTGAGCCTCACCCCTAAAGTTCATCACTTTTTTTTACTTTTGTCAGTATGTTTTTAGTGAAAAAGAGGGGGTACTTAAGGAATCCTTTTACCTCAGTCTCTAACTCATTCCTTTACTTGAGAGCTGAGAGTTCATCAGGGTGATGATGGGGGTGCGGTTAGCTTAATTTGCCTATGGCACCAAAATAAAGTACCTTGTCCCGGCCCTGGCTGTGAGTGACACTCAGCCGCCCTATGGATAGCAGGGGTGTATCGGGCTGTTCTGAGTTTTAGAATCCTACAGGTGTTTTCCATCCTGGATAATTGCCAGGCTATTTAGCTGACTGACAATGTCAGATCATTGACAATTGTAGCTTCAAGCTCAGTGGTGTGTTGATGCTGAGCTCGGTATTTTGTTATTCTGATCTATCATTGCCAGACCTAGGATTTGCCTTCGATTACCCGCTTGTATAATCCCTTTGCCTTTGACGTATTCTGACTTTAATTACCAGACCTTGGACTTTGCCCCTGACTATGTGTTTGTCTTATCCCTCGGTCTTTGACATACCTTCCTGGCTTTTGACCTTGAACCTCTTGACCACTCTGCCTCACGGCTAGTCCATGAGTAGTGACTAGGGTCATAGGATCAAAGAGAGTGAAGTGATGATGAGTTCTATCATTATTGGGGTTTCTGTTTTCTTGTATACCATCTAGGCCTACAACTTCAATTAATTCTGTGGCCTTCAGAGTAGAGACTTCAGATTTCTGCAGGACCCTGTAGGCTGCTACGGTGTCCACCAGACACTCTATTGTGGTAAAGAGCATACCAGAGAGGGTAAAGTGAACAAAGGCATCACACCCCTAGTTTCAGAGATGAGTGGTAGAACTGGAAGCCCTTCATGTCAATTGCTCCTTTCCTGCAGTTTTTTCTTTGGGGCCTTACACTTGCTTCTAGAAGTGGCCCAGTTCATCACAATTGTAGCACTTCACCTTAACGAGGTCCACCCTTCCAGGGAACACCCTTTTTAGCCTGATCTTTCCCATTGTTTGCTTATAGGCATTTTAATTATTACCTTCTGGAATTTCTTTTCCTCCACTTCTTGAACATTCCTTTGAAATGAACTAGCCAAACTCCGTGCTGGGACTGACCTCTCATGCCAATCAGCATGATCAAAAATGAATGAGTCTCCTTATTCAATCCAGGGACCAAGATGGCAATCAACATGTTTCCCATTCCTTGGTCCTTCAGGCTCGTTACTGTCTCCTCAACTGCCGGCCTAAATCTCTCAATGTAATCCTTAACTGTTTACTTCGCCTTTTGATGAATATTTGTCACCCTTACCCAGGACTGAGGAGCAAAAACCTCTCCCATTTTGCTTTGGATACTCCAATCAGAGGCGTAGCTAAGGGTTCAGCTCAGGGGGGGCGAACCATCTGAGTGGGCCCCTAAACCTTGATTACAACTATGGTGGCACACTTTAATCATGGGTATAGGGGGAACCTCAGCAGATGATCCTGCTGTAATTGAAAATATATAATGGCCCCCGCATTAGCCCCCACGTTGTGTCTCCCTTGGATTCTGGTCTCTGTCCCTTTCTGTGGTCTGCAAATTGCAGAAAATAAAAGCAACCAGTAAATGCGTATAGAGTCCACCATATGGGAATAGGTCCCTGAATGAATCCAGGTAACCCTAAAAAGAATACTCTTGTCTGGACAAGACCCTAAAGAGGTGAATGGAAAGAAAGAGGAAAGCAGAAGAAAGGGGGGGGGGTAAAATATCACACAGTGAAGGAAGAAAGTGCGCCCCCCCTGTATGTCATCTCTTCTATTTTTTCCTTCTCCCCATTTGTGGGCCATGTTATTCAGACTGAGTATACATATGCATCTATATGTGATTGTGATTATCTATACTCACCTACTGGCTGTTCCCATTTTTATTCTATTTGGCTCTTCATCATATATATTTATCCTCAACTTTATGGGGATTTTTATTGTTTACTAGATGGTGGCCCGATTCTAACGCATCGGGTATTCTAGAATATGCATGTCCACGTAGTATATTGCCCAGCCACGTAGTATATTGCCCAGCCACGTAGTATATTGCCCAGCCACGTAGTATATTGCCCAGCCACATAGTATATTGCCCAGCCACGTAGTATATTGCCCAGCCACGTAGTATATTGCCCAGCCATAGTGTATATTGCCCAGCCACATAGTATATTGCCCACGTAGTATGGTATATTGCCAAGCCACATAGTATATAGCAGAGCCATGTAGTATATTGCCCAGCCACGTAGTATATTGCCCAGTCATATAGTATATTGCCCAGCACAGAGCCACGTAGTATAGAGACTTAAAAAAAACAAACAAAAACATATACTCACCTATAGCCCGTTGAAGTCCTGCTATACTTACCCTCCGCCGCCTTTTCCGCTCCTCGCCACGCTCCCGGGACTGCTCTATTGCAAGCGGCAGCTTGCGGTCCTGTCCCAGCGCTGGTGTGAGCAGGACCTATGATGACGTCGCGGTCACATGACCGACCGTAACGTCACGGCAGGTCCTTGTCGCACACCAGCGCTGGGATGGGAGCGGAAGCTGCCGGTTGCAATGGAGCGGTCCCGGGAGCGTGGAGAGGAGCGAGAAAGGCGGCGGAGGGTGAGTATAGCAGGTTTTTTTTTATTATTATTTTTTAACATGACATATTTTTGCTATTGATGCCGAATTGGCAGCATCAATAGTAAATAGTTGGGGACACACAGGGTTAATAGCAGCGGTAATGGAGTGCGTTACACCGCAGGCCGTTACCGCTGCCATTAACCCTGTGTGAGCGGTGAGTGGAGGGGATTATGGAGTGGGCGCCGGGCAGTGAGTGCAGGGGAGTAGGGGAGGGACTAAACGGACTGTGGCCGTCGCTGATTGGTCGTGGCAGCCATGACAGGCAGCTGCCGAGACCAGTCAGCGAACGAATAACCGTGACAGAAGGACAGACAGACAGACGGAAGTGACCCTTAGACAATTATGTATATAGATATAAATGGCATTTTCATGTTTGTTACCTTGTATTTACTGATATGAGATGAGACACATTGGACTGATAGGACCCTGACCCCAGCTACAGGACCACATTACGAGAGACAGACAGACAGAGAGAGAGAGCGAGACAGACAGACAGAGAGAGCGAGACAGACAGACAGAGAGAGCGAGACAGACAGACAGAGAGAGCGAGACAGACAGACAGAGAGAGCGAGACAGACAGACATAGAGAGCGAGACAGACAGACAGAGAGAGCGAGACAGACAGACAGAGCGAGAGAGCGAGACAGACAGAGAGAGAGAGCGAGACAGACAGAGAGAGAGAGCGAGACAGACAGACAGAGAGAGCGAGACAGACAGACAGACAGAGAGAGCGAGACAGACAGACAGAGAGAGCGAGACAGACAGACCGAGACAGACAGACAGAGCGAGACAGACAGAGCGAGACAGACAGAGAGAGCGAGACAGACAGAGAGAGAGAGCGAGACAGACAGAGAGAGAGAGCGAGACAGACAGAGAGAGAGACTGAGAGAGAGCGAGACAGACAGAGAGAGAGAGCGAGACAGACAGAGAGACAGAGAGAGAGAGCGAGACAGACAGAGAGAGAGATCGAGACAGACAGAGAGAGAGAGAGCGAGACAGACAGAGAGAGAGCGCGAGACAGACAGAGAGAGAGAGACAGAGAGCGAGACAGACAGAGAGAGCGCGAGACAGACAGAGAGAGCGCGAGACAGACAGAGAGAGAGCGAGACAGACAGAGAGAGCGAGACAGACAGACAGAGAGAGCGAGACAGACAGAGAGAGAGAGCGAGACAGACAGAGAGAGAGAGCGAGACAGACAGAGAGAGAGAGCGAGACAGACAGAGAGAGAGCGAGACAGACAGAGAGAGAGCGAGAGACAGAGAGAGAGCGAGAGACTGAGAGAGAGAGCGAGAGACTGAGAGAGCGAGAGACTGAGAGAGAGAGCGAGAGACTGAGAGAGAGAGAGAGACTGAGAGAGAGAGCGAGACAGAGAGAGAGAGCGAGACAGACAGAGAGAGCGAGACAGACAGAGAGCGAGACAGACAGAGAGAACGAGAGACAGACTGAGCGAGACAAACAGAGAGCAAAACAGATGCAAGAAACCTCAGGGACTTGTCAGGAGGGGAACAATGTCCTGCCTCCTCCTTACTGCACAGTGCAGTCACCTGCAGCCTGAGCTCCTACATCGTCCTATCTCCTGTCCTGCTCCTGTAAGCAGGGCTCAGGGAGGGAAGAAGCAGCGTCCTGAAGTCACTCTCTTCAGCAGACACCACACAGCCGGCAATGTATTCGTGTCTGCAGTATGTTCTGCTGGAGGCAGCAGGTACAGGTAAGGCCGGCACCCAGCGTCCCCGGACACATGCTCCTCTACTAGTGAGACCTCTACAGTACAGACCGCGGCAGTGCAGGGAGATTCTGTCCCTGCTCTACCGCAGAGCTCAGCTATATTGGCGTGCACAGCAGGCTAATATAGTTAAGGGTAGCGTAGCTCCAGGTGGGCCCCCTCTGAGCTCCGGGCCTGGGGCGACCGCACCCTCTGCCCCCCTGGTAGCTACGCTACTGACTCCAATGCTTTTTGAGAGGAGTTTTCTTGCTGATTTGGGTTAGATGGCAGAATAAGTTTTGTGCAGATGGCAGAAGCATCAATCTGTCCAGCTATTGTTTTAATTTTCTGCAACAAGTCTCTCCATGTGGGGTTGTAACTGACTAATGTTATACAGCTCATTTGCAAACGCATATGGATTGCTCTGTGGTTTGGTGATCGATGAGAGAAATCCCTTCACTTTTTCAGGTGTCCACGGAACATGTTGGGTGATTCTCCTAACTATCTGACCATTTATACAAGGCATAGATTGTTCTTTGACTGGATAGGCAGAGGCCTGAGGTGACAATTATATCTGTCATCCTGTCTATCTCTTTTTGTTTGCTTTTTGCAGGTGACCAGAAGTTATTCTTCCACTCCACAATAAACTCTCCTTCCCCCAGGAATAGATATCTCTCCACATGTACCTGGGGTAGGATGGGATGAATAAAATTCAGGGACTGCAGCCTTCATTTTTTTTTTACAAGCTGGGCAAAAAAGTGCCCCATTTTTCTGGACTGTCCTGTTATTTCTGGACTGTTGGCAGCTTATATCGGGGAAAGTGCAGGAAGCATGTTGCCTAGAGCTCTCATGGGATTTTGTAGAGAAGAACTTGTGTGGAGGCTTTAGAATTTGGTGCCATGGTCAGGGGCCTAATGGTTAGTTTGCGGCTGTCCTGAAAGCTTATATAAGGGAGATAGGGCTGAATATGTGTAAATTTCCATTCGTTCCATAGGTTCTTGAGACACAGATGATTGTGGTGAGCACTGCACTCGAGCTCTCCCACAATCATATTACACAAGGGAAATGTGTTTACTGCAGGCGTGTAAGTGACCCTCTACAGCTGTCAGTAATAGAGGCGGGACATGTTTTGGATAATAACATGATCACAGCTGTTACAAATTAAAAGAAAATTAGTTTATTACAGTAAGAGTTTGCTCACGCAACCATATAATATGGCCGAGAACTATCCGATGTTTTATCAGATAGCACTAGGCCCGATGTTATGCAACAAGGTGGCCTGGGGTGGTAGTCTCAGCCGAGACAACTAAGCCACAGTCAGTATACACCCCCGTACCTTGTACAGAGATAGGCAGCACAAACGCATTCCAGACACAGGTGCACTCCAACAGGGAAACAATTTAATAAAAGGAAATGAATAAAGTACGAACACTGGCTTCCTTCTGCCCTCTCCCTAGCTTTGTCCACAGCCATACCCACAACAGCCACGGCGACTGAAAGAGGCAGTAGTCCTTACGCTGGAATCTGGATGCTTTTAGTCCCTTTGGCGGGGCCCTTAAGTACTCCTGGGCCCTTGTTACTGTCCTTAAGTTCAGGGCAACAGATTCTATTCCCTCCTGGGGTCTGGCCATGCTCCGGCTGTTGCTAAGCTTCTGCCCTGGGCAAACATGTCCAGGATCTCTGAACTCAAGCAGGAGCTTCCAGCTCCCTTGAGGCTGCAAGTCCAGCCCAAAAAGTTAACCAGTTCCTTTCCCTAAGCTAACATACCTGGCAGCACATCAAAACAGGGCAAACACAGACACATTGCAAACATTACAGTAAAACATTAATACACATAATACAAGGGCATGGGATAAGAGAGCATCACATAGGAGAGAGAGGGGAAGCAATGAGGTTCTTCGCCACCTCCTTACTGTTATACCATGGGGCAGAGCAGATCTGTAATTTTTTTTTCTCATTCTAATTCGGCATGAGAAAAGAAAAATCTCTGCAATGCCAACTGGTCACCTCCTGAAGGGCATCATCAAGAATGTTTGTGAAGTGACCAAATAAAGTACATTATCATCCTTCAGCTTGGTACAGCTGGACGTGGCTCTTCTTTAGCACATGATGTTCACGAAGGAGCACAAAAGCATTTTTTTACTAAGCAGATATTCTATTTCTTGTTTAAATTGTTTTATTGAAAATGTTCTAATTATTATACAAAATGGAGTTAAACAACATGAAGGAAAAATATGGGGAAACTGGATCAAAAGTTTACATGTCAAAAAGAATTTTTGCGGGGGGCATGGCTAGCACCTGAAGGAGCAGTACGTGTCTCCCTTGAGCTCCTCTGCTGGCTGCAAATAGGCCATCCACCAGATTAGAGGACTTTACTCACCTCACTGCTGGCCCAGAGAACCTTCCTGTCTCTTTTAGCCCACAATTTGGTGCTTTTACACATTTTCAGCCTGAGGCCTACACGTGGGCCTGAAACCTCCTGGAGGATTTCCCTTCCCGCCAGTTGTGGATAGCAGGCCACGACAAGCTTGGAGATCTTGCCTAATTACATTATAGTGGAATCCCCCCACCACCTTTACATCAGGGGTCCAGGCTGCCTGTTCAGAACAACCTGTGGATTCCGGAGGACTGAGCCGCGACGCCGGGGAGTAGTGAGAGGACACGTGGGAGTCGCGCACCTTGCGGCCTCTCTGGCGGCGCTTTCCGGCGACCCCTTCTCCTGTTGAGACCGCCGCGGCATGAGACATCCACCCCGGGGTCGCGCTCTGCCAGACGCCGCTCAACTGCTTACGCCGCTCACCTGCTTACGCCGCTCACCTGCCACGGGGAGCATCGGAGCCAGGACGCTTCCCCTTCAACCAGACTACTGCCGCCTGGTCACCGCCGTGGACGCTGCAGAGGGACTGGTGCCCCAGGGTCTGTCGGACGAGGGCCGTGTGCCGGGGAAGGCCGTTTCTCCCACGACTCGACTGGGGAGAGAGGTAGGAGTGGTGAGGAGGCGCCATCTTAGACCTGCCGCGCTGTGTGAGACCGCCGCGCGCAGGTGCTGTCCCAGGCGCCGTCCCTGCTCCCTCCACCCCGGCTTGAGACGAGTTGGTTCCTGGCTCTTGGACGAGATCACGGACAAGGACCCACGGGTACGTCTGCTGCCTCTCTTGCGGTCTCCCCCATCGCTTGCCGCTTACCGCAGTTTCTTTATGCCAACGGCTCCGGAGGTCTTGGTGGCTCACAGGTGACTGGAACACGGGCCCTGGGGTTTGCCTGCCGCGGGGAGTGTCGCCTCCTTGGATCTGGTGCTGGGCCCTGGCTGTGGGTGACCTTACAGAGACTCGGGGTCCCTTCTCCCTTCCCGCCACACGCCGCCATCTTGGATCTTAATTACTAGCGCGTGGAGACTTGTACGAGTCTACAGGAGAGAGAGACTTGTCTCTTCCCCTCTTGACCCTCTCGGTTCCTGAACTGGGTGCTTGCCTACTGCTGCCCCATACCCAATAACATCAGTGGACACACTGCTTTATTCGCTGTGAGATGTAAGGCCTCCTGTGGGGTCTACGCAGCACCCAACACCCCCAGTAAACTACTATATGATACTGGACCTGATCTGCATCCCCTGCTGTCCCATACCCGGGAGAGGTAGACATCCCACCTTCCTTTTATGTGATAAGAGACTGCCTGCTGTGCCTAATTCATACTTCTAGTTAATACCCACACACTTCGTTGATATTTTCCCTTGGTGTGTTTATAGTCTGCTGTGGTGACTACTTTATACCTTCAAATTCTCACAGGGATCCTGTATTGTTTTACTCAACTGATCTAAAACACTTTATATTCCCTATTCACTGCTGGTACATTATATACTCCTTATATTGTAATACGTGATACTTTACTGCCATTTAGTGGTAGCACAACAGAAGCACTCTTCCAGATCCCATCCCTTTTCAGTATATTTTTATTCTTTTTTATTTTCCTTTTCTTTTCATAATTCTACTTAGTTTTTATAGACTTCTGAAACAGCTTAACACCAGGGTGAAACCCTCCAAAAAGCTCAAAATTAGCCTCACACAAATAAATGGATAACTAATCCTTCTCTGAATGTTCAAGTGGTGATCGTTGCACTTCACGCTTTCAGGAGTTTAAACATGGGCAAATCAAATAAGGAGCATGAAAAAAGTTCGTAAAAAGCTCTAACGGGAAGCCAGAAACGTGAGTTACGTGGTGACCTTGATAAATATCTCAAAAAGAATCCTGAGAAAAAGAATCCTGAGGCTATCCAGACTCCTTCAAAAAAACCACCTAAGAGGACTCTCTCCCCTGACAACTTGGGCGACACAGACTCTAGCGGGGAAGATTCAAAATGCGAATCTAATGTGGACGATTCTGTGCCAATCTCCAGAGCCTTCATGAAGAAGCTGATGGCTCCAAGCATGCAACCACTCTTGGAGGAAATAACTGGCTTACGAGCAGACGTACAACAAATGGGCCAGAGTGGAGACCTTAAAAGCGGCTAACGTTGAAGCGACTGAAGCAATAATTTGCTTACAAGACCAACTCCTTCAACAACAACACCAACTAAACACAGCCCTGTTGGCAGCGGAAGACCAGGAAAACCGTAGTAGGAGGAAGAATATCAGAATAAGAGGTATTCCCGAACCCTTTGCTCGCGAATCCCTGGATAAGGTTTCCAGAGAAATTTTTTCTAACCTTCTTGGCAAAGAGAGGGCCGACATAATTGTCATCGAAAGAGTTCACCATGCTCTCAAGCCCAGACCTAAACAGAACGACCCTCCAAGAGATGTCATATGTGGCCTTCTGAGCTTCATAGACACTGCAGCCATTTTAGCCAATGCAAAGGAGAAAGACAGTCTCTCATATGAAGGCTCCCAGCTTCAAATATTCCAAGATCTGGCCCCTTCCACCCTCGCAAAGAGGCGAATTCTCAAACCTCTTCTGACAGAATTGAGAGCAAAAGGCTTACTATACAAGTGGCTCTTCCCGTTTGGTCTTGCTATTACATTAGGGAATCGCCAGATCACAATACGCTCCCCTGCAGACCTGGAAGATGCCTGGAAAGCTCTCGATATTACTTCAATAGATATTCCTTCCTGGCTGCCAGTCGACACAGGATGGAACCTTCCTCAACTATCGAAACCACAGGAGTAGACTGTTAAGAAAAAGCATGCTTCCCCAAAATCAAAGAAAGCCGTCTCAAAAAACCATCCCACTTGAACTCTTTATAGTAATGAGGCAGGCCATACTTAATAAACTGCCTTGAATAGGTGAAACTTATTTTTGAAGTTATTACTATTTTTCCCTCAGGTCACTTTTTTGCCTGGAATGGAGACCGACCTATCTGGTTCGAGAAGTCTCCTTCTACTGTCTGTTACGGTTTTTTATTCGTCTCTCTTGCTTTTCAGGTTGCTTGGGATCATTCCCCCTTTTTCTGTTTGTTTTTTCAGATATCTATACCCTTAAGATCACCACTTGAACAATTCTCGCTCATGTTTGGGTTCTTCCATCCCCCCCCTGTGGTGGGCGAGTTTTATACTGTACAAAGTTGTTTGTTTACCTTGTTATATTGTTTTTTCAGGCTCTGTTGTTGTGAATTCTGTGGCAGAGCTCCCTCCTGTGGTCACAAGTGGTACTTCGGCTGATTCTCTCTGTGAGCTTCCGTTGGTGGAGGAAAGTATTACTGCGGCTTCTGAGTTTCCTCCCTCAGGTGATGTGGTGGGGTCGTTAGGTGCTGCTCTACTTAACTCCACCTGGTGCTTTGATCCTGGCCTCCTATCAATGTTCTAGTATTGGACTTGTTTCCTCCTGGATCGTTCCTGTGGCCTGCTGCTCTGCATAGCTAAGTTTTCCTTTGCTATTTTGGTTTGCTGTTTTTTCTGTCCAGCTTATCTATTTGTTTGCTGGAAGCTCTGGGACGCAGAGGGTGTACCTCCGTGCCATTAGTTCGGTACGGAGGGTCTTTTTGCCCCTTTGGGTGGTTTTTTAGGGTTTTGTGTTGACCGCAAAGTTACCTTTCCTATCCTCGCTCTGTTCAGAAAGTCAGGCCTCACTTTGCTAAATCTATTTCATCTCTACGTTTGTCTTTTCATCTTAACTCACAGTCATTATATGTGGGGGGTCTGCCTTTTCCTTTGGAGCATTTCTCTGAGGCAAGGTAGGCTTATTTTCTATCTTTAGGCTAGCTAGTTTCTCAGGCTGTGCCGAGTTGCATAGGGAGCGTTAGGCGCAATCCACGGCTGCCTCTAGTGTTGTTGGAGAGGATCAGGGATTGCGGTCAACAGAGTTCCCACGTCTCAGAGCTCGTTCTATGTTTTTGGGTTATTGTCAGATCACTGTATGTGCTCTGACCGCTATGTCCATTGTGGTACTGAATTGCCTAATCATAACAGTACAGGAGGCCAATAGTACTAATGATTCTCAATAGAGGGAAAAAAGAAGTTCTGAGACCATTTTTTTCTCTCTGCACTGTGTTTTGCCTTTTTTTTCCCCTAGACATTTGGGTGGTTCAGTACACAGGTGTAGCAATGGACATTAGAAGTCTGTCTTCATGTGTGGATCAGCTCTCGGCAAGAGTACAAAAGATTCAAGACACTATTGATCAGAAATCTATGTTAGAACCAAGAATTCCTATTCCTGATTTGTTTTTTGGAGATAGAACTAAGTTTCTGAGTTTCAAAAATAATTGTAAACTATTTCTGGCCTTGAAACCTCGCTCCTCTGGTGATCCAGTTCAACAGGTTTTGATTATTATTTCTTTTTTGCGTGGCGACCCTCAGGACTGGGCATTTTCTCTTGCGCCAGGAGATCCTGCATTAAGTAATATCAATGCGTTTTTCCTGGCGCTCGGATTGCTGTACGATGAACCTAATTCAGTGGATCAGGCAGAAAAAAATTTGCTGGCTCTTTGTCAGGGTCAGGATGAGATAGAGGTATATTGTCAGAAATTCAGAAAGTGGTCCGTGCTCACTCAATGGAATGAATCTGCGCTGGCAGCTATGTTCAGAAAGGGTCTCTCTGAAGCCCTTAAAGATGTCATGGTGGGATTTCCTATGCCTGCTGGTTTGAATGAGTCTGTCTTTGGCCATTCAGATCGGTCGACGCTTGCATGAACGTAAATCTGTGCACCATTTGGCGGTATTACCTGAGCTTCAACCGGAGCCTATGCAGTGCGATAGGACTTTGACCAGAGTTGAACGGCAAGAACACAGACGACTGAATGGGCTGTGTTTCTATTGTGGAGATTCCACTCATGCTATCTCTGATTGTCCTAAGCGCACTAAGCGGTTCGCTAGGTCTGCCACCATTGGTACGGTACAGTCAAAATTTCTTCTGTCCGTTACCTTGATCTGCTCTTTGTCATCGTATTCTGTCATGGCATTTGTGGATTCAGGCGCTGCCCTGAATTTGATGGACTTGGAGTATGCTGAGCGTTGTGGGTTTTTCTTGGAGCCCTTGCAGTGTCCTATTCCATTGAGAGGAATTGATGCTACTCCTTTGGCCAAGAATAAGCCTCAGTACTGGACCCAGCTGACCATGTGCATGGCTCCTGCACATCAGGAGGTTATTCGCTCTCTGGTGTTGCATAATCTGCATGATGTGGTCGTGTTGGGCTTGCCATGGCTACAAGTCCATAATCCAGTATTAGATTGGAAATCCATGTCGGTGTCCAGCTGGGGTTGTCGGGGGGTACATGGTGATGTTCCATTTCTGTCAATTTCGTCATCCACCCCTTCTGAGGTTCCAGAGTTCTTGTCTGATTACCGGGATGTATTTGATGAGCCCAAGTCCGATACCCTACCTCCGCATAGGGATTGTGATTGTGCTATCAATTTGATTCCTGGTAGTAAATTCCCAAAAGGTCGACTGTTTAATTTATCCGTGCCTGAGCACGCCGCTATGCGCAGTTATGTGAAGGAATCCCTGGAGAAGGGGCATATTCGCCCGTCATCGTCGCCATTAGGAGCAGGGTTCTTTTTTGTAGCCAAGAAGGATGGTTCGCTGAGACCTTGTATAGATTACCGCCTTCTAAATAAGATCACGGTTAAATTTCAGTACCCCTTGCCATTGTTATCTGATTTGTTTGCTCGGATTAAGGGGGCTAGTTGGTTCACCAAGATAGATCTTCGTGGTGCGTATAATCTGGTGCGAATTAAGTGAGGCGATGAATGGAAAACTGCATTTAATACGCCCGAGGGTCATTTTGAGTATCTAGTGATGCCATTCGGACTTGCCAATGCTCCATCAGTGTTTCAGTCCTTTATGCATGACATCTTCCGAGAGTACCTGGATAAATTCCTGATTGTGTACTTGGATGACATTTTGATCTTCTCGGATGATTGGGAGTCTCATGTGAAGCAGGTCAGAACGGTTTTTCAGGTCCTGCGTGCTAATTCTTTGTTTGTGAAGGGATCAAAGTGTCTCTTTGGTGTGCAGAAGGTTTCATTTTTGGGGTTCATCTTTTCCCCTTCTACTATCGAGATGGATCCTGTTAAGGTCCAAGCCATCCATGATTGGACTCAGCCGACATCTCTGAAAAGTCTGCAAAAGTTCCTGAGCTTTGCTAATTTTTA